>NW_027362054.1:5775000-6375000 GCF_039654945.1 Dendrobates tinctorius | reverse complement strand
CGCGGAGGTACGGGTACGGATGTTACATTGCCTATCTGCAGTCATGTCGTGCCACCGGTAGGTCCATGTAAATGGACCATAAACTTTAGACAAGCTGGATGGCCTTTGCTCTACTGTAGATTTCCTTTTGTGAAATCATTCAGACCTTATACTAAAAACGTAACAGGCCGAAGTTTCTATCTGTATCACACTGAGGACTTTGAACAGGATGCCATTCTTGCTGAGGGAACAATCATACCCTTTGTTTCTCTAGATCAGACTGAAGATCTGAAAATCTATCCCTGGACAATGCTTCACTGACAGCTCATTGGCTTAACTACATAAGGCCAGCGAATCAGAGGTTCGGGAAGTGTTCCAATCCCGCCCAAAGCACTTTAGCAAATAAATATTGCATATGAATTAAAACTGCAATTTTTTCAGACACAAAGGAATGAATTACATAAATAAAGTTATGGATGATCTTTCAGAGCTGAACATGCTCGTATAAAGGTTGTGGGCTGGGGGATGTGCTGAATGATTCCCTTTAAGACAATCATACCAGAAAAAATTAACACTAGTCAGCTAGAAAAGAAAAGACATCCACAAAATACTTATTAATGACTATTTCTCCATGCTTCTCACATCTGCTGGATAAATAGGATCTATAGTGAGTGGTATGTTCTTGATGTTTATCAATAAAAATACAATCATTGTGAAGAATAGTTCAGAATCTTTCCAGTCTGTAACGTGAACTCTCAGGAGACCATGTAAGGCTGAATGAAACAAGAGGTTTGTTTCTACATGAGGATAACTTCTTGAGAAACTGTAGATAACATCCTGCTCTTTTTATCTGTTGCTCTGCAGATATGTAGGCCTCTGAAAGAGATGAGATATCCGCAACTGCATTAAGACATTGACGCCTGAATTGATTGCTGTAATGTGACAAGTGTTCCCTTGAAAAAGAACATCAAAGGTTCATTCACAAGTGTATTAGCTCTTAGGTTGCAGCCGCTGTGGAAACGAAGAATCTAATTTGTCCAGAAATTGCTCACTGTGCGGATTGTGAATGCATTAAGTTGCCATCTCCTGTGCAATAGGCAATAGCGGAAGCATTTGCTGATATCTGTGCGTGCAAAAAAAATGCTGCCTCCTATTATAAAGCTCTTGGAGAAAAATTGTGGCCGAAATGTAATTATTATATTATATATGTGCATTGACCACATTTTATTTTATACAAATCTAATTCATATTCATGTAACATCTGATCGCTACAGCAAAGCCCAGTCTCACTGCCTATTTAGGGAGCCAAACTGGTAGCAAGGGCGTCAAAGGATTGAAACATCTGCTGAAGGAAGTCATAGACTGGTATGTTGCTCACACATATGTTTTACTTAAAGGGAATCTATCCCCCCTTTTTTGAGATATCATATAATGATATCATTCAATTGTGTGTCACATAAGGATTCTCTTAGTACTTTTGCTTCCCCCTGACCCCGCACCTTTCATGCATAAATACCTTTTTTATATCGGTTCAGATATATGTAAACTGCCGCTGTCCGGTCCGATGGGCGGGGCTTATTAAACTTCTCCCCCCTCCCTGTCTTGATTTATGCATTTCTTCTTGTGTAGAGCAAGACAGGGAGGGGGGAGCAGTTGAATAAGCCCCGCCCATCGGACTGGACAGCGGCAGTTTAAATACACATGCACACGGATCAATGATTTTGTATGGGGTAGCTCCCATCAGCCGTATTTTTGCTGCGTATTTTTTACGGGCCGAGCCAATCACAGCATGCTGCGATTGTCAGGTCAGAGTACTACGACCGTAGTACGCCAATGCAAGTCTATGCGCAAAAAAAACACATTACACACAGACCACATGTGTGACT
The DNA here is from genome assembly GCF_039654945.1 of Dendrobates tinctorius. NCBI lineage: Eukaryota > Metazoa > Chordata > Amphibia > Anura > Dendrobatidae > Dendrobates > Dendrobates tinctorius. The sequence goes on along the minus strand of NW_027362054.1, from coordinate 6,373,135 downwards.
TGCGAGAAATACGCAAGACTTCTCCTGGTGACAGGAAATGGGCCAATGCATCTTCAGGAAGCTTAGACATGCAAATTGTCTAAAACAGCACTCCAGACATCCAGGAAGTACGCCTCCACGGAGTACAGCAGCATGTCTACCCACATTAATGTGGAGCTGTTGATAGTTTTGGTCCAGGAAAGGCCCGAAATTTGGGACCAACGGGATTCCCTTTATTCCGACAGGGCCAGAAAAGAGGCGGCATGGAGGCACATCTGTTTGCAGATGTTTCCAGACTTTGCCCTATGGCCACGTGAGGAGCAACAACAAATTTGTAAGTAATCGCCTTTTTTACCAATCATCTTAAAGGCCAGAAGTCACCTTTTTTTAAAGTAGCCCCTAAAATCCTAGACTGTGTATGTAGGTATCCCTGTTTGCGAACGAAAAAGTTTGCTAAAAAGCACCCCCCTACTAGGCCATATGACTATGTGAAATGTTAGGAATATTGCTTTGGCACATTTCCCAGAGCTTAAAGTCCATGTTCCCTTCACATTGCAGTTAAGGATGTGATGAGATGCTGGTGCAGTATCCGCGACCAGTACCGGCGGGAAAGGCAGCAGAGGGCCAGTAGTGGGGCAGCAGCACCGACCAAGCGGAAATACATATATTTTGACCGCTTGTCATTTTTGGCACCCATTATGGATCTCAGACCGTAAGTACAGACATCACACCACATCACACATGTGCTGTTTAGGGTCAGAGCTACATTTTTTTTATAACATTTCCTAACAGAACTCAGTCCAACCTCACAGAGAGGGAGACAGGGTTGGATACTGAGGCCATTATAGACCCGGACGGGGGATGTAAAGAGGTGGCTGGCCCATGTTCTGACCCGAGTATTAGCAACCCCAAAGCTCCACCAGCACCAGGACTAGCATCAGATTCTGGACCTGGTCCTGAACCAGCAGAGCCACCAGCACCCAGCAACGTTGAAGACCCCGGCAACAGCAGCAGCCCTACTGGCCGTCTTGAGGGGTACCCCCAGCCTGCAGCCGTAGGCCACTGTGGGAGACGGAGAAGAGACAACACTTCCTCTGATACCCGGAGGCATGTAGACACAGGTGTCCTCAATTACCTGTCCAGGGCTGCCGAGGATGAGGCTACGTGTGTGAGGATCCATTCGTATACTAATTGATGCATGCACACACCCCAATGACCCATATGAGTTGTTTGAGTATCTTGAGAGGTGGCAGCTCTCACCGCGTAAGCGTCTCCGCCTTGCCCGACCACCAGATGTGCATGCTCAATTAGGATCTGAAGTTTGGCCTGCACGTGTGTCTACACCTCCACCCATTCCCCCCCCAAACCAACCTTGGTGACAACAGGGCCAAATGGCAGCCTATAACCAACCTGCCCAATATGGCCACTTGTACAGACCCGGTGTTGGAGGCTGGCCCCACCCAACCTGGGTTTGGACGACATGGTCATATTGGGGGGTATGATGGACGTGGCTACAATCAGCCACAGGGGGGTTAATCGCCATTATCCTTATGGTCTCTTTGGAGCACAGCTACATGACCATGGCCACATATTACCACAGGGCCAAGAACATCCACCCCAACAGGGTGATGGTCAAGCTGGGCACCCCAACCCCCAACAAAGAGATGAAGGCCTCCCGCCATCACCTCTGCCAAGATACCAGCAGCTATAAAACCCCAAAGTTGTTTATGTTTTTGCGTTAGCAAATGTTTCTTTCTAGTTACCTCTTTGTGTGTCCAAATACTATAATGTGCTATACAGAAAAGCCTCAATGGGCAGTGCAGTATCTGCCATATGCTAAAAATATGGTAAACAGTATTCTAAGTTCTTTTTTGCATTTATAAAAATTTGGAAAATGCAACTTTGGACCTCTTCTTTCATTATTTTAGGCATTCAAATAAGTAAGACAACTTTAGGCCATATAACCAGAACACACAAATCATAGGACAGTAAAAAATAATATTTACTGTAGATACACATACATAAGAACATCACAACATAGATACAGCCTGATCTTGCCAGGTAGTAGCACCATGAGGTGAAACAAAATACTGGGTGAACACATCACGTACTTTGAGTCCTGAGAGAGGACGCCGTAAAGGGAGCACATGTGGCATAGGCCTATCCCCATTGTCCACCACACCTTCAGCCACATCAGATGTGGAGCAATCGAACAGTCTAGTGAAGTTATGGAGGACCACACAAGCTTTGATGACCTCATTGATGTTGGCTTCACTCAGCTGAATGGCAGACTGGAGGACACACCATTTGGCACAAAGAATGACGAAGGCGCACTCCACCAGTCTTCGGGCACGTGAAAGGCGCAAATTAAAAATCCTGCGCCGGTGATCAAGGTTTATGCGCGGGTATGGCCTCATTACATGCCTGGTCAATTGGAAGGCTTCATCCCCCACTAGGGCATAAGGCACCGCTTCTTCATTTGAGCCTGGCAGCTGACGTGGTGGTGGTAGGTCCAACTGGTTATTGCGCAGTCACCTACCCATAATGGAAGAATTGAAGACTCTAGAGTCTCCAGTTCTTCCATAGGCCCCAATGTCTACAATTATAAACCTGTAGTTACTGTCAACCAGAGCCAACAAAACTACAGAAAAATATTGTTTATACTTATAGAATTGGGACCCTGAGTTCGGCGGCTTACGCACATGGATGTGCTTCCCATACAGGGCTCCAATACAATTGGAGAATTGCCAGTGCGCCTCAAATTCACTGGCAATCCTCAACCAGTCAACCATCTTGGGCTCAGGCATGACCAGTTGATTAAGTCTGGACCAGATTTCCGAACATGTAGCCCGAACCATGCCAGATATTGTCGATCGCCCAATCAAAAACTCCAGATGGAGTGAGGCATAAGAAAGGCCAGTTGTTAGGAACCTACAATTAAACAAATGTAGAAAATATATACATTAGTACATGTTCTGTCCAGTCATATAATTGCTGTCTAGAAGGTCTAGTCATTTTTTATGTCTTCGATTATTACAGACATTGTATTTTTGTGTGTATTAATCCTTCATATATTTCATACTGTAAGGTAACAGCACCACCTGCTGGCCGTTTAATGCATAGATTCTAGTTTAATTTACAATGTATTGTGGGATTGTTCCTGGTACATCATAGTCTTGCTTATGACACTGTGAGGGGAACAGCAGCCATTATTCCTCCATTTGTCTTAGGAGAAACTACACCATTCGTGTTCTTCATGCTTCTTAAACAGGCTGCTCTAAACATAGTTGGTAACCACTATCTAGGTGTTATAATCCTGTGTTTATAACGTTTGTTGTATTATATAGGTAATCATCAGCTATGTATTACCTCATGGTACCTATGTACTGTATTAACTCATGTTACCTATGTATTACCTCATGGTACCTATGTATTACCTCATGGAACCTATGTATTACCTCATGGTACCTATGTATTAGCTCATGGTACCTACAGTATGTATTACCTCATGTTACTGTGTATTGCAGACTCTCTGTGTTTCATGCTCTGTGCAGTTATATATTCTGAAATGCTCCTGTTATTGCATCCTATAGTTTCACCCTTTCCTGTCACATCTGCAATCAATAAAAGAAGGTTACAATTTTGCAGCCTCTTTTCTTAAAGAAGACAGGGGGTTTAGCTACATGTCTCATTGCAAACCCTGCTAACGTGGATGAGGACAGTATAGTGAAACAACTGCTGAGAACAAGCTCAGAAGATCTGACGTTACAGAGCCCGCCATTATCCAAGCATACGGTTATTGCATACGGATATTGCAGCAACCTCCTAACAGTCGGACCGAATAATCGGACCACGCTGAGCCGAAAGGGATATCACAGCGGTCATCTAACTGTTGAATCATGTCTCAAGGATGAGCATCCTCTTTCAAGACGAGATCACGAGTTGGTTCCTCCAAGACATCATCCATCAGCAATGCCGCCGCTATTGCCCGCGCAAAAGCTGAAGCGGCAAAAGCAAGAAGCACCTTTGCTGAGCAAGAGATAGAATGGAAACTACAACAAGCATGCCTGGATGCAGATAAAGCACATCAACAAGCATGCCTGGATGCAGAAAAAGCACGCCAACAAGCATGCCTGGATGCAGAGAAAGCGCGCCTTGAAGCAACATTACAGAAACTTCCTATTGAAAAAGAAACAGCAGCTGCCATAGCAGAAGCAGAAGCCTTAGAAGCTGCCATATATTCTGACAATGAACACAGCAGTGTGCTAGGCCTACAAGTTACTCACGATCCATTGCAGTGTACTGCAGAGTACGTCCATCAGCATTCCAAATCAAATGATGATCCAGACCCACAGGCGAAGACAGAGCATTTTGTCAACAAGCCAAGCCAACCAGATAATTCGGACCCCCAGAAAGCCAACTATCAGTCTCCTTACCAAAAGCAAGGAAATACACATTGGGATGATACTGACTACAATAATCTTTCTCCAGAACAGAAGATCCGGAATCTGTCCCGGCTTAAAGAGAATCCCTTCGCTTCAGAAAGGTACTACAGTAGTTGGACCAAACCAGAGACTTCTGTGGCGCCCCTGAGGCTCAGTCGCCACAGAGGTACTGCACCTTCTCCTAAGGTGTAGTGCCCCACCAACTAGGTAAGTTGGGAACTCCTTTCCACACTCCAACACCTGCACCCACACACAGGATAGTTCAGCAATGGACCAGATTGCGGCTCCATACTTAGAGGATAGCAGAGCACCTTTCGTGGGTCCTTGCTTCGTAACACGAGATGTGCTGGGAGGTGGGTGGAGTTAGGTATAAAAGAGTGGGAAAGTTTAGAATTACAGGCCAGTCTCGAGGTCAGCCTGAGGGAGCTCAAAGCGGAGGAAGACAGTCAGTCAGGCGAGGCTGAGGACTGGTCTTAGTGGAACGAGCTCCCTAAAAGAGGAATAGAAGGAGTGCTGTAGCTGCCTCAGTGATCTGAGCCAGCTGGCACGAGAAAGGAACAGAAGGAGAAAGACGTAGAACTGCAACCTAAGCTTCCATAAGAGAGAGAAGGAACAGCGCGGCGTGAAGGAGTAGGAGAACAGAGAGGAGTTGTGGGTTGGAAGAGGAACCCTGCCTATAGGTTCTCAGCGCAAGACCGGGGCCCGGTCCCCGAGGTTGTATGGACACTTAAGGTTCTGCAGCAGACACCGGTGGAGTAGTTGGCTGTAAATGCATTACTCCCATCCAAGACTTGGGGCACAACAGCATCTGTATAGAGAGCCGGGACTCAGGATAAAGGGAGTCCCAGAAGTAGGCTACAGCTGTCTGCCGTACAAGGAGAGTTGTTAGGAACATCTGACAGGAGGAACTTCAGAGTACCACGGTACTGGAGCTCTTCACACTAAAAGGCGCAATAGAGGAGTCGTTCAGGAAAGGTACATGTTGGCGAAGTGTTGGAGAGGAGAAATCTGACTTGCCCGGGAGGTTGATTGAGTCTCTGCCCCAGAGGACATGGCACAGAGGCAGGCACCAGTGTGTACCACGAACTGTGAGTAAAGTTTTGGAACTACAAGCCCTGGTGTCTTCCAACCATTTGTGCGCCAACACCGTCAGCACCGCTACATCTGGGTACCAACATTCCTCACACCGCCTGCGCCTATACACTGCCCTGGGGTTACAGCTTCACCTGTGGGGAGCTACACCATCTATGCTGCAACCCACTCTCAGCCCCAGAGGATCTGCACGCAGCGTTGGCTTAACATCTTGCTTGCAAACACCACAGGTGGCGTCACGAACTATCACATAAACTATATTGCAAACCTCCATTGATTTGGACGCCCAGGGCCACGGACCGGGTCACTGCTGCTGTGACACATCCCACTGACACAGGCCCGGTACCGTGTACCCCACAGCCCTGGGACGGGGCGACCCACATCTAGCAGGTATGATCGCACAGCACACATGGAGAGTTGTTAGGAACATCTGACAGGAGGAACTTCAGAGTACCACGGTACTGGAGCTCTTCACACTAAAAGGCGCAATAGAGGAGTCGTTCAGGAAAGGTACATGTTGGCGAAGTGTTGGAGAGGAGAAATCTGACTTGCCCGGGAGGTTGATTGAGTCTCTGCCCCAGAGGACATGGCACAGAGGCAGGCACCAGAGTGTACCACGAACTGTGAGTAAAGTTTTGGAACTACAAGCCCTGGTGTCTTCCAACCATTTGTGCGCCAACACCGTCAGCACCGCTACATCTGGGTACCAACATTCCTCACACCGCCTGCGCCTATACACTGCCCTGGGGTTACAGCTTCACCTGTGGGGAGCTACACCATCTATGCTGCAACCCACTCTCAGCCCCAGAGGATCTGCACGCAGCGTTGGCTTAACATCTTGCTTGCAAACACCACAGGTGGCGTCACGAACTATCACATAAACTATATTGCAAACCACCATTGATTTGGACGCCCAGGGCCACGGACCGGGTCACTGCTGCTGTGACACATCCCACTGACACAGGCCCGGTACCGTGTACCCCACAGCCCTGGGACGGGGCGACCCACATCTAGCAGGTATGATCGCACAGCACACATGTACTCTGAGAACACTCCATCAGCTGGCATCAGTGCCAATCAAGCCACGATGGACTTGCCAAGTTCCTTGCTCAACGTGAGTTGGACACTAAGGGACTTGTAAAGTTCAGCGATCGCGCTGAAAACTACAGGGCTTGGCGAGCCTCCTTCAACCATACCATAAGAGACATAGGTCTGTCATGTAGTGAAGAAGTGGATCTCTTGGTAAAATGGCTAGGAAGTGAGTCTGCCGAACACACAAAGAGAATCAGAGACATTAATGTAAATTCTCCAGATGTCGGCCTCAAAAGAATTTGGAATAGACTTGATGAATGCTATGGCTCAGTAGAGGTTATAGAAAGTGCCTTGTTTAAAAGAATAGAGGACTTTCCTAGAATAGCGAACAAGGATTATTCAAAGCTCAGAGAATTAACTGATTTGTTTATGGAGTTGTGTGTAGCAAAAGCAGAAGGAGATCTTGTGGGGTTGACATATCTCGACACTGCTAGAGGTGTGAACCCCATAGTTCAAAAACTCCCATATTACCTGCAAGACAAATGGGTTACATATGGTTCTAGGTATAAACAGACTTACAATGTACCATTTCCTCCATTCAGTGTGTTTGTAGATTTTGTCTCAGAACAAGCAAAAATTAGAAATGATCATAGCTTTGATTTCATGCTGTCATGTGCCAATAACTCTGTTAGTAAACCTCGTAGAACAACTGTAGAGGTCCACAAAACTAACATTTCTTCCACAGGTTCAGCTCGCTAAAAGTTCAGCTCCGGTCAAGGAGAAGACAAATCCAAAGACCCAAGCAGGCAGTGTCCCTTACACAAGAAGCCACATTCCTTACTTAAGTGCAGAGCTTTCAGAGAATTGGAAGAAAGGAAGGCCTTCCTTAAGGAGAACCACATCTGCTACAAATGCTGCTATTCAACATCCCACTTCGCCAGGGACTGTGAGGTTAGTGCAAGGTGTACCGAATGTGACAGCACCGAACATAACTCAGTTCTACACCCTGGACCACCATCGGATGCTTTGCCCCAAGAGCATAGCGGGGAGCTGAATGACTCAATTACTGACACTCCAGCCATTACTTCTAAGTGTACAGAAGTTTGTGGAAATCTCATAGGAGGCAAGTCCTGCTCTAAAATTTCCCTAGTGAGAGTCTACCCGGCAGACGAAAGGGACAAAGCCATAAAAGTGTACGCGATTTTAGATGATCAGAATAACAGGTCATTAGCCAAGTCTGCCTTCTTTGATAGCTTTAATTGGTTAAAACTAAAAGAGAAAGAGCGCAATAGGGTCTTACCCAGGTAAAAGAGATATAGTTCAAGCTATTATACTCACCGATAGCAGGAGAGTTTAAGGCATAAAGGAATGGAGGTCAAAGCTGCTGCACATCCAGATGGCCACGCCGTGACCGTAGATCATCAGATATCAAAGAAATAATTTTCGGATTAACCGTGCGCTGCTAGACAAAATGACTCCTTTCCAGATTGTGTACTTGTATACTTTTATTTCCCCAACGCGTTTCAAAGTTTGAAACTTCTTCCTCAGGGGATGATATGTACAAACAGACAGAGTAGCTCCCAGTTTTATACATACAAATTTCAAATATTGGCGCCAAAAGTCACATGTTACAGGGAGAGAATGTCAAAGGTCATCAGTAACAAAAAAATGTACAAAAAATGTTTAAAGCTATATTGTTTCCACCTTAATAAATTCTCTTAAAATATTTATTTGCAGGTCATGAAAAGAAAAAGAAGAAAAAACGAAAGAAACAATTTATTGTTTCTTTCGTTTTTTCTTCTTTTTCTTTTCATGACCTGCAAATAAATATTTTAAGAGAATTTATTAAGGTGGAAACAATATAGTTTTAAACATTTTTTGTACTTTTTTTGTTACTGATGACCTTTGACATTCTCTCCCTGTAACATGTGACTTTTGGCGCCAATATTTGAAATTTGTATGTATAAAACTGGGAGCTACTCTGTCTGTTTGTACATATCATCCCCTGAGGAAGAAGTTTCAAACTTCGAAACGCGTTGGGAAAATAAAAGTATACAAGTACACAATCTGGAAAGGAGTCATTTTGTCTAGCAGCGCACGGTTAATCAGAAAATTATTTCTTTGATATCTGTTGATAGCTTTAATGTCAGAGGTCCCAGTGCCCCCTACTCTTTGAAAACTTGTGCTGGTATAGTAGAGACAGCTGGTAGGAGAGCAACAGGCTACGTAGTCGAGTCTATAGATGGCCAAATTCGTCTTCCCTTACCAACCATATTGGAATGTAACCAGATTCCTGACAAAAGGTCAGAGATACCTACGCCTGAAGTGGCATCGTATCATCCTCATCTGAAGCGTATAGAACGCCTGATTCCTAACCTTGACCCAGAGGCTCAAATAGTCTTGCTCCTTGGGAGAGATATTCTACGAGTCCACAAGGCTAGGCAGCATATCAACGGCTCTCACAACGCTCCATATGCCCAGAGACTCGACCTTGGGTGGGTCATTGTAGGAAAGGACTGTTTAGGAGAAGTACACAAACCGACAGTGGTTAACAACATGCTTACCAGTACGCTTGAACTCTCTCTCCTTCAACCATATGAAAATCACTACTTCCTAAAGGAGTTGCTACACAGCACTTCAGCACCAAGTATCTTAGCGATTCGTGCCAATGATGATTGCATTCAGAATTGCAACCAAGATCACCTTGGATGGGGGGGCGTGGCTATGTAGAGCTGCTGTGAGGACGTGCTTCTGAGAGCTCCTACCATCCTGGAAAATATCCGGCCAGCGGACCATTACCCCTGCCGACATTTGCCCGTCCTCTGGCTCCTCTGGACTTGGGGGCTCTCCTGGATTATTAAGCCCCTGTGGCTGCGAAGATTCGGGTGGCCGGCGGGGCCTGCACAGGGCGGCGGTCATCTTGGAGGCGCGCGCTCTGCCTGTGCGAGACGCTGCGCCGGGCTCCCTTGCTGCAGCGCTGAAGGAGCAACAGGACGGTGAGCAGACATTCTGACTGATTGAGGGGAGCAGGCGGTGCGTGCCCTGGAAGATTGGGCACCGCGCTCCCCTCTCTATTATATCGCCTGCCCTGCCAGCGCCATCATTATAGGGACTTGGATCCCTCTCTGGGTGTTGTCCCTGTGGGGTCCTGGGGGTCTCTCTCTGGGCTATAGGAGCCCCTGTCTGCCGCCTGGAGCTGGACACTGCCTCCCTGTGTGACGCTGCGGGTCTGTGCTGCTCCTGAGACCCTGCAGCCACCATCTGGTCATTATACCCTGTCTGTCACTCTGACTCAGGGTGCTTTAGAGTGCATTGTTTCTACTACCCGGCTGTGCCCTATTGTGCTAAAATGAGTCATCCTAAGGGGTCTGGAACAGCGGCTGAAAGGCTAAAGGAATATGCCAGATCAGACCATGCTGAGGGCTCAAGATCTAATAAAAATAATCCCTCACAAGCTCAGCGTAAGAACCGCCCCTCTGAGGGTGGGGAGGAGAGCGAGCAGGAGGAATTAACCCTTAAGCAGGCATCTGAACAACTCATGCAGGCCATCTCCTTAACCAGGACGTCTCTGTCTGGGAAGATAGAGGACGTGTACACCGAGGTGGGACGCTTCAGACAGGATATGCAAGCCATGAAGGAGGTGGAGACGTGGGTATCCCAGGTAGAGGACACCATCACACCCATGGAAGCTAAACTAACGAAAGTGGCAGGCTCCATGAATGCGTGGAGGCAAAAAGCAGATGACCTGGAAAATAGAATGCGTCGAAATAACATCTGAATTATTGGCCTGCCGGAGCGATCGGAAGGACAACACCCGGAGCAATTCCTAGAAGACTGGCTTAAAACCACTTTGGGAGACGAATTCTCCTCAATCTTTGCAGTGGAAAGGGCTCACAGTGTCCCTACTAGGCCTTTTCCTCCTGGAGCTCTGCCTAGACCCTTTCTGGCGTGCATCCTCAACTGCAGGGATAGAGACGTGGCTCTACGCTGGCGCGGCAAAAGAGTCCTATCAAGTTCAACAATGCCACGATCTCGATTTTCTCGGATTTCTCTGCGGAACTCCAGAAACAACAGGCGCAGTTTACGGAGGTCAAAAGACATCTACGGGAGAAGAATGTTGTTTACTCGATGATTTACCCGGCCCGGCTCCGGGTGGTCCACGGGGGTTCTACTTTGTTTTTTACAGACCCGGCGGAGGCGGCAGAGTGGCTGCGATCCCATGGAGGGTCTGCTGAAAAAGAATCCTAATGCATCCATTGCTAGTTGGTATTTTTCTATTAATCGGCTGATTGGAGCTTTACTCGAAGGCGTCCAGGTTACCAACAATACCGGACACTGGGCTCAGTGATGGTATCCCCTTGTTTGTTTTGTGATGGGAGTACAGGACTCTGCTCCTACGTTGTTTGTTGTTTACTCACTTTGTTTTTTTTCCGTAGTGGTTTTTGGTATTTTTTAGGTTATAATCGCAGTCGACAACAATTTCAGTCTCTAGGTGATGTCTCTAAATTTTGCCCGGGAAATACTATGCACCATGTTCAGCGGAGTAAAATATGGGGTCTGAGTTAATATGTATTACATGGAATGTGAGGGGAATGAAAACTCCTCGAAAAAAAGATCAAGGTCTTCTCACAGGTCAGACATTATCGCCCTCACGTTGTGGTCTTGGTGGAGACGCACCTGACTAGGGATACAGCGCGGTGCGTGCAGAAGCCCTGGGTACAATGGTCTGCCCATACATTCCATACCAGCTACTCGAGGGGGGTCTCGCTGTTGGTACATAAAGACGTCAGATGGGAAGCGAGGGAGACTCGGAGGGATCCCGAGGGTCGTTTTATTTTTGTCCATGCATTGATAAACACCAGGAAATATGTGGTCTTATGTATTTATAACCCCCCTCCGGCTCGTATATCCATTCTGGAGAAGGCAATGAGTTTTGCCCTTAACTACCCAGACGCAGATGTTATTTGTATGGGCGACTTTAATATGGTCATGAACAACCGCCTTGATAAATTGAGGTTGGGTGATGAAGAGGGGGTCCTTTCCAACAACTACAACCCCGTTATCATCATTTATGGGGGGTGGCGGGTGGTTGGATTTGTGGAGGGTGCGTAACCTTTAGTTAAGGGAATACACTTGCCACTCATCCACTAAACGCTCTCTATCACGCATAGACTATATATTTGGTTCTGGTGGTCTGGCAATGTGGGTGGCTGATATAGAGCATGGAAGTAGGGGGATCTCAGACCATAGTCCGGTTATCCTTAAACTCAAATATGGGCATGTAAACAATGGGATAGCTTGGAAGTTGAATCCTTTCTGGTTAAAACTGATGGGGTCTACTGACAGAACGATTGATCAGTTGAATTGCTTCATCGCGTCCCACCCGAAACCCCAAGATATTAATTTATTTTGGGATTCCCTTAAGGCATACCTGAGGGGCTGTTTGTCCTCCCCGATCTCTTATATTAAGCGGGTGACCGCAAGGGAGGATGACGAGGTGGAGCAACGACTGAAAGACGCAGAGGCAACATATGTATCTAACCAAACTAGCGGGAACAGGATTGAGTGGCTGGCTGCACAAAGGTTATATACTCAACATGTGCATACTAAATCTAAGCGCAAACTATTCTTCACCCGTCAATCCTATTTCGAATTGGGGAACCAGACGGGCAAATTCTTGGCCTATCTGGTGCGCCAACATAGCACCTCTAATACGATATTGTAGATTCGCAGGGTGGACGGCACACTGGTGTCTTCGATCAAGGAGATTCTTGGCTGTTTTCAGGATTACTACAGGTCACTATATGAATCTAAAAGTGACTTTGACACTTTGGGGTGTTTAGTCTATTTGTCAGATATATTATTCCCCACATTAGATTCGGAACAACGAGCCCTTATGGACGCTGTGTTCACCGCAGAGGAGATAGATAATGCTATGACAGACATGGCCTCTGGGAAGGCCCCTGGACCTGATAGGTTCCCTATTGAACTATATAGGAAGTATCGGGATATACTGACGCCACCTTTGGTGAAGGTATTTTGGGGAATATGGGAAGGGAATTCTATGCCTGAGTCCTTTTATGGGGCTAATATCATAGTGCTTCGGAAGGAGGGGAAGGACCCTTTAGAATGTGGATCCTATCGTCCCATTTCATTAGTAAATGTGGACTATAACATTTTCACCAAGATTCTAGCTACCAGACTGAATTCCATTATATTGAATCTCATGCATCCAGATCAAACGGGTTTTATGCCTGGTAAAAGTACTTCTATTAACATCAGAAGAGTCCAGTCAATAGTCCAATATAGCTCCCTGGTGCCAGACAACAGATGGGCATTAGCACCGTTAGATGCTGCCAAGGCTTTTGACTCTTTTGAATGGCCTTTCCTCTCCACATGTTTGCAAAGGTAAGGCTTTGGCAATAAATTTATAACATGGATCAAACTATTATACATGAAACCTAAGCACCATATTATAATAAATAATTCTATATCTGAGTCTTTCGCATTGCATAGGGGAACCCGTCAGGGTTGCCCTCTTTCCCTGGCTCTCTTCGCCCTTGCGATTGAGGCACTAGCAATACGCATAAGGTCCTTCCCTAATATCCGAGGTATAGATATAGCAGGTCGGGTAGATACCATAGGCCTATATGCCGATGACATGGTGATATTCTTGAATGATGTGGAAGAAACTTTGCCACAGGTGATATCCCTTATTGCCAGATTCAGTAAATATTCAGGTTTACATATAAATTGGGGAAAGTCTGCCCTGTTACCCCTTTCCCATGCCCCGATGCCCCAGCTGGAGGCTCTCTCCTCGCTGTCTATTGTATCTAGTTTTAAATATTTGGGCATCCACATCTCTAATAATAGTACGCTTGATCTACAACTTAATGTCCACCCATTGCTGGAACTAGTTAAAGCTCAATTTGCATCTTGGAGTAGGCTCTCATTATCTGTGGCTGGACTCATTAACCTGATTAAAATGATAGTACTCCCTAAATTTGGCTACTCGCTCCAGCATAGTGCGGTAGCGGTGCCCAAGTCCTTTTTTGTTAATCTTAACTCTCTGGTCACGTCCTTTATTTGGGGGAAAACTGGGCCCAAACTTAAATTGTCCACTTTACAAAGACCAAAGAAGGGAGGTGGGGAGCGTTGCCAAATTTTTTCCTATACTACTTAGCTGGGCAGGCTAAAGCTTTAAATATCTGTATGCCGGGTAATTGCCTCCCTAATTCTGAAAGCCACCTGCTTCACGCTGCACAAGCGGATTGCCCATTAGGTTTCCTTGAATTGGAAAAAAACTAATGTTCCACGTCTGTTACCCCTGCTCCGGCTGGCTCGATTAATATGGAGACAAATCAAGAATGTGATAGGGTTTAAAGATGTTATAGCTGAATTGCCCCTGTGGAGTAATAACTATTTTCCGGAGCTACTGAATCACCCATCCGCTGTTTTTTGGACCCAGGGTGTTTCTTCAGTGGGAGACTTGTATGACCAGGGGACCTTAAAGTCTTTTGAACAATTGCAGACCACACATGATATTCCGAGAGCTCAATTTTTTCGTTATCTGCAGCTGAGATCGGCTCTTCAATCACATATGAGGGACAGGGGTGTGGACCATACTATTTCGTCTTTACCTCCGATAGGAATTCTTAATTCGCAGGGTCCTCAGGGTCTCATATCCTCTTTGTACACATATATGCTGTCAGTAGAGGCAGAATCTGCCATAAGCTCTATTAAGATGAAGTGGGAATGACTCATCCCTGATACGCAAAGAGAGGAGTGGGAGGAGATTCTGGAGTCTCCGATTGGAGTATCACCATCTATTAATTACAGAATGATACAATTGTATATAATAAATCAATCATATTTGACTCCATTGCGACTTTTTAGGATGGGTCGCTTCAATCATCAGAATGTATGCGATGTCACTCGCCAGATGCTGATTTTATTCATATGGTGTGGCAATGTCCCACTATCCTACACTACCGGAAAGAGGTGACTACACTACTGACATCCCTGGTGCAGGCCCCTGTCCCTCTAGAGCCATTGGTCTGCTTGTTTGAGGTATGGGAGGAGGAGATCTTCTTGCGCGAGATGCTGTTTATGGCGCGGAAGGCGCTGGCACTGCAGTGGATGGGGGGCTCATGTCCTACCCTTAGATTTTGGATCAAGTTGGTAAATTCAATTGTTCTATATGAGCGCAGGTTATACCAAAACAGGGGATGCCCGGGTAAATTTGAAAAGATCTGGGAGAGGTGGAATTCCTCTCATCTCACTTTGCAAGACTGAGACATCACATGCGACACAATATGATATAGGAAACCAGGCTGCGGAAATAGTAGATATTAGTTGATGTAGTGGTAGTTGCAGTTTAGGAGTTTTAGTTAGATCTTACTGTTAAATGATATGACAAGGTTTGTGAAATTGGATTGATATACACGCTGGAAAATGCATAAACAATTATCTTTTACATATGCTTGGAAGGAAATGTACATATTACCTTGTTTATCTAAAAGAGTGTGCAATTTCTTTGTATTATATTTTACTATGGATGGAGACATGCAGGGGCTGGCTGGCAAATTTTAGCCTGGGGGGCAAGCACAATGCAGTGGCCCACTGTGACGCGGGCCGTGGCCCATCTTAAGGCTTGGGTCTCCTGTAGTTGCACTTGAGTATAGCGCATGTGCAACAGAGGTACACCTTCTAACAACCCATTTCACAAAAATGGTTGAGGAACAATAAATACTTATCAATAGAAAAAAGGCTCTGTTAGTGTATCACCACTGAAAACACAAGAAAGTGCTCAATTAACATATTTATTTCTCTCTTTGCTTCATATCAGCGTGTCAGCCAGGTGTCCACAGCATACCAGAATATTGATATCAGCACAAACCTTGCCTTGCTACAGTTCCCGCTCTCTGAACCCTCGGCACGCTATACCACCACCGTTAGTACATGGTAATACTACCGTAATTTTACTAAATTATAGGTAGTGGTTGTAGTAGTGCCTATACAACCAGCCGATATATCAGACACATATATATATATATATATATATATATATATACACACACACCGTATATACACATACATAGCAAAAATTAAGATACCACCACATCAAATCCCTGTCATGGGTAACCCAAATCTCCAGACCTAAACCCCAATGAAAACCTTTGGAATGTAATCAAGAGGAAGATGGATAGTCACAAGCCACCAGACAAAGAAGAACTGCTTACATATGTGTACCAGGAGTGGCATAAGGTCTCCCAAAAGCAGTGTGAAAGACTGGCAGAAAGCATGCCAAGACGCATGAAAGCTGTGATTAAAAATCATGGTTATGTCACAAAATATTGATTTCTGAACTCTTCCTGAGCTAAAACTTTAATATTGTTGTTTCTAAATGATTATGAACTTGTTTCCTTAGCATTATTTGAGATCTGCAAGCACTGCATTTTTTTTCTAATCTTGACCATTTCTCATTTTCAGACAAATATACAAGATTTAGTGCTTGGAAATTCAGAGACATGTTGTCAGAAGTTTTTAGAATAAAATAGCAAATTACGTTTTACGCAAAAGTCTACCAATAAAGAGAAAAATCAGTCAAACTGAAATTTTTAAAGTGGTCTCTTAATTTTTACCAGAGTTGAATTTACCAGAGCTGAATATACTGTGTATATATATATATACATATATAAATATATATATATTCTTTACAATCAGCTATAGTGTGCTATGCGCTACAGTATTGAAGCACCTTCAGGGATATAACTAGAGGAAATGCTTAGAGAGTCTCCCAATGCGTTAAAACATAACCTTTAATTACACAATTTAAATGAACGAAAAAACATGACACAAGAAAACTCACATGAATAAAGTGCTCATGCAAACCAGTGCTCTATTAAAAAATGGTTTGGTCTCAATGTAAGAAGATGCATGCTCCACAGGAGATTCGAGCCGGACCAGTTATCCAAGGGGGGAGAACAGGAGGAGGGGGGAGAGATATACAATAGTTTTATACTAGCTCCCTGTCATGCCCCTGCATTGCTCCTGTTCTGTAGGTAGTGACAAAGACAGTCACATCTTTTGGGAAGTACCTGGCCACTGCAGGGTTCCATTATGCAGACGGACATCTGAGATATGTTTTTGATCCCACTGGCCCTAGCTTTGACCCAACTCCCCTCATGAATCCCAAGACTGATGAAGAAAGTAGTAGGGAGATTTGTACCCTTTCATTCTTGTGGGGGATGTATTGAGTTGTGACCTCTGATACACTCCAAGAAACACTAGAGCTGCCGGAAGGTCACAAAAGGAGCCCAATGGGAGCAACACTGGAAATAGATGAAGATGGCGGAGGGTGAGTATAAAGCAGGGGACTGGAGACTTACATTTAAAGCACCACTCCAGCACTGAAAAACAAATCGCTAGAGTGGTGCTTTAAACACTGAGAATTCTCATTCAGTTAGCAAAGATCTCATCAGAGGTGAACTTTCACGAATAATTTCCAGCACATTTTGAAATGGAACTAGTTCAAAGAGATCTCGCTCCACGGACATGATCATAAAGGCTTCAAGCAGGTCTTGTCCCATTGTAACCCGCAGTCTTGTCTTTATGAGTTTGAGCTTGCTGAATGCTCTTTCACATGCAACTTGTGTGAAAGATAGAGTCAGTAAGTACTCATATGCCACAGACAGATTCTTATAGGCAGCTGAATAGAGATTGTACTTCAAGAGTAATCGGTGACAGCAGAGGAAGCAATTTTTACATGACTTGCATTTAGTTTTGACAACGTCTGTAGGTACACCCTATTCATCTCCATCTCCTCCATCTTCCTCTGTAGCTACAGTTGTTTTTTCTGGTTCATCCAAGTGTACCATCAACTTAGGAAAGAGGTTTGCAAAACTTCTGAGCTCACTAATAAGAGCTTCTTCATTAACTTTTAATAATTCAGAGATTCTTGTTAGGGTGCCTTCCTTGAGTTGGTTGGGGTCATTTTGAATATTTTCAAAATATTTGGGATGCAAAAATTAAGTATCAATTATCAACTATTTATTTTATGAAAATCTTTCAGTGAGGCTAGTCAAAATTTGATCTAAAATTGGCCTGTATACTTCCACACGAAAACGTTGTGTTTCGTCAACTGGAAGTTCATCAACTGAGCTTTCACCTGCCATTCTTTTCTTTCTGTCAGTCCTCTTTACTTGGATCTCTGTTTCAATCTCCAAGAATGAAATATTGCGACTCGATATTAGATCATTCATTGTTAATACATACTGTGTAGCAGTTTCCTTAATATGTTCAAATGTTATCTTCTTAAGCTGGTCAATTGCACTTTTGATCATTGTCCATGCTGCCATAAAGTCAAGGCCACTTGTCTGCAAATATTTTGAAACAGGGCCGATAACATCAAAAATAGGAAGAAACACGTTTGCTGTTAAAATGGTCTTGAACTCGCACAGCTTTTCATACAGGGATGTAGCCTCAGATGCAGTTCTTGAATCACAGTTGGGCATTTGTGAGATTAAAAATAAAACCTCAATGGCATCTAGAAAAAGAGTTTGCTTCTCCCCAAATAGCCAATTAAGGGCCTTGTCCTTTGCCCACCATCTTGTCTCTCCAATTTTCTGTAATCTTAAAAGTTTTTCACGACCATGGTGTTTTTGAAGTTGTTCTCCCCAAATGTTCATTCGCTTGTGTGAATCTCCAATAAAGGATGCCATGGAATTTAACAGTCCAAAAAAGTTTTTTGCCTCAAGGACCTCACAACAATCGGAGATACAGAGATTGAG
The DNA here is from genome assembly GCF_039654945.1 of Dendrobates tinctorius. NCBI lineage: Eukaryota > Metazoa > Chordata > Amphibia > Anura > Dendrobatidae > Dendrobates > Dendrobates tinctorius. The sequence continues at coordinate 6,354,795 of NW_027362054.1, read as the reverse complement.
GATGTGACTGTAGCACCAGATGGAAATAGAGTCGGGCACTTCTTTAGCAATCTGTGCTCGTAAGCCTAGATATGAACCTCGCATATTTGCTGGTGCAGCAAATATGCGAGGTTCATATCTAGGCTGACGAGCACAGATGGTGCATCAAATGATTCTACAGCGATCTTATGGTAGTCAAGTGCAAGTACTTTGAAGTTAGCCATTAACAGTTCATTAAATCCTTGACCAGATGCATCTTTAACTGAAAGAACAGAAATGAGTCGTTCACATACCTTATGACAACTGTTACTTGATCTACAATCCCAGCATCTTGAGTGGAATCAACTTGGATGCTAAATCTCTTTTCACCAATTCCAGAAACTATGGCTTGCTTTACACAATGAACCACTGCCATAACAACCTTATTACAGGTCTTGTATGATAAAAAAGTCACTAAACTTCCACTACCAACTGCCATTTTCCCATCTCTTCCTCTTTTTTCTAAACGTTTTTTTCTTTTTTCACTCTCTTGAATACTTTTTTCAAGTTGATTTTTTAATGGTACATCATAATGGGATAACAGTAAGATCATTTCCAAAAAATTGCCATGGTTAATTTCACTGTTGTTAAGGTTTTAGAGTGACTCGTTGGTTCCATGGGCACGAAATGGCAAGCCTTGTTTCCCTAATAGTTTTACCACATTAAAAATGCGTTTCATGACTTCAATATTCAGAAGTACTTCCTTCTTTTGTTTTGAAGCTTGATCTGTGTTTATTAATATGTCAATGGTTTTGTTTTTCTTTGCAATGGGGTATGCATTAGCGGCATCACAATGACTGTTTGATAATTCATGTTTTGCCACAGCTTGGTAGCAGTGTCTAAAATTTGTAGAGCCTTCAATAAAAGGTTGAAACAGCATTTGAAAAGGCAATGCATATGCTGCTGAAAAACGCTTCAATTTTTCTATTTATCACCTTCAAGGTTAGCCAAGACCGCATAACATGATCTCCATTTTGTTTCGTACGATAATAGAAATCTGCCTCCTTAAATGGGATGTGGTCGCAATCCAAGGTAGTAGGTTGATAAGGATGTTGTTCAAGAAATGTAATTTTTTCAGCAATAGAAATTGATGAAGATAGCACAAATGTATGGCTAGTAGATTTTACTACATCCATGTATTGCTTTCTGATATCATGGTGACCTCTTGCTCTGGAAGGTTCATTTGTTCTTCTTGGGAAGCACTGTGTGATTGTGGTTGAAAGCACTGCTGTGAGCTGCTTTCAGGGAAAACCTCCATATCACTTGCATTAGCATCCAAATCTCCTTCATTTGTATGTAACATTTTAGGAGAGCTTGAAAGTTCACTTGGATCAGCCAAAATCTCCTCAGTATTACTTTTTTGGGTTTCATCGGTTCCCTAAGATAAGAATTATGTCAGTAAAAACAAAGGTCTTTGGCTTATAGCGCTTTAATGCCGCACTACCACCTAAACCAATAAAGGTCTGGCCCATCAGTAGCCTTGGGATGAGACAAGAGCATTTTTTTTCTATGACTTTTACTATTAAACATTTATAAAATGTAAATCTTTAAAGCAATATGGACATGGTGACATTTGATTGGTCTTCATACTGCCAAAAGCTCAACCATTTTTAGTGGATAAGGAAAATGATCATACATTTAGGTGTTACTGCGGATTAAAGATATTCGTTCAGAAACCAAATGAGCGTAACATGCTCAAGAAAATCCATGAACTCAAGCAAAGTAAAACTCCATGCAAACATTGGGTGCTATACGTTCACTCTTAAAATCAATACCATTATTCTTAGCATAATATTTGTAATATCTTTCTTAACATCTACACCTAAACGTCAATGTAAAAATATTACTGTTATTTTAAAAACTTTAATAAAGTTATTTGAAAATGTAATATCTTTCTTTAACATTGTAATTACAGTGGGGAAAAAAAGTATTTAGTCAGTCAGCAATAGTGCAAGTTCCACCACTTAAAAAGATGAGAGGCGTCTGTAATTTACATCATAGGTAGACCTCAACTATGGGAGACAAACTGAGAAAAAAAAATCCAGAAAATCACATTGTCTGTTTTTTTTTTCATTTTATTTGCATATTATGGTGGAAAATAAGTATTTGGTCAGAAACAAAATTTCATCTCAATACTTTGTGATATATCCTTTGTTGGCAATGACAGAGGTCAAACGTTTTCTGTAAGTCTTCACAAGGTTGCCACACACTGTTGTTGGTATGTTGGCCCATTCCTCCATGCAGATCTCCTCTAGAGCAGTGATGTTTTTGGCTTTTCGCTTGGCAACACGGACTTTCAACTCCCTCCAAAGGTTTTCTATAGGGTTGAGATCTGGAGACTGGCTAGGCCACTCCAGGACCTTGAAATTCTTCTTACGAAGCCACTCCTTCGTTGCCCTGGCGGTGTGCTTTGGATCATTGTCATGTTGAAAGACCCAGCCACGTTTCATCTTCAATGCCCTTGCTGATGGAAGGAGGTTTGCACTCAAAATCTCACGATACATGGCCCCATTCATTCTTTCATGTACCCGGATCAGTCGTCCTGGCCCCTTTGCAGAGAAACAGCCCCAAAGCATGATGTTTCCACCACCATGCTTTACAGTAGGTATGGTGTTTGATGGATGCAACTCAGTATTCTTTTTCCTCCAAACACGACAAGTTGTGTTTCTACCAAACAGTTCCAGTTTGGTTTCATCAGACCATAGGACATTCTCCCAAAACTCCTCTGGATCATCCAAATGCTCTCTAGCAAACTTCAGACGGGCCCGGACATGTACAGGCTTAAGCAGTGGGACACGTCTGGCACTGCAGGATCTGAGTCCATGGTGGCGTAGTGTGTTACTTATGGTAGGCCTTGTTACATTGGTCCCAGCTCTCTGCAGTTCATTCACTAGGTCCCCCCGCGTGGTTCTGGGATTTTTGCTCACCGTTCTTGTGATCATTCTGACCCCACGGGGTGGGATTTTGCGTGGAGCACCAGATCGAGGGAGATTATCAGTGGTCTTGTATGTCTTCCATTTTCTAATTATTGCTCCCACAGTTGATTTCTTCACTCCAAGCTGGTTGGCTATTGCAGATTCAGTCTTCCCAGCCTGGTGCAGGGCTACAATTTTGTTTCTGGTGTCCTTTGACAGCTCTTTGGTCTTCACCATAGTGGAGTTTGGAGTCAGACTGTTTGAGGGTGTGCACAGGTGTCTTTTTATACTGATAACAAGTTTAAACAGGTGCCATTACTACAGGTAATGAGTGGAGGAAAGAGGAGACTCTTAAAGAAGAAGTTACAGGTCTGTGAGAGCCAGAAATCTTGATAGCTTGTTTCTGACCAAATACTTATTTTCCACCATAATATGCAAATAAAATGAAAAAAAAACAGACAATGTGATTTTCTGGATTTTTTTTTCTCAGTTTGTCTCCCATAGTTGAGGTCTACCTATGATGTAAATTACAGACTCCTCTCATCTTTTTAAGTGGTGGAACTTGCACTATTGCTGACTGACTAAATACTTTTTTTCCCCACTGTATGTTAAAGCATGCTATATCATATCCCTCCGAAGGCACAGTTAGAGGGCCATATAAGTCGGATTGAAATTTGCCCAAAATGTTACCATGGCCCGCAGCTCTCTCGAGCCGAGCATGACAGCTGCATATGTATCTGCCACGCTCTGCTTGGGAAAGCTGCAGGCCAATCTGTATACCGTGGGCAGATTTCAATACGACTTATACAGCCCTTTGACTGCACACTTATGGTTACTGTAGAAGACTCAAAAATGTATCTCATGCCAGAGAGGTATGTGGACCAATAGACTTACTATTGAGGCCATATAATGCTCTATGCACTCGGCTCTTGCAGGAGCTAGGCATTTCTGAGCATTCTTTTGATTAATCAGGGAATGCCTCAGCACCTGTACCCCAATGACTGGAAGCCCAGAAGCCTTTGTAATTTTTAAAAAATGTTTGTATACGATTGGTACCTTTAAACATTTTCTGCCATAAATTTAAAGAAGTAGATAAAGTAACAAGTTATTTATTTTATAAACTAGTAAGAGTGACTGCATACAGCCCTACTATCTATTGCCATTTTGTAAAGGCAACCTGTCACCTCGTTTTGCCGCTATAAGATGCAGCCATAGCCTTTCAGGGCTTATCTACAGCATTCTATAATGCCATATATATGCCCCTAGTCCGACCTGAAAGATAATCTCATGTGTGTCGCAGGTCTGGAGCCTCCCATCTTATGATTGCCGTCCTCTTGCTTCCTTAATGGTCATCGACATCGCACTCCTGCACAAGCGTACTAATCTGCCCTGTTGAGGGCAGAGTAAAGTACTGCATTGCGCCGGGCCTCTCTGACCTTTCCTGGCGCTTGAGCACTGCAGTACTTTGCTCTGCCCTCAACAGGGCAGATTAGTACGCCTGCGCAGGAGTGCGATGCCGAGGACCATGAAGCAAGCAGGAGGACGGCATTGCAAGAAGAAGGGAGGTGCCAGACTTGGACCTGCGACATTCGGACTGGACGGCCCCCCCCGGGTGAGTATACTAAAACTTATTTTTCTTCTCTTGCAGGTCAGATCGTGGGCTTATCTAGATCATTATCTAATACTGTAGATAAGCCCTGAAAGGCAGCAGCCGCATCTTACATCAGCCAAAACAGCTGACAGGTTCCCTTTAAAAAAGATTATGTAACTTGGCATTTTTCATTTGCATTTTAAATGCCACGCTTACAAAAGGACAGTAGATACTGTACATGTCTTATAACCAGCTGAAACAAAAGCAGGGTTGTCAATTAAATATTTCTTATTTTATCTGTATAACTTAATCAAAAGTCACACAGCCAGAAATTGAAAAACCTAATGAATAAAGAATATAAATTATTTCTATCTACAGCTTTGATACTATTGAAGACAATAGCAACATTTACTGTAATTTGTTAAATCACCAAAACCAACGAAACCTCATCAAGCTTCAAATGACAGGACACACTAAAGGAAGGGGCACTCTATTTTTATGGACTGTCCAAGAATTTATGGAAAGCTGGCAACCCTGATCTGTATTCTGATCAATTAACTTTTTACATACCACATTAAAAGACAGTCTCATTTGTTTTGGATCCTTTCCAGCTAAATCAAGCTCTTTCATCCTTTTCTCTCGAGCTTTCTGAGCACCACCTTTACCTCTTTTTGATTTTCCACTCTCCATATTTATTTATAAACTACAAACAACTACCACCATAGGAAAAAAAAATTAAATAATAGAAGCAGCAGGCCGGCTAAACAGTAAAGGTCAATATGACATTTCAGCCATAAAGCTACACTCACTAACAATATGACTTAGGCTAGTTTCACACTAGCGTGTGTGATGTGAGAAACTCACACGAGACTCTCGCATCAAGGCCCGGCGCTGCCGACGGCACTCAGGACCGGAGCTGCGGCTGCATGTATTTCTATGCAGTCGCATGCTCCGGCCCCAAGTTCCGGGGGCAGCACTGGGCCTTGATGCGAGAGACTCGTGCGAGTTTCTCACATCACACACGCTAGTGTGAAACTAGCCTTAAAGGAAACCTAGCATGTCCCCAAAAGCTATTAAGCTGCAGATATGTGGTTACTCTGGAGGTTAATAGTGTTCTGGCACCTACGCTGATGCTGGGATGAAATTAACTTTATTCCACCTGGCAGTCTCACTCTCAGTCACGTGGATACTGCCGGTGTGGGTTCAGTCATCACTCTGTGTATAGGGAGCGGGCGGTGGCTGTGACAGTGCCCCCTGCATTGAATGACAGCACGGTCACAGCCACTGCATTAGAACCTGCTGTCACTTAGTGAACACGTGACTGAAAGAGCAAGACTGTTTAATGGAATAAAGCTAATTCCTCCCAGCATCAGAGCTCTCAGAGCACCCTGTATAAACAGGGTGCAGTATACACAGGTACTATATACAGGGTGCAGTATGTATTGGGTGCTATATACACAGGTACTATATACAGGGTGCAGTATACACAGGTACTATATACTGAGTGCAGAATATAGGGGGTGCACTATACACAAGTACTATATACAGGGTGCAGTATATACGGGGTGCAGTATACACAGATCTATATACAGGGTGCAGTATACACAAGTACTATATACAGGATGCAGTATACACAAGTACTATATACAGGGTGCAGTATACACAGGCACTATATACAGGGTGCAGTATACACAAGTACTATATTACAGGGTGCAGTAGATACTGTGTATACTATACCCTGTATATTCTGCACCCTGTATATAGTACTTGATCGTAAGTAAAAAGGTACATGTACATGTGGAAAAAAGGTGCTAGAATCCTATAAAGTGCTTAGTGCAGAAAACTTAACTAAAATTTAATTTGTGCATTACATAAAACCATCATATGAAGTGGTAGTTGCTATTTCCACAATTAGCCATCAGATGGTTCAGTTATCCCATACTGAAACAAACATTCTCATAGCAAGTCAAGCCTTTATCATTAACTCAATAAATATCAGATACACGATTTTAAAGGGAACCTGTCAGCTGTTTTGGCAGGTCTAAGGTGCGGCCAATGCCTTTCGGGGCTTATCTACTGCATTCTAGAATGCTGTAAATAAACCTCCGGTCCCACATGAAAGATAAGCAAAACAAGTTATATTATACTAACCCGGGGGGGCGGTCCGGTCCGATGGGTGTTGCAGTTCCAGGTCGGCGCCTCCCATCTTCTTGCGATGTCGTCCTCTTCCTTGCTTCATGGCATAGGGCTTCTGCGCAGGTGTACTGATCTGCTGTCACGTCGCCGTCGGACTCGGGGGCTGGTGTTCCTGCCTCAGCCACTGGGAAGTGCTGGACTCCTTCGACTGGTGATGCCAGCGATAGGAGGGCTATGTCCTCATGTGGGTCCGCTCCTTTGATGCATGCCTCCGTCGTTGGGCATCGCCGTGGTTCTCCTGTGGGTGATGGTGGTGACAGAGAAGGGGCTCCTGCGCAGGCTGGTGGGCGCAGGCTTCACTCTTCTGTCAGAGGTGAAGGGGTTGGTGCATCACCATCTGGCCTGGTTCTGGGGGCAGTCCAGATGAGGTCATTAGACTGTGAGCCTGTGAGGGATAGCCTTACCCTTCAAATACTTTGGAGCCTGTCCTGCAGGCCACCAGATATAGTCTTGGTTTCCCCAGTGTGCTAGTGATTTGCTATTTTTGACTCTGACCTTAGCCTGGATTTTTGACCCTTCTTCAGCCTGCCGATTTTGTACCTCTGCTGGCCGCCTGGTTTTGACTGGGACTCCTGACTACGCTTTTGGTCCTGTTTATTAATCACTTTCTGGTGCCTGTCCTGCTCCGGTCCGCTGTTCTTATATAGGCAGCTACCTCTTGGGCTCCGCTATAATTCCAGATCCCTGTATGGGTAAAGGGTCTCGGGATTGCTTGGGGTGCTGTCTTACTTGCAGCTCAGACCTGCACCAGATGGATGTCACATCTGTCCTGTTGAGGGCAGAGCAAGGTACTGCAGTGCACAGGCTCTGAGCCTCTCTGACCTTTCCCGGCTCCGGCATACTGCAGTACTCTCCTCTGCCCTCAACAGGGCAGATCAGTATGCCTATACAGGAGCGCAGCACAAAGCAAGCAGAATGACGACATCACATCAAGATGATGGGCAATGTAGGTCCGGGTCTGGTGCCTCCCATCTTCATGTGATGTCGTCCTCTTCCTTGCTTCGTACTGCATTCCTGTACAGGTGTACTGATCTGCCCTGTTGAGGGCAGAGGAAAGTACTGCAGTGCGCAGGAGCCGGGAAAGGTCAAAGAGGCTCAGCGCCTGTGCACTGTAGTACTTGGCTCTGCCCTCAATAGGTACACCACGACATGAAAAAAAGAAGTGGACGACATCGCAAGAAGATGGGACCGGACCTGCAACACCTGCCGTCGAACCGGACTGCCCCCGGGTGAGTATAATATAACTTGTTTTGCTTATCTTTCAGGTGGGACCGGGGGTTTATCTACAGCATTACAGAATTTCCCCATGGTGGGACGATTAAAGGATTATCTTATCTTATCTTAGATAAGCCCCTAAAGGCAGTGGCCAGTGGCGGGCTGGGCCGGGTGGCAGGGAGGAATTTTCCCCCCGGGCCGGTTAATTGGCAGAAGGACAGGGCCACAGCGCTTGTTGTGTACATAATAGTACTGTCGGCATCATCAGAGGACTGGAGACAGGAGAAGGAGAGCGGCCGCCGCACAAGCAGCTGCAGACACAGGGGGGCCGGGCGGGCTGCCTGCCACACAGACATAGCATAGGCATAGGCTAGCATTAGCTGAGACAGGGTTGCTGGGCGGGTAGCCAGGCACTACTGCAGCCACACACACATAGGCTATGTGTGTGCGGCGCCCCGCCCACTCGCCCTCCCTCCATGTGTCTGCTAAATGCTATGTGACATTATCATAGCATTAGTAGACACAGGGGGGGCGGGCCGCTGCACACACATAGCACATTAACTGACACAGGGGGGGTGGGCGGGCCACGGCAGCACACATAGGTTGCATCATTCATTATAGTACTGTGTAGCAGTACAGAGACATGGGGAGGGGAGGGGAGGGGCACTCAGTCACTGCACACAGAGTCAGACTGTCACTGCAGGCTGACTGAGACAGTGAGACAGCACAGACGTGGCAGCCTGTGATTGGAGGATCTGGCCGAGGTTCAGAGAGAGGGGGGCGGGTGGGTCATGTGTACAGCGTGCTACGTAAGCACGTCTCTGAACCGTCCCCAGCCATATCTGAGAGAAGAGGCAGAGATCAGCCGCCATTGCTCACACAGTGAGAGCCTCAGCCCTCAGCCAGGCCTCAAACTGTCCACTCGTGACTCGCTCCACTGAGTGCACTACTGATCGTGTGTCCTCCAGCCCAGGCAGGCTCCTCCAGCACAGCAAGTATGGGAAAATGTGTTTTAGCCACATTCACAGACATCAATAATGTGGATGTGGCCCTCTAGAATGTTAATGTGACTGTAACTGATGTGTCCCTCTAAGGCCTGTTTCACACGTCAATTTTTTCTTGTCAGTTACAATCCGCCAAAATGGCGGAAAGCGGATCCGTTCGTAACTGATGCAAACAGACGGCAGCAGACCGTTTTTTTTACGGATCCGTTGGCTGAAGAATTTTTAAGGAACCGCAGTTTGGGGAAGAGAAAGAGAGAGAGAGAGAAAAATTTTCCGTGCGCCAGAAAGTATTTCAGGGTTAAATTGCCGGCTGAGTTCATGCCTCCGGGCATGCGCAATACAAAAATGCGGATCATTCAGCCAAAAAAACGTTACATGCTCCGTCTGGGCATGTCGGCGGACGGTAAAAAAATGGCGGATCCGCAAAAAAACGGATTCAACGGATGGCCATCCCCATCCGTCAAGATCCGCCAGTAATGCAAGTCAATGGGAAAAAAAACTGATCCGCCAAACAAAATGGCGGATCCGTTTTTTTAGGAAAACGGCGGATCTTGACTGATGGCAAAAAACTGACATGTGAAACAGGCCTAAGGTAACTTTCAGATTTGCGTTCGGAGGTGCAGGGCCACCGCTAAGCTCTGCCCCGTCCCACCTCCTCCGGTCAGCTCCTCCTCTGATCGCATGACGCAGCATGTAATCAGCGTACCCTATAGTTAGCGTTGGGTATGCTGGTCACGCGCTGGTACATTTTTGCTGGTGCTTGCGCGTTTTTGGCGCTGCGGCAAGCGCACAAAAATGCGCCGTGTTGCTTTTTTGTGCACTTAGTTGATTTCATCACACCAAGCTGTTTGCCTATTGCAGATTCAGTCTTCCCAGGCTGGTGCAGGGCTACAATTTTGTTTCTGGTGTCCTCCGACAGCTCTTTGGTCTTCACCATAGTGGAGTTTGGAGTGTGACTGTTTGAGGTTGTGGACAGGTGTCTTTTATACTGATAACAAGTTCAAACAGCTGCCATTACTACAGGTAATGAGTGGAGGAAAGAGGAGACTCTTAAAGAAGAAGTTACAGGTCTGTGAGAGCCAAAAATCTTGCATGTTTCTTATGTTCCGCCATAGTTTGCAAAATAAATCTTGCCAAATCAGACAAGGTGATTTTCTGGATTTGTTTTCTCATTTTGACTCTCATAGCTGTGGTCTACCTATGATGTCAATTACAGGCCTCTCTCATCTTTTTAAGTGGGAGAACTTGCACAATTGGTGGCTGACTAAATACTTTTTTCCCCACTGTATGATACGTATAGGACAGTGAGGACCTTCATACTATATATAGGGGGCAGTGGGGACATCATATTGTATATAGGGGCTATGTAGCCATTTTACTATATATAGGGAGCTCTGGGGTCCTCAATGTATTATAAAGGGCTTTGGGGAAAATCATATTGTGTATTGAGGGCTGTAGGACCATCATTCTGTATATACAGAGCTGTGTGGGTACTCAGAGGACATTATTTGTTATAAAAGGAGACATTATTAGTTTTGATAGGGGCACTCAGGTCCCATTATTTATTTTTGTTGGGGGGGCATTATTAACTTTAAGTGGACACTCAAGAGTATTTGTTGCTGGAAGGGGGCACTTGGGATATTATATAGAATTTTTTTGGGAGGGAGTAATCCTAATAATGACATAATTTTTTAAATATTGGGGTCAGTGCTCCACACCGCAAGTGCACGCAGAGTGGGGAGCTTTTGTAGGTTGGAAATAGATGACTACGTCGCTTTAAATGTGTTTTTATTGTAATCTGTGCAGACAAGCTGTGGCTGGAGAAGTGGTAATGGAGGTCTGGGCCAGATGGAAAAGACTGGAAAAGTGAACAACCCGAATCAGAAAGAACGTCATGTGTAAGTTAAACTGTACTGTAATCACGTGTATGTTCTGTGGGACTGGTATCTACCAATATACAGTTACTGTAAGGTGGTAAGATTGCTCTTTTTAGTAGTGTTTTTATTTTTTTTTATTTAGTAACAGGTTAATGTGTTTCAGTCATTATGTAGTAGAAGGTGTATGGTGGTATCATTGGTCTTTGTATAGAGTGTTTTGTTATGTAGAGATAATGCTCATATTATTATGTATTCTCTATGTATTGGTGATGATAGTGGACATTGTGTAGCCGTATTGTTTGGTCTTTTGTAGTAGTCATTTTGATAATATTGGTCTTTGCATTGTGTGTTGTTGGCTAGCAACAGTGATATACTGTAATTACAGATGCTATTTTATATGGATATAGGGCGGTCATATGGGGAAACATGCACTTTGGGGCTTGGACCCCTGGTCTTTTAGGACCCTAGCAACACCCCTGCGTACTGTGTGTTTACATGTCCGTGTTTCCGGAGTTGTATGTTTGAAGGTAATCTCAGTTATGGTACCATATCTAAGCAGTAAGCTTGGTTCTGGTGCTGTATCGATGTAGCAATCTAGATTCTGGTACCATATGTATGCCATAAGCTTGGTATTGTTCCCGTATTTATGTAGTAGACTTAGTAATCTCGGTTCAGCTCCCATATCTCTGGAGTAAGCTCTGTTCTGCTCCCATATCTCTGTAGTAAACTCTGTTCTGCTCCCATATCTCTTTAGTAAGCTCATTTCTGCTCCCATATCTCTCTAGTAAGCTCGGATCTGCTCCCAAATCTCTGTAGTAAGCTCAGTTCTACTCGCTTATCTCTGTAGTATGCTCGGTTCTGCTCCCATATCTCTGTAGTAAGCTTGGCTCTGCTCCCTTATCGCTGTAGTAAGCTCGTTTCAGTTCCTTTATCTAAGTAGTATTCTTGGTTCTGTTCTTGTGTCTATGTAGTTAGCTTGCTTCTGTTACTGTATCTATGTAGGCAGTAAGCTTGGTTCTACTCCCATATCTATGCAGCAAGCTTTGTTCTGTTCGCATATCTATGTACCAGCCTGTCTTTAAAGCTTGTCATTGCTGCTGCTTTAATGCAGCGGCCAGAGATAAGCAGGGCAGAGGTGGGCCACCACAATTCGAGGGCCACTGCCTTGTGATTGCCCCCCAGGCTGAAAAGTGCCAGCCAGACCCTGGCAGTGGCTGTATCTTATAGCAGCAAAACGAGGTGATAGATTCCCGTTAAGTATTCAACCAAGAAAATGCACTAATAAGACTGACACAAGCACTATCATTGGATATCTTCATGTTAATAACATCTAATTCAGTTTGCTATTCCAAAATATAGCATAATACAACCCAATAATATCTGTGTGCCTATAATATTAGCAGTCAAAGTGAGAAATATAACCAAAATACATGCAAAGAAAGATCCAATATGTGATGTCCACATGGCATGTAATTAAGTACCTAAGTGCCGCTGTAGTGTATTCGGGTACATGCACACGTAGCGGATTTCCTCTCTATGCTGAAAACACAGGTAAAAATCAGCGCCTTTTGATGCATTTTGGATGTGTATTTTCCTGTGTTTTTTTATTGGCCAATTTGTACACAATTTTGTAAGCTGAATAAAGATATGCCATTTAATTTTATGCATAAAACACACAGCCAGAATAAAGTATTTTAATGAATTAAAACACCACACAGTTTTCCACCTTTATTGTACTAATTCCTGAGACGCCATCGATCACCAGAAAAAAAAAAATAAACAAACACCACAACTCCCTGTTTCGATGTAATCCATGTAATAACGAGTGTCCTATGATGATCTTCCCTATAGAGCTGTCACATCGGGAGATGTGACCGCTATACAGGGCCTCCAGTGACACACTGACAGGAGAAAATGGCTCCTGCAGTGCATCACTGGGGGTTCACTGGAGTTCATGCTCTCACTTGACGGAAATGCTGCGTGAGAATTTTCGCACACAGCGGTGCCACAAGTGACAGCCTGAAATCCTGTGACCAAATGGCAGAGTGATACACTGCACTGCGGAAGGATACCTTCTATCATTGTATCACCGGAGGTCCCTGTAGAGCAGTCACATCTCCTGATGTGACAGCGCTATAGGGGAGATCGTCGTGGGACACTCGTTATTAAATGGACTACGTCGGAACAGTGAGTATACTGTTTGTTTAATTTTCTTTTTTAAACACAGGGAATCGAGTGCGTCGGGGATTAGCTGTTTGGTGTGTATGTGTATTGTATGTCTGTATGTGTTTTTTTAAAGTCAAAAACAGTAGCCGGATGATGGGACTACTACTGTCCCATCATCGGCTAATGCCGTCACTGTAGTAGACATAGCCGGATGGGACTAGTAGTCCCATCGGACGATGCCTGCCTACACACAGACCCGCACACACACAAATAGCTGCGCACACACCTGCACACAGACACACACATAGACACAGACACCCGCACACAGACCTGCACACACAGTCTCTGCCCACACACTCTTCCTCCTCCCTATCTGCAGCATTTCTCGCACACAACTCCGCAGCAAAACGGAGCAGATCTTTTTAAACCTGATGATTTGCTACGGATTTAACTGACTCAATGGAAGTCAGTGGGTGCAGAAATGCGACAGATCCGCTAAAAGAATTGACATGCTGCGGAAAATAAAACGCTGCAAATCTGCGCTTTTTTTTCTGCAGCATGTGCACACCAATTCTCAATTTCCCATTGACTAACATTGCTTGTGCACTACACTGCGGATTTGATGCAAATCCGTGCAACCAAAAATGCTGCGGAAACGCATCTAAATCTGCAACATGTGCACACAGAGGCAACCTTACTGTGACGTTGTCTAGACTTTGCAGCCTCCTGCCTCGCACGTCGGGGCAGGAGGTTACAAAGTCCAGACAATGGCACTATAACACACTACAGCGCCACTCAAGTATTTAATTACACTCCATGTGGACATCACATTACTTTCTTTGCATGAGAGAATAGATGAATTCGTTATCACATGAGCACAGCACTGCAACGCACCAGACTAAGATGGCCACTAACAGCACTCTGCAGCAGTATGTATGTAACCCCCCAAAAAAAAGAAAAAGTCTATCCAATTACGTACAAAAATAATACTTTATTAATAATTACAAATACAGTTAATATAGACCAAAAAGGACAATTGACCCTGGTAAAAAAGCATGGGTCACCAGGCATAAATGTCATTGCAATAAAGTCACAATAGCACAATCCATTATGTGTGCCTTATGGCACCAAAATGCCCAAAATGCAGTTTAACGCAAGTGCATGTGCAAGTCTAATATAGCCAAGCTGCCAAAGTGCACACAGCACCAGGGATCAAACATCAACTTAAGGAAGTTCCCCAAACATCAGTATGTATATTACAGGTAGAAAATAATGAATTGGTGAAATATGGTCAATGCTCAACCAATTAACAAATTGGGATAATATTGGACGTGGACAACACTTACCGCAGGACGCAGGCACCAGGGCCGGACTGGGACTAAAATTCAGCCCTGGCATTTGAAGTTACACAGGCCCACTAGTCACATGGTGACTATATAATATCTTTGTACACTTGTAGGTTACAAGAAGTGAGAGGAGATTAACACGACTATATAACATGTAGTCACAGCTGTGTCCAGGATTTCAGCTCAGTCCTATTTATTGCTTTTAGGTACAGTACTCCTCACAAAGCTCTGTCCCCTTTTGTACGCACGGTGAAAGAATTCCTGGCAGAACTGCTATCCATTGGACAACCAGACCCCCTGGTCATAGCTGCCCCATCATACCTCCCAACTTTTGAAGAAGGGAAAGAGGGACAAAGGCTGCAAATTTTAGGCCACCCCGGCCACACCCATTTCGCAACTAGTCACACCCATGTCCACGCCTAATCGCACCCATTTAGCACGGCTGATCACACTGACTGGTACTGAGGGCACAGTGGCTGGCATTATGGGCACACTGACTGGCACTAAGGAAGAGAGAAAACAGAGAGAGAGAGAGAAAAAAGAAAAAGAGAGAAAGAAAGGAGAGCGAGAGAGAAAGAAAGAACAGAGAGAGAAAGAAGAAAGAACAGAGAGAAAGAAAGAGGGGAAAGAAAGAACGAACAGAGAGAGACAGAGAAAGAACAGAAAGAGAAAGAAAGAAGTAAAGAAAAGAAAGAAAGAACAGAGAGAAAGAAAGAGAGGAAATAAATAACAGAGAGAGAGAAAGAAAAAAGAAAGATGAGAGAGAGAAAGAAAGAACAGAGAGAGAGAAAGAAAATGAGGGAAAGACAGAACAGAGAATGAGAAAGAAAGAACAGAGAAAGAAAGAAAAAGAGAGAAATAAATAAATAAAGATTCTATAAAGATACTATAGCAGCCCGGCTCCCATTGTAGTGGCCACCTGAGCCTCCCGGTGCAGGACAAATCATGATCCGCTCACATGGCCAGCATCCCCGATTCCAAGGTGATCCTGCTGTCTGCGCTGTCGGAGGAGGACACGGTGATGGATCTGAAGCATTCCTGGTTCCGTCACAATCTCCTCAAGAAATTATCTCATTTCTGGTCAGCTTCCAGCACATCACTTCAGGTGGCACGTCATGTGTGTGTTTTAAAATGCTCCTCGGGGCTCCGCCGTGTACTCCTGTGTCCGTGGGAAAAGCCCGCTTAGTACACACTTGGCTCCGTTCTGTACATCCCGTACACATATGGCTCCACTTCATACACACACGGCTCTGCTCCGTATACCCCATACACACGTGGCTCCACTCCGTACACCAAGTACACACACGGCTCCGCTCCGTACACCTCGTACACGCGCGGCCCGCTCCGTACACCTTGTACTCACGCGGCTCCGCTCCGTACACCTCGTAGACGCGCGGCTCCGCTCCGTACACCTCGTACTCACGCGGCTCCGCTCCGTCCACCGCGTACACGCGCGGCTCCGCTGCGTACACCTCGTACACGCGGCTCTGTTCCGTACACCTCGTACACACATGGCTCCTCTCCATACACCTCGTACACACACGGCTCCGCTCCGTACACCTCATACACACACAGCTCTGCTACATCTACCCTGTAAACCCCTCCTGACCCCACACATACTTACCTCATCCAGCACCATGACAACAGCACAGCAGAGTCGTGCAGACACCAAGAGGCAAGTGTTGTGAGTTCATTCTCCCCTTCACCTTTGAGGTCTGATGAACTCCCTCTGCTGGTGAAGAGAGGTAGTGAAATTGATTGGGATGGGAAGAACCTGTCATCTGAACAGGCAGAGTGTGATTGGACATCTGGAATTTCTGAGTGGATATAAGGCAGCCGACGTCCTGCAGGGCTGCTGGTGATCCTTTCTGCTCTGAGCTCTTGCATCCAGTTTAGTTCCTGTCTACTAAAAGCTAAGTTTTTGCCCTGCTATTATTCCATGAGATTTTGTCTGGTTTCCTTAGTGTTTGTATTCAGCCAGTCCTGGTTGGGACTGGCTGAATTCCATTTTTGTCTCTGATCAGTTAATCTCTTTCCTCTGTTTTCAGAATATACCTGAGTGCTGATATAGTGATGTTGAAGTCTAGCGACTTCAGGGCCTTTTTCCCTATCAGACGGTTGGGACATTTTTGGTAGGGTTTTTTGCGGATTGCAGCCAGCATCTTTTCTGTCCTGTCCTATCTAGTTAGTTGGGCCCCATCGTTTGCTCAGCCTGTCTTTCTGTCTGTGTTTGTGTTTTCATTTGTATTTCACCGACAATATATGTTGGGGGCTGTCTATTGCTTTGGGGTCTGCTCTGGGGCAGTTTAGATTTCCCCTTTCCTTCTTTAGGCTTATGTAGTTCTCCGGCTGTGACGAGAGGTCTAGGGCACCTTAGGAACCCCCTACGGCTACTGTTAGTTGTGGTGTATAGGATCAGGGGTCTGCAATCCGATAGCTACCAACCTCTCCGGTTTTCTGGACTTAGCTTGTATTTTTGCTTTCTCCTCCTCCGGTGACTCATTCATAACAGGCAAGGCTGAGCGCACAGGACCTGTGATGAAGTCACAGGAGGGACGGAGTCAGGGGTGACATGATCAGGGGTCTGGACAAAGGCTCCTGATCATGTGACCCCTGACGCCTCCCCTCCCGTGACCTCATCACAGGTCCTGTGAACAGAGAAGAGAGCAGGCAAGCGATGCTTTGAGTGGCTGCGGGGGGAAGGTCTCATGCTATGGCGAGGATGGGGTGCGTGGGAGGGGGCGAGGCGGCTTATCTCCCTGCAGTGCTGGAGGGTTGGAAACTATAACCGTCGTGCCCGCAGAGGGCCGGCGGCAGGAGCAACAGCCAGGCCAGTGGCCGCATCAGCTGGCAAGCGGCCAGATGATCGGGCGCTGCCGCCCACGGCCCACATGACAGCGGCCCAGCGGGAAAATGCCCGGTTGGTTATATTACCAATCCGGGCCTGGCAGTCACTGGGCAGCAGGAACTGGAGTAGGAGTGGGACTCAGACTGGCCTGTGGGTCTGTGGCACAATGTAACCTAGAGGGTCACATCCACATTTTAGAGGGTCAGATTCATATTACAGAGGTTCAAATCCACATTACAGAGGGTCACATCCACATTATGGAGCAGACCTGGGCAAAGTGCGGCTCGCGGGCCACATCCAGAACGAGACAACCATGTTGCTGGAAATCAAAGGTCCACGACCACGGGCCACACGTTGCCCGCCTGACCACTCGTTGCTTCCATGTGCGCCGCGGCGCTGCTGACTCCTTTGGTGGAGGAGGGGCCTCCAGCCACTTCCTCCACCAGTGTGTTAAACAGCTGACGTGATGAAAAGACATGATCACGCCAGCTGTTTACTCCGGAGAGTCCGTGCAGCGGAGGCAGGGAGTGAAGCACAATGACAGGGAACGGGACGAGGTGAGTATGTGCTGTTTTTTCCTTATGTGTATGGGCCATTTGGGTGGATATGGGAAGGATATGGGGGTGACGACATGGTGCTGCACACCTGGGGTGGGTGACGACATGGTGCTGCACACCTGGGGTGGGTGACGACGGGGTGGGTGACGATATGGTGCTGCACACCTGGGGTGGGTGACGACATGGTGCTGCACACCTGGGGTGGGTGATGACATGGTGCTGCACACCTGGGGTGGGTGACATGAGAGGGGGTGATATGGTGCTGCTGCTGCACATGGTGTTGCATATGGGGGTGACATGCCACATATGGGGAGCTATGGGGGCAACATGCAGTGTATATAGGGAGGCTGTGTGGGGCTCATGCCATATATATGGATGGAGGCTGTGTGGGGCTCATGCCGTATATAGGGAGGCTGCGTGGGGCTCATGCCATATATAGGGAGGCTGCGTGGGGCTCATGTCGTATATAGGGAAGCTGCGTGGGGCTCATGCCATATATAGGGAGGCTGCTTGAGGCTCATGCCGTATATAGGGACGCTGCGTGAGGCTCATGCCGTATATAGGGAGGCTGCGTGGGGCTCATGTCGTATATAGGGAAGCTGCGTGGGGCTCATGCCGTATATAGGGAGGCTGCGTGAGGCTCATGCCGTATATAGGGATGCTGCGTGAGGCTCATGCCGTATATAGGGAGGCTGCGTGAGGCTCATGCCATACATAGGGAGGCTGCGTGAGGCACATGCCGTATATAGGGAGGCTGCGTGAGGCTCATGACATATATAGGGAGGCTGTGTGGGGCTCATGCAGTGTATATGGGGAGGCTGTGTGGGGCTCATGCAGTGTATAAGGAGGCTGTGTGGGGCTCATACAGTGTATATAGGGAGGCTGTTGGGGGGGCTCATACAGTGTATATAGGGAGGCTGTTGGGGGCTCATACAGTGTATATAGGGAGGCTGTTGGGGGGCTCATACAATATACAGAAGGGGTTGTGCTTGGGTTCAAATAATATATAGGGGGGGTGTCAGCATACTTAATTCTGTTCAATATATTAAATTCTGATACAATTAATATTAATAAAATTATCAATACTATAAGAATAAAATATCAATATTAATATTGAGAAGAATTGATTTTGCCCTATTGGTTCGGCCTTCCACGACAGTCATGATCTCTCATGTGGCCCCTCTGGAAAATTAATTGCCCACCCGTTATAGAGGGTCACATCCACATTACAGAAGGTCATATCCACATTTTAGAGGGTCACATGATGTGAGCCTCTAAAATGTGGATGTGACTCTCTACAATGTGGATGATGTCACCCACACCCTGGCCATATCCACATTTTAGAGGGTCACCTGACTCACATCCACATTTTATTTTTGAGGGTCACATGCACATTTTAGAGGGTCACATCCACATTTTAGAGGGCCACATCCACATTACAGAATCTGTAATGTGGATGTGGCCCTCTAAAATGTGGATGTGACCCTCTAAAATGTGGATCACCTCCATCCACATTTTTGAAGGTCACATCCACATTTTAGAGGGTCACATCACATCCACATTTGAGGCTACTTTCTGATTTGCGTTCGGAGGCACAGCGCAGGGTCGTCGCTAAGCTCCGCCCCCGGTGGCGCCTCCTCCGGTCAGCTCCTCCTCTGATCGCATAACTCTGCATGCGATCAGCCGCGTACCCTATAGTTAGCGTTGGGTACGCTGGTCGTGCGCTGGTACACTTTTGCCGGTGCTTGCGTCCTTTCGGCGCAGCGCCGAGTGCACAAAAGAGCAACACCAAAAGGGCGCAAGCACCGGCAAAAGTGTACCAGCGCACGACCAGCATACCCAACGCTAACTATAGGGTATGCTGATTGCATGCAGTGTCATGCGATTAGAGGAGGAGCTGATCGGAGGAGGCGGGCCGGGGGCAGAGCTTAGCGATGGCCCTGCACCTCCGAATGCAAATCTGAAGGTAGCCTTAGAGGGACACATCAGTCACAGTCACATTAACATTTTATAGGGCCACATCCACATTATTGATGTCTGTTTCTGTGGATAAAACACATTTTCCCATACTTGCTGCTGGAGGAGCCTGCCTGGGCTGGAGGACACACGATCAGTAGTGCACTCAGTGGAGCGAGTGGACTGTGGCCTGGCTGAGGCTCTCACTGTGTGAGCAATGGCGGCTGATCTCTGCCTCTTCTCTCAGACTTGGCTGGGGTTCAGAGACGTGCTTACGTAGCATGCTGTACACATGACCCACCCTCCTCTCTTAACCTCCGCCAGATCCTCCAATCACAGCGTGCCACTGGCTGCCACGTCTGTGCTGTCTCAGTCAGCCTGCAGTCTGACTCTATGCAGTGACTGAGTGCCGCCCACCTGCCCGGCCCCACCCCTCCCCCATGTGTCTGTACTCTGTATTGCTACAGTACTATTACTAATGTGGCGGCCGGTTGCAGGATTTGGGAATGTTTAGTTTGCAAGAGAGAAGACTGAGAGGAGACTTAATAGCTGTCTACAAGTATCTAAAGGGCTGTCACATTGTAGAAGGATCAATTTGCACAAGGAAAGACTAGAAGCAATGGGATGAAGCTGAATGGGAGGAGACACAGATTAGATATTAGAAAAAACTTTTTGACAGTTAGAGTGATCAATGAGTGGAACAGGCTGCCACGAGAAGTGGTGAGTTCTCCTTCAATGGAAGTCTTCAAACAGAGGCTGGACAGACATCTGACTGGGATGATTTAGCAAATCCTGCTTTGAGCAGGGGGTTGGACCAGATGGCCCAGGAGGTCCCTTCTAACTCTACGATTCTATGATTCTAATGCTATGTGTGCTGCCGCGGCCCGCCCACCTGCCCAGCCCCCCTGTGTCAGTTAATGTGCTATGTGTGTGCGGCGGCCCGCCCTCCCCCCCGTGTCTGCTAATGCTATGATAATGTCACATAGCATTTAGCAGACACAGGGGGGCCGGGCGGGTGGGCGGTCCGCCGCACACACATAGCCTATGTGTGTGTGGCTGCCCGGCCACCCGCCCAGCAACCCTGTGTCAGCTAATGCTATGTCTGTGTGGCGGCCCGCCCACCCGCCCGGCCCCCCGTGTCTGCAGCTGCTAGTGTGGCGGCCGTTCTCCTCCTGTCTCCTCTGACATGGCCGCGCCGGCGGGGGCCATGTTTGCTGTGATGATGCCAACAGTAAATATGTATGTACAAGCGGGGCGGCCCTGTCTTATGCCAATTAACCGGCCCGGGGGGAAAATGCCTCCTTGCCACCCAGCCCAGCCCGCCCCTGGAGACATGTGTGCTTTGTATAATGCCTGTTATAAGCCATTGGGTATGTTGTACATTCTTTGTAGTCTGATGTTTAATAAACGAATTTAAAAAAAAAAGATCACCTTGGGTGTACGGTCTTCCACAAAACCAAAGAAGATAATCGTATAGCAATTTCATTTGAAGATAGACTGTTCCTAGAGATGATGGAGCAAGGAATGGTGCCGGACAAAACGAAGAGCTGGATTGCACCTCTACCCTTCAAGCCTCAAAGACAACGCTTGCCTAACAACAGAGAACAAGTTTACAAACGATTTGTCTCCCTCAGGCACAGCTTCCATAATAAACCAGAGATGAAAGACCATTTCTTAACCTTCATGGAGAAGATATGTAAGAACGGTCATGCAGAGTTAGCACCTACACTTCCAGACTTTGAGGACCACTGGCACCATGGTAAACACGTCCACACAGCTCTACAGCTAGAGCAGTCGAAGAATATAATTATCCGAGCTGTACAACAGGAAAACTATGCCAAAGAAATCGACTGTTTAACCAATCAACGACCAATACCAAAAGATAGTGTTCTGAGGAAACTCAGAGCAGCAAGAGAACTGCAACTCTATTCCAACTTGGATATGAAGGACGTAGAAAAATACCTCAGTGTACATGGGTGTACTTGGACTTTTAACCCACCACATTCTTCACATATGGGAGGTGTATGGGAGAGAATGATAGGTGTCGCAAGGAGAATCCTCGATTCAATCTTACAGGAAGGATCTGCAAGACTGACACACGAAAGCTTGACAACATTCATGGTCGAAGTGTCAGCCATCATAAACGCCAGACCGTTGACTCCAATTTCCAGTGATCCTGATGACCCAACTGTTCTCACCCCAGCCCTGCTTCTTACGCAGAAGGCCGACTCTAATTGCTCTCCACCTGGAGAATTTAATGTTAAAGACCGTTACAGGAGTCGATGGAGACAAGTACAGAGTCTCTCCAATGCCTTTTGGGACAAGTGGAAAAAACAGTACCTGCCTACTCTGCAACAGAGGAGAAAGTGGCAAATCAGCAAGCCTAACCTCCAGCCTGGCGATATAGTACTAATGAAAGACTGTCAGTCTGTCATGTCGGACGCTGTTCACACCACAGCGTCCGGCAGGCAGAGGTAGTTCCACCTCCAGCCACTATAGCCTCAGTGGCGCCGGCTTGATCTTCAGGCTCTCGGGGGTTAATCCTGCTGGAGACCAGGTTGGAAGGTTAGTCACACCCACGGTCTTTAAATAGTCATACTGGCATATGGGCGTCGCCGATTATAGCTTGTGTTTTCATACCAAGTGGTTCCGGTCTGGAGTGGAGGTGTTGCAGAGAGAGAGATTCGTATCTGGTGTCGTATGATCCGTCGTTATCCTTTCTCCTTCCCATATTTGTGTTTAGTTGTGCCCTGTTCACATTACTGTATATTCCTGTGTGTGTGCGGCGCAGTGCAGTTTAAGTTCTCTCTGTCTGTCTTATTTGTGTGGGAGCTTTGGTGGTGTGTCTCCTCACTGGGTGGAGGGTGGAGGGTTAAGTGCAGGGCTGAGCAGGAGATAAGGAAAGGGTGGAGGCTCAGGCATTTGCACCTTCAGCAAAAACCCTGGGTTGAGGGTCAGACAGGGTGTCCCCTAGTGAAAGGGACACCACAGGGGCCCCGGGTATTTCTGCCTTAGTTGTCCTAAGCCCCGCGTGACATTATAATCGGCCCACATTTTTTCAGGAGTCCATGGATCCCATGGATTCCATAACCTGCCAGTTGGCGGCGCTGTCCTTACAGGTCTCCAAGTTGAAAGGGGCAGTTCAGCAGCAGGGCCTGGTAGTAGCAAAGGTGCAAACGGCATCTGCAGGTATCGGTGCAGAGCCGAAGTTTCCGCTGCCAGAACGATTTTCAGGCGATCGCAGCAAATTTGTCGTATTTCGGGAGGCCTGCAAATTATACTTCCGCATGCGGCCAATCTCCTCAGGTAATGAGGCCCAGCGAGTAGGGCTGGTGTTGTCATTACTGAGTGGTGACCCCCAAGCATGGGCATTTTCCTTACCAGCTGACTCTGCTACATTTCATTCGGTCGATAATGTTTTTTCTGCCCTCGGGCTCATTTACGATGACCCTGACCGACTGGCTCTAGCGGAATCTAAAATCCGCGCCCTCCGCCAGGGGGAGCACTTGGCAGAGGACTATTGTTCGGAATTTCGCCGCTGGGCTGTAGACACACAGTGGAATGACCCAGCACTGCGGAGCCAGTTTATTCATGGGGTATCAGGGAGGGTGAAACAAGCCCTCCTGATGTATGAGACTCCGGCATCATTGGAGTCTGCCATGAGTTTGGTGATACGTATTGATCGCCGTTTTCGTCAGGGGGCACAGGAGACGCTACTTCTGGGGGAAAGCAGAGGTGCAGGTGTGGTTGAAGTAGATGAGTCCCCTGAACCTATGCAGATTGCTGGCGTGGCACAGGTTCAGCCTCGCGCTCCGGGATTCCGGAAGCCCGGAGCATGTTTCTACTGTGGTAAAAGAGGTCATTATGTTAACGTTTGCCCGGTACTACCTAAGAGGGTCACATTGGCGGAAAACTGTTAAGCTCAGAGGGTATGGAGGAGACCCAACTGAGCGTATGCATATCCTCCATGATGGTATCTCAATGTATGCTCCCTGCCAAGGTTATTATCGCCGGCAGAGAGCTACCTATATCAGTGTTTGTGGATAGCGGTTCCGCTACCAATCTCATAGATGAGGAGTTTGCACACACCGCCGGGTTTAAGATCGAAAAACTTCCTCACCCCATACAGGTGGTGACCATTAATGCTGTTCCCCTCCCTCAAGGGGAGATTACTGAGTTTGTGTCAGAGGTGAAACTCCACATTGGGGTCCTACATTCTGAGTCGGTTACATGTAGGGTCCTCCGTAATCATAGAATCATAGAATCATAGAATCATAGAATCGTAGAGTTGGAAGGGACCTCCTGGGCCATCTGGTCCAACCCCCTGCTCAAAGCAGGATTCGCTAAATCATCCCAGTCAGATGTCTGTCCAGCCTCTGTTTGAAGACTTCCATTGAAGGAGAACTCACCACTTCTCGTGGCAGCCTGTTCCACTCATTGATCACTCTAACTGTCAAAAAGTTTTTTCTAATATCTAATCTGTGTCTCTTCCCATTCAGTTTCATCCCATTGCTTCTAGTCTTTCCTTGTGCAAATGAGAATAAAGTTGATCCTTCTACAATGTGACAGCCCTTTAGATATTTGTAGACAGCTATTAAGTCTCCTCTCAGTCTTCTCTTTTGCAAACTAAACATTCCCAAATCCTGCAACCTTTCCTCATAAGACAGGGTTTGCAGACCGGTCACCATTCTGGTCGCTCTTTTCTGAACTTGCTCCAGTTTGTTGATGTCTTTTTTAAAATGTGGTGCCCAAAACTGGACACAATATTCCAGATGAGGTCTGACCAAAGAGGAGTAGAGGGAAATAATGACTTCACGTGATCTCCCAGCTCAAATGGTCCTGGGTTTTTCATGGCTGTCCAGGCACAACCCGGTAATTGATTGGAAAACTCAGGACATAGTGCAATGGAGTGGTTTCTTCCAAGACAATTGCTTGGCCACATGTGTGTCCGCCGTGACGCCCAGCCTGCCGGAGGCTTTGCAGGATTTCGCGGATGTTTTCTCTGAGAAGGGTTGCTCAGAACTGCCTCCACATAGAGCCTATGACTGTGCGATTAGGTTAAAACCCGGGGCCAAATTACCTAAGGCCAGGATGTTTAATATTTCTGGTCCTGAGAGGCAAGCTCTGAAAGACTACATCGCGGAGAGTCTGAGCAAAGGACACATCCGGCCTTCGTCCTCGCCTGTAGCCGCGGGGTTTTTCTTCATTAAGAAGAAAGATGGGGGGGGGTTACGCCCGTGTCTGGATTTCCGAGAGTTAAACCAGATTACTATCCGTGATCCCTACCCAATGCCGTTGATCCCGGATTTGTTCAACCAGGTAGCGGGGGCGAAATGGTTTTCCAAGCTGGACCTCAGGGGGGCGTATAACCTCATAAGGGTCCGTCAGGGGGATGAGTGGAAGACGGCGTTTAACACTCCTGAGGGTCATTTTGAGAGTCTGGTTATGCCGTTTGGGTTGACCACCGCGCCTGCCGTTTTCCAACATTTTATTAATGATGTATTTGCTCATGTCCTGGGGAGATTTGTGATTGTATACCTGGATGATATCCTCATTTATTCTAGCGATCGGGACACTCATTTGGAGCATGTTAGGCAGGTGTTACAGTTGCTCCGGGAGAACCAGCTCTATGCTAAGCTGGAAAAATGTTTATTTTTTGTCCAGGAGTTGCCCTTTTTGGGATATATTGTGTCCGCAGCCGGTTTTAAAATGGACACCGCTAAGGTGCAAGCGGTGCTGCAATGGGAGAGGCCGGAGAGTCTGAAAGCACTCCAGCGGTTCCTTGGGTTTGCGAATTATTATAGGAAATTTATAAAACACTTTTCGACTGTCGCCAAACCGCTCATGGACATGACAAAAAAGGGTGCCGATCTGGCGAACTGGCCTGAGGTGGCTATACGTGCATTTGAGCGTCTGAAGAATAGTTTTGCTTCAGCCCCCATTCTGGTGCAACCAGACGTGTCTAAACCTTTTGTGGTAGAGGTTGATGCGTCGGAGGTGGGAGTGGGGGCAGTACTGTCTCAAGGCTCGTCCTTGAGCGAGATGCATCCATGCGCCTACTTCTCCAAGAAGCTGTCGCCGGCCGAACGGAATTATGATATTGGCAACAGGGAGTTGTTGGCCATCAAACTGGCTTTTGAGGAATGGCGACACTTCTTGGAGGGGGCGGCTCACCAGGTCACAGTCATCACCGACCATAAGAATCTGCTCTATCTGGAGTCGGCCAAGCGTCTGTCTCCTAGGCAGGCTCGCTGGGCATTGTTTTTTACTTGTTTCAATTTTCTTGTGACGTACCGTCCCGGGGCTAAAAATACCAAGGCGGATGCTTTGTCTAGGTGTTTTCCGGGGGGAGAACCTCGGGAAGAGCCGGTACCCATCCTCCAGAAAGGGGTAGTGGTCTCGCCTCTCACGACGGAGGTAGAGGCGGAGATTGCCGAGGCCCAAGAGGAGGTACTACCAGGACTTCCCGCCAACAAATCATTTTTACCCCTGCATCTTCGGCTTAAGGTGTTGAAGGAACACCACGATTCGGTACTGGCTGGTCATCCAGGGGTGAAGGGCACCTTAGAGCTGGTATCGCGTCGTTTCTGGTGGCCCAAAATCCGGCAGGACGTGGTCTCGTACGTGGCAGCTTGCATCACGTGCGCTAGGGCTAAGTCACCCCGAACCCGTCCTGCTGGCACGCTACAGCCTCTGGGGGTACCCAATAGGCCATGGACAGAAATCTCCATGGATTTTATCACTGACTTGCCAGCCTCGGCAGGGAACACGGTAATCCTGGTGGTGGTTGACCGTTTTTCAAAGATGGCGCATTTTGTGGCGTTGTCTTCTTTGCCCAATGCTAAGACGTTGGCTCAGGTATTTGTGAAGGAGGTGGTCAGACTCCACGGAGTACCATCTGACATAGTATCTGATAGGGGTACGCAATTTGTGGCGAGGTTTTGGAAAGCTTTTTGCTCAAGGTTGGGGATCAAGTTGTCACATTCATCGGCGTTTCATCCACAGTCTAATGGACAAACTGAGCGCATGAACCAAAATCTAGAACAGTATTTACGATGTTTTGTGTCCGACAACCAGGAGGAGTGGTCTACTTTCCTTCCTCTGGCCGAATTCGCGTTAAATAATCACCGCCAAGAGTCATCAGGAGAGTCTCCATTCTTTTGTGTGTACGGTCAACATCCTCCGTTTTGTACCTTACTTCAGGGTGACTCCGGGGGTGTCCCGGAGGAGGATCAGCTAGGAGCCCAATTGTCATCAGTCTGGAGGCGGGTGAAACAGCGTTTGTTGAGCATGAGTGCCAGGTACAAACGGGTGGCTGACAGTAGACGCGTGCCAGGTCCGGACCTGTGTGTGGGTGAATGGGTGTGGTTAGCTACGAAGAACATAACTCAAAATTCCATCTTTAAAACTGGGTCCAAGGTTTATTGGGCCTTTTAGGATTTCTGCCATCATTAACCCAGTGGCTTATCGGTTGGAACTTCCTGCGGTGTACAAAATACATAACGTTTTTCACAGGGCTTTATTGAAAAAGGTGGTAGGCTTGGTGGACACGACGCCGATGCCACCTCCAGTCATGGTGGATGGCGATTTAGAGTTCGAGGTCGCCAAGGTAGTGGACTCTCGAGTAGTACGCCGTACTCTTCAGTATTTGGTGCACTGGCGGGGGTATGGTCCGGAGGAGAGGTCTTGGGTTCCAGCCTCAGACATACATGCGGATCGGCTGGTCAGTTCTTTTCACCGTCGTCATCCGGACAAGCCGGGTCCTATGAGTCTTGAGGGCCCTGGGGTCCCTCGTAGAAGACGGGGTACTGTCATGTCGGACGCTGTTCACACCACAGCGTCCGGCAGGCAGAGGTAGTTCCACCTCCAGCCACTATAGCCTCAGTGGCGCCGGCTTGATCTTCAGGCTCTCTGGGGTTAATCCTGCTGGAGACCAGGTTGGAAGGTTAGTCACGCCCACGGTCTTTAAATAGTCATACTGGCATATGGGCGTCGCCGATTATAGCTTGTGTTTTCATACCAAGTGGTTCCGGTCGGGAGTGGAGGTGTTGCAGAGAGAGAGATTCATATCTGGTGTCGTATGATCCGTCGTTATCCTTTCTCCTTCCCATATTTGTGTTTAGTTGTGCCCTGTTCACATTACTGTATATTCCTGTGTGTGTGCGGCGCAGTGCAGTTTAAGTTCTCCCTGTCTGTCTTATTTGTGTGGGAGCTTTGGTGGTGTCTCCTCACTGGGTGGAGGGTGGAGGGTTAAGTGCAGGGCTGAGCAGGAGATAAGGAAAAGGGTGGAGGCTCAGGCATTTGCACCTTCAGCAAAAACCCTGGGTTGAGGGTCAGACAGGGTGTCCCCTAGTGAAAGGGACACCACAGGGGCCCCGGGTATTTCTGCCTTAGTTGTCCTAAGCCCCGCGTGACACAGTCTCGAAGAAATGAATGGCCATTAGGTCTCATTACCCAGACATTCCCAAGTAAGGATGGAATCGTACATAAGGTGGAAGTAAAAATAGGAAAATAAGGCGAGACCAAATTGTTCCTCAGTAGGGGAACTCGTTTTGCTGTTCTCGTCCAATAAACACAATAGTGACGTCAGCTGACGTCAAGCGGGGAGTGTTCTGTCCAGCCATATAATTGCTGTCTAGAAGGTCTAGTAATTTTTTATGTCTTCGATTATTACAAACATTATATTTTTGTGTGTATTAATCCTTCATATATTTCATACTGTAAGGTAACAGCACCACCTGCTGGCCGTTTAATGCATAGATTCTAGTTTAATTTGCAATGAATTGTGGGATTGTTCTTGTTACATCATAGTCTTGTTTATGACACTGTGAGGGGAACATCAGCCATTATTCCTCCATTTGTCTTAGGAGAAACTACACCATTCATGTTCTTCATGACTCTTAAACAGCCTGCTCTAAGCATTGTTGGTAAGCACTATCTAGGTGATATAATCCTGTGTTTATAACGTTTGTTGTATTAAATAGGTAATCATCAGCTATGTATTACCTCATGGTACCTATATATTACCTCATGTTACCTATGTATAACCTCATGGAACCTATGTATAACCTCATGGAACCTATGTATTACCTCATGGTACCTATGTATTACCTCATGTTACTGTGTATTGCAGACTATCTGTATTTTATGCTCTGTGCAGTTATATATTCTGAAATGCTCCTGTTATTGCATCCTATAGTTTCACCCTTTCCTGGTACATCTGCAATCAATAAAAGAAGGTTACAATTTTACAGCCTCTTTTCTTAAAGAAGACAGGGGGTTTAGCTACATGTCTCATTGCACACCCTGTTAACATGTATGAGGACAGTATAGTACATGCTAAAGGATGCACACATTACATAAAGAACAACAGAACAGTGGGTAAGTAAGAAGATAGGCGAACAATACTTATACACATGTACCACGGCTATGTAATGTGGAATAACACATCAAAGTCTTCTAACTTAGAGCATATATTTGGGAACAATTCATAATGTCACTCATCCAAAAAGGTGTGACTGAGTAAGAGAATTATTTTTGAAACAAATCATCTACATACATTCTGTAGCTGAGGAATACATACCGTAATGTAAGGAGAAGCAGAGATACATTTGCACATCCGGGTGTCCTGGAAGGTGATCCCTGGGCGCACTGTCTCCAACAAAACATCAAAGGTAGAAACGGTCATCCGACAATAGAGGAAAAACTTGTCGGGATGTGTCCTCAGAGCTGGATAACACCTGTGAAAATGGCCTTTATTGAGGCATTGTCTCAAATGCAGATGCACCCACATTCGTCTCCTCCTCCTCAGTTCCACAATCACTGGGTATGGCTGGCCAAAGCGCTGGGACAAAACCCAGTTGAACAGAACACGGTCAGTTGGGGTGAACTGGTGTGTCTGACATGTTTGCTAACAACCACCAAGACACCAACACAAGCACAGCACCAAAATGGGCAGATTGGAGGCTGCCACCTGATGTAGAGGCAATAAATAGGGTTGGTGATGATGATTTAAATTATGTGCAGGCCTCAAAACCGTTAAATGTCCATTTTGCAAGGTTGCGAGAAAAAAACGGTATACGGATCACATACAGATTACATACTGATGCTTACATGAGAAAAATACGCGGCCACACCCTGACAACGGATGACATACAGATCACTATTTAGGGATCATTTATGCGTATTACGGCCGTACAATACGGTCCGTAATTTTCTACGTTGTGTGTGACTCCAGCCTTAAAGGGAATCTATACACGTGTCAGACCTAGATTGCATTGCTGTGTCACTTACTGGATGTTGTTTTGATAAAATCACAGTTTTATCCGCTGCAACTTTGCTAGCTCTCTCAGTCATATGTTCTGCCTAAACCTGCATGCAACTTTAATTGACAGCTTCCTATCTATTTGGAAACACATATAAAAAGATGATTGGATTTACCACATCTGTGATTTATCTCATCATGGGTTCATCATCTAGAGCAGACCTGGGCAAAGTGCGGCCCGTGGGCCACATCCGGCCCTCTAGCTGTCTCAGTCCGTACTGCGGACCGAGACAGCTGTGGGTCTGGAAACCTGAGGTCCTCACTTCCTATGTCAGCAAAAGTGATGCGGGGGTCCACCCGTACCCTCTCCCTCAGGGTCTGTTTGGTCAGGACATCTCATAACCCAGTCACCAACAAATCACATAGCACGACGTCAGTCGGTCCTATTCCCACTTCGTCCTTTCTGACAATAGCGGTATGCAACTCTTGTATGGCACTCATATACTGCATCACCGTCTCCCCTCCCTTTGCATACGGCTAAACAGGTGAGTCCTAAGCTCCCCTACATCAGTGGGGTCCACGTGGGTTGCTTGCAGAATCTGCAATACTTTAGCCAATGTGTCACGGTCCCGATGGGCGCGCAGCATCATGGAGTCCCTAGCTTCTCTGTCCAGGGCCATAATGGCCACCTCAGCCTCAAGCGCGGGAGTCATCGGGTGCATTCTCAACATACCCCTCATATGTTCGATCCAGCTCCACAACATGGTGTTGGACCCGTGAATTTGGGCAAATTGCTTAATGTGGCCCCCAAAGAGATACTGCTCCTGGGCTCGGCTACCTGTTCTGCCGACTCCTTGCTGCCAGACTGCATCCTGCCGACTATGCCAAAAATGTAAAGGTTCGTTGAATGCAGTGAACAGCAGGAGACAGAGGTAACCTTCCGCGCAGAGAGGTGTTGAGACACAGTAAAATATAAAATATAGTCCAACAAAACAGTAAAAGTGAAGATAAAGACTTATCAATTGAAGATCTTATTGGAGAACGGTTGGAACAGTTCCCGACAGCATCGCAGTCAGTGAACAAAGTCTTTGGTTCTGTGGCGTAAGAATGAGACTGACTGTGCCGAAGTATCCCGATCCGCTGGTCTTGGGGTCAATGTACTTGGGGCCGTTGAACTTGGGGTAAAGTTCCTGCTGCGAGTTGTTGTAGTGTGATGCAACACACCGGGAGCATGATGTGGTACAGGCCGCCGGGTTGAAAAGGCTTCGTACAGAATCACAATGTCCAGGAAAGGTCAGTAAGTCTTCTGCACTTCCCGCTACGGGTCTCATTCGTAGGAAGGCACTGGGTACAGAACACGAGAGGGGGACAGTCTATAAAGGGCTGGCGTCAGTGGCGGTAGTTGAGGAGAGGGAGTCAACCATCGTCCTGCTCTGAATAGTCGCCTTCCCGCCAAGTCTGTCGTCTTCCCGCGCGTCGCTGCTTTTAAGTCCCCCACGCCCCCTTCAGTCAGGTGCTTGAGCTCCTTCCACCCAGTCAAGTCAGGCACATCAGGCAAGTCATCCCCCTGCAACAGCGGTGATGGCCCCGATGGTTCCGGCTCTCTTCCTATTTTTAATTGCCAGCTACACTGTGCAATGGCCAGAAAGAAGCCAATCAGAAGGATGGTCCGAGCTCATCAATATCGAGGACTGCATAGCGAAAGCTAATCACTGAAAGAAATAGCAGAGCAGTAGTAGATAATACAGAGCTTTACCAAAACTACAGAAAGGCGACCACAAGTGACTCAGTACAAAGGTATGGTCACACTCCAGTTTTATCTACATCCGAGATAAACGGCCCAATTCTGATCAGGGTTTGATGAGAGTCTGATCAGAGTGGCATCAGTTTTCTCAGACGTAGAGAGAAGAAAGAGAAAAGGTTTTTCCATCTTCTTCAATCTATCAGTTTGTGAAAACTGGACCGCACTCTTAAGTCATCAGAGTGCGGTCCGAATTTTTCACTGACTCTGAAACTTGCATTGCCAATTTTGATCCGACACTTGAAAAAATAAGATATGTGTGTAGGCCAATAGAGTATCATAGGTGCTAGTCCTGTCTGTGAAAACCACAGATGGCACTCGTCTGACAAAATCGGTCATATGCATGAGCCCTTAAAATCAGATGTTTGCCCCTCATTTATGCTGTTTTCAGGTTCTTTAAAGAAATATATGTCCTATATTATGAGTCCTTATGTGCTGTTTCGAAGCACCACATTACAATGTACAATTTGGTTTCTGTGGAAAGATAACTCTCTAATAAAACATGTAATGATCATTCCTTAATGTGAAGCAGTCAACAGAAAAAAATGCAATTAACCTGCAGATACAGGGTTAATTTGCAGGTTAATAGCATTAGTAACCCGCCTGGTGCCCGCAGTTATGGATGCTGCGGGGAGAAAATGAACTTTTTCCCCCCTCCAGTAGCATTCCAGTTTCAGTCATGGGGGAGGTGCCGGTGCTGATTTAGTCATCTCTCCGAGTGTACAAAGTGGTGTCTGTAACCGCGCCTCCGGCACTGACTGACACTGGCTATGCATTAGGGCCTGCTGTCAGTCAAGGCCAGAGACGCAGTTACAGCCGCTGCTATCTATGCACAGGGCAATGACTGAATCAGCATCAGTGCCACCTGTGACTGAAGCTGAAACGCTGCCGGGGGTGGGGATAAGTTAATTTTCTCCCCGCAGCATCCGCTTAAGTGCAGGCGCCAGGCAGATTAATAACGCTGATGACTGTTTTTTATTTCTGGTGACAGGTTCCCTTTAGAGGGAACCTGTCACTTAATTCATTCTACCCAAACCACAGACGGCATGAATACAAGCCTGGCTGCGTGACTTCAGCCAGATATGTTTTTACTCTGATTTGCTCTAACATTCCAGAGAAAACATAGCTTGAAGAGCAGCTGGCCATAGAGAAGATACTAGCCCGGTGCCAACTCCAGCCAGCATCTCTCCGCACCGACCTTGTTTATTCACAGGTTTCTCCCATGCCTGATGCCTGTATATATGGAGAGACTTGTCAGTCACCTGAGAGCAGTGCGTACAGAAGCCGGCTGAGAGCAGCTCTTCAAACAATGATTTCAATGAAATAACTCTTTTTTTTCTCCTTTAAAAAAAAAAAAACCTGACTGCAGTCAGGCAGCGAGACTTTGATTCATGAATTGAGTGACAATTTCCCTTTATTTAAATAAACACTCAGAAGCACATGAAAGTACAGAAAGTGTATATTGAGCCAGTACATGGGATCTAATGAGCAATGTCCTCTGAGCAGACACAAATGGACATTATTGGACAGGATGTAAATTAATAAGTGTATGTATAGTTGTCGTTTGGCTTTTTAAATGTTTTCAATTTCTGTGATTTTTTTGTACCAGGTTGGTGTCATTTTAATTAATATTTATAACTAGATTATGGCCCGATGCTATCGCATCGGGAGGATGCGATAGCATCACACCTCTTTCCATGTTAACCATCAACACACACACTCCTCTCACCTTTCACCATCTCCACTCACTCTTTCACTCCACATACGACCCCTTCTCTCACTCCGTCTCTCATACTCACGCTGTCATCGCCGCTGCTCCACGATCCCCGACATCTTCTTCCGCCGGCGCCATCCTGGATCCAGACGTTGTCCACGCCGGCGACATGTTTTTGCGGCGACGCCATCTTGAGTATCGTGAAATCCCGCGATAGTCAAGATGGCGTCGCCGGAAGAACATGTCGCCGGCGTGGACGACGTCGGGATCCAAAATGGAGTCGGCGAAATCTCGCGAGTTTTCGCAGACGCCATTTTGGATCCCGACGTCGTCCTCGCCGGTGACATGTTCTTGCGGCGACGCCATCTTGACTATCGCGGGATTTCGCCGATCCAAAATGGCGTCGCCGCAAGAACATGTCGCCGGCGTGGAGGACGTCTGGATCCAGGATGGCGCCGGCGGAAGAAGATGTCGGGGATCGTGGATCAGCGGCGATGACGGCGTGAGTATGAGAGACGGAGTGAGAGAAAGGGTCGTATCTGGAGTGAAAGAGTGAGTGGACATGAGTGGAGATGGTGAAAGGTGAGTGGAGTGTGTGTGTTGAGGGTTAACATGGAAAGAGGTGTGCGGTGACGTCACCGGTTACAACTGGACGGAAGTTGTTACAACCGGAAGTTGCTTAGGGCATTTATTATTCTAGATAATTATGTATATATGGTGATTGCATAACACTTACATACTTCTTTCTTCTTACCCTATCAATGTATTTAAGTATGTGCTAGGCTGATCCCAATTATTTGGTTGTGCCCTACTACAACTCTTTTTCTCATATGTAGCAAGAGTGAACGATATAGAAATTATGAGAGTCCGCCAACACCAACATTCAGCTGTCTCTGCATTCATGGCAGCGCAATGGAGAGTGAGCCCCATCTTGCTACAGAAAAAAAATTGTCTCCACTAAGATGGCGTTGTAGCGTTGATCCGATAGATGCGACTGTGCAGTCGTCGCCAACGCCATCTTGCTAGAGGAAAAAAAAATTGTCTCCACCAAGATGGCGCTGACAACAAACTTGAAAAAGACCCGATATGGGTTGAAACGTCAAGCTTCTAGCACTATCTGTCGCTTTTCTGTCCCCTTACCCTGCAGTACTGTGGTGAACTATTGTGTTGTATGAAACCAGCATCAAAATGGAATCAAAGAGAGAAGCAGTCACAACCTCCAAAAAAGCCTCCAAAACTGACCAGCAAACAGAATAAAGCAAGTGTGAACATAATTTTCTAACCAAAGGATACAGCAGTACTCTGCATGCGCTGAGATGTATGCTAACGTTAAGGATAACACTTGCTTTATTCTGTTAGGCGGTGTTGGTAATTTTACTGTAGTATACTATTACCTCCATATTTGACTGAGCACTCCTCCCGTTAGCCTAATACTGTTTTAATTAGTGCTACTTGCTACCTGCCCTTTATATTTTTAGGCTTTTGTCCTGGGTGAGACATGTTTAATAAATATTAGGTTTAGGGTCCCATTGAAGAATGTTTCGCCTTGTCATGACTGGTGGGCATACTTGAATTGGCCAATGTGTGCATTAAGTACCTTCATTTTATAAGTATATTTTCTATAGCAGTAATTAGTAGTGTGCAGTTAATAGCAGCAGACCATGCGGTCACTATAACACTATGCCTGGCATCTCACTTTCAATGATATCCGTACTATACTGTACTGTAGGGCAAACGTGCTCTGTTTAACGGGAGGTGGGGCCATCATAACATGTGGAGAGCTTTGGGGGCCATGTGAGGTAAATTATGCTGTGTGAGGGGGTGCTGTGAGGGTTATAAAATGAAGTGTATCATAGTTATTAAGGTTGAAGGGAGACTTTAAGTCCATCTAGTTCAACCCATATCCTATCCTAACTTGCCCTAACATGTTGATCCAGAGGAAGGCAAAAAAAACCCCATGTGGCAAACAGTAAGCTTCAAAGTGGGGAAAAAAAAACCTTCCCGACTCCATATACGGCAATCAGACTAGCTCCCTGGATCAACGCAATATTAAGGAAACTAGTGTATATACCCTGTAATATTATACTTTTCAAGAAAAGCATCCAGTCCCTTCTTACATTTTAGTAGGGAATCACTCATTACAACATCATATGGCAGAGAGTTCCATAGTCTCACTGCTCGTACAGTAAAGAATCCGCGTCTGTGAGTATGCTTAAACCTTCTTTCCTCCAGACGTAGAGGATGCCCCCTTGTCTCCGTCACAGGTCTAAGAGTAAAAAGCTCATTAGAAAGGTCTTTGTACTGTCCCCGCATATATTTATACATTGTAATGAGATCACCCCTAAGCCTTCGATTTTTCAAACTAAATAACCCCAAATGTAATAACCTGTCTTGGTATTGCAGACCCCCTAGTTCCCTAATAACCTTGGTCGCTCTTCTCTGCACCCGCTCCAGTTCAGCTATGTCTTTCTTATACACCGGAGACCAGAACTGTACGCAGTATTCTAAGTGTGGTCGCACTAGTGACTTGTATAGAGGTAAAATTATGTTCTCCTCATGAGCATCTATGCCTCTTTTATTGCATCCCATTATTTTATTTGCCTTTGCAGCAGCTGCCTGACACTGGCAACTAAATGTGAGTTTGTCGTCCACCCATACACCCAGGTCTTTTTCAGTGACAGTTTTGCCCAGTGTTTTACAATTAAGCACATAATTATATGTCTTTTTCGTTCTACCCAAGTGCATGACATTACATTTATCCCAAATAAAGCTCATTTGCCATTTATCAGCCCAAGCTTCTAGTTTACATAAATCCTCCTGTAATATAAAATTGTCCTCCTCTGTATTGATTACCCTGCAGAGTTTAGTGTCATCTGCAAAAATTGAAATTCTACTCTCTATGCCCCCTACATCGTCATTAATAAATATATTAAAAAGAAGCGGGCCCAATACTGACCCCTGTGGTACCTCACTGCTAACCGTGACCGAGTCCGAGTGTGCTCCATTAATAACCACCCTTTGTTTCCTATCCCTGAGCAAGCTCTATAGGGGTCATTATACTGTGTGGAAGGTTGTGTGGGGGGTCATTTTACTGTGTGTGTGGGATGCTTTGGGGGCTATTATACTGTTTGTAGGCCGGTTTGGAACGATTACACTGTGTAGGGGCCATTATACTGTTTGGAGAGCTGTGCGGGATCCATTCTACTGTGTGAAGGCAATTATACTGTGTGAAGGGCAGTATGAAGCCATTATCCTGAGTGGGGGATAATTATATTGCGCAGAGGGCCTTTATAGTGTGTGGAGGGCTGTGTGTGATCAATTATACTGTGTGTGGACCAATTATACTATGGGAAGGTCCGTGTGGGGGTCCAAATGCAGTGTAGAGGACTATGTAGAGTCTAATATACTGTGTGGCAGGCTGTGCAAGGGACATTATACTGTCTAGAGGGCTGCAGAGAGCCATGATATTGTGTTTTGGGACTGTGCGAACCATCATACTGCTTTTGTGACTGTGGGTGCTATCATACTGTGTTGTGGGACTGATCATAATGTGCTTTGGTCACTGCAGGACTCATAATGTTAACTAACCACCAACAAGTGAAGATATGTGAAAATATCACCACCAAGAGTATAATCCTTATAATAAACTTATTAATGTACAATACCAATGAATAACATCAGAACTACAAAGTACTAAATAACCAGGGACACAGTGTCACCATAAATACAGCCACTTAAAAAATAACTGAGAACTCCTTAATGAACATAGCAGCAAGATAATCTAATTCATTAAATATAATGTGCAAATAAATAGCAGCAAAAATTCATATGGCCATAAAGTGCTAGTGCAAATCAAAGCCACTAATACAAGAGGGCTATACCATAAAAAAGAGTCAAAGACATAATAAATAAAGTGCGAAATGCAATGCTCCACTGCCCTTCATGATTGTCTAACTATAGCGGTGACTAAAAGCCAAAGTGAACCACTAGCAAAGGAGTAAAAATTACTTACAAGAATGGAAATAGCAGGTGACTGGAGACACGCTGTCCCTGCCGCCCCAATGCACGTTTCGTCAAGACCAAGATCAAGTCTCTCATTGGCCAGTTTTCATTTAAATAGCCGGAACCCCTTCTCCAACACACGCCTCCTGAGGAAGTCTTGACGAAACATGCGTTGGGGCTGCAGAGACAGTGTGTCTCTAGTCAGCTCCTATTTCCATTCTTGTAAGTAATTTTTACTCCTTTGCTTGCGGTTCATTTTGGCTTTTAGTCACCGCTGTAATTAGCCAATCATGAAGGGCAGTGGAGCATTGCACTTTGCACTTTATATATTATGTCTCTCTGACTCTTTTTTATGGTATAGCACTCTTGTATTAGTGGCTTTGATTTGCACTAGCACTTTATGGCCATATGAATTTTTGCTGCTATTTGTTTGCACATTATATTTAATGAGTTAGATTATCTTGCTGCTATGTTCATTAAGGAGTTCTCTGTTATTTTTTAAGTGGCTGTATTTATGGTAATACTATGTCCCTGGTTATTTAGTACTTTGTAGTTCTGATGTTATTCATTGGTATTGTACATTAATAAATGTATTTTTATAAGGATTATTCTCTTGGTAGTGATATTTTTACATACCTTCACTTGTTGTTGTTTAGTTAACATTTTTTTTTGAGTTTCTATGTCCTGAATAATTGTTGGTCATTTTTTGTGATAAAAGGACTCATAATGTGTGTAGGGGAACATCCCTGTATTGGAGCACTATGGGGACACCATATTGTGCATGTAGAGGCATTCACTTCATGGGTATCATACTGTGTTTGGTGGGAAATGTTGGTGGCATCATACGTTATGCAGTGATTGGAAACTATAAATGGCTAAATGGCAAGTAGAGAGCAAATTAAAACAACCATGCCTTCTTCCCAGAGTAGAGAAAAATATCACTGTTCCGGATGCCAGTCCTGCACAAGAAGTTGGACCTAGAAGATGGATGTTGGTGATAGTATAGCATTTAGTGGTGCTCTGCTGCAGTTCCTCGCAGACTGAGGCTTTGCAGGAGAATTACCAGAAGGACCTTCATTCCTTCCAACTCTTGATTAGTGGACACTAAAGAACTTAGACTAAGTTCATATAAATTTTATTTAGTAGGTAATTTGACTGGTTATCACATTAATTTATACATTATAAGCTACCATATGTAGAACATGATATCTATGCAGTGCCAGCTGTTAGGACACACTACATTTCTACCTTTCTACAGCTAGTGAGTACTTTTCTTTTTCCTTGAACATTTCTTATTGTTTTCGATTCTTCATTTTCCAAAGATGAGCGAGAGTCTCATAAGCTGCCTGTATTTCAATAAAATGCTTTTCAGCCTCTCTAGGACGGTGCTGATTGTGGTCAGGGTGCCAAATCTTTACAAGGTCTCGATAATTGTGATTTATTTCTTCCATTGTGGAATCAGAGCTCACTTTGAGAATCTAGAAGAAAAGCAGAAAAAAAGCTTAAAAGGATACTGTATGTACAAATTATGGATTTACACTTTTCATTGTTGCTCCAGCTTTATTTAATAGATATGACACAAAGCAATGTTTGCTGAATATTCCGACTTTGAGAAATATAAACTTCAAACAAATTAAATTATTTTAATTGACGCAAAACATTTTTCCACATCAAGTGTAGGAAATGTTGGAATTGCAGGCAAAAAAAACCCTATTCAGCTTCTAAGACAGTCAGAATTCTTTGAACCATTGACTAATGATAAACTCTATTGTGCATCAAGCTCAGGCTGTATCATTAATAATAATAATAATAATCTTTATTTATATAGCGCCAACATATTCCGCAGCGCTTTACAGTTTAACAGTTTCAAAACACAAGTCATAAGTAACAACATTAACAATACACTAATTAAAGCAAAATAAGACGAAATAAGATGACCCTGCTCGTGAGAGCTTACAATCTACAATGAGGTGGGGGAGATACAGAGTACAGGGGTGTATTTACAATGGTGTATTTATAATGATGGTCCAGCCATCTTGAGGGAGTGAAAGATGGATGGAGATAGTGAATGGGTTACACACGCACGCTTACACATAGAATGACTTTGATTAGTGAACGTGATAAGCCGCTCTGAACAAATGTGTTTTGAGGGAGTGCCTAAAACTGTGCAAATTGTGGTTAGTCCTAATTTCTTGGGGTAGAGCATTCCAGAGGATAGGAGCAGCACGGGAGAAGTCTTGGAGTCGGGAGTGGGAGGTACGGATTAGTACAGAGGTTAGTCGAAAGTCGTTTGCAGAGCGCAGCGATCGGCTAGGCCGATAGACAGAAATGAGGGAGGAGATGTAGGGGGGTGCCGCACTGTGGAGAGCTTTGTGGGTGAGAACAAGTAATTTGAATTGGATCCTATAATGAATGGGCAGCCAGTGTAATGACTGACGAAGAGCGGACACGTCCAAGTACCGATTAGCCAGATGGACAACCCTGGCTGCTGCATTAAGTATGGACTGGAGAGGAGATAGTTGAGTGACAGGGAGGCCAATTAATAGAGCATTGCAGTAATCCAGCCGGGAGTGGATCAATGCTACAGTGAGGGTTTTTGTCGTTTCCATGGTGAGAAAAGGGCGGATTCTAGAGATGTTCTTTAGGTGTAAGCGGCAAGAGTGGGCAAGAGATTGTATATGTGTCAAACATAACACCCAGACAGCGCGCCTGCTGCAGGGTTTTATTGAAGTGCCACACATGGAGAGGGAAATGTCAGATTTAGGGAGGTTAGTAGACTGCGGGAGCAGAAGAATTTCAGTTTTGGAGAGGTTGAGTTTCAGATAGAGTGGACATGATATTGGAGACTGCGGACAGGCAGTCACTGGCGTTCTGTAGTACAGAGGGGGTAAGGTCGGGGAATGACGTGTATAGTTGTGTGTCATCAGCATAAAGATGGTATTGAAAGCCAAATCTGCTGATGGTCTGTCCAATTGGGGCTGTGTAGAGAGAGAAGAGAAGGGGGCCAAGGACTGAGCCCAGATGTACCCCGACAGCAAGAGGAAGAGGAGATGAAGTGGAGCCAGAGAACAAAACACTGAAGGAGCAGTCAGAGAGCTAGGATGAGAGCCAGGAGACAGCAGTGTCCTTAATGCCTAGTGACTGGAGCCTAGAGAGGAGGAGATGGTGGTCAACAGTATCGAAAGCTGCAGATAGGTCAAGAAGAATGAGCAGAGAGTGGTGACCATTACGTTTTGCTGTCAGAAGGTCATTGGTCACTTTGATGAGTGCAGTTTCAGTCGAATGTAGGGGGCGGAAGCCGGACTGTGAAGGGTCTAGAAGGGAGTGAGTGGAGAGGTAACAGGTAAGACGAGAGTAGACAAGGCGCTCCAAAAGTTTAGAGATGAAGGGGAGATTGGAGACTGGTCTGTAGTTGTTTGTGCAGGATGGGTCGAGAGCGGCTTTCTTTAGTAATGGAGTAACGATGGCGTGTTTGAAGGAGGATGGGAAAATGCCCGAGGAGAGGGAGAGATTAAAGATTGTAGTTAGGTGGGTTGTGACGACTGGAGAGAGAGACTGGAGGAGATGTGAGGGAATGGGATCGGTAGTGCATGTAGTCGGACGAGAAGAAGAGAGGAGTCTGGAGACTTCTTCTGTGATGGGATCAAATGTGGAAAGTGAGCCAGGGGAGATGCAGGAAGGGATGGGAGTCACAGCACTTGGTGGTTGGGAGCAGATTTCCTGACGGATATTATCTATTTTTTCTGTAAAGTGGGAGGCCAGGTCATCAGCACAAATGTCTGTGATAGGGGCTTGTGCTTTTGGCCTGAGGAGGGAGTGAAAAGTGTCAAAAAGTTTCTTGGGGTTGTTGGCTAGTGAGGAGATCAGGGTGGTGAAGTAGGTCTGTTTGGCAAGGTGAAGGGCAGCGTTATAGGTTCTTAACATAAATCTGAAGTGGATGAAGTCTTCTGGTGTGTGGGTTTTTCTCCATAGGCGTTCAGCACTCCTAGAGCATCGCTGGAGAAGTATAGTTTGCGATGTGAGCCAAGGCTGTTTTGCTCTGTGCTTGGAGGTTCTGAGGGTGAGGGGAGCTACTTGGTCAAGGGTGCTTCTAAGTGTGTCATTGCAGTGATGAACAGCCAGATTAGGACAGGAAGAAGAGGAGATTGGGGACAGTGATGAGTGTAGGGAGTCTGAAAGTGTCTGAGGGTTAATGACTTGTAGATTTCTGACTGTGTGGTAGGTAGGAGTGAGCTGGGGTGGGCAAGGATTTGTGAGCGTGAAGGAGAGAATGTTGTGGTCAGAGAGT
This sequence comes from Dendrobates tinctorius, assembly GCF_039654945.1. Classification (NCBI taxonomy): domain Eukaryota; kingdom Metazoa; phylum Chordata; class Amphibia; order Anura; family Dendrobatidae; genus Dendrobates; species Dendrobates tinctorius. The sequence goes on along the minus strand of NW_027362054.1, from coordinate 6,313,037 downwards.
GGAAGCGGTGAGTTATTTAGGTGGGAGATTGAGCAGAGCCGGACAAAGACCAGATCAAGGGTGTTACCGTCCTTGTGTGTCTCAGAGGTTGAAAGCTGTGAGAGGCCTAGAGAGGTGGTTAGTGATAGAAGCTGGGATGCAGATGTGGAAGTAGGGCTGTTAATGGGGATGTTGAAGTCTCCCAGGATAAGGGTTGGAAGTTCTGAGGACATGAAGTGCGGCAGCCAGGCTGAAAAGTGTTCAAAGAAGTGGGTGGGTGAGCCTGGGGGCCGGTATATGACCGCTACCCTGAGGGAGAGGGGATGAAAGAGCCTGATGGTGTGGACCTCAAAAGAAGGGAATAAGAGTGATGGAACTGGGGGGATGACCTGGAAGGTGCATTGTGGGGATAGGAGTATGCCGACTCCACCACCATGACTGTTTGTTGGTCTCGGGGAGTGGGAGAATTGTAAGCCACCGTAGGAAATGGCAGCAGGAGAAGCAGTGTCAGAATCCTGAATCCAGGTTTCAGTGAGGGCCAACAGATTAAGAGAGTTGTTCAGAAAGTAGTTGTGTAGGAAAGGAAGCTTGTTACAAGCAGACCGTGGATTTCAGAGGGCACAATTAAAAGATTGAGATGAGGGAGTGCAAGTAATATTAATAAGATTATTATGGTTTCGATATGAGGTAGGGTAGGGGTTGAGGTTGGGGGATGGGGGACCAGGGTTGGGGGAGATGTCACCTGAAATCAGTAGGATTAGGAAGAAAAAGAGCAAATAGTTGTTGGAATTGTAGGTAGTTTTTTTCTGCGATGTGTTTGGGCAAGATGGGCTGAGGTTTCTCAGGAAGGTGAGGAGTGCATGGGAGCTGTACATGGGAGAGGGTAGTATAGAGGGGCTGATGTGTATGAGTCGTGAAGGAGGGGGATAGGGTGGTGAATATGGATGGTAAAGGAACACAGGAGGATAAAAATAAAGCACATGGTTGAGGGGGAGAGCAAAGTGTGGGTTACCTGACTCCTGCCCTGACTAACTGCCATGTATAACTGCCGTTTTCATGATGCTTAGCTTCTGTGATGCTTTGCTTATGGGATGCTTGCGTGCTGCACCCCACACTGCATGCTTCCCCTTAGCAACTACTACATATATAGGCCATTGACCCTAGGCTGCTTTACTACTATATAGAATATACGTATATAAGAATGACATACTCGGCAAACAAATCGGCCAATTTGTGTGTGCCCATCAGCTACAACAAGGCAATCTTTGATGGGACCCTACCCTTTTTAATAGACATGTCTCTCCCGAAGCCAAAAAACTAATAGCAAAGCCACAAAAGAAGACTAAAGCATCCAAAAATTCAAATTACACAGCAGAAAAAAGGGCAAAAAAGGGCAGCATCGCTTACCTGCCCAGATTTTAGAACAAATGCACAAATGCCTGCAAATGTAAGGAACAGATAGGATCCAGCAATAATTAAAAACAATTAATGCCAACAAAAATACATATGGTGCACTAAAGTCTCATAAAACCCATAATCTTTATTGAAATAATCAAAATAAAACACACAATCTAATATATAAAGCTCAATGTGTGTGTGTATGTTTGTATGTATGTATGTGTGGCGCCCCTGAGGCTCAGTCGCCACAGAGGTACTGCACCTTCTCCTAAGGTGTGGTGCCCCACCATCTGGGTAAGTTGGGAACTCCTTTCCACCCTCCAACACTCGCACCCCACACAACAGGGTAGTTCTGCACAACCACATTGCGGCTCAGAGCTTAGAGAGTAGTGGTTCTGGTGGTTCCCTGCTTGGAACACTGGATGTGTTGGGAGGTGGGTGGAGTTTAGATCCATCTAAAAGGTTGGGAAGGTTTAGAATTACAGGTTAGTCCCTTAGGGGGTTCAGTCTGACAGAAGATCGGCAGAGTAGGAAGTCACTCAGTGAGGAGTGAGGATCCCTTGAAGAAGGGATGGAGGAAGGAGTGCTGCAGCTGCCTCAGTGACCTGAGCCAGCTGGCACGGGAAAGGAAGGAAGGTGGAAAGACGTAGAACTGTAACCTAAGCATCCATAGTAAGGAGAGTCAAGTACGGAACGAAGGAGTAGAGAACAGAGAGGAGACGTGGGTTGGAAGAGGAACCCTACCTATAGGTTCTCAGCGCAAGGCTTATGGTTCTGCAGCAGACACCGATGGAGTAGTTGGCTGTAAATGCATTACTCCCATCCAAGACTTGAGGCACAACAGCAACACAGATAGAGAGCCGGGAGTGAGGCGTCTACGAAGCAGGCTACTAAGTACTGGAGTTCTTCACACCACAAGGCGCATTGGCGGAATCGTTCAGGAAGGTACATGTTGGCGGAGTGTTGGAGAGGAGAGCCCTGACTTGTCCGGGAGGTTGGTTGAGTCTTTGCCCCGGAGGACACGGCACGGAGGCAGGCACCAGTGTGTACCACGAACTGTGAGTAAAGCTTTGAAACTGCAGCTCTGGTGTCCATTCATTTGTGCGCTAACACCTTCAGCACCGCTACATCTGGGTACCAGCATCCATACCATCCTGCGCCTCTCCTCACCCAGAGCACCTACACTGCCCTGGGACTACAGCTCCACCTCTGGGGAGCTACACCATCTTTGCTGCACCACACCATCAGTCCCAGCGGATCTGCATGCAGCGTCGGCTTAACACCTCCCTTGCCGAACACCACAGGTGGTGTCACGAACTATTCACATAAACTACATTAAAAACCACCATTGATTTGGGTGCCCAGGGCCACGGACCGGGTCACCGCTGCCGCGACACATCCCCCTAACAGCGGCCCGGTACCGAGTACTCCACAGCCCTGGGAGGGCGACCCATATGTGTGTATGTCGGGGATTGGCATCTGCACCGTCGCAGCTACAGCCACAAAATTTTGCACAGTCACACGTCTGCACCCCGAGAGCGTCATAGGCTATGTTGTGAGGCAAAATTTTAACCCTGCACGTTCCAATTCACCAAACAATTTTGCCCCTATGTACATAATGGGGAAAAAGTGTATGTATGTATGTGTGTATGTCCGGGATTGGCATCTGCACTGTCATAGCTACAGCCATAAAATGTTGCACAGTCACACGTCTGGACCCCGAGAGCATCATAGGCTATGTTGTGAGGCGAAATTTTAACCCCGCGCGTTCCAATTCACCAAACAATTTTGCCCCTATCTACTGTAAGGTAGCGCTGTCATTCGGTTAGGGGATACTCGCTTGGCAGCCAATAAATCACATCCGGCACAGGTTTGCCATAAAAACAATCACAGTCCATGTGGTTTATTTAGGCATCATAAACTATGACCAGCAACATAAAGTTCATATTAACAGCATAGCGTCCATGACAGAGCTTCACTCTGTTATCCCTGTGGTCACACAGGTTATGCCATACGCAGGCTCTCTTAGCCCCACAGTTATATCCCCTCTCAGGGTTTACCTCATGGCTGCTTCTCCATACTGCAGACATTCATTCCCTCCAGGGAACTATCAGGCACGTGCAGCCATTAAACAGCGTTCACTTGCTGTCAGGAAGACAGCCCCATTTCTCTCAGACGGGACCTTCCAAAATGGACCAACCAGGACCCAGCATTCACTCCATTTGACCTACCCTGGCCATCCTATATGGTCTGTAGCCACGCCCACCGGGTCACATGGCTGTGACCTCATCATAGGTCCTTCAACCACTCATGCACACTTTATAATGGCGTTCTTAAACACACCCCCTGGGTGGGTTTGTAGGTAACTGGTTCTGCCCATCTCACCAGTTACCTGGAGAATTCCCAAACACATTGAAACAGCACCTCAGCAGTATCACTGCTGATCAACACACACACAAGTCTCCATCCCAAGGCCACCCACCTTGAGATACATAATGGTCATTCAGTATTCTGCCACTCATCCTCTCTCCTGGGACATCCACACAGCGCCCTCTAGCGGACATAGTGGTCACTACACCACACTACATAATGGGCAAAAAGTGAAAGGAAAAGTGTTGGAGGCAAATTGACAGCTGCCAGATGTGAACAAGGGGGACTTAAAGAATGAGAGTGATGGTGCCAAAAAGTATATACCGTACAGTTGCTAAGGTGGGGCCCTGACATGGGATACTCACCGCACACGGGGATATGAACACACACACAAAATGCGCCACACACTACCACGTACTTCAACACATATACCACCCTCAGCACACATTTCACCACACATACACCAACCTCGCCACATAAAAGTCGAAACACAAAAGTCGACACTCAAAACTCGCCACGCTGTCCCAGAGCTGTTTAAAAGATGAAAAATGAGCTGTGATTGGTTGCTATCAGCAACAGTTTTTTTGTAGATAGTTGTGGTAACTGATGCCTATAATTCTTATCATTACTATGGTGTTATCGTCCTTCTGTAAAGCTGGAAATAACACAATTTATTACCGTGCCAACACAGACCACACTCTGACACAAACTGCATAGGGAGCCCAGTATCACACAGGATAGGACTAGCTACATGGCTCAGCAGTCAATATCACACAGGATAGGATTAGATACACAGCTCAGCAGTCAGTATCACACAGGAGAGGATTAGACACATGGCTCAGCAGGCAGTATCACACAGGATAGGATTAGATACATGGCTCAGCAGTCAGTATCACACAGGATAGGATTAGATACACAGCTCAGCAGTCAGTATCACACAAGAGAGGATTAGACACATGGCTCAGCAGTCAGTATCACACAGGATAGGGTTAGATACACAGCTCAGCAGTCAGTATCACACAGGATAGGGTTAGATACACAGCTCAGCAGTCAGTATCACACAGGATAGGGTTAGATACACAGCTCAGCAGTAAGTATCACACAGGATAGGATTAGATATACAGCTCAGCAGTCAGTATCACACAGGATAGGATTAGATACACAGCTCAGCACACAGTATCACACAGAATAGTATTAGATACATGGCTCAGCAGTCAGTAACACACATGATAGGATTAGGTACTTGGCTCAGCAGTCAGTATCACACAAGATAGGGTTAGATACACGGCTCAGCAGATGGTATCACACAAGATAGGATTAGAGACACTGCTCAGCAGTCAGTATCACACAGGATAGGATTAGATACATGGCTGAGCAGTCAGTAAACCACGATAGGATTAGATACACAGCTCAGCAGAAAGTATCACACAGAAGAGGATTAGGTACACAGCTCAGCAGAAATTATCACACAGGATAGGGTTAGATACACAGCTCAGAAACAGGATGTGCCAAAGGAGAGGACATCTTCATTCCAAGAATTCCACTCATTCCATCTGATTTGTTTTTTGATTTTAAACGCCTCCAGTTTCCAGTTCAACTGCTATTTGCAATGTCCATTAACAATGCTCAGGGACAGTCCTTGAAAGTAGTAGGAATCGATTTAAGTAGTAGGGATCGATTTGCAATCTCTATGCTTTTCTCATGGTCAACTTTACGTGATCTGTTCAAGAGTTGGAACTGCCAAAAATCTGTTGATCTTTGCACCGAAAGGAAAAACCAAAAATGTTGTTTATGAAAAGGCTCTTGAATGAGTTGAAAATAAAATACTATCAATACTCGGGTAATCGTTTAGTTAATTTGTGTTGCAAATCTGTAGTGTTGAATATATGATGTGAAATTGTTTTATGTGCAATATAATCATTATAATTTGTTATAACTAACCACAGTTGGTTACTATGCCCAGGCAACGCCGGGCTCTTCAGTTAGTTATAGATAAAAAGCAGAGTAACGCAATGATGGACCACATGCACCCAAAAGTAAGTGCCCTGTAGGATATCTAATATCTGATGTACAGAGACTGCTGTCCAGTAGCTATAAAGTATATCCCAGCAGAGAAAGAAATATTTAAGGTCCACAGGACCACATGCCAAACAGTTCTGTTCATCATAAGATGTAATTGCTTTCTTATTGCTTACCTTAAATATTTCTTTGGTCTGATATGCATAAAAACTAACCTATTTTCATCAGTGTTTTTGATCTGATTTTCATCACAGTGTTACAGTTTGCTCAGTGTCAATTTTCATCAGTTTCATTTTCCTAAGCTTCTCCTATCAATCAGTGATTTCTGAAATTTTCGCAGAACCATAGCCTTGGATTGGAGCAGGGGTGGACAATTAATTTTCCTGAGGAGCCACATGAGAGACTGTGACTTTTGGGAAGGCCGAACCAATAGGCTGAAATTAATTCTGCTCAATATTAATATCAATATATTATAATTATTATAGTATTGATAATAATATTAATTGTATCACTTACTAATGAGCATAAGTATTCTGACATCCCCGAGTACAGCCCCTTCTGCATATTGTATGAGACCCCCCACAGCCCCTTATATACTGCAAGAACCCCACACAGCCTCCCCCATATGTGGCATGAGCCCTCACAAAGCCTCCCCATATACAGCCTGAGACCCACACAGCCTCCCTATATATCTTGCATGAGCCCAAGACAGCCTCCTTATATATACTGCATGAAGCCTCCATATATACTGCATGACTCCCAGACAGCCTCCCTATATACTGCATGAGCCCCATACAGTCTCCCCATATACTGCATGAGCCCCATACAGCCTCCCATATACTGCATGCAGCCCCCACAGACTCCTCATATACTGCCAGAAGCCCCCACAGCCTTTTCCTATACTGCCTGAGGCCCCGACAGCCTCCCATATACTGCATGAGGCCCCCCACAGACTCCCCATGAAATTTCAAAGTTGAAAAATTGTGAAATTTTTAACATTTTTGCCAAATTTCCGTTTTTTTCACAAATAAACGCAATTAATATCAAAGAAGTTTTACCACTATCATAAAGTGCAATATAGAAGAAAAAGACGCGCACTCTTGCTATTTAGATAGGTGCTGACTGAGCGTGGAAAATCCACAAGCAATAGTCACTAGACAGACAGTCGCACTCAAAAATGACTTGGTCTTATTGAAGAATCTTTGTGATTTTTGTAATTTTTATTTTTTATTTTTCAATTCAAGAAATAGTGTAACACCGTGAGGTCACCGCAGTTCCCTGCTTCCCACAAGCCACCAACCCCTAACTGGGACTCTGAAAATAATTTTCCTATCTCCCACTCTGAAACTTCTATTTGAGTATGGTTTGAAAAAGACCTATGATTAGGTCGAAACATAACCATATGCATTTCTGGGATTTATAGCGGTGTTACACTATTTGTTGAATTGAAAAATAAAAAATAAAAATTACAAAAATCACAAAGATTCTTCAATAAGACCAAGTCATTTTTGAGTGCGACTATCTATCTAGTGAATAAAGTACAATATGTCATGAGAAAACATTGTCAGAATCACCGGGATCCATGGAAGCGTTCCAGAGTTCTTAACTCATAAAGAGACAGTGGTCAGAATTGTAAAAATTGGCCTGGTCATTAACATGCAAAACACCCTTGGGGGTAAAGAGGTTACTTTGTTGAGGCAGTAGGCCAGTCTGAAGAAATGTATTTTTAGGGCACGCTTAAAGCTGTGGGTATGTGGGTATTGGGGATTAATCGAATTATCCTGGGTAGTGCATTCCAAAAAATAGATGCAGCACCTGAGAAGTCTTGGAGACGGTAGAGGGAGGTTCTGATTTTTGAGGATATTAACTTCAGGTCATTAGCAGAATGGAGGGCACGGATAGGGTGGTAGACTGAGATGAGGGAGGAGATGCAGGATGGTGCTGAACCATGGAGTGCTTCGTGGGCAAGGGTGATAAGTTTATATTGAATTCTGGAGTGGATGGGTAACCAGTAAAATGACTGGCACAAGCTAGAGGCATTGGTGTAACAATTGGTAAGGAATATGATCCTGGCTGCTGCATTCAAGACAGATTGGAGAGGGGAGAGTATGGTTAGAGGAAGACCGATTAGTAGAGAGTTTCAATAGTCCAGACGAGAATGAATAATAAGTGCAACAGTAAGAGTTTTTGAAGAATTGAAAGTAAGAAAAGATTGAGTTCTAGAAATGTTTTTGAGATGCAGATAACAAGAACGGGCCAGTGATCGGATATGGGGGGTGAATGAAAGCTGTGAATCAAGTATAACCCCAAGACAGCGGGCATGTTGCTGGGGAGTAATGATAGAACCACGCATAAAAATGGCAATGTCGGGCATAGGTAGGTTAGTTTAGGGAGGAAACACAAGGAGTTCAGTTTTTGACAGGTTCAATTTCAGATAGAGGGAGGACATGATGTTGGAGACAGCGGTAAGACAATCACTGGTGTTTTGTAATAATGCAGGCATGATGTTAGGAGCAGAGGTGTTTAATTACGTGTCACCAGCATAGAGATAGTACTGGAAACCAAATCTACTGATTGTCCAATAGAGTCAGTATACAAGGAGAAGAGGATGATGCCTAGGACTGATCCTTGAGGAACCCCAACAGTAAAGGGAAGATGAGAGGAGGAGGAGCCAGCGAAAGATACAGTGAAGGAGTGGTCAGAGAGGTAGGAGGAGAACCAGGAGAGAACGGTGTCCTTGAGGCCAATGGAGCAGAGCATAGTGAGGAGGAGCTGATGATCCACAGTGTCGAATGCTGCAGAGAGATCCAAAAGAATTAGTATGGAGTAGTGACCATTAGATTTAGCTGTTAGTAGATCATTAGAGACTTTAGTGAGGGCAGGTTCAGTAGAGTGCAAAGAGCGTAAACCAGATTGAAGAAGGTCGGGAAGAGAGTTATCTGAGAGATAACGGATAAGATGGGAGTGGACCAAGCGTTCCAGGAGATTAGAGATGAAGGGAAGATTAGAGACAGGTCTATAGTTAGCAGCACAGTTTTGATCGAGGGATGGTTTTTTTAAGTAATGGATGTATGAAGGCATGCTTAAATGAGGAGGGAAAGATACCGGAAGAAAGAGAGAGGTTTAATATTTTTGTTAGGTGAGTGGTGACAGCTGCGGAAATGGACTGGAGGAGATTTGATGGAATAGGGTCGCTGGTCCAAGTAGTAGGGCAAAAAGATGCAAGGAGCCTGATTACTTCTTCTGTGACTGGTTCATGGCAGTGCATGGTATGAGGGATTGGGAAAAATTTCCTGTCTGATATGGTCAATTTTTTCTTTGAAATAATTAGCCAGATCGTCAGCGTGGAGATCCATGGTTAGGGCCTACACTCTTGGGTTGAGTAGAGAATGAAAAGTGTCAAAGAGACGTTTAGGGTTATTGGATATTGAGGTGATGAGGGTGTTGAAATAGGTTTGTTTGGAGAGGTGAAGAGTAGTGTTGTATGTTTTAAGAATAAACTTATAATGGATCAAATCTTCGGGCAGAAGATGTGGGAGAATTCTTTTACACCCGATCAAGGTCATGACTAGACAGTATTATCTATGGAGTGTAAAAAGTGGTGAGGTGATATGACATAACAACCCTGACTCTAGTGCAAGATTGGTCCTGTAATAGTGCCTCAGTCAAAAATTGACAAACTTGCAGATACTCGGATTTCATCAGCTCACTCAACCAGACGTGTTTGAATCCAATTCTCATTAGACATGTGCAGAGCACGGATCACTGTCGAGTTCATACCAGCTGACTCCCAGGTAAAAATGCAAATCACTCAATTGTCCAGCTTATGCAAATATTGAATGAAGGAGATGAAAATAGAATAAAAATCTTGTCCTTTATTAGTGCATGATATCGTGCTTGTTCTAATGATGTTGAATTCAATCAGGAGTAGTGTTGAGCATTCCGATACCGCAAGTATCGGGTATCGGCCGATACTTGCTGTATCGGAATTCCGATACCGACTTCCGATATTTTTTCAATATCGGAATTCGGCATCGGAATCGGAAGTTCAAAGTTGATTGACGGCCTGACGTCATCATGATGCGCGGTATGTGCGCATCATGATGCGCCGTCATTTCGGGCCTTCCGGGGGTCTCTGCCGGCCTGCCGGGGGGCTGTGTGGACTGCCCGGGGTCGGTACCGGCCTGCCGGGGGGCTGTGCCGGCCTGCCGGTGGTCTGTGCACCCTGTGGGGGTCTGTACCGGCCTGCCGGGGGGCTGTGCCGGCCTGCCGGTGGTCTGTGCACCCTGTGGGGGTCTGTACCGGCCTGCCGGGGGGCTGTGCCGGCCTGCCGGTGGTCTGTGCACCCTGTGGGGGTCTGTACCGGCCTGCCGGGGGGCTGTGCCGGCCTGCCGGGGGGCTGTGCTGATGTCCGGGGGTCTGTGCAAGCATCGTCCGATGGGACTACAAGTCCCATCTGGCGATGCCTGCTACCATGACAGTGATTGACACATTAGCCAATGATGGGACAGTAGTAGTCCCATCATCCGGCTAATGTGTTAAATGTTAAAAAAAAAAAAAAAAAAAAATACTACATACATACTACATGCTACATACATACTACATATATACTACATGCATGCTACATACATACTACATGCTACATACATACTACATATATACTACATGCATGCTACATACATACTACATGCTACATACATACTACATATATACTACATGCATGCTACATACATACTACATGCTACATATATACTACATATATACTACATACATGCTACATACATGCTGCATGCTACATACATACTACATACATACTACATACATACTACATACATACTACATGCATGCTACATACATACTACATACATACATACTACATGCATGCTACATACATACTACATGCATGCTACATACATACTACATGCTACATACATACCACATACATACTACATACATACTACATGCTACATACATACTACATATATACTACATGCATGCTACATACATACTACATGCATGCTACATGCATGCTACATACATACTACATGCTACATACATACCACATACATACTACATACATACTACATACATACTACATGCTACATAAATACTACATATATACTACATGCATGCTACATACATACTACATGCTACATACATACCACATACATACTACATACATGCTACATGCTACATACATACTACATACATACTACATGCTACATACATACCACATACATACCACATACATACTACATACATACTACATACATACTACATGCTACATACATACTACATATATACTACATGCATGCTACATACATACTACATGCTACATACATACCACATACATACTACATACATGCTACATACTACATACATACTACATGCATGCTACATGCATACTACATGCATGCTACATACATACTACATGCATGCTACATACATACTACATGCATGCTACATGCATGCTACATACATACTACATGCTACATACATACCACATACATACTACATACATACTACATACATGCTACATGCTACATACATACTACATATATACTACATGCATGCTACATACATACTACATATATACTACATGCATGCTACATACATACTGCATGCTACATGCATGCTACATACATACTACATACATACTACATGCTACATACATACCACATATATACTACATACATACATACAATACATTCATACAATACATACATAGACATACAGTACATATAACATAGAGTAACATACTTACCAATACTTGTCACATTGTTCCCCGAAGCCATTGTCTTTTCCGGAATAAATATTAACATAACAAACCACAAAAATACTCACCCACGATCCGAAGCAGTCCACGAGTGTGTCCCACGACGATCTTGGGTAGAGAACTGCAGCATCAGATGATGCTGCCGTTCTCTACGGGCTGCAGGAATCCAATGACGGAAGGTAGGTATCCTTCCGCACTGTATTCCTCCGCCACTTAAAAAAAAAAAAGTCCCTAGTCTCACTTTATGCCATTGCTGTGTGGGAATTTCCCACGCAGCAATGGCATAAAGTGAGACTAGGGACTTTTTTTTTTTTTAAGTGGCGGAGGAATACAGTGCGGAAGGATACCTACCTTCCGTCATTGGATTCCTGCAGCCCGTAGAGAACGGCAGCATCATCTGATGCTGCAGTTCTCTACCCAAGATCGTCGTGGGACACACTCGTGGACTGCTTCGGATCGTGGGTGAGTATTTTTGTGGTTTGTTATGTTAATATTTATTCCGGAAAAGACAATGGCTTCGGGGAACAATGTGACAAGTATTGGTAAGTATGTTACTCTATGTTATATGTACTGTATGTCTATGTATGTATTGTATGAATGTATTGTATGTATGTAGTATATATGTGGTATGTATGTAGCATGTAGTATGTATGTAGTATGTATGTAGCATGCATGTAGCATGCAGTATGTATGTAGCATGCATGTAGTATGTATGTAGCATGTATGTAGTATGTATGTGGTATGTATGTAGTATGTATGTAGTATGTATGTAGCATGCATGTAGTATGTATGTAGTATGCATGTAGTATGCATGTAGTATGTATGTAGTATGTATGTAGTATGTATGTGGTATGTATGTAGCATGTAGTATGTATGTAGCATGCATGTAGCATGCATGTAGTATGTATGTAGTATGTATGTAGTATGTATGTAGTATGTATGTAGCATGCAGTATGTATGTAGCATGCATGTAGCATGTATGTAGCATGTATGTAGTATGTATGTAGTATGTATGTAGTATGTATGTAGCATGCAGTATGTATGTAGTATGTATGTAGTATATATGTAGTATGTATGTAGCATGTAGTATGTATGTAGCATGCATGTAGTATGTATGTAGTATTTTTTTTTTTTTTTTTAACATTTAACACATTAGCCGGATGATGGGACTACTACTGTCCCATCATTGGCTAATGTGTCAATCACTGTCATGGTAGCAGGCATCGCCCGATGGGACTTGTAGTCCCATCGGACGATGCCTGCACAGACCCCCGAAGCCTGCACAGACCACCGCAAGGCCGGCACAGCCCCCCGGCAGGCCGGCACAGCCCCCCGGAGCCTGCACAGACCACCGGCAGGCCGGCACAGCCCCCCAGCAGGCCTGCACAGCCCACCGGAGCCTGCACAGACCACCGGCAGGCCGGCACAGCCCACCGGAGCCTGCACAGACCACCGGCAGGCCGGCACAGCCCCCCGGCAGGCCGGCACAGACCACCGGAGCCTGCACAGACCCCCTGGCAGGCCGGCACAGCCCCCCGAAAGGCCCGTACAGACCCCAGAGAGGCTGTACAAGGCAAAAACAGGGTTTTTCTTATTCCGATACCGGAAGTCCCATAGACTTGAATGGGACTTCCGGTATCGGAATCGGCGATACCGATACTTTTTTTAAAGATCGGCCGATCCATTCCGATCCGATACTTTGAAGTATCGGACGGTATCGCTCAACTCTAATCAGGAGTGCAAAGTAATTTCAAGGCGATTCAAGCAGCGAGGTTATTCACAGGCATGTGTGAACAGGGCTAGAAATATAGCACGCAGTAGAAATAGAGAACAATGCTTAATGGATTGCTGTATATATGACGCTCAATCACAAGTTGTTTTTTCTACACCATTTTCCATTGAATATGCTCAAATAGTTAATATAATAAAACAGCATCTTCCAGTTTTGAGGCAGGATAAAAAACTAACAACATTTTAGATAATGGAGTGTGTTTTGTAGCCAAAAAATCCAAGACTTTAGCCAACATGTCACCCAGTTTATATGTGGGATCAAATAATTTAGAAAAAAGAACTGGTTAGAAAGTATGGGTAACTACAAATGTGGCATGAGTAGATGTGGATTATGTCAATATATGCAAAAGACCACTAAATTTAGAGCAAAAGATGCACAACATGAATATACTATCAAATTTTTTGCTAATTGCAATTCCAGATCTGTAATATATTTGGTTTCTTGTCAGGCATGTAATGTGCAATATGTGGGATCGACCACATGCAAATTAAAGCAGAGGATTACAGATCATGTATCAGGAGCTACTACGAGCAATAGCAATGATAAACGCTCTTTGTCAGGAGTGTCTAGACACTTTAAGGAGGTTCATGCCGGTAATATGACTTCTATGAGAGTAACTGCCAATGAACAAGTAAAGAGGGCAATGAGAGGAGGGGATACAGTGTCTACTATCGAGCCAGAGAGGCAGCTTGGACCTTAAAATGAGATACTTGTTTCCCCAAAGGGATGAATTATAAAACAAATCAGATGTATTTTTATTAAACAATGTTTTCATGTAAAATGTAATAAAGATATGTGGTTTACGCATATTTATTCATATGTATTTTCATGTATTTATATATATTGTTGAAGGGTATTGTTGTATTTCTACTATTTGTATTTGCAATATTGTGTATGGATAAAACATTTGTATAACATTCAGGTTGGGCTGGGTATGTGACTTCTTCCATCGGGTATTCAGGTGTTTGGTATATGGTTAATTGACATGTATTGTGATTGGTTGTAGCCTTACATTATGTGTCTTTATATATTGTGTTGTAACATTTTTTTTTATGCTATGACTAAGGGCAGTATTGCCTGAAACGCGTCAGCTTGTTTTTATGATGCACTAATAAAGGACAAGATTTTTATTCTATTTTCATCTCCTCCATTCAATATTTGCATGAGCTGGACAAGTGAGTGATTTTCAAAAATTGACAAACCCCTAGTCCATGCTGGCCTCAAGGCCTCAGGGCTAGGTATATGTTATGAATAGCACGGCGCTGAACAAGCCATTTACAACTTTCTGGAAGAGGGGTTAACAGATGGAGCTTTGCCAGATGCTGATCAATTTTCATGTGGTTTGTGTTCCAGATTATCTTCTTGCTATGCCATTCAGTTCATCGACCTTTCTTAAAAAAAGCAGTAACTCTCTTTGCTCTGTGGAAGATTTATTATCATATTTAAAAATGATTTAATGACATCATGAATTTTCTATAGATAGAATAGGAAGTGCTCAAAGTTACCAGAACATTGACCATTGAGGTAAAGATTCCCCTGGTCCAGGCAGTCATCTTTATATACTTTAGTAGAATGGCACCAGACAAATGCTCCACCACCTCCTTGGCCAATTCAGATTGGTAATTCTTCAAATAATATCAGTTTTGCTCAATCATCCACACTCCGTGATGACTTTTCTTAAGAGCAGGTTTTGACAACCGTTTTCTCTCCATCAGAGAAAAAGGGTCCACTTATGCTAATCGGAATTTGATCAGAGCTTGATGAGAAGGATCAGATTTTCTCGGAGGTGGAGAGAATACAAAAAGTTTCTCCATTTTGTCAGTCTGTGAAAATCGTACCACTCTCGAATGTCATCTGACTGCGCTCCAATTTTTTCATGGATCCATAGACACAAAGGGGCGATTACTATCCGATTCTCGGAGGAAATCATAGAATAGAATAAGATGGTACGAATGCAATCGGTCAAAACTACGGTTACCACTCGTTCAATGTAAATGGTTATCTGCCCTTGCCCTTAGCCTGTTATAGGCACATTTTATTTGGTTTAGATATGTGATAGCTTTTCAGAGTTCTGTCTCAGACATTGACATGTATTCCCACCCAACTGTGCACTTTTTTTTTTTAATTTTCTGTCTTGATGCTTTGATGTCTTCTTTGACGTATTTTTCTGCTTTCCAAATTTTGTATGCTATTTTGTGTAAGGCTGACTGGTAACAACCAATGCCATTTTCTATATTCTTTATTGGATTTCCATTATAGCAAGAAATTTATAATTCACAGTTTCAATTAATAACTGGGGCCATAAGTTTTTTCAAGCCCTCTCTTTTTTTAATTGCAGACTATTTGCACTTTTTTGCCCTTGTGCTGATGTTTGTTTTAAAAATGCAATTGACAAGGTTTTCTTATTCTATTTTTTTTCTGAATAGCATATTGTGATAAAACATATTGAAATAAAAGAATGACATTTATAGGAAATTATTCTATAAAACATGGTTTATAGTAAATATTGATAAAATATGGTCATTTCTTACCTTACAGGCCATGTCTTCTTTTTCATTCTGGAAACTAGCCACAAACTCATAAATTTTTTCCCATTCTTTAAAGTAATGATCATGGAAACCTCCTCCTGTGAAAAGCCCCCAGACCCTGTATGGCAGTAAGAGAATTCTTTCCATCAAGGCACTCAGGCTGGGGAAAAAGCTCAACCAATCAAGCAAGGACCCAATACATCCAGCCACATAGCTAACAGTGCGGCTTGTGTTAATAAGAGCACTATAAGCCAGTGGGCCAGTAAAGGCCAGGTAGGCCAGCCCAAGGCGGTATAGACGTAAGCTGAGATTTTCATCCTTCTGTTGCTGTCGCCGATACTGCCGGTGTTGTTGAGAGGTGATGCTTGCAGTGAGACTTATTGGGATCATGGAGATGGCACGACCATAAAATATTGGAGATGTCAGGAAAGCAGCTATCAATGTGTTCTTCAGGTTTGAGGATTGCTCCCCTACACTTGCCACAAGATGAACACCCAAACCAACAGCAAGTGGCAGGGCAAGCACATAGTAACTGGTAAGGGACGATAATCCAATAGCTGCCACTAGACCAAAATAAATGCCGATTGTGATCTGCGCCATCAAACGAATAGAGCTTGCAGGTGGTGTGCGTTCCTTAATTTTGTTTGCTTTATTGTCTTGTTTATTTGCTTGGGACACAAGTCCTGGAATCTTCCAAAAGTCCCACATCCATACCATTCCAAAACCTCCCAAAGTAAGCATCAAAAGCAAGGCATGAGAGTCCCTGCCCAAGTAAATATGGTGTAATCCAAGTGGACCACCTATGGCCCAAAGGCCAAATGTTACTATAAGCCGTTTCCCCATTGTATAAGAGTACAGGTCACCAGGTCACCTGTGGAGAACAGGTTCTTCTAGACATGTTGTTTAGTGCAGGAGAAGAGATGTCGATCGTCCACATGGGAAGCTTTGCAGTGTCACATGCTGAATTGCTTTACGCAGGCATGTACACAGACTTTGCTCTTGTCGGCACCAACGTACAATATTATCTCAGGGAGCATTTGTCCCAAAGGTCACAGCCATAACATGGAATAACTGGCTCCACCTTCATACTCACTAGATAAGTCACTGCACAGAGCCAGGAGAGAATTGCCAAATACATAAAAAGCTTGTTATCGGTGATTAATAGCACTTTTTGGATTGAGAAACAACTTTATCTTTCTATAAAGCTGATAAATTATTTATTAACACACAAATGTTTACTCACGAACAATATTATGATATATAATACAAATCATATAGTATATAGATCCACAGGCAATATAATCACTAATTGTAAAGAAAAATTTAGACCCATCTCTAATCCAGCTAAGGATTGGGTACAATGCGGCAGATTTATCAAAACTGTCCAGAGAATCAGAGTGCAGATTTGATTTTACCAGACCAGTTTAAGAAATAAAATTCAGGTTCTGCAGTTAATAAAGTCAGGTTTTTAAGACAGATAATTGAGACACAATAGTCGAGATTTATCTACCCTTTTTTTAAATGACTTTTTTGTCCCCAACTCATCATTAGCGAATATCATAAAACAAAAAGCAAAAAAGAAAAGTGACTTAACTTTTCTTTTTTTGTCTTGTGATATTCATTAATGTTTTTTCCGCCATATTCTTCAATATGGTGTTTTTGATCCATGATCTTTGCGCATAGTCAACAAAGGCCTTTATTTTTGTCTTACACCTATTTTGTGACTTCTTACCACAAAAATATTTATCGTACACATGTGGTCACAATTGTTGGTACCCCTCGTTTAATGACAGAAAAACCCACAATGGTCACAGAAATAACGAATCTGAGAAAAGTAATAAGAAAAAAAACTACGAAAATGAACAAATGAAAGTCAGACATTGCTTTTCAACCATGCTTCCACAAAATTAAAAAAAAAAAACAGCTCATGAAATAGGCCTGGACAGAAATGATGGTACCCCTGAAAATAATGTGACAAAAGGAACATGTTAAATTAAGGTGTGTCCAATAATTAGCATCACGGGTGTCTACAATCTTGGAATCAGTGAGTGGCCTGTATAGAGGGCTACAGATACTCACTGTGCTGTTTGCTGACATGGTGTGTATCACACTCAACATGGACCAGAGGAAGCAAAGGAAAGAGTTGTCTCAGGAGATTAGAAAGAAAATTACAGACAAACATGTTAAAGGTAAAAGTTATAAGATCATCTCCAAGCAACTTGATGTTTCTGTGACTACAGTTGCACATATTATTCAGAAATTTAAGTTCCATGGGACTGTAGCCAACCTCCCTGGATGTGGCTGCAGGAGGAAAATTGATGACAAATCAAAGAGACGGATTATACGAATGGTAACAAAAGAGCCTAGAAAAACTTCTAAACAGATTAAAGGTGAACTTCAAGCTCAAGGAACATCAGTGTCAGATCGCATCATCCATCGTTGTATGAGCCAAAGTGGACTTCATGGGAGATGACCAAGGAGGACACCATTGTTGAAAACAAATCATAAAAAAGCCAGACTGAAATTTGCCAAACTACATTGTGGTGTAGTTACCACTATGTCCACTAGGGGGCACTGTATGGATGTCCCAGGAGAGTGGATGAATGGCAAAATACTGAATGACCGCTATGCATCTCAACGTGGGTGGCCTTGAGATGGAGATTTATGTGTGTGTTAATCAGCAGTGATACTGCTGAGGTGCTGGTTGAATGTGTCAGGGACTAGTTACCTACAAACCCACCTAGGTGGTGTGTTTAATAACGCTATTGTAAAGTGCATATGTGTGTGTGAAGGACCTGTGATGAGGTCATAGACATGTGACCCGGTGGGCATTGCTACGGACCATATAAGGTGGCCAGGGTAGGTCACATGGGGTGAATGCTGGGACCAGGTTGGTCCAGTGTGGAAGGTCCCGCTGAGATGGGGCTTCCTGCATGACAGCACGTGTGGACGCTGTGAGTAATGGCTGCAAGTGCCTGAGAGTTCCCTGGAGGGAATGAATGTCTGCAGTATGGAGAAGCAGCCATGAGAGAACCCTGACGGGGTGAGATATAACTGGGAGGCTGAAAAGCCTGTGTATTAGACATTGCTAACAGAGTGAAGCTCTGTCATGGACGCTATGCCGTTTATATATTGCTGGTCATGGTTTATGATGTTTAATAAACCGCATGGACTATACTGGTTTATGGATATCCTGTGCCGGATCTGATTTTGTGGCTGCCAAGCGAGTAATCCCCTACTTAAATGACAGTGCTACCTCACAATTGGTGGAGAATGCGGGCATGGTTGTAGCCTTGTTGCTGGGAGCAACGGAAGAGGACTGCAAAGTCGGTTGCTAAGAGCAACGCTGAGCCAGGAAGGCTGACGGTTGGGGAAGCCACTGCCCGGCTGTGGTTCTGGAACCGTGGGGCAGCCTAGTGAGTAAGGCACTGTCTGGATCGGTGAGCCCAGTGCGGCCATTTACCCAGGAGAAAGAGACTTATAGGATACCTCTGCGGTAGAGGGGTCCGAGAACCTGCGCTGCCAGCAGGTTACAGTTGTGAAAACCGTGTTGTACTGACCGGGGTCAGTGAGAAAGAGACTGGTGATTGATGGGGTGCCTCTGTGGAGAAGAGGTATCCGAGGACCTGTGGGGCCGACACAGGTAATGGACAGGTGTTCATGTTGTACTGACCTGGGTCAGTGAGAGGGACTGTGTACCTGGAGGGTTCAGTGAGCAAGGTCCTGGAGGGTCAGTGTTAGGAGATTCTAGGAGAAGAATCGGATCCCTGGAGCACGTGGTATGACCTTGGACCTGGTGAGGCGTGAGTGTTGGGCAGTCTCAGGATGAGATGGATGTCCTGAAGAGCACCCGCTAAGCCCCTGGACCTGGTGAGGCCGGTGTGTTGGGAAACCCTGGGAGGAGGGCCGCTCCCTGAATAGAACCGGGTGCGCCCTGTGTGTTGGACGGTCTCAGGCGGAGACGGAACATCCTGAATAGCACACAGACAGGACACGTGAGTTTTGTGTAGTGTGTTGGTGTGGCCGGTGTGTTGGGAAACCCTGGGAGGAGGGTCGCTCCCTGAATAGCACCTGGTGCGCCCTGTGTGTTGGATGGTCTCAGGAGAGGAGACGGAACGTCCTGAATAGTACACAGAAAGGACACGTGAGTTTTTTGTGTGGTTTTTTTTTTCTCAACTCAGCCTGCGGTGGCTCAGTGGGAGTCAAGAAGGTGACAAGCGGCTTCCTGTAACTCGGCGGGGTTACAAAGGGGACAAGCAGCTTCCGGTAACTCGGCGGGGTTAAGAAGGGGACAAGCGGCTTCCTGTAACTCGGCGGGGTTACGAAGAGGACACCAGCCGCTGTGTGTGAACAGCAGCCAGTGGTGTCGGTGATCGGTGACAGCAGGAGCTGTGGTGGTGCCAGCAAGGACTTGTGTGGTATCGTTAAAAGACATAAACTGTGTTGTGTGAACTGTGGTCTGAGAAGACCGGTATAACGTACATGGGGAAATCCCAGAAGGGGGCGGTGGCCCAAACCGGGGTCGTAGCCCAAATCGGGGTGGTAGCCCAAAAGGGGGTGGAGTCCCAGAAGGGGCGGTGACCCAAATTGGGGTGGTAACCCAAAAAGAAGTGGCATCCCGGAGGGGGGCGGTGACCCAAATTGGGGTGGTAACCCAAAAAGGGTGGAGTCCCAGGAGGGGTTGATGCCCCAAATTGGGGTGGTTCAGGAAATGGCAGCATTGGTTGCCTCAGTGGGTATGTCTGGGGAACCGCAGTGTGTCTGTACGAGTTTTGAGGAGTGCGGCATGTATTTTCCGGATAATGACGGGCCACAGGTGTGTACAGTGATGCTGCACCGGGAAGGAGTCTCTGGTAGACTGGACTCAGAGAGTCAAGTGACTCTGACAGGAACTCCTCTTGTTTTGTCTCTGACCGAGAAAAACACCAGGGTTTGCTGTAAACAAGGGGTCACGGTGAACTATGCAGTAGACCGAGTAATGTTCGAGGGGACCAAAAGGTGGTGCGTGCCAAGGGGGCGGGATACCACGGGACTTAGTCTATGCCTTGGAGTGGGGCCGGGACTTTGTTTTGTTTGAAGACGTATGGTCGGACGATGGAGACGTTTCAACTGTGGGGCCAGCAGACATTGAGACAGTGACGGCTCCTGACGTGGACAGGTCAGAGGTAGAACTGACAGAAGAAGCACATCTGCCCAACTTATGGACCTGACGTCTAGTGATATGACGGATGGTGGGCTGGGAGATGAGCCGACTGGGGAAAAACACGGTTAAACGGTAACGGGACGGTTCACTCGGCTGACGGGACTGACCCAGTGGTACCCTTTGACAATATAATTAAAGAGGTAGTAGTGCGCCACGTGCTGGCCAAAAGAGAACAAGATCGTGAGATACAGTTAATAAAGGAGACAGTGGAAGTGCATATCAAACGAGAAAGAGTCCTGAGACAAAAGGCCGATCACAGGGTTGAGGAGCTGAGAACTGAAGAAGACAGTCACCCGGTCGGGGCAACTGTAGTGAGGGAAGTGTCCGTGGTAAAGCCAGAGCCTCCTGGCCAGGAAGAAAGCAAGGCCATGACCTTCAAGTTTATGATTGATGTACCAAAAGACATGCAAGAGGCCTGTGCTGAGGAAGGTGTGCATGAGGCTTTTAAAGAGGCGGTCAAAGCGTGTAAGGTGCACTGGGCGCCTGAGACTCGGCAGTTGGTGATAATGTCAGCCAGGGAAGACACAGCAAAGCGGGTGGCTGTCCTGAAAAACATGCATCTGTTGTGTCTCCATGTCAAACAGTTGGTTAGGCGGAGTAATATGAAAGCTGCTCGACGCCTAGAGTTAGCAAGAGAGGCTATGGATCGGTTGGGTTTGCGGAAAGAGGTAGTTCTGGTTCCCAAAGGTCTGATTGGGAGAATCATTGGAAGATTTGGGAAGGTAATGCAAGACCTTGTAAATAGCTCCGGTGTGGTGAGGGTGAGGATCCCTCCTGATGATGAAGACCAGGTATCCAGTGAAGAGTGTAGGATTCCCATCCTGGTGGTTGGCTCCGTGGAAAGCCTGAGAAACTTTCGGATGCTCTTGGAGTATCGAGAGGGGTACCTGCAAGAGATTGAGCAGTTGAGGCTGGACCGTCGGCGAATCAATAAAAAGGTTCAGAACACCAAGTGGCGGCCGCCTTCAACCCAAGATGTAAGGACCCGAAGGGTTCCACCAAGAAGTGACAGGGCAGATGACCGTAGAATGTCAGCAAGTGGAAGTTCGACTGGCAGGATGACGTTGAGAGACCGTAGTTCCTGTGAGACCCTGAATGAGTCAGACTCAGGCCAGACAGTAGGCCTGATTAAGACTGATGACAGTACCAACCGGGGGAGATGGTCG
Source organism: Dendrobates tinctorius (assembly GCF_039654945.1). NCBI lineage: Eukaryota > Metazoa > Chordata > Amphibia > Anura > Dendrobatidae > Dendrobates > Dendrobates tinctorius. The sequence continues at coordinate 6,290,806 of NW_027362054.1, read as the reverse complement.
GGGAACGGAACAAACAGGGAGAGGAACATGGTGACCAAACAGTGTCTGATAACTGGAGGGCCAAAGATTAGGGCCGGTACTCTGACCGCTGGGGGCGGGGGAGGCCTAACGTAGAGATGAGGTCATATGACAGATGGAGACGGTTCTTTCGACCAGTGGGGCAAGGTGTAATGAGTGCCCGGTCTCGAGAGCCTGATGTAATGTTGTGTGTTCAACCCCACAAGTTTGAACAGAGGGGGAGGTATGTGGTGTAGTGACCACTGTGTCCGTTAGGGGGCACTGTATGGATGTCCCAGGAAAGTGGATGAATGGCAAAATACTGAATGACCGCTATGCATCTCAAGGTGGGTGGCCTTGAGATGGAGATTTATGTGTGTGTTAATCAGCAGTGATACTGCTGAGGTGCTGGTTCAATGTGTCAGGGACTAGTTACCTACCAACCCACCCAGGTGGTGTGTTTAATAACGCTATTGTAAAGTGTATATATGTGTGTGAAGGACCTGTGATGAGGTCATAGACATGTGACCCGGTGGGCGTGGCTACGGACCATATAAGGTGGCCAGGGTAGGTCACATGAGTGAATGCTTGGACGAGGTTGGTCCAGTGTGGAAGGTCCCACTGAAATGGGGCTTCCAGCCTGACAGCACGTGTGGACGCTGTGAGTAATGGCTGCAAGTGCCTGAGAGTTCCCAGGAGGGAATGAATGTCTGCAGTATGGAGAAGCAGCAATGAGAGAACCCTGATGGGGTGAGATATAACTGTGAGGCTGAAAAGCCTGCGTATTGGACATTGCTAACAGAGTGAAGCTCTGTCATGGACGCTATGCCGTTTATATATTGCTGGTCATGGTTTATGATGTTTAATAAACCGCATGGACTATACTGGTTTATGGAAAACCTGTGCCGGATCTGATTTTGTGGCTGCCAAGCGAGTGATCCCTACTTAAATGACAGTGCTACCTCACAACATGTTGACAAGCCACAAAGCTTCTGGGAGAATGTCCTATGGACAGATGAGACATAAATTGAACTTTTTGGCAAGACACATCAGCTCTATGATCACAGACGAAAAAATGAAGCATATAAAAAAAAGAACACTGTCCCTACTGTGAAACATGGAGGAGACTCTATTATGTTCTGGGGCTGCTTTGCTGCATCTGGCACAGGGTGTCTAGAATCTGTGCAGGGTACAATGAAAGCTCAAGACTATCAAGGGATTCTAGAGAGAAATGTGCTGTTCAGTGTCAGAAAGCTTGGTCTCAGTCACAGGTCATGGGTCGTGCAACAGGATAGTGACCCAAAACACGCAGCTAAAAACACCCAAGAATGGTTAAGAGGAAAACATAGGACTATTGTGAAGTGGCCTTCTATGAGCCCTGACCTAAATCCTATTGAGCATCTTTGGAAAGAGCTGAAACATGCCGTCTGGAAAAGGCAACCTTCAAACACGAGACAACTGGAGCAGTTTGCTCTTGAGGAGTGGGCCAAAATACCTGTTGAGAGGTGCAGAAGTCTCATTGACAGTGACAGGAATTGTTTGATTGCAGTGATTGCCTCAAAAGGTTCTACAACAAAATATTAAGTTAAGGGTACCATCACTTCTGTCCAGGCCTATTTCATGAGTTTTATTTTTTTAAATTCTGTGGAAGCATGGTTGAAAAGAAATGTCTGACTTTCATTTGTTCATTTTCATAGATTTTTGATTTATTATTACTTTTGTCAGATTCAAGTTATTTCTGTGACCATTGTGGGTTTTTCTGTCATCAAATGAGGGGTACCAACAATTTTGACCTCATGTGGAGGAGACTATTGTACATTTGGAAGCTTATTTACAAACTACTTCTGTTTGGATAAACAGCAAATTACACACAACTAACACAACTAAGAAAAAATAATAAAATATATATCAACATAAATATAATTATTAATATTTAGAATCTAGTTTACTTATATTAAATCTATCCACATTTATATTTAATAGTAATATTGATCATTGCAACTTGTCTTCGTTTTTAGCGTCTCATGAATGGTAGAATAAACATATTCTTTTCTGAGCCAGCAGGGGGCACTACAACATCACTGTATCTGTATCATGCACGTCATGATATCATAGCAAAGTGTTGATCAAAAGCAACGAGAAAGTTGTGTGACAGCTGAATTTTCCCTAAAATAACAATATATCCAATATATTTATGTCACTGTCATATCTATAAAATACACACTTCATGGATAGCATAAATCCCTCTCAAAAATCCCTTTTTAGGCTATGTGCCCACGCTGCGTGTTAAAACGCACACCAAAAACCGGACTCCTTCCCAGAAATCGCGCATTTTTTGCAGCGCGATTTCACCGCGATTATGATCGCGATTTTGCCGCGATTTTCGTGTGCGATATTCAAGTACTTTCCAAGCGATTTGAAGCATCGCTTGGAAAGTGATTGACAGGTTGGTCACACTGGTCAAACATAGTGTTTGACAAGTGTGACCAGGTTTTTACTATTGAGGCTGCCTATGCGGCATCAATAGTAAAAGATAGAATGTTAAAATGCTAAAAAAAATAAAAAAATCGGGGTATATTTACCTTCTGGCGTCCCGCGCTGCCATCCCGGGCCACAGCGTTCCCAGTAATGTAATGTCTTGCGAGACCTGTGATGACGTAGTCTCGCGTTGCTATAGCGATCTCGCGAGACCGTTGGAGTCACGCTAGACTACGTCACCACAGGGCCTTGCCGCAAGGCATTACTGGGAACGCTTAGGCCGGGAATGCAGCGCGGGACGTCGGAAGGTAAATATACCCCGATTTTTTATTTTTAATTCTTTTTTTACAGGGGTATGGTACCCAGGGCCGGGAGGACAGTCTCCTCTCCTCCACACCGTGGGTACCAACCGCACGAGACGCTTAACTTCCTGCATGGTGGGCATAGCCACATGCGGGAAGTAAGCGATTCTCATGCATTCCTATGGGTGCGGAATCGCGGCAATTCTTTGCGATTCCGCACACAAGAATGAGCATGCTGCGATTTTTTCCGCGATGCGATTCCGCCGCGGAAAAAAGTGCAGCATTAGCACAGCATGTGCGGAATGCCATAGGAATGCATGGGGGGCGTTCTGTACACGATTTTTAAACATTTTCGCTGCGTTTTTGCGCCAAAAATCGCGGCAAAAACGCTTAAAAATCGCTACGTGGGCACACAGCCTTATAGTTTGCCATACATTTTGTTTCTTTTTCATGGCTAGAACACCAGAGGTGGACATACTATTTGTACAACAGCACACAGGTCTAAAAGGTAAGGGGTCACATCTACCTGCATTATGAAGAGCTATGGGACTGCAAAGGGCCCATATATTGTTTTTGTACCCTGGCCCTCTTCTGTCTGTGTCTGCTCCTGTAGAACAGTTGCTCATTGTAGTCTACGTGACTGTTCACATGTACGAGTCACAAATCAAAATTACTCATACAAGCCTATGGTCCAGGAAAAATACTTGACCGCAGAAGTTGCCATTTGTGTGCTATCAGTTTTTCACATTACAAGGGATATAAAAGCTTTGGAAGTCAGGTATTTATTTATTTTTCATAAGAGTAAGTCTCTGATGGAACACTGATCTTAACCCCTTTACCCCCAAGGGTGGTTTGCACGTTCATGACAGGGCCAATTTTTACAATTCTGACCACTGTCCCTTTATGAGGTAATAACTCTGAAACGCTTCCATGGATCCCGGTGAGTCTGACAAAGTTTTCTCGTGACATATTGTACTTCGTGTTAGTAGTAAAATTTCATTCAAATAACTTGTGTTTATTTGAGAAAAAAAAAGGAAATTTTGCGAAAAGTTTGAAAATTTCGCAATTTTCCAACTTTGAATTTTTATGCCCTTAAATCACAGGGATATGGCACATAAAAAACTTAATAAGTAACATTTCACATATGTTTACTTTACATCAGCACCATATTGGAACCAAAATTTTTTTTTGTTAGGAAGTTATAAGGGTTAAAAGTTGACCAGCGATTTCTCATTTTTACAACACCATTTTATTTTTACGGACCACATCACATTTGAAGCCACTTTGAGGGGGTCTATATGATAGAAAATACCCAAAAGTGACACCATTCTAAAAACTGCACCCCTCAAGGTGCTCAAAACCACATTCAAGAAGTTTATTAACCCTTCAGGCGCTTCACAGGAATTTTTTAAATGTTTAAAAAAAATGAAAATTTAACTTTTTTTCACAAAAAAATTACTTCAGGTCCAATTTTTTCTATTTTAGCAAGGGTAACAGGAGAAATTGGACTGCAAAAGTTATTGTGCAATTTCTCTTGAGTACACTGATACCTGATATATGAGGGTAACCACTGTTTCGGCGCATGGCAGAGCTCAGAAGGGAAGGAGTGACGTTTGACTTTTTCAATGCAAAATTGGCTGGAATTCAGATGTCACGTTTGGAGAGCCCCTGATGTGCCTAAATAGTGGAAACCCCCCCACAAGTGACCCCATTTTGGAAACTAGACCCCCCCAAGGAACTTATCTAGATATGTGGTGGGAACTTTGAACCCACAAGGGCTTCACAGAAGTTTATAACGTACAGCCATACAATTACAAAATCATATTTTTTCCACAAAAATGATCTTTTCACCCTCAATTTTTATTTTACCAAGGGTAACAGGACCCTAAAACTTATTGTGCAATTTGTCCTGAGTACGCTGATACCCCATATGTGGGTGTAAACGACTATTTGGGCGCATGGCAGAGCTTGGAAGGGAAGCAGTGCCATTTGACTTTTTTGGCTAGAATTGAGATCGGACACCATGTCGCGTTTGGAAAGCCCCTGATGTGCCAAAACAGTAGAAACCCCCCACAAATGACACCATTTTGGAAACTAGACCCCCCAAGGAACTTATCTAGATGTTTGGTGAGCACTTTGAACCCCCAAGGGCTTCACTGAAGTTTATAACGCCCGGGTGTGAAAATAAAAAAATCGTATTTTTTCCACAAACATGATCTTTTAGTCCCCAATTTTTTTATTTTCCCAAGGGTAACAGGAGAAATTGGACCCCAAAAGTTGTTGTCCAATTTATCCTGAGTACGCTGATACCCCATATGTGGGAGAAAACAACCGTATGGGCACATGTCGGGGCTTGGAAGGGAAGTAGTGACGTTTTGGAATGCAGACTTTGATGGAATGGTCTGCGGGTGTTATGTCGCGTTTGGAGAGCCTCTGATGTGCCTAAACTGTTGAAACTCCCACAAATGACCCCATTTTTGAAACTAGACCCCCCATGGAACTTATCTAGATGTGTGGTGAGCACTTTTAGCCCTCAAGTGCTTCACAGAAGTTTATAACGCCCGGGGGTGAAAATAAAAAAATCATATTTTTTTTCCACAAAAATGATGTTTTTGCCACCAATGTTTTATTTTCCTAAGGGTAACAGGAGAAATTGGACCCCAAAAGTTGTTTTGCAATTTGTTCTGAGTAGTCTGATACCCAATATGTGGGGGTAAAACACTGTTTGGGCGTATAGCACAGCTTGGAAGGGAAGGAGCACCGTTTGACTTTTTCAACGCAGAATTGGCTGGAATTGAGATCAGATGCCATGTTGCCTTTGGAGAGCACCTGATGTGCCCAAACAGTGGAAACCCCCCAATTCTAACTCCAACCCTAACCCCCACACACCCCTAACCCTAACCTCAGCCCTAACCCTAGCCCTAACCCTAGCCCTAATCCTAATGGGAAAATGGAAATAAATACATTATTTTAATTTTATTATTTTTCCCTAACTAAGGGGGTGATAACAGGGGGTTTGATTTACTATTTATGGCGGTTTTTATGTTTGGCAGCTGTCGCACGCTAAAAGACGCTTTTTATTGTAAAAATAGTTTTTGCATCACCACATTTTGAGAGCTATAATTTTTCCATATTTTGATCCACCGAGTCATGTGAGGTCTTATTTTTTGTGGGACGAGTTGACATTTTTATTGGTACCATTTTTGTGCACGTGACATTTTTTGATCGCTTTTTATTCCGATTTTTAGGACGCAGAATGAACAAAAAACAGCATTTCAAGAATTTCTTTTGGGTGCGTTTACACCATTCCGCGTGCGGTAAAATTGATAAAGTGGTTTTATTCTTTGGGTCAGCATGATTACAGCGATACCTCATTTATATCTTTTTTATGTTTTGGCGCTTTTATGCAATAAAAACAATTTTATATAAAAAATAATTATTTTTGCATCGCTTTATTCTGCGAGCTATAACTTTTTTATTTTTTCACTGATGATGCTGTATTGTGGCTTGTTTTTTGCGGGATAAGATGACGTTTTCAGCAGTACCATGGTTATTTATATCCGTCTTTTTGATTGCGCGTTATTGCACTTTTTGTTCAGCAGTATGATAAAAAAGCATTATTTTTTGCTTTTTTTTATTTTTATTTTTTAAGGGGTTTGCTAAAGGGGTTAACTAATGGGACAGTTTTATAGGGCGGGTCGTTACGGACACGGCGATACTAAATATGTGTACTTTTATAGTTTTTTTTATTTCCAAAAAATGAATTTATTAGAGAATTTTTTTTTTTAATTTATAAAAAAAATCGCTATATAAATTATTTTTGCACATTTTTTATTTTAACTTTATTACATGTCCCAGGGGGGGACATAACTGTCATGTGACAGATCGCTGATCTGTCACATCACAGATCACTGTGACAGATCAGCGATCTGTCACAGGCAGTGCTGCAGGCTTCCTCATGCCGGCGCTTTGCAGGCATAAGGAAGCCACCTCCCTGCAGGTCCCCGAAGGTCCCTGCCGCCATTTTGGATCCGGGGACCTGCAGGGAAGGAGGCCCCGCAGCAGCGCTGCACATTGCGCTCTTGCGGGGGTCTCAGGGAAGCACGGAGGGAGCCCCCTCCCTGCCGATGCTTCCCTAAACCCCCGGTACACTGCGATCGTGTGTGTTTGCAGTGTGCAGGGGGTTAACGTGTCGGGGCCGGTCCGTGACCGCCCCTGACACATAGTGTCGGGTGTCAGCTGTGATAATCAGCTGACACCCGGCCGCGATCAGTGGCGCTCACCACGTGAGGGGCCCGGGTCCCATGGACGGGATAGTACATCAGATGTCAAAAAGGGGTTAAAAACTGACCAAACACTGATGAAAATCTGATCAAAAACACAGGCGAAACTCTTACCATTTTTTGCATACCAAAAAAAATTACTGCTGTGAATGAGGCCTCATGGAGAGATTAAGTGATGACGGCAATACAGACATTTCTCATGAAAAACTTTCTACAAATTTACTAGAGATAATTTTGTAAACTTGAATTTTCAGGATGATGTTTAGTTAGAATTCCTATGTTCCATTTTTATTCCATTGCAGAATATTGAAGCATTCTGTGTGCTGCTTATTTGTGGCAACGGAGAAAGGCTGGAAAACTAAACCTAGAAATGAACGTTTAAGGCTAAGATCACAAAAGGCGGATTGTAATTTTTTTTTGCAATTGTTCAAAATAAAAAGCACACGATCTTTGTAACTATACATTAATGTGCAAAAGTTTTAAGCAGGTGTGAAAAAAGGCTGCAAAGTAAGAATGCTTTAAAAAATAGAAGTGTTAATAATTTATTTTCACCAAATAACAAAATGCAAAGTGATTGAACAAAGAAGAAATTTAAAAGAAATCAATATCTTTCTCTTCAGTGCATCATCAATTCTTCTGGATATGCCTGCACACAGTTTTCCTAAGAACTCGGAACAAAGGTTGATCCAAACATCTTGGAAAACTAAATAAACAAGTGTCCAGATATGTACAGGCACTTCATACATAGACAACAGCTAGTCCTATATCAGTCCATATAGGGCAAAGAAGAGATCCCACAATATAAAGGATAAAATCAATAATTTTATTAAGGAATATTAAAAAAAAGAAATAGGCAGGAAAAAACTTAAAAGGCAACTGGCTTATGGGTGCCCCTGGAAGAAGCTGGCGGCGAAACACGTGTCAGGTGAGGGGATGCCAGAAGCACCCTTTTCCACAGGTAATTTACTCCCACATATTGTGTTTTTTTGGCCTTAAGATTCATGGCATCACCATATTGAATACACAGTTGGTCTAGGTTTGGCTTATCTTAGCCCACACGGTCAGCTCCAGGCCCACCATAGCCAGGAGCATTACACCTTGATACTTATACTTATATTGACACTCTTTGTGTTTTCTTTGGCCCATAGTACCTGGGCTGCTTCACATGTGTGTTGTCCAGCATTGGCTGATCCTGTGGGTTTTACTGTGCTTCCATTGTTTTTAAAGGGCCTTATTTGTCAGCAATTCATTACACCTAGATATTTGTATTTATGCATTAACCATGCTGTTTGTTGATTATTCGCCACTATTTTATTGATATCTTTGAGAAATTATTCTGAGCTGTAGAGATATTTTTGGGCCCTATTAATATTTATCCTGGGGTCCCCTTTTACAGTTTTTCCTGCTTTTTATTCCTTTTTTTAATATTCCTTAATAAAATTATTGATTTTATCCTTTATAATGTGGGATCTCTTCTTTGCCCTATATAGACTGATATAGGACTATTTGTTATCTTGGAAAACAAATCAAAATTCAAACTAACCATAGATCTTTTGTGGAACTTTCAGTCTCTTCATGCAATTCCAGACAGACTCGATAATGTTGAGATCAGGGATATGTCGATACAATATCATCACTTCCAGGACTACGTCTTCTTTATGCTGAAGATAGTTCTTAGTTACATTGACTGTATGTTTGGTGTCTTTGTCTTGCGGCAGAATAAATTTACAGCCAGACGCCTCCCTTATGATATTGTATGATGGAAAATTACCTGCCTGTATATCTTTGCATTGAGGACACCATTAAACTCAACCAAATCCCCAACTCTACTGGCTGAACTGAAGCCCCAAACATGCAAGGAACATCTACCATACTTCACTGTTGACTGCAGACACTCATTATTTTACCGCTTTTCAGATGCACAAACTGCCTTATGTTGCAGCCAAATATTTCAATATTTGACTCATCAGTCCAGAGCACCTGCTGCTATATTTCTGTATTGCAGCTTCTATGTTTTTGTGTACAGTTGAGTCGCTTGGCTATGTCTCCATGTTGAAGGTATGGCTTTGTAGCCGCAAATCTTCCATGAAGTCTATTTTTCGTCAGGCTTCTCCAAACCATAGATGAGTGTAGCAGGGCCTCACTGAATTCTGCCAGTTTTAAGCTGATGGCACTGCTGAGCATCTTCCGATTTTGAAGAGAAGAATGAATAATGTGTCTTTTCATCTTCTACACTAAGATTACTTGGTCAAAACTGCGACTAAGGTACTAAGCCCAACACAGTAGTATGGTTCCTCTCAAAATTTTGCCACATTGTATGGTGCCCCCAACAGCTCCACCCATACACAGAATGATGCCCACAACCCTCCACACAAAATACCATGCCTCCAGACCCCCCATACAGTATGATTCCCCAAAGCATCCCTACTTACATTATGATTCCCCAGTCCCTCACATAGGATAGGATGATCCCTCCACAGTCTCCACCATGCATTTTATGCTACCCCTAGTGTCTCTCATGTGCTTTATGAACCTGCCCAACCCCCCTTTACATAGTATTATGCTCCACACCATCATCCAAAAATTCACAGAATGATTATCCTAATTGTCCAGCCTCCACACAGTATGAAATCACCTATTGTCCCACCACATTATACTGTCCTCACATACCCTACAACACAGTATCATGTCCCCACAGTCTTCCACGTATGATATAATGCCTCCACAGTCCCATCCCTCACACAGAATGATGTCCCCAACATAAGCATCTCACTTGCCTATGCGTCCTGCTCCTCTACTGTTAAGCTGGTCTCTAGTGCCAGTCTGTTGAGTTGATAACGTCACTTGACCTAAAGGTCCTTGCCGGTTTTTCAGTCTTTACCCAGATGGAATGATGGAGCAGGGATCTATCGGATACCCTGCTCCAGTATTATAATCAACTGTATCTGTGTCCAGTAGACACAGACACAGTTGCAGTTAGGTGCATGCCTCTGCCCTGCTGCAATAGCTGCATAGTTTTCTAGATTCAAAACAGCCCCGCTGGATCCGGGACAGTTGGGAGGTACTATACAGTGGGGCAAAAAAGTATTTAGTCAGTCAGCAATAGTGCAAGTTCCACCACTTAAAAAGATGAGAGGCGTCTGTAATTTACATCATAGGTAGACCTCAACTATGGGAGACAAACTGAGAAAAAAAAATCCAGAAAATCACATTGTCTGTTTTTTTTTTCATTTTATTTGCATATTATGGTGGAAAATAAGTATTTGGTCAGAAACAAAATTTCATCTCAATACTTTGTGATATATCCTTTGTTGGCAATGACAGAGGTCAAACGTTTTCTGTAAGTCTTCACAAGGTTGCCACACACTGTTGTTGGTATGTTGGCCCATTCCTCCATGCAGATCTCCTCTAGAGCAGTGATGTTTTTGGCTTTTCGCTTGGCAACACGGACTTTCAACTCCCTCCAAAGGTTTTCTATAGGGTTGAGATCTGGAGACTGGCTAGGCCACTCCAGGACCTTGAAATGCTTCTTACGAAGCCACTCCTTCGTTGCCCTGGCGGTGTGCTTTGGATCATTGTCATGTTGAAAGACCCAGCCACGTTTCATCTTCAATACCCTTGCTGATGGAAGGAGGTTTGCACTCAAAATCTCATGATACATGGCCCCATTCATTCTTTCATGTACCCGGATCAGTCGTCTTGGCCCCTTTGCAGAGAAACAGCCCCAAAGCATGATGTTTCCACCACCATGCTTTACAGTAGGTATGGTGTTTGATGGATGCAACTCAGTATTCTTTTTCCTCCAAACACGACAAGTTGTGTTTAGAGTTGAGCGATACCAGCCGATACTTGAAAATATCGGATCGGAATGGATCGGCCGATCTTAAAAAAAAGTATCGGTATCGCCGATTCCGATACCGGGAACCAATGCAAGTCAATGGGGCCAAAATATCGGAATTAAAAAAAACCCTTTCTTTCCTTGTAGGTTAATTCTACATGAAGAAAAACAACTAAGAATAATGTAGAATGTATTGTGGGAGGTGGAGGAGACATTAAAGCCATAGAGTTTTAGCCCAATCAAAAGGAATAGCAGGAATTAAACTTTTTTTTAAAGACGTTAGGAGTTACAAAGATATTGACTATGTTAGCCTCATTTATATTTTGCCAGACATGTATGTCTTCTTCTTCTTTCTTCTTCTTTCTTATTCTTCTTCCCTTTTTTACCTTCTTCTTCTTCTTCTTATTCCTTTTTTTACATTCTTCTTCTTCGTCTTCCTTTTTTTACATTCTTCTACTTCCTTTTTTTACATTCTTCTTCTTCCTTTTTTTACATTCTTCTTCTTATTCCTTTTTTTACATTCTTCTTCTTCTTCCTTTTTTAAATTCTTCTACTTCCTTTTTTTACATTCTTCTTCTTCTTCTTCCTTTTCTTATATTCTTCATATTCTTCTTATTCAACAATTATTATTCTACATATTCAACTTCTTCATCTTCTTCCTATTCTTCTTCATCATATTCTTGTTTGTGTCAGGCATTCCTGTAGTTGTTATCTAGAAAAGTTAGAAGTTTACACCTTCCGTTCTGCCTGTCACAAAAGATTTACAACAGGATTTGTCCGCGTTCAGTTTGGCCTGCAGCAGCAGGCCTTTATCAGGGGCACCACGAGGAGGAACGGACTCACCCCCATACACTGCTTAGTCTTCTTCTGCTTATAAATAAGATAATATCATTTGCTCAGAGTATTAGTCTTATGCTTAATGTTCTTCTGCTTTGTTTTTTTTATGCTTCTTTGTCTTCTCTCTCTTGTTGTTCTGCATCTTGGTGGTTGTCTTCCTGTTCTTTGTCCTCTTGAACCAGCTGACGGTACTGGCACCCGGAGGGGCAGCAGAAGGAACAAGAGCCAATGGCACTACCGAGGACCAGCTGACGGTGCTGGAACCCGGTTACTAAGCAGGAGGTACCTGTGCTACAAAGCACTACCAAGGACCAGCAGACGTTGCCGGAACTCGGATACCGAGATGGAGGCACCTAGGCCAAAGGCTCTGACGAGAACCAGCTGACGGTGCTGGAACCCGGAGGGGTAGCATAAGCTGCAAGAGCAAATGGAAATAGCGAGGACCAGCTGACAGTGCTGGCACCCGGAGGGGCAGCAGAAGGAATAAGAGCCAATGGCACAACCGAGGACCAGCTGACGGTGCTGGAACCCGGTTACTAAGCAGGAGGTACCTGTGCTACAAAGCACTACCAAGGACCAGCAGACGTTGCCGGAACTCGGATACCGAGATGGAGGCACCTAGGCCAAAGGCTCTGACGAGAACCAGCTGACGGTGCTGGAACCCGGAGGGGTAGCATAAGCTGCAAGATCAAATGGAAATGGCGAGGACCAGCTGACAGTGCTGGCACCCGGAGGGGCAGCAGAAGGAATAAGAGCCAATGGCACAACCGAGGACCAGCTGACGGTGCTGGAACCCGGTTACTAAGCAGGAGGTACCTGTGCTACAAAGCACTACCAAGGACCAGCAGACGTTGCCGGAACTCGGATACCGAGATGGAGGCACCTAGGCCAAAGGCTCTGACGAGAACCAGCTGACGGTGCTGGAACCCGGAGGGGTAGCATAAGCTGCAAGAGCAAATGGAAATAGCGAGGACCAGCTGACAGTGCTGGCACCCGGAGGGGCAGCAGAAGGAATAAGAGCCAATGGCACAACCGAGGACCAGCTGACGGTGCTGGAACCCGGTTACTAAGCAGGAGGTACCTGTGCTACAAAGCACTACCAAGGACCAGCAGACGTTGCCGGAACTCGGATACCGAGATGGAGGCACCTAGGCCAAAGGCTCTGACGAGAACCAGCTGACGGTGCTGGAACCCGGAGGGGTATCAGAAGTTACCCCTGAAAAGCAAAGTTGGCATGCCGCAAGCTGGCCGCAGTTACCGAATCACACAGTCCTACAGGGGGTGCTTGTCCTACTGGCACTATGGAACAAGCCTTTCTTACCAGAACCCGCAGTCCACATAGGAAGCACCTAAACTGCTGGCACCCTAGCCTCGGCTAACCCAACCGCAACACGACATGGCAACTTGGGGTGGCAAACTGACATTGACACTTCCCGGAAACAGCAGGCAGGGCTGGAACCAAGCTGGGCAGGAGGGAGTACCCGTGCCAAAGTCAGTTATGAGCAGCAACTGGCGATGTTGGAGCCCAGGACAAGCACTTAGCAGGCTGAGGCCTGATGTGCTGTCAATTGGGAGGCAGCAGGACAGATTGCCATCAAAACAGCAGGGGAACAGCTGACGTTACTGAACCCCACAAACACAGGAGCTAGTGTTTTACTCTGTGAAGACGGCACTTCCGAGCAACAACTGGCTGTGTTGAAGCCCAGGGACAAGCACGGAGCAGGCTGAGGCTGCATTGAAGAAATTTTAAGATCGGTTGTAGACTACTAATTTTAACCAAGCTCCACTTAGGCCTGTGGCTTCACTGATTTTCGTATTTCCCCTGTCCTCCAACCCCGCCAGTTACAGCTCCGAAGTGGCGTCTGCACAATCCACACTTGTTCCTGTGTTACAGGTGTTCAGTCCGGTCAGTTAATCCCCTGATCGGACTGAACACCTGTAACACAGGAACAAGTGTGGATTGTGCAGACGCCACTTCGGAGCTGTAACTGGCAGGGTTGGAGGACAGGGGAAATACGAGAGACAGTGGAGCCACAGGCCTAATTGGAGCACGGTTAAAAATCAGTAGTGGTACGACTGTGTAGGCAGCAGGAGACTTTGCCATCTACACAGCAGGGGATCAGCTGACGTTACTGAACCCCACTGAGACACGGGAGCAAGTGTCTCTTTCCGTGTGGACGGCACTTCCGAACTACAACTGGCTGTGTTGAAGCCCAGGAAATTGGAGGGTGTAGGCAGAGGCCTACTGTATTTTGAATGAGGTGACAGCAGGAGAGACTGCCATCCACACAGCAGGGGATCAGCTGACATTACTGAACCCCACTGAGACACGGGAGCAAGTATCTCTTTCCGTGTGGACGGCACTTCCGAACTACAACTGGCTGTGTTGAAGCCCAGGAAATTGGTGGGTGTAGGCAAAGGCCTACTGTATTTTGAATGAGGTGACAGCAGGAGAGACTGCCATCCACACAGCAGGGGATCAGCTGACGTTACTGAACCCCACTGAGACACGGGAGCAAGTATCTCTTTCCGTGTGGACGGCACTTCCGAACTACAACTGGCTGTGTTGAAGCCCAGGAAATAGGAGGGTGTAGGCAGAGGCCTACTGTATTTTGAATGAGGTGACAGCAGGAGAGACTGTCATCCACACAGCAGGGGATCAGCTGACGTTACTGAACCCCACTGAGACACGGGAGCAAGTATCTCTTTCCGTGTGGACGGCACTTCCGAACTACAACTGGCTGTGTTGAAGCCCAGGAAATAGGAGGGTGTAGGCAGAGGCCTACTGTATTTTGAATGAGGTGACAGCAGGAGAGACTGCCATCCACACAGCAGGGGATCAGCTGACGTTACTGAACCCCACTGAGACACGGGAGCAAGTATCTCTTTCCGTGTGGACGGCACTTCCGAACTACAACTGGCTGTGTTGAAGCCCAGGAAATTGGAGGGTGTAGGCAGAGGCCTACTGTATTTTGAATGAGGTGACAGCAGGAGAGACTGCCATCCACACAGCAGGGGATCAGCTGACGTTACTGAACCCCACTGAGACACGGGAGCAAGTATCTCTTTCCGTGTGGACGGCACTTCCGAACTACAACTGGCTGTGTTGAAGCCCAGGAAATTGGAGGGTGTAGGCAGAGGCCTACTGTATTTTGAATGAGGTGACAGCAGGAGAGACTGCCATCCACACAGCAGGGGATCAGCTGACGTTACTGAACCCCACTGAGACACGGGAGCAAGTATCTCTTTCCGTGTGGACGGCACTTCCGAACTACAACTGGCTGTGTTGAAGCCCAGGAAATAGGAGGGTGTAGGCAGAGGCCTACTGTATTTTGAATGAGGTGACAGCAGGAGAGACTGCCATCCACACAGCAGGGGATCAGCTGACGTTACTGAACCCCACTGAGACACGGGAGCAAGTATCTCTTTCCGTGTGGACGGCACTTCCGAACTACAACTGGCTGTGTTGAAGCCCAGGAAATTGGAGGGTGTAGGCAGAGGCCTACTGTATTTTGAATGAGGTGACAGCAGGAGAGACTGCCATCCACACAGCAGGGGATCAGCTGACGTTACTGAACCCCACTGAGACACGGGAGCAAGTATCTCTTTCCGTGTGGACGGCACTTCCGAACTACAACTGGCTGTGTTGAAGCCCAGGAAATAGGAGGGTGTAGGCAGAGGACTACTGTATTTTGAATGAGGTGACAGCAGGAGAGACTGCCATCCACACAGCAGGGGATCAGCTGACGTTACTGAACCCCACTGAGACACGGGAGCAAGTATCTCTTTCCATGTGGACGGCACTTCCGAGCTACAACTGGCTGAGTTGAAGCCCAGGAAATAGGAGGGTGTAGGCAGAGGCCTACTGTCTTTGGAATGCGGAGACAGCAGGAGAGACTGCCATCTCCACAGCAGGGGAACAGCTGGCATTGCTGAACCCCACTAACACTTGAACGAATGTGTTTGGCTCTGTGGAGACGACACTTCTGAACACCAACTGACGCTGTTGGAGCCCAGGATTAGGCAAGGAGCAGGCTGGGGCCTACTGGATTTTGGCAGGTGAAGGCAGCAGGAGACTTGCCATCTCCACAGCAGGGGAACAGCTGGCAGTGTTGAACCCCACTAACACTTGAACGAATGTGTTTGGCTCTGTGGAGACGACACTTCTGAACACCAACTGACGCTGTTGGAGCCCAGGATTAGGCGAGGAGCAGGCTGGGGCCTGTTGTTTTTGGCAGGTGAAGGCAGCAGGAGACTTGCCATCTCCACAGCAGGGGAACAGCTGGCAGTGCTGAAACCCACTAACACTCGAACGAATGTGTTTGGCTCTGTGGAGACGACACTTCTGAACACCAACTGACGCTGTTGGAGCCCAGGATTAGGCGTGGAGCAGGCTGGGGCCTACTGGATTTTGGCAGGTGAAGGCAGCAGGAGACTTGCCATCTCCACAGCAGGGGAACAGCTGACAGTGCTGAAACCCACTAACACTCTAACGAATGTGTTTGGCTCAATGGAGATGACACTTCTGAACACCAACTGACGCTGTTGGAGCCCAGGATTAGGCGAGGAGCAGGCTGGGGCCTACTGGATTTTGGCAGGTGAAGGCAGCAGGAGACTTGCCATCTCCACAGCAGGGGAACAGCTGGCAGTGCTGAACCCCACTAACACTTGAACGAATGTGTTTGGCTCTGTGGAGACGACACTTCTGAACACCAACTGACGCTGTTGGAGCCCAGGATTAGGCGAGGAGCAGGCTGGGGCCTGTTGTTTTTGGCAGGTGAAGGCAGCAGGAGACTTGCCATCTCCACAGCAGGGGAACAGCTGGCAGTGCTGAAACCCACTAACACTCGAACGAATGTGTTTGGCTCTGTGGAGACGACACTTCTGAACACCAACTGACGCTGTTGGAGCCCAGGATTAGGCGTGGAGCAGGCTGGGGCCTACTGGATTTTGGCAGGTGAAGGCAGCAGGAGACTTGCCATCTCCACAGCAGGGGAACAGCTGGCAGTGCTGAAACCCACTAACACTCTAACGAATGTGTTTGGCTCTGTGGAGACGACACTTCTGAACACCAACTGATGCTGTTGGAGCCCGGGATTAGGCGAGGAGCAGGCTGGGGCCTACTGGATTTTGGCAGGTGAAGGCAGCAGGAGACTTGCCATCTCCACAGCAGGGGAACAGCTGGCAGTGCTGAACCCCACTAACACTTGAACGAATGTGTTTGGCTCTGTGGAGACGACACTTCTGAACACCAACTGACGCTGTTGGAGCCCAGGATTAGGCGAGGAGCAGGCTGGGGCCTGTTGTTTTTGGCAGGTGAAGGCAGCAGGAGACTTGCCATCTCCACAGCAGGGGAACAGCTGGCAGTGCTGAAACCCACTAACACTCGAACGAATGTGTTTGGCTCTGTGGAGACGACACTTCTGAACACCAACTGACACTGTTGGAGCCCAGGATTACGCATGCCGCATGCAGAGGCCAATGGGCAGTGGTTTTTATGGAGGTTGTGGACTACTACTGATTCTAACCATGCTCCACTTAGGCCTCTGGCTCCACTGTCTCTACTATTTACCCTGGCCTCCAACCCCGCCAGCTACATCTCTGAAGTGGCGTCAGCACAATCTACACTTGTTCCTGTGTTACTGGTGCTCAGTCCAGTCAGTTGATCCCCTGATGTTTGTCCGGCAAGTTCGCCAGCTCTGTCCTCATTCCCACTACTGGTTATGGGAATGTGGACAGAGCAGGAGACCTTGCCGGACACACATCAGGGGATAAACTGATGGGACTGAGCCACAGGAACACAGGAACAAGTGTAGATTGTGCTGACGCCACTTCAGAGATGTAGATGGCGGGGTTGGAGGTCAGGGGAAATAGTAGAGACAGTGGAGCCAGAGACCTAAGTTGGGCACGGTTAAAAATCAGTAGTGGTTTGAATGTTGATGGAGCTGGTGACTTTGCCGTCCACACAGCAGGGGATCAGCTGGCATTACTGAACCCCACTAACACAGGAGCTAGTGTGTTTCTCTGTGCAGACGACACATCTGAGCGACAACTGGCTGTGTTGAAGCACAGGGATTATAGTTCAGGTGGTAGAAAAATGAACACACCAGCAGACCTGGATACAGTTGCCAACCACTAATTTAGTCTGTAAGAGGAATGGCAAAGTCTTTGGAGATCCAGGCCTTGTTCATTTTCAGAAAAGTCAGCCGGTCAACATTATCGGAAGATAGTCGCGTGCGACGGTCTGTTAGTACACCACCTGCGGCACTAAAGACACGTTCCGATAATACACTGGCAGCAGGGCAAGCCAGCACCTCCAATGCATACTGGCTAAGCTCTGGCCATGTATCCAGCTTAGAGACCCAAAACTTGAAGGGGGAAGAGCCATCTGGGAGTACAGCGACAGGGCAAGACATGTAGTCTGACACCATCTGACGGAAGCGTTGCCTCCTGCTGACTCGAGGCGTCGCTGATGGTGTAGACAATTGTGGTGGACACACAAAACTTTGCCACATTTGGGCCATAGTGGTCTTGCCTTGTGCTGCGGCGCTGCCTCTGCTCCCTCTTTGTGCAGAGTTTCCTCCACTGCCTCGACGCACAGAGCTGCTTTTTAAAGCACTAGCAACAATGCTGTCGGGTGGAATGGAAAACATTATGGACTGCACCAGTGACTCTTCGTACTCCCGCATTTTACGCTCCCGGTTCAACGTTGGTATGAGCCTTTGTACGCTGTCCCGGTAGCGAGGATCTAGGAGGGTGTACACCCAATAATCAGCCGAGACGAGAATGTGGGCGATGCGGCGGTCATTTCTCAGGCACTGCAGCATGAAATCAACCATGTGCTGCAGACTCCCAACTGCCAAAGAACCGCTGTCCCCTGTTTGAGGCGTGACCTCGGCCTGCTCTGCATCACCCCACCCTCGCTGTACATACTGAGTAGAGGTTTGTGTACCTCCCTCCTCTGGAGAGATGTCTTCCTCCTCCATCGACTCCTCCTCATCCTCCTCACAAAGTGTCCCCTGCCTAGGCCTTTGTGAGGAAACACGTAGCGCAGACTGTCCAGAAGCAGATGGCATTTGGGACTCCTCATCCTCCACCTCTTCCGAAACCTCATCCCTTAGTGCTTGCAGTGTTTGTTGAAGCAGGCAGATAAGGGGGACAGTCATGCTGACTAGTGCATCATCTGCACTCGCCATCCGCGTGGATTCATCGAAGGCACGCAAAACGAGGCAGATGTCCTTCATAGAGGCCCACTCAATGGTGCTGAAGTGTGAACGGCGCACAGTGCGACTTGTTTGCGCCTGATGCAGCTGGTACTCCATGACTGCTGCCTGCTGCTCACACAACCGCTCCAACATATGTAACGTTGAATTCCACCGGGTGGGTAGGTCACATATGATGCGATGTTCCGGAAGGCCAAATCGTCGCTGCAGAGCAGCGAGGCGCGATCTTGCCGTGCTGGAACGTCGCAAGTGAGCGCACTCTATGCGGACCTTGTGCAACAGTGCATCAAGATCCGGATAGTCCCTCAGAAAGCTCTGCACGACCAAGTTAAGAACATGTGCCAGACAGATTTCGGCCATTGTCACACACTACCAAGCCCGGGTGGAGATTCGCTGGCCCAAACCACACATCGCTCTCCAGCTTGATAGCATTCCAGAGCTCCTGCGCTGTGTGGCTTCGATTCCCCAAAGAAATTAATTTGAGTACAGCCTGTTGACGTTTGGCCACGGCTGTGCTCATATCGGTCGTAACAGGCTCCTGCTCTGCTGTTTCTGAGGAACTTGAGTAGGAGGAGGAATCTATGTGTACAGACTGGAGTCCTGCAATCCGTGGCGTTGGAAGAACACGTACATCGCCACTCTCCAGATCCGTACCCGGCTCCACAACATTGACCCAGTGGGCAGTGAGGGAAAGGTATCGTCCCTGTCCATGGTTACTGGTCCACGCATCGGTGGTCAGGTGGACCTTGCTACTAACGGCGTTTAGTAGCGCATGTTTTATTTTGCCCTCAACATGTTTCTGCAGGGCAGGGACGGCTCGCCTGCTGAAATAAAAGCGGCTGGGCACGTTGTATTGGGGGACTGCCAATGCCATTAAGTCCCGGAAGGTGTCAGTGTCCACCAGCCTGAATGACAGCATTTCAACTGCCAGAAGTTTGGCAATGCCAGCATTCAGAGACTGTGCTCGGGGATGGTTTGCCGAGTAAGGGCGCCTTTTATCCCATGCCTGTGCTACCGATGGCTGTGATGGATGGGAACGTGCTGCTATGGGTGTAATCTGACAGGGTCTCCGGACAACAGTGGCAGAGGTTCTTCCTTGGCGATCCTGTGAGGAAGCCGAACCAGCAGTGTGTGAGCTGGAGGAAGAGGCCCCAACACGAACTGAAGAGGTGGTAGGTGGTGCTGTACGTTGGCCTACGTCTTCAGGGTGTCTCTGCAACTCCAACTCGTGCTTGGTGCGCACATGTTTCCACATATTTGTGGTATTGAGGTTGCTGACATTTCTCCCTCTTTTGACTCTCTGATGACACAGCTTGCATTTGACAAAGCAAATGTCATCTGCAACTGTGTCAAAAAAGGACCACGCACTGCAACTCTTGGGAGCGCCCGGTTTGCCTTTGGAATGAGGAATGCTCCTAACGGGTGCCGAAGTGGAGGGTACAGGCAACCAAGTCTTCCCCCTCCCTCTGCCTCCTGTTTTGGCCGGTAGGGGAATCTCTTCCTCCGAGCTGCTCCCACCACCTTCCTGTTCCTCACGCCATGATGGGTCAAGGACCTCATCATCTTCCCTCCCCTCTTCAAACAGCTGCTTCTCCGGGGTTGTCTCGCCAGCACCGTACGCACCAGAAAGCGACAACTGAGTCTCGTCATCATCTGATGCGTACTGAGGTGTGCTGACCATAGGCACTGGCCCACTCGCCTCTTCAGATTCAGAGGGACAAAGAAGTTGCGCATCACTGCATACTCCCTCTTCTTCACATTCAGGAATGCTGCTTGGCTGGCCCCCTCTTTCCAAGCCAACAGATTCCGAGAACAGAAGTAGAGACTGTGATGGCTCCTGTCCATGTCTCTCTGACTGCCTGGGCACTTTGGCAGGTGGTGAAGAGACAGATGGTTGCTCTTCGGTGCTCTGACCCTGAGAGGATGCGGAAGTAATTGAAGTCGATGCGTTAGCTGCCATCCATCCGACAACGGCTTCAATTTGTTCCTCCCGCAGCAGTGGGGTACGTTGAGGTCCTACAAAGCTGCGCATAAAGGACTGTTGCCTGCTAAAACTGGGGGATGCTGATCCACTGGTGCCCGCAGCAGGCCCAGAATCCCCACGTCCTCTACCTGTAGAATCCCCACGTCCTCTCCCTGCAGAATCCCCACGTCCTCTCCCTGCTGAAACTCCACGCCCACGCCCACGCGCCTTACTCCCTGCCTTCTTCATCTTGCAAGACTGCTTAAGATAGGCAGAAAAGTACAAAGGGGGGCCTTAGTGTGCTTATTCCTGAACAGCTGGTTACAGGTACAAGAAACATTAATTTTATGAAGTGTGTGTGTGTGGACTACACTTTAATAGGAGCTGATGTGGCCTACACAAGTTCCAAATGTAGTGTTTGGTGAACTTTTTTGTGGTTTCTTTGTTGGAAACAAACTCAAAGTATGTGAACAAAGAATTGAAACTGATAGTATCACCAACTTTTTGGAGCTATTACAATGCAGGCAGGTAACCTACAATGCAAAAGATGAGGCTCCAAAAAAATTGGGTAATACTAATCTGGCTGCGCCGGCAGGGCACAAGCCAGAAAAAAAGGCTCCTCTATCTACTCCTATATAGTGTTTGCAACCAACCAATGTTGATGGATACGGATGGATGCACACTAATAGGAGAAGAAAAAATGAGCTGCACTCAAAGACAAATATGTGTGAGGCAGTGACGCACGTTGAGCGTCCTACAACCAGACGTAGCTGCAGGACACTCTACTCAGCGTGAGCTGCACTCACACACAGTCAGAGACCTCTCAGACAGCCGTCAACAGTGCAGCTAAGTGGGCACTGGCACTGACAGGCTGCAGAAAGGCTCCGCTGTGTACTCCTATATAGTGTTTGCAACCACCGTAGATGGAGACGGATGGATGCACACTAATAGAAGAAAAAATGAGCTGCACTCAAATAAAAATATGTGTGAGGCACTGATGCACGCTGAGCGTCCTACAGCCAGACGTAGCTGCAGGACACACTACTCAGCGTGAGCTGCACTCGCACACAGTCAGAGACCTCTCAGACAGCCGTGAACAGTGCAGCAAAGTGGACACTAGCACTGAAAGGCTGCAGAAAGGCTCCGCTGTCTACTACTAGTGTTTGCAACCAACGTATATGGATACGGATGGAAGCACACTAGATTGAAATTATGTAAAAAATGCAGCTCAAAAAATAAAAGATGTATGAGGCAGCAGTGATCACACTGGGTGGCCTACAGCCTGACGTGGCTGCAGGACCCACTCCACAGCGTGAGCTGCACTCACACAGCCCTTGCAGACAGCTGTGAACACTGCTGCTAGGGCAAAGAAGGCTACAGTGGTGGTTTATGTAGCCTGGGTAAAGCACTAGATGTTTGGTGGAATCGCTATTTCTAACTGTCCCTCACAGTCTTCTACAGCAGCCTGTCCCTAACTGAATTCACAGCAGAGTGACCAGAAATGGCGGCTGCGGTGGCTTTTATAGTGCATCATGACATCATTTCGGCAGCCAATCACAGCCATGCCAATAGTTAACATGCCTACATGCCTAACAGGATGTGCCCACACTTCGGAGGATTCCCATTGGCTTAATCAAAGCAAGCAGGCTCATAGCATGATGGGAACTTCCGATTCCGGAATCCGATATGACAAAAGTATCGGAAGTCCGTATCGGAATTCCGATACCGCTAATATCGGCCGATACCCGATACTTGCGGTATCGGAATGCTCAACACTAGTTGTGTTTCTACCAAACAGTTCCAGTTTGGTTTCATCAGACCATAGGACATTCTCCCAAAACTCCTCTGGATCATCCAAATGCTCTCTAGAAAACTTCAGACGGGCCCGGACATGTACAAGCTTAAGCAGTGGGACACGTCTGGCACTGCAGGATCTGAGTCCATGGTGGCGTAGTGTGTTACTTATGGTAGGCCTTGTTACATTGGTCCCAGCTCTCTGCAGTTCATTCACTAGGCCCCCCGCGTGGTTCTGGGATTTTTGCTTACCGTTCTTGTGATCATTCTGACCCCACGGGGTGGGATTTTGCGTGGAGCACCAGATCGAGGGAGATTATCAGTGGTCTTGTATGTCTTCCATTTTCTAATTATTGCTCCCACAGTTGATTTCTTCACTCCAAGCTGGTTGGCTGTTGCAGATTCAGTCTTCCCAGCCTGGTGCAGGGCTACAATTTTGTTTCTGGTGTCCTTTGACAGCTCTTTGGTCTTCACCATAGTGGAGTTTGGAGTCAGACTGTTTGAGGGTGTGCACAGGTGTCTTTTTATACTGATAACAAGTTTAAACAGGTGCCATTACTACAGGTAATGAGTGGAGGAAAGAGGAGACTCTTAAAGAAGAAGTTACAGGTCTGTGAGAGCCAGAAATCTTGATTGCTTGTTTCTGACCAAATACTTATTTTCCACCATAATATGCAAATAAAATGAAAAAAAAACAGACAATGTGATTTTCTGGATTTTTTTTTCTCAGTTTGTCTCCCATAGTTGAGGTCTACCTATGATGTAAATTACAGACGCCTCTCATCTTTTTAAGTGGTGGAACTTGCACTATTGCTGACTGACTAAATACTTTTTTGCCCCACTGTATGTCTTTGTATGAATTTTACTTTTTAACCCATTCGTGACATGCACTGTACTAGTACTGCTCTGTGTGAGGTGCAATTGTGTCCAGAGCAATACTAGTACGGCAGCACGGTCGCGCAGCATTCACTCTGAGCACCGCGGCGATTGCGTGTGGGTGTCAGCAGTATTTGACAGCTGACACTCCGCAGCAATGCCCACAATCGGTGCTATCAACAATCGTGGGCATGTAATCCCTCTGATGCTGCATAGAGAAGCATCGCGCAGGGAATTTGGGTTTTTCTTCATCCTGTCTCCCAAAAATGGGAATAGAAAGCGATGAAAAAATGTCATGTGCCCGAAAATGGTACCAATAGAAACGTCAGTTTGTCCTGCAAAAAAACAAGCCCTCATATGATTTTGTTGGCCAAAATATGTAAGTATAGCTCTCAAAATGTGATGATGCAAAAAGTAGTTTTCACAATAAAAATCGTCTTTTTAGCGTGTGACAGCAGCCAAACATAAAAACCCGATATAAATCTGGTATCACTGTAATCGCACTGACCCAAAGAATAAAATCGCCTATTTAGTTATACCGCACGAGGAACAGCATAAAAAATAAATAAAACCAATTCTTCACATGCTGTTGATTTTTCATTCTGCCTCCCAAAGATCGCAGTAAGGCTTAGTGCACATTTATCCTGCGCTCTGTGCTGAGTTATTACACCGGGGTTTCCTTGAAAATCTCTGAAATATTTGATTCAGACAGAATCCCCGGTGGAAAAGTCCCTATAATGACGCAGATGGAGGCACTGTGGACGCCATAGCACCTGTGATCCGGGGGTGTCCGTCTTTTTAGGATTGCATAAAAGTGCCGTTGGCCACAGTTTTGTGCACTTCTGAAAAGAAGGAAATTGCAGAACAGAGGCCTGACGGAATCCAGAGTAACTCTGCTGCCTCACTATAAGGAAAGGATTCCTCGGGGTTTCATCTGTATAACGTCACTCAGAGATTTAGTTGTCCAAGAAGTATAATTTCTCCTTGCGGAGAATGACATGCTAAGCATGTCGAGATCAGGAGACTTAAAGCCTCAATGCTCCTCTGGGAAATATACTAATTATGCAAATTGTCTCTTCAGAGAGGAAGAGGACTAGAACTCTAGTGCCACCTATTGGAAGTAGCAATCCTAAAAGTCAATGTCGACCCTTTAACAAGCCTTGTTACATGACTTAGGATAAAAGCCAAGCCAGAATCTCAATTTGCAGACACTGTGTTTCAGAGTACTGCCAAATGATACTTCTTGGATATTGGTCAGACGCCTCTCTCACAGCCAAGCCAGATCTCACACTTTGCACTGACGAGGGTCAGTACCCCGAAACCTTACTTTTGATTCTGCAAAAACTCTTACCTTTTCTGTTATTCATTCTTGTCTGGACTATTGTAACTCTCTACTACTCGGTCTCCCTCTTACCAAACTCTCCCCTCTCCAATCTGTCTTAAATGCTGCAGCCAGGATCATATTCCTCGCCAATCGTTACACCGATGACTCTACCTTGTGCCAGTCATTACACTGGCTACCCATCCACTCCAGAATCCGGTACAAACTTATTACCGTCACCCACAAAGCTCCCCATGACTCAGCACCACCCTACATCTCCTCCCTTGTTTCAGTTTACCACCCTACCTGCGCCCTCCGTTCAGCTGATGACCTGAGGTTAGCATCCTCAATAATCAGAACCTCCCACTCCCGTCTCCAAGACTTTACATGTGCTGCGCCAATTCTTTGGAATGCACTACCCAGGTCAACATGATTAGTCCCCAATCCCTACAATTTTAAGCGTGCCGTAAAAACGCATTTATTCAGACTGGCCTACCACCTTAACACATTAACCTATCTATCCCTGTGTGGCACAGTCAAAAGTTTTACCATAACCAGGTTCCCCGCATCATGTTCCCACATGCTTTATGCATCTATTAGCACTCTGTGTCCGTACTGTTACATACTCAACACAATGACTGGTCTGAACAATGAAGGCAACTGTTACCACCCACCTTTTGTGTCTCCTTTTTTCCTCATAGATTGTAAGCTTGCGAGCAGGGCCCTCATTCCTCTTGGTATCTGTTATGACCTATGTGATTACTGTTATGTCTATCATCTGTACAAGTCCCCTCTAAAATGTAAAGTGCTGCGGAATATGTTGGCGCTATATAAATAAAATTATTATTATTATTATTATTATTATTATTATTATTATTATTATTATTATACCATACACAGTACCCGTAACAATAATAATTCCAAGCATTAAGTTCCCTCAGTGAATATTGCCTAAATACTGTAAACATAAATAACTATCACTGTACTGTCTGAATTATCTATGATGCCTAAAATCATCTCTTCCAGTGTCCTCATATTGTCCTCCAAACAATTTCATCAGTGAGAGTGACCTCATATTGCCAAGCAAACGGTCCAACCATGATAGTGTCCACAGTGTCCCCCAAAATGACTGTGTCCAGCATAGTGCTCTTGCAGCATTAGAAATGCCCATGTAGTGCCTTAAAAGATAATTGTGTGCCTCATATTGCAAAGGATTTGTCCCCATCAGTAACAGTACCCAATGTTTTCCAAAATAACTGTTCCAACCAGTCTTACTACATAGTACCCCCAACATTAACAGTGACCTGTGACCCAAGAAATAATTGTTGATGGGTAGCCCTGAAAATATTAGTTCCCCTAATTGTCATGACAAACACTGTGCAACAAAGCAAATTAAAATGGGAAAATACCTAACCCTGTTCCAAGTGGCCTCTATCCCAGTGTTCTGTGGGACAGCACAGGTCAACATGATGACATAATTCCACCTGCTTATGCTGGAGACCTTCCCTCTGATAGGCTACAATTGGTATGTTACCTACAAGAATGAATTACAGAGAATGGAGCTGATGAATTCCATGATCCTCCACAGTTTCCAACATGAATCTAACTTGCACCAATTCTGTATAGCTTGATAGGGGTCTCATCATCTACCCTTGTGGATGCAAGGTAGTCCAGTGTAATCCTATAAACAGTGGGGAAAAAAGTATTTAGTCAGCCACCAATTGTGCAAGTTCTCCCACTTAAAATGATGAGAGAGGCCTGTAATTGACATCATAGGTAGACCACAACTATGAGAGTCAAAATGAGAAAACAAATCCAGAAAATTACCTTGCCTGATTTAGCAAGATTTATTTTGCAAATTATGGTGGAAAATAAGTATTTGGTCATTAATAAAAGTTCATCTCAATATTTTGTTATATATCCTTTGTTGGCAATGACAGAGATCAGACGTTTTCTGTAAATCTTAACAAGGTTGGCACACACTGTTGGTGGTATGTTGGCCCACTCCTCCATGCAGATCTCCTCTAGATAAGTGATGTTTTGGGCCTGTTGCTGGGCAACACGGATTTTCAAATCCCTCCAAAGGTTTTCTATTTGGTTGAGATCTGGAGACTGGCTAGGCCACTCCTGGACCCTCATATGCTTCTTATGAAGCCACTCTTTCATTGCCCTGGAATCATTATCATGCTGAAAGACCCATCCACATTTCATCTCCAATGCCCTTGCTGATGGAAGGAGGTTTGCACTCAAAATCTCGCAATACATGGCCCCATTTATTCTTGTATGTACACGGATCAGTCGTCCTGGTCCCTTTGCAGAGAAACAGCCCCAAAGCATGATGTTGCCATCCCCATGCTTCACAGTAGGTATGGTGTTCTTTGGATGCAACTCAGAATTCTTTCTCCTCCAAACACGATGAGTTTCGTTTCTACCAAACAGTTCTACTTTGGTTTCATCAGACCATATGACATTCTCCCAAAACTCTTCTGGATAATCCAAATACTCTCTAGCAAACTTCAGACGGGCCTGGACATGTACTGGCTTAAGCAGGGGGACACGTCTGGCACTGCAGGATCTGAGTCTCTGGTGGTGTAGTGTGTTTACTCATGGTAGCCTTTGTTACAGTGGTCCCAGCTCTATGCAGGTCATTCACTATGTAGTTCCCCCTGTGTGGTTCTGGGATTTTTGCTCACCGTTCTTGTGATCATTTTGACTCCACGGGGTGAGATCTTGCTTGGAGCCCCAGATTGAGGGAGATTATCAGTGGTCTTGTATGTCTTTCATTTTCTTATTATTGCTCCCACAGTTGATTTCAGCACACAAAGCTGCTTGCCTTTGGCCTTCACCATAGTGGAGTTTGGAGTGTGACTGTTTGAAGTTGTGGACAGGTGTCTTTATACTGATAACAAGTTCAAACAGGTGCCATTACTACAGGTAATGAGTGGAGGACAGAGGAGCCTCTTAAAGAAGAAGTTACAGGTCTGTGAGAGCCAGAAATCTTGCATGTTTTTAGGTGACCAAATACTTATTTTCCACCATAATTTGAAAAATAAATCTTGCCAAGTCAGAGAAGGTGATTTTTTTGGATTTGTTTTCTCATTTTGATTCTCATAGTAGTTTTAAGTGGGACAACTTGCACAATTAGGCCTCTTTCACACATCAGGTTTTCTGCTTCAGGCGCGATCCGGCGCTTTTGACTAAAACCGGATCCGTCGAAATGCAATGCCGGATCCGGTTTCCCCCCCATTGACTTGCATTAGAGCCGGATCGAGCCGGATGGCCATGCGTTTCATCCGATTTTCGCCGGATCCGGCAATGTGACGCGATCCGGCGTCTGGAAAAAACGGTGACTGTAACGTTTTTTGTATCCGTCGAAAAAGCCGGACACGCCGGATCCGGCGTGTCCGGCTTTTTCATACAATGAAAGCCTATGAGCGCCGCAATGCGCCGGATCCGGTTACTTTGGTCTGAGCATGCTCAGTAGCTCTGCCCACAGGACATATATAAAAGCAAGACAATGGGACCCTCAGCCACACCCAACATGCCACCCAAGCCAAGAACCAGGAGCAGGAGAAGGCAGCAGACATCTGCAGCAGCAGCACCATCAGCACCACCCCAAATGGAGCAGCATGCTGAACAACGGGAGGGGAGTCCAGCAGCAGATGAGAGACGGTAATTATCAAATCCCCCATTCCTCCAAACTAGGGCTATGGAATATCAAGATATTCATTGGCCCTTTGTTTCTCTTTATTCAACAGCCGCCCAATAGATGCAGCAGCAGCAGCAGCAATGGCAGCAGCAGAAACACCACCCACAGCCATGGAGTCTGGCCATGAGGAAGACAGCACATCTTCTGGGAGCCCTCCCTCGCATCGTCAGCGTTTGACGGTAAGTTTTTATTTCCAAAATCCATCATCTCTGTAATATATGTGTATTCATTGCCTTTTATTTCAAAACAGGAATCACAAGATGAAGAGGAGCTCCCAGAAGAAGAAGGAAGGGGTGGACAGACACTTGGAGTGGGCTCACAATTGGTAAGTTTTTTGCATCAAACGCAGAAACACAACATCACACTACACACAACACATAGAAAACAATGTTCTGCAGACCACACACAGCAAACAAATGCCTACATCCAATGACATAACATTTTTTGTTTTCTTCTCTAGTCTTCCCAATCTGGTGCTCAGCCAAGAGGTCCTCGCAGTGCCTCCCAGGGTCGTCGGCGACAGCAACGCGGCGGTCACCAGCGTGTAAGTATAAATATTTTTGCTTTGTTTTTTTTGCACTTTTTATTTCATTTCTTTTGTGGAGGCTAATTATGTTATTTTTGTCTTTTTCTTTAACAGCCTTCACAGCGTGCTCCCGACTCTGACGGTGAGGATGGAGGGATTGATGTGGACCGCCTCATCGATCTCGTCAGAGAAAGGGAGCCGCTCTGGAATATGGCTGACCGCCGCCACGCTGACCTGATCGTTACCCGACAACACTGGGAGGAAATCTGTTCGCTCCTAGTGGACCGCTGGGAGGAGCTCGAAGCTCGGGCCCAGATTAAAGAGCATAAGTATATACAGTACCGGTTGCTTGATTTAAACCAGTGTTTCCCGAACTCCAGTCCTCGTGGTCCCCACGGATCATGTGTTCAGGATTTCTATTTACTTTGGAAATCCTGAAAACATGACCCCTGGGGACCATGAGGACTGGAGTTTGGGAAACACTGATGTTGTATACTAACCACTTTGTCCTTTCTCGTTTCAGGGGAGAGAATTGTGAAGCGGTGGCGGTCTGTGAGGGATCGTTTCAAGAAGGAGTTCAATAAAGAGATGCGGGCCCCGAGTGGATCTGGAGGACGCAGGAGCAAGTACAAGTACGCACGAGCCCTGTCGTTCCTCCGGGAGACAATGCTCACCAGAAGGTAAATATTACACACCACATGTGACAAAAAAATGTTGAGATGTAAATTTTTTTTTTCAGCCAGGGCCATACCATGTCACTATTTTAATTGTTTTTTTTTCTCTTTATTCCACAGCACGGTGAGCAGCACTCGGGAGCCTGCACGATTGGACCCTTCTGAGGCGATCCCTGAGGAGACCGGCACCGAGGGACACTTCGACCGCCCCGGTACATCTGCACCTTCCCAGCCTTCCCACACATTCGACCCATCTGTCCCATCCACCAGCACAGGAGCATCGTGGCCGCCTACATTACATGAAGCTGCTGGTGAGGAGATCGCTTTCCCTTTACCCCACCCTTCTGCCCCTGCCACCTCTAGTACACCTGCGGGTACTGGGCGGCAGCGGCAGAGGGGTCAGGAAAAGACTTATGCGCCAGAGTTCTTGCATCTGAATGCATCTTTCCAGAACTGTCTAAAAGTCTTGTCAGAGCAAATCTCCGCAGGCTATCAGCAGATCAACTCCAGCATTCTGGAGGTGAAG
This sequence comes from Dendrobates tinctorius, assembly GCF_039654945.1. Lineage (NCBI taxonomy): Eukaryota > Metazoa > Chordata > Amphibia > Anura > Dendrobatidae > Dendrobates > Dendrobates tinctorius. Next base: position 6,260,459 of record NW_027362054.1, on the reverse strand, counting down.
ACACTTCTGCAAACCATGCATTCAGAAGCAAGATCTTCGCCAAACCACACCTTTTTCAGGTCTGTTGTGGAGCGCATGGAACCGCTCTCTCCTGCCCAGCAGATGCATGTAATGCATTCATGCCACGCTGCTCTCCAGCAAGTTACCTCCCAACCTCCTCCTCCCACCACAGTAGTTCCTCCACCTGCACCCCCTCCAGCCACTTTCCATCCTCCCCCTCCTATTACATCTACACCCCCTCCAGCCACTTTCCATCCTCCCCCTCCTATTACATCTACACCCCCTCCAGCCACTTTCCATCCTCCCCCTCCTATTACATACCATCCACCTCCCCAGCACCATCCACCTCCCCAGCACCATCCACCTCCCCAGCACCAGCAACCTCCCCAGCACCAGCAACCTCCTCAGCACCAGCAACCTCCCCAGCACCAGCAACCTCCCCAGTACCAGCAACCTCCCCAGTACCTGCAACCTCCCCAGTACCTGCAACCTCCCCAGTACCAGCAACCTCCCCAGTACCAGCAACCTCCCCAGTACCAGCAACCTCCCCAGTACCTGCAAACTCCCCAGTACCAGCAACCTCCCCAGTACCAGACATCTCCCCACTTCCAGCAACCTGCCCCGTACCAGACATCTCCCCACTTCCAGCAACCTGCCCCGTACCAGACATCTCCCCACTTCCAGCAACCTGCCCCGTACCAAACTCCTTCCCCATACAACTTGCCATCAACATCATCTGCTCCTACAGTCCCTGCCCAACCCTCCACTCCACCACCCACCACCTCTTCTGCTTCCCACATGTCCACCCATTCTGTAGTTTTTTCCATACCTTCACCTCTAACTGTTCCTTCCCCACCACGATCCCAGTCCTCTCTCCACACTCCCAGTGTCGAAGTGTCCCGCAGCCCCTACAGCAGTATTTCCACCACACACTACACAGATTTATAATGTGTGTATTTAAATAAAAATGACCAGTTTTATGGTTTCAAAGCTTTATTAAACAAGTTTATTAAAATTTTAAAAAAGTTTACTAAAAAAAACATTTTTTTGTTGGTGATTTCATAACAATGTACACAACTTTTGTTAAAAGGTGAAATACTTTGCATAAAACACAACCAGGTACACACCTGTGGCCTAAAGCTAAAAATAGAGACCATGACAAGATAGCCAACTTTGGTTGGCAAAGGTATATACTGTTGGTACAGAAGGTACACAAGTTTGGTTGGGCACAAATCTTTCACACTCTGTCATCCTGCCAGTGTACTCTGCCTTGAGGTGACATAAAGTATAGTGCAAAATTGTCCCTCATTACTGAAACCGTCACAGAACTTCTAGTGGTAATGTCATGGTAATCTTGCAAGGTGGTTTCTTCAGAGGTGTCCTCAATGGAAATGGGTTCCTTGCAGATAACAAAATTGTGGAGTACCACGCACGCTTTGATCACCTCGTCCACAGTTTCTGTCTTGAGGTTGATCGCAGTCAATAGGACCCGCCATTTGGCTGTCAGAATACCAAAGGTACATTCAACCATTCTTCTTGCTCTTGTGAGGCGGTAATTAAAAATGCGTTTTGGTCTTGTCAATCCTCTGCTAGAGTACGGTTTCAAAAGGTGTTCTGACAGCTGGAAGGCTTCATCCCCTACACAGACAAATGGCATAGGTGGACCAGATGTTTGCGGCAGCGGTCTAGGTGGTGGGAACTGGAAGGTGTTTCCATACAGTTTACGCCCCATGGCAGACAGTTTGAAAACTTGAGAGTCATTGGAGCGGCCATAGGCCCCAATATCAACCGCAATAAATTTGTATTCCGCGTCAGCGATGGCCATGAGGACAATTGAAAAATATTTCTTGTAATTGAAATATTCCGATCCCGATCCAGCTGGCTTTACAATGCGGATATGTTTCCCGTCCACAGCGCCCAAGCAGTTGGGAAACTGACATATCTGTTGAAACTTGTCAGCAATTTCAATCCACCTCTCTGTTGTGGGCTCTGGTAAAAACTCTTCAGCTAAGGAGTCCCACAGTGCACGGCATGTGTACTTCACAATTCCAGATATGGTGGAAATCCCGAGTCTGTACTGGAAATGCAGTGACGAAAGGGATTCTCCAGTTGCAAGAAATCTGTGGGGAATTAAAAAACAATAAATTAGTTTTAAATCACAGCATTACATACCAAAACTGAGCTATAACACTTAGAGATACAAACTACCACCAACAAGATTGCAGTGAAAGTGTGCTCTGATGCGATCACATCCAATAAATGTGGCTTACCTTAAAGTCACCATCAGACGCTCTGTGGGTGAAACAGAGAAGCAGCAATAGGTGTCCGCTTTTCTTATGAGGTGTGCAATGCACTCCACCAAGTAATCAAAATTCTCCATTTTCATCCTAACATATCCAAAAAATTTATCCGGGTTTCGTCGAAGGTCCATGCAGAGTGTAGAATAGACCCCACGCGTCATTCTCTTGGCTGTGATGGGGTGGATCCACAAACGTCGTCTACGATGCCTGATGCGCTGCTGTCTCGCTCTCTCCTTCTCCAGAACAATCACCCTCAAACGATTCGCCTCCGCTATAAAATCCGCCAAATTCTTCAAAATATTTCCAATGACAACATCCATCTTCGCCAGTAACTTGCTCTTCTCTCCAACCTGCACTTTCTCCTCTACAGCCTGTCAAAGAAGGGCTGTAGGAACATGCTATATATAGTTTTCCAGTAGCCAATCCCGTTCGGAAGGCCACAAGGGTCAATTTTAAAAACCGGATCCGGCGTAATCCGTCGAAAAACGGATAGAAAAACGGATGAACCGGATGAGACGGATCCGGTTTTGTCTGTCAAGAAAAAGACGGATCCGGCAAAAAACCGGATCCGTCACATCCGGTTTTACTAAACATTTGCCGGATCCGGCGTTCCGGCACGACGCCGGATCGCGCCTGACGCCGAAAACCTGAAGTGTGAAAGTAGCCTTAGTGGTTGACTAAATACTTTTTTTCCCCACTGTAATGGAGAGACATGTCTATATAGGAATTTGGCTATAGTTGGGCAAGTTGTACTATAGAGCAATTGTTTGGAGGGACATCCCCTACTACAGAGGACCCTTGTCTTCTAACTACCAAACAATCAGACATTTGATGGTACAATAGAGGTATGGCCAACCGTGAACATAACTTACACATAAAGTGATTATGTGTACTCAAAAAGCAATCACTTTTCATACAAAAATATTATATTCTTTGATTAAGGTTTCACATTATTGTTAAAGTCTGCTTAGTTGAATTTATGTTGCTGTTTGAGAAATAGAAGTCATGGTCTTCAGATATATTCATTAAAGTAGAAAGATCATTCATACTCTTACGGCCTCACTGCCTCAGTAATACTGGATTCCATGATGTTAAGGTACTGTCACACTTAGCGATGTACCAGCGATCCCGACCAGCGATATGACGCGGTCAAGATCGCTGGTACATCGCTAAGTGGTCGCTAGTGAGCTGCCACACAGGCAGATCTCACCAGCGACATCGCTGGGGACGGGGGTCGCTACTTACCTGTCACACTAGGCGATCCTGCGTCCTCCCGCCCGGCTCCACGCTCTTCGCTCGTCTCTCCACAGGAAGCGCCACAGGAAGCTGATGACGAGAAGCGGTCCTGAACGTTCTCGCGCGATCAGCGATAACCAGCGGGGGAGCGGGTCGCTGGTAAGTATCAGACACAGCGATATCGCTAGCAATATCGCTATAACGTCACAAGTTATAGCGATATTGCTAGCGATATCTCTTAGTGTGACAGGCCCTTTAGCATGAAAATAGCCTTTAATTGTATATAAAAAAAAATCTCATTTCTTTTAATCTGATATATTAATTTCGTCAGAGCCTGATTTATACGCAGCCAGAGTTCTTCTAGTCAAACATTCAATTACAATGGCCCCATCTATGTGTGGCTGACAGCTATTTCCTTGTAATTCTAAGGCTGTACTAGTGCAGAATAACTAATGAAACCTAACTGGTTTAACGAGGCATTTGTCCTTACGTGTTTCTAGCAGTAAGGCATTTAATAGAGTATTTTATGACAACATTAACTAATTCATTGCAAATTAAATGGTTAGATAATAAATGTCTTGAAAAACAAAATGGTAACATAACACATCCTATTTTGACATATTCCTCTAATACCTAGATACATTTCATTACACATTGATATATTCATGTTTACTCAGGTTTTTCTAGAAGGAGGCTGTTTCAGATGATTCTGTAATGCATCAATTTTTTTGTCATACAGAGTTCTAAACGAAGAAGCCGTGAAACAAAATCCAATCTTGGACATGAACGAGAGTGTAGACATTTGAAGGGGTCCATTTAATTAATTACAAATTTTTCATGTATCAACCATTATTTTTCTCATAGTTTCTGATACTGAATAAATTCTTGCATTGAAGACATTTTTGCCCTCCTGCCCACCTTTATTCAACAATAAGAATACACATCCTAAAGGCCATCTGTCAGTACGATCAACTCTCCTTTACATGGCCATGTAGGTCATAGAAAGTTGAATAAAATAATTTCTTGATATCTGCAATCTGATGTCTTATTCCAACGAAATCCATTGTTATCTAAATAATGTAAATGAGCTGTTAAGATCTATATGCCATACATAGACCTCCTTCAGAATCTTCCTTCAGAGCATATTTTAAAGGAAAGCGGGTATTACCAGTGTGAGACATGTAGATCAGGAGAGCAGACTGTCAGTCATTACATGTCTGACACTGGTAACACCCCACCCCCTTTTAATTTTAAATATGATCTGTAGCCAAATTATCAAGGAGGTCTGTGTATGGCCCATAGATCTTAACAGCTCATTAACATATTATGAAAAATGTGGATTTCTCTGAAATAAGACATCAGATCGCAGATATCAAGATTTTTCAATGACCATATAGACAGCTTAGGAGGGTTGATCATACTGACAGATTCCCTGTAAAATAATAAAAAGACTAAAATTACAGTATCAATTACAGTAGATGGAGGGTGGATACTACTAACAGTTTGTCTATTGGCAGTTCTCTATTTGTTTTCTGCCATCTGGTGCATGGAAGCTCCCAGGCTATGGAGCAGTTGTAGTAAATATATACAAAAATTCTATCATCTGGTGTAAATATTTCAATCCTTTATTCAATCATGATTAAAATCTACTGTAGCCATATGCTGTGGTCATAAGCAGAGCCTAATCATTTGGGGTGTACACTTTAAGTGTGTCCACCCTAAGATATTACTAAGGCTGAACCAGTGCTATGGAGTCAGTAAGCCAAACCTTCAACTCCAGTCTACGAGAACACGACTCTGACTCCACAGCACTTCTTCACTACTGATCATGTGTAATGACCGGAGGTCCGAATAAGATCCAGTGGGTCACAAACCGAGACTGAGGCAGAAATCCCAAAAGAGTCTTTACTCAAACAGCAGATACAGTAGAACTTAGTATATGGAAGTAACAGATTGAATACCCTTATACAGCACACTCACTCAGCCGGAGCTGAAATCACTATGTCAATCCAAGGTTCCCTGAAAAGTGTACTACACAGGGATTTGAAGTAAATTTACCTATCAGAAAGGTCAATTCAGGTACTCAGAGAACAGGTGTAAATCGATTGTAGTCATATCAAGGGACCCCCTGGAATGGCACACTGAGTATAACCTATACAAACCTACAATAACAATACATATAAATATAATATAAAGGTCCTTAAGTGCTTCAACTAGGGATACCCGGGTATCTATGACTATGGTACCTTTAACCTGAGGTGAGTCTCCTCTCAAGCATATAGATTGCATAGGCTGCAGCCAGTCCCAAACCTTCGGCGCCAATCAGTTGCATCAACGCAAAGTTCCTTGTCTCGTCGGCCGGTGCCAAGACCAAACACTGGGGACTTATAGATCTGTAGCCTCAAGATGACATCTCTCCTCCTGTAGTCCTCACAAATTCTCCTAGAAGCAATACGCCTGTTTCTGTATAAAATGTCTGTCCAATATTGCTTCTCAGCTCATTACAACAGGGACTCCACAGAGCTCCACAGTCATACAGCTCTCAGGAATGCTCAGTCTGTGTTCCATAGCAAGGTCTCAGGCTCCAAAGATGAAGGGTTGCAGTACACAGAATATTACAGGGTTCAGTCTCTTAGCTTCTCACAAGCTGCTCGACACACACAGTGTCTCACAGGGCAGTCTCTCTGATTCTGGAAGCTTCCCTTACAGCTCTAGACAGCAGACACTAGGCCCCACCCCCAGCACACACAGATTCCCAGGCACTGGCAGCACCTGCACTTAACTGCAGCAGGCAAACACCACAGGGTCCTAGTGCTCTCCTGGTGTAATCACAGTTCACTCTCTTACACATGTATTATATATTTTAGGAGACGGAGTCAGTCCATTTTATACCAACTCCTAAGCCACCAAAATGGACAAACTCCACAACTCCGACTCCACACACAAATTTTTCCTTAGGGGTTTATTAGGCAGCTTCTTCTTTAGGTTCATTTACCATTTATCCTGGTCTCTCCACTGTTGACCTCAGCTATGTATATTGAACCTGTTCTGCCTGCTGTGACCTTGGATTGTCTGACCACTAGTGATGAGCGAGTATACTCGTTGCTCGGATTTTCCCAATCATGCTCGGGTATCTACCGAGTATTTTGGCGTACTCGGAGATTTAGTTTGCGTCGAAGCAGCGGCATGATTTGCAGTTGCTAGACAGACTGAACACATGTGGGGATTCCCTAACAAACAGGCATTCCTCATATGTATTAAGCCTGTCCAGCAGCCGCAAATCATGCAGATGAGACAACGAAAACTAAATCTCCGAGCACGCAACAATACTTGGAGGACACCCAAGCAACGAATATACTCGCTCATCACTACTGACCACGTGTTTGCCTTCATCCTCCTGTACATCTGTACATCATAACCGTGTCTCTGATCCTCTGGTCAGCTGCTGCAGACCCGGGGACTGCCCTAGAGTGGCACCTGGTTACTACATGCAGCTAAGACCATCTTCACCAATTCAATTCAATTCAATTCAAAGAAGCTTTATTGGCAGGACCAAATAAACATTAGCTTTGCCAAAGCATGTGTACAGTAGGGAACAGGGAGTAGGGACTGTGGGGATAATGGTTGGGGACTGAGGGAATAATGGATGGGGCACAAGGTGGGGGCTAAGGAATTCCATGGCATATCATGGTTGTCTTTCTTGCAGCCTATGGCATGCGCTCACTCTGCTCTGTTATCTCCACCATGCTTTTTTCTTCCCCCAGCAGGATATATGTTTTCTCTTCTTTCTTCATGGAGCTGAAATCCGGGAAGAGATTGGATAGTCTGCTGAACTGAGTGTCCCTCACTGCTGAGTATTTGGTGCAGTGTAGCAGGAATTGGGTCTCATCCTCCAGTGCCTCCAGGTGACAGTGTAGCCACAGTCTGTTTTCTCTAGGCACCATCTGAGGTTCTTGTGAATACCAGGTAGTCATTTAGTTATATCACTTCAGAGTAAGCCCGGCCCATCCACACCCACCAGCATTAAAGTACTTTCAGGCCATGGACTCCGCTGACAAATTGGGACCCAGAGATCACAAGTCTAACTTATAAGTACTGAATGAGGAGGTGTGCTCTCAAGTGAACATCAGAGCCAGAAGATGCAGACCATAAATGTTTTGGCAACCCAGCTGCAGGGTCTATCCACCGCAACATCCGCCCTGTCTTCTGCTTCTACCACATTCAGCCAAGCCTCCTCAGGACTGTCAGCCTCCCTGGGCCTCAGTTTCTGGTGGATCTGATAAGCTTCGGCTTCCACTTCCATATGGCTAAAAATAGAGACACCAATGAGAGCTGCAGCTTTATTAATCAGTAGCAGATCCACTTCACACTCCACGCTGATCTTTCTTTTGGACCACGATAGCGTTTATGATCTCTCTGCTGCCTGGGCAAATCCCATTTGGGAGTGTGTTGGTTTGAAGACTCGTGATGTTCAGAGGTTCCTTGAGATGTTTTGAGTGGTATTTGGGGCTCCAGTCTGCACCTCCTCAGCTACTTTGTCCCTTTTATCTCTACAGTAGAGCACGGACACTGTGGCTGTCATGGCTCAACTCTGAAGCTTAAACCAGTGACCTCTGGCTGTGTGGTTACTTTTCCTCTTTGTTGGACCACAGACTGTGTTATCTCTGTCCAACTGCTGATAATGCTCATCTTCCTTTTGCTTTGCTGTTTTGCTTCTGTGCAGGTGTTTTTGCTTCCTCGTTTCATTTGCACTATCACATCTTGGGAGGGGCAATTTATACTCTCTTGGCAATGCAGTCTTTGCTGGCTATTTTACAAGTTAGATGGATGTTTGGAGTCCCAGCTCTCCAGTTAAGGACTATCTTGCTGAGGTTTTCTCGCTTCTCCTGTGGTTTGTTTGCATGTTCCATATCCCAGCACTCTTCACATTTTGTTACATTTAGAGTCTGGGGGTTTCCACGTATACTGAAGGTCTTTTTCGGTTACTTTCTTTTTCTTACGAATTTCATGTATCACTGTGGGAACACTTCCTTAGACTTGTGCCTTACCCTCTGTCAATGTGCAATACGTTCTATTGTTGTTGTCTTGGGTTTCACTCTGTGTATAGTTGAGGGTGCAGTTAAGGTCACTCGGGGTCAACCGACGTTGAGTGGGGGCACCATTGTGTGTTGTGATTAGGTAACTGAGGAGGATAGCAGGTGAATAGGCTAGGTAACCAGATAACCAGAGAGGTTGGTAGCTTAGCGGATTGCAGACCCCTAAACAGACGACACAGCAAGAATTAACAGTGAGACGTACCTACGATGCCCTAGACGCCTCAGCACAGCCAAAGAATTAACTAAGCCTAAAGAGAGAAATGAGAAAGCTAAACTGCCCCAGAGTAGAACCCCAAAGGAATAGATAGCCCCCGACCATATACTGCCGGTGAGACAAGATGAGGCACAAAACACAGGCAGAAAATAGAGTAAGCAAATGATGGGGCCCAAACTGTCTAGATAGAACAGGAAAGGATACTTTCTGCAATCGCGCAAAAAACCCTAAGAAAATTCCAACACGTCTGATATGGCCTCAGTGCTTTTTGTACATCAGACGTGTTGGATTTTTTAGGGTTTTTGCGTGATTGCAGACAGTGTCATTCCTTTCCTATCCTATCTAGACAGTTTGGACCCCATTATTTGCTCAGTCTATTTTCTGTCTGTGTTTGTGACTCATCTTGTCTCACCGACAATACATGTTTGAGGGCTATCTATTTCTTTGGGGTTCTACTCTGGGGCAGTTTAGATTTCACCTTTCTTGCTTTAGGCTTAGTTAGTTCTCCGGCTGTGCCGAGGCATCTAGGGCATCGTAGTTACGCCCCACGGCTACTGATAGTTGACTTTCTAGGATTAGGGGTCTGCAATCCGCTAATTTACCAACCTTTCTGGTTTCCTGGTGGCCTAGCCTATTCCTGCCATCCTCCTCGGTGACCTATTCATAACACTGTGGTGTGCAGATTGAACATCTCCCCTGATTTGTTCATCCCCGTGCGAGTATTAGAGCCCAGTAATAACAGTGGCCCAGTATGAATTACATTTCCGTACCTTGGCAGCGGAGCTGGCTTGGAACAAAGAAGCTCTGGTGACGACATACTATCCAGTCGTAACAAGGATGCGTTGCCAGGCAGAGATCTACCATCATCGCTGAATGCTCATATACAACTCACTATTTGGATAGAGCTCAGCTTCCATGAGTGAGACCTAGAACAAGCTTCAGAGTCTCCTCATGCCAAAAGACCACCCAGAATGGCTCCAAACTTCCTGTTCCCTTTGCTACCACAAGTCGCACCAGCCACTGAGCTAATGCAGGTTCAGCTGGCCAAAGTTTTTGTGTAGGAACATAAGCAGAGGTACAGAGTCCATGTACTGTCAAGGCAAGGGACAGTTTGTGTGCCAGTGCCCTGTGAGAGCGTAAAACTCCAGCACCTAGGACTGGCCGGTGGGATGACCCTAGGTGACAACAATTGCTCTCCAAGGCTATTGGCCGAAATTGCCATGGCTTGGGAGGACTCTCTTCATGGCTGCTCATTTGCATTCCAGCTCCATGGGCAACTTCATCCATTAGGATCTGGATTGCCGACTTCAACTCCCTACACAACAGCTAGATCATCCCCTAACAATTGCCTCCATTGATGGACACCTCCCGACAGAGCCTATCTGATTCATTACACTGCCAGTCATGCTGCGGATTTGAGTCTTGCATTCTGAAAACATTTTTTACTATGTGCTACACAAATCCGTGAATCCTGTTCTGGGTCTTCCATGGCTTCATCTACACTTGCCAGTTGTTGACTGGTCCACCTATTAGGTGCTTCACTGTAGACCGTATTGTGCTTCCTACTGCCTGGCAAGGGTCATACCCAAGATTGCGCGTTCTCTGTATTCAAGCCATTCTTCTCGACCCATCCATTAATATGTCTTTGCAGATGTCTTTTGTGAGAAGAAGTCGGAGGACTTACCACCCCATAGACCTTACAATTGTCCTATTGATCTGCAACCTGGCACCTCTCCACCCTGAGGCCGGCTGTATCCACTCTCATTGCCAGAGACTCCCACTATGTTGGAATACTTCCAAGAAGGCCTAGCTAAGGGATTCATTTGTAATTCCTCTTTTCCTGCCTATGCCGGCTTCTTCTTCCTGACTAAAAGGGATGGATCATTATGTGCCTACATTTACTGTATTATCGTGGTCTTAACAAAATCACCATCAAGAACAAGTACCCTCTGCTGTGCACTTTGAACTATTTGACAAAATACAAGTGTGGAGAAACGGGGTTAGTGGGTGCTCTCGTCCGCTGGCCTGGCTGTCTTTAGCAAGACTGCATGGACCAGGGCTCATACCACTGAACGCCCGCTCTATCTCCTTGTGGAAGAACACTACACAGACAACACAGGGTTAGGGTAAAACAGTGTGGCCAAGCTTTATTGAACCACAACACCCAGTAGCAAACAGAACAATTCTAGCAATTTCCTCAAGATGGTGCATATTACAAGGTCTCTCCCCTTCGCTGGCTCATAGGGATGCTAGTGGATGTTATGTTAGAGCTCCCAGGGTCGCTATTCCACCTGTAATAACACACAGAGAGGAGGTCACGACAAGCGTAGGGAGATAACCGAGAGCAGTCCTGTGTTCTTTCAGCCGGGTCTGACATACACTCAGCTGGGATCCGGAACAGTTTCTTGTCCATTAAGTGTTTAGCAGAATGTCTGGCTAGTAGCTCTATGTGATGAGATGAGACACCGTCCCTCTGTCTCAGGGTCTTTTATACCCAAGGCAGGTGAGCTATTTTTAGAATTACCCAGTGCCCTTCAGTACACCCTCACAGCCGTTCCCTATCTACCTTCAAAAGTCAACAAACTGATTCCAGAATATAAACAAACATCAGATAAGCACACACTATGTTACATGGTATATCATGGTGCAAGTCAACCTTCTTGACCCACCAGAATCCACACTTAAATCCACAAGCCAAATATACAGCCAAAAAGTCAATTCCTCCAGGCCTGTAAAAACATAGCCGTCTTGGCAATTAAGATATACCCGTATATACTCGAGTATAAGCCAACCCGAGCATAAGCTGACCCCCCCTAATTTTGCCCCAAAAAACTGGGAAAACTTATTGACTCGAGTATAAGCCCAGGGTAGAAAATGCAGCAGCTACTGGTAAATTTCAAAAATAAAAATGGATACCAAATAAAAGTAAAATTAATTGAGACATCAGTAGGATAAATGTTTTTGAATAGCCATATTGAATCAGGAGCCCCATATAATGCTCCATACAGTTCATGATGGGCCCCATAAGATGCTCCATACAAAATACACCCCATATAATGCTGCACAAAGGTTAATAATGGCCCCAGAAGATGCTCCCTAGAGTAATATGCCCCATATGCTGCTCCATAAAGGTTATGGCCCCATAAGATGCTCCATAGATTATGCCCCATATGCTGCCCCATAAGATGCTCCATAGAATATGCTGCCCCATAAGATGCTCCATATATTATGCCCCCATATGCTGCTCCCATATGATGCTCCATAGATTATGCCCCCATAAAATGCTCACGGGGGGAGGACGGATCCAAACAACAACTAATGGTCCTTATAAAATAGCTTTATTTCACATAGTGAGGCAAGGTACAAATACAACGTGATAAAGAGCCATAAAAATAATAAAAACACCGAATGAGGACACAGGGGCCCTAGTAGCCAAAACTGCACATGAGTACATTAAGGATTACACAATGATCATATATACCCAACAAGTACTATTTATATATTGTAGTATTCATGCTATACTAATGGGTAGACAGACTGAATAGTATAGAATCCAGGCAACAGTCAGGAAATATACATGTACACTATGTGTAGTTCCTGGACAGAGATGCAGATGGCAGACACAGGGTCCTGGTGTCCGCCCCAACGCATGTTTTGGAACACCTTCATCAGGAGGCGCAAGTAATGGAGTGAAGGATGCTGATTTTATAGTGGGCATAAACCGGAAATGGGACTAGCGGCGAAACCGTAAGTGGTCACCGGTTACCATGTCGACGTGCACGCTATTGCGTGCATACATACTGCGCATATGCGGCAACAAGGTCCGTTTCCAGGGGGACACACACACCTCTCCAGGCTTGACAGCAGGGAGATGTGACGCCCAGATTTTTTAAAATTATTTAAAATATATTTAGCATTTGGCAATTTTTGATTGCTATCTCTATTTAATGCTATATTTATGTTTTGACATATCCTTCTGTTTTGAGGTGCTTCTAACTGTCCCTGGTCACCTGCGGTAATGGATGTATATTTGCCCTTTTTTGACATGGTGGCATTGATTTTTTACTCTCCACTGTGCCTGTGCGGCTCCCTCGCCACTTCCTGTGCTGACGCTGGGAGCTATGGACGTCCAGTCTCGTGGGGCCCCGCAGGATCTGGGCGTCACACCTCCCTGCTGTCAAGCCTGGAGAGGCGTGTTTGTCCCCCAGGCAACGGACCTTGTTGCCGCATATGCGCAGTATGTATGCACGCAATAGCGTGCTCGTCGACACGGTAACCGGTGACCACTTCCGGTTTCGCCGCTAGTCCCATTTCCGGTTTATGCCCGCTATAAAATCAGCGTCCTTCAGTCCATTCCTTGCGCCCCCTGATGAAGGTGTTCCGAAATGCGCATTGGGGTGGACACCCGGACCCTGTGTCTGCCATCTGCATCTCTGTCCAGGTACTACACATAGTGTACCTGTATATTTCCTGACTGTTGCCTGGATTCTATACTATTCAGTCTGTCTACCCATTAGTATAGCATGAATACTACCATATATAAATACTATTTGTTGGGTATATATGATCATTGTGTAATCCTTAATGTACTCATGTGCAGTTTTGGCTACTAGGGCCCCTGTGTCCTCGTTTGCTGTTTTTATTATTTTTTTGGCTCTTTATCACGTTGTATTTGTACCTTGCCTCATTATGTGAAATAAAGCAATTTTATAAGGACCATTAGTTGTTGTTTGGATCCATCCTCCCCCGTGTGCTATTGTTTGTTACAACTGGTCATATATCGTCCTGTGATGTACATATGGGTGGCTAATTCTATTAGATTATATTTATTGAGCCCGTTTGTTGCCCACATGTCATATACACCGGGTTTCATTACCTTCCTTTGTTATTACCCCATAAAATGCTCCATAGATTATGCCCCCATAAGATGCTCCATAGATTATGCCCCCATATGCTGCTCCATGGATTATGCCCCCATATGCTGCTCCATATATTATGCCCCCATATGCTGCCCCCATATGATGCTCCATACATTATACCCCCATATGCTGCTCCATAGATTATGCCCCATATGCTGCTCCATATATTATGAACATATATGCTGCCCCATAAGATGTTCCATATATTATACCCCCATATGCTGCTCCATAGATTATGCCCCATATGCTGCTCCATATATTATGCTCCCATATGCTGCCCCCACAAGATGCTCCATATATCATGCCCCTATATGTTGTCCCCATATGCTGCTCCATATATCATGCCCCCATGTGCTGCCCCCATAAGATGCTCCATATATTATGCCCCCATATGCTGCTCCATGGATTATGCCCCCATATGCTGCTCCATATATTATGCCCCATATGCTGCCCCCATAAGATGCTCCATACATTATGCCCCCATATGCTGCCACTGCTACAAATACTGTAACTATAAATAAATGACATACTCACCTCTCCATCGCTGGGTGCCAGGTGCCGGTGTCGCTGCTGCCTCAGGATCCGGCACCTGAGACATTCACCTGTCCTGCATCCATCACTGCTCGCCAGCCGCCGCTGTCTGCCACGTCATCTGTCAGTGACGTTCAGGCAGCAGAGGGCAGGGTGCGCACTAACCAAGTCACCGCGCCCTCTGCTGTCTGAATGTCACTCACAACTGACAAGAGGACGCATCAGACAACAGCAAGCACCGATGGACTGGGAACAGGTGAATATCGCTATACTTACCCCGTCCTGGCTCGGTCTCTGCAGTCCCGTTCTCCCACGGACTCCCTTCCTGCCTTCAGCAGTCACGTGGTACTGCTCATTAAACTCATGGGCTGAAAATCTCGGCTTATATTCGAGTATATACGGTACTCTGGTTACTTCACATTGCTCCCCCATCTTAATTAACCTGACGTGAAATGCTAATGGACTGTCCCGACAAGTAGAGAAGACTGACCAGAAGCCTGTCTTTAAACAGAGACACAAATGTAAGAGGTCTCACCTTTATGAGAACAAAACTTTGTATCATCCAGTTTCCTCAAAACATATTCCATGTCGTCCTTGCGAACAAACTCCACCATCCCTGTGCCATCCTTGTGCACATCAGCATAGCAGACATCTCCAGCTTTTCTCATATGATCTTTTAGATCCTGCCAACTTCCCGAGAGGGGAAGCTCTGAGACGAGGACTCTGTATTCAGTTCACTGAGAAAGTAACCCGTTCCTCCAGCGGAGTCCTCCATAACCTCCCCCTGGTCTCCTGCGTGACCTGGCAAACTCCACACGTAAAAAGCGAGAACAAAACTTGTATCCATTGCTTCCACTCACAGCATTTTCCGCCTCCTGTGGATCCTGGAAGGTGAGGAAGGCGAATGATGGGGCCCTGCCACCCCCATGATTCTTCAGCTTGATGGAATGGATCCTCCCATACTGATGGAATAACTCCTCCAGCTCCTACTTTTGTACACTGGCTGGTTAATTGCCGACAAAAACATGCACATTTTGCAAGCGCTGACCCCCAGTCCTGGAGAAAACCCCTTGGCAGTCTGGTAAATGGAGTTCTGGTGGTACAATATCTGGACTGGTTAGGGTGATGGAAGACCCAGTGTTCCGAGGTCCCTGGGCCTCGATATCACTGACCTTGACTGGCTGACAGTGGCTATGGAGGTTGGCTGGTGTGGAGTGGTCAACCTGCCATATAGTGTGAACAGGGTATATCACTTCATCCTTTGTTGGTGTTTTCCGGGGTAGTGACCCTCAGACCCTGGTGGCTTGTCTTGGCAGACATTGACTGGATTTGCCAGCAGAGGGGCTCCAGGCATGAGGCCCTGACCCTGAAAGCCATCTTTGGCAATGTGTCCAAGGCGCCCGCATGTATAACAGCTTCGCGGGTTGGGAAACTCACAGGTGCTGCTGGTAACCCTTTGGCCTGATGGTGGGTCAAATCCTTGGTTGAAGGGTCTTCATGGATCGGTGGGCATATAGTTTCTCCAGCAGGGTCGGTTGGCTGTAAACTCGTCAGCCCATTGGGCTGCTTGCTCTGGGGTGTCGGGCTTCCGGTCAGCTACCCACTCTCGAATTTCTGAGGCCATCTTCTCCATAAGTTGCTCAAGCACGATCACATCCCGAAGGGCAGCAGCAGAGAGGGCAGCCCTACCGTCAAGCCAGCGGTTGCAGTGTCTCAGGAGTTGACTGCCAAATTCTACATAGGAGACCCCCTGGCGAGACAATGTCCGGAACTTTGTGCGATATCTCTCTGATGTAATGGTAAAAAGTACCAGCAGGGTGTCCTTAATAGTTTCATAATTCTGGCAGTATTGAGGCCCAAGTGACCAGTCAAACTTGGCCACAGGTATTTAGCCTAATCAGCTATGGGCACCTGGTGTATCAGCATTAGAGTCTCAAAATCTTGCAAATGTTCATCGACTTCGGTGTTTGACTCATTAAACACTGGCACGTCTCTGTAGTGGAACTGCATTCCTTGTTGGGGAAGTACCATGGGGGTAGGGTTAGATGCTGGCTGTAGGGGTACTGGAACTCCCAAGACTGATTCCATAACACAAGCTCTTTCACCGATTGAGGATCCAGGTCCCAATGCAACCAACAACTCCTGGATTCGGGCTGCAGGTGACTGGGTAGATTCCAGACCGGTACAGGGTCCTGGTTCTGGCAATTCCTCTGAGTCCATCTCAGCAGAGTTTTCATCATCCTCCACAACGTTCTGGGTGTCCCAACAAACTAATTCCTTGATCAAATCCGAACGAGTGTCCGTGGTCCGGTATTCAATACGCCATAGCTGGCTCAGCTCCTGTAGTTGTTGTTTTTTGCTACGGCTATACATCCACTCTGGTCCTCTTCCCAAGGCCGAGTTGGTGGGTGATGTGATTGGGTCATCGAGGAGGAAAACAAGACCAAGCTAAGCAACAGAAAACCAGAGAGGTTGGTAACTAAGTGGATTGCAGACCCCTGATCCAATACACGCAACTAGCAGTAGCCGTGGAGCATACCTACGATGAATCTAGAAGCCTCGACACAGCTGGAGGACTAAATAAGCCTAAAGCAAGAAAAGGGGAAATCTAAACTGCCCCAGAGCAGACCCCAAAGGAATAGATAGCCCCCAAACATATATTGTCGGTGAGACAAGATGAAAACACAAACACAGGAAGGAAAATAGGCTGAGCAAACAATGGGGCCCACACTAACTAGAAAGGACAGGAAAGGAAAGATACTGTCTGCAATCACGCCAAAAAACCATGCAAAAATGTCCAACACTTCTGATAGCAAAAAAACCCTGAAGTCACTAGACTTCACCCACTATATCAGCACTCTGGCATATTCTGAAAACAGAGCAAAAAGAGGCCAATCTAATAAGGGACTAAAAGCAAACTGGCACAAACAGTAACATAAGAATGGAAATTCGGCACAGCCCCAGCTGGGGCTGGCTGACCACACAAAACTGAATAGACAAAACCAAATCAAATGTGAACAATAGCAAAGAACACTTAGCTTGAGAATGCAGGGACTGAACTGGAAACTAAGACCTCAGGAGGCAGGAAAAATCACCAGCAGGGATAGAGGGAGTCGGCTGTCTTAAATCCAGTCAGAGACTCCAGATGTCCAATTGTCATCCTCATTATCAGGTGGAAGGTCTCTGTTAATTAGATCAGCTTCATTAACTCCTGCAACCACCAGAGGGAGCCCGGAAAGAGAACTCACGACTCCTCTGTCAATACAAACAGCTCCACCACCCTCACCAGCAACCAGAGGCGGACCAGAAAGTGAATTCACAACATGTGGGGTTGGACATGGTGCAGTCTGAAACCTACTGTGTATGCCTCATCAATGGTCTGCTGGGTCTGTCTGTATGCCTCCCTGGTTGTGAAGCCCTGGACGGTGTCTACGAACACCAGTCCCCTGCAGCTCCCCCGTTTCCGCCGGGCTGAGTAGTGTCCCACTGCTGCCACCAAGTGTGGAGAAACGGGGTTAGTGGGTGCTCTCGTCCGCTGGCCCGGCTGTCTTTACCACTGAACACCCGCTCTGTCTCCTTGTGGGCAGAACACTACACAGACAACACAGTTAGCGTAAAACAGTGTGGCCAAGCTTTATTGAACCACAACACCCAGTAGCAAACAGAACAATTCTAGCAATTTCCCCAAGATGGTGCATATTACAAGGTCTCTTCCCTCCGCTGGCTCATAGAGATGCTAGTGGATGTTATGTTAGAGCTCCCAGGGTCGCTATTCCACCTGTGATAACACACAGAGAGGAGGTCACGACAAGCGTAGGGAGATAACCGAGAGCAGTCCTGTGTTCTTTCAGCCGGGTCTGACATACCCTCAGCTGGGATCCGGAACAGTTTCTTGTCCATTAAGTATTTAGCAGAATGTCCGGGTAGTAGCTCTATGTGATGAGATGAGACACCGTCTCTCTGTCTCAGGGTCTTTTATACCCAAGGCAGGTAAGCTATTTTTAAAATTACTCAGTTGCCTTTAGTACACCCTCACAGTCGTTCCCTATCTACATTCAAAAGTCAACAAATTGATTCCAGAATATAAACAAACATCAGATAAGCACACACTATGTTACATGGTATATCATTGTGCAAGTCAGCCTTCTTGACCCACCAGAATCCACAAGCCAAATAGACAGACAAAAAGTAAATTCCTCCAGGCCTGTAAAAGCATAGCCATCTGGGCAATTAAAATATACTCTGGTTTCTTCACACCATGGGGTAAAGATTTTCACTAAATTGAATTTAAGAGGAGTTGATAACTTGATCTGGATCTGCAGGGGTGACAAATGGAAGACGGCCTTTAATACCTGTGATGGTCACTATGAGTATCTCATCATGCTCCTTGGTCTGAGTAATGCAACTGCTGTTTTTCAGGAGTTCATTAATAAACCACCTTACTGTACTATACTGGGATATACATCTCCATTCTGTCGGCAGCTTGGAATATTGTCCACTAACTCCCTTTACAGTCTGAGGAGTTCATTAATGACGTCTTCCAGGATGACCTCTATGTTTCCGTGGTTTTGTATGTGGATGATATCTTGATATTCTTCCTTGATCTACCTACCCACAGAAGACAAGTTCTGCAGCGTGTTTGAGAGAATAATTTGTTTGCCTTGGCTAAATTGTCTCCAACCATGGTCTCAAGATGGATCCAGAGGTGGTTTATGACCTTTTTTCCTGGCCTTGTCCTAAGGTTTGCATACCATTCAGTGCCTCATGGATATTGTCAACTTCCACAGGCAATTAATTCCACACTTCTCATCCTTCATGTTACCCATATCAGCCTTAACCAAAAAGGGAGCTATTGACAAGTTCTGGTCTGAGTCAGTTGTGTCAGCCTTCCAACACTTGAAAGAGGCCTTCACAAGAGCTTCAAAGCTGCACCACCCCAATCCTAACAACTAACTAGGAAGTGGATGCCTCCTCTATCTGTGCTGGAGCAGTCCTTCTGATCATCTGATCAGCTGTCAAGTGCCCCCTAACAGCTGCGGGTGGAAACGCGATCCATCCGCAGCTGTTAACATGTTAAATATCGCTGTCAAACTATGGCAGCGGCATTTAACATGCACGCGCAGGAAGCATGTCATTAAGCCCGCCCATTGTCACCCGTGTCACATGACCCCTGGTTGCCGATGGGTTGGCATGACAACCCGAAGTCTGCAGGAGACCCCTGTCATTGTCATTGCCAGCTTGCTATGTGCGCTGGTCAGGTGTTGGCGCTCATAGCAAGTGAGCATTTCTGTTACATACAGCAGGGCTGCAGCCCTGCTCTATGTACCACAAGCGAATGGATGATCACAGCTTCTAGTCTCTCATGGAGACTATTGAAACATGTAAAAAAAATTTTTTAAAAACACTGAAAAAATAAAAAATAAAAGTTCAAATTACCCCACATTCACCCCATTCAAAATAAAACAATGTAAAAAAATAAAAAATGCACATATTTGGTATTGCTGCGTTCAAAATTGTATATTGTATCAATACATAAAAGAATTAACGCGATCAGTAAACAGTAAAGCGAGAAAAAAAATCAAAACGCCAGAATTACATTTTTTTGGTCGGTGCAACATTGCAATAAAATGCAGTAACAGGCGATCAAAAGATCAACACCAAAATGGTATCAATAAAAACATCAGATCGGCGCACAATAAATAAGCCCTCATCTGGCCCCAGATCCTGAAAAATGGAGATGCCACAGGTCTCAGAAAATAGTGCAATTTTTTAAAACAAATTTTGTAATTTTTTTTCACCATTTTAATAAAAATGAACCTATACATGTTTGGTGTCTGTGAACTCGTAATGACCTGGAGAATAATAATGGCAGGTCAGTTTAAGCATTTAATGAACATGGTAAAAAACATACAGTGAAATTGCACTTTTTTTTTGCAATTTCACCGCACTTTGACTTTTTTTCCTGT
Source organism: Dendrobates tinctorius (assembly GCF_039654945.1). Taxonomy (NCBI): domain Eukaryota; kingdom Metazoa; phylum Chordata; class Amphibia; order Anura; family Dendrobatidae; genus Dendrobates; species Dendrobates tinctorius. Next base: position 6,240,197 of record NW_027362054.1, on the reverse strand, counting down.
TTTTTTGTGATGTTTTCATATCTCACATTGATCTGAATAGTCTGCACGTTTGTATATTCCTTTTGTACCAGATCCTTATTTTTTGTTGGCTTTGTCTGCAGCCATCTCCTGGAGCTTCTACAAATGCCATGCTTAGGTTATTGCCTTGAGAAGGTAATTGAAGCATCCTATCTAGAGGTTGTGAATGGAGTAGTCTCATTCTTATTTGTAGGCGGAGGTTCGGTAAACTTTGGTTAGAGTTAATCTGTTGCCATTGGTGTTTAGAACTCATTTTATTTTGTGAAATTGTCAAAAGAATGGAAGACCAAGAATACTTTTCCTAAATGCGCCCCCTTTGTCTAAGCGGAAAAATTACATTTGGGGCCAATTGCTGTTTTTAACTTGTACAAACATTGTAAGAATACTTGTACATTCCAAATATGAGGAAAATCCTAAGCTATTGTTACTGACTTAATTTCACATTCTAATAAACATTTTTATGATAATGTCATTCTCCACTTGGTAAACCAGCGCATAATATTAGTATGCACTGAGTTTTCGTTCCTGACCACTATAAGCAGCATGTACACGGAGTTTGGCATATTCTGATAAATCTCTTTACAGCAGAAGTAAATAGTGATAAATGTTTTGTTTTTTTAATATTACCTTATTTTTCTGCTATTCCAAATTAGGCGATCTAGAGGAGGAGGGAAGGACACGGCATTCCTAAGCAATAGAAATTTAATAAGGACATTGTCGCTATATAAATAATGCGTCTTCCCTCCCCGTCAGCCCCAAGGGAATAACTGGTACTGGGCGACTGTACACAGCTAGCTAGCGCTGTCTCCCCTATTTACACAGATTAGCATCGAGCACGCAGCCAGCTCCAGCCAATTTGTACTAATTCATTATTAATCAGAGAATTCTCCTTCGTTAAGGACGCTTAGGGTGGGTGACTTCACCGCTTTTAACCCTATATCTTCAGGAGCCGCTTAACGCTTTATAGAGGGATTATTTGAACAATACAAAACCTGAATTTTTCTCTATTGGTTTTTCACAAAATAACTATAAATAAATTATTAATTCTAATATATGTCATACATAAAAAATAGGGTTTTATATTGAAATATAAAAGGATGAAATCTGTTCCAACATATTTATTATAAAGTGCATTTTTTAAAAGGACTTTAAAGCGTTAGTTGTTTATTAAAAATATTATAATTTAACTGAAATCTCTCGATTTAAGAAAATAAAATAAAACTGCAGAATAGAATATTATCTAAGATATGGGCTGCAGGCATAGGAACAAGTTAAAGTCAACCTCCTAATATATATTATGTTAATTGAATTATAATACTGCACACAATATTGTGATAAAGGAATCCGTTCTGACAGCCTAGGCAGAATAGATGCTAATAGCTGATTCATCTGCGCTCCTCGTTTATGGGGTAAAATGTGCATAATACGTGGAGAAAGGCCTCTAACGATCATTTTCTTTGAGGCCATTAAATATGGTTCAGTCTGTCTTTGCATTAAAAATAGAATATACATTTTATATTAAAAGTGAGATTCAACACAATTGCTTCTGAATGACATCAATTGAAAAAATATACACTGCAAGTGTGTTAATTATCTGGGAGTAAAAAAGATGAAGCTATTAGGTGACCCAAGCAAATAGAAATATGTGAGTACATAGAAAGGCTGCTCGTAAGTGATCAATATAGAAATGTAGCTCATTTAGACCAAATTCGCTATGCTTTTTAGGCTAAGACTGATACAGCACAGATTTTATGCTAAAATATATAAGGGTGATTACATCAAAGAAGAATTAAGACCTAGTCCAAAAAGTGCAGATTGAGTCAAATTTTTTAAATATTTTTTTAAACTAAACCAGAACTGGATCCCACAGCAGGTGAGATATAAATTTTATGCTTTTCCTCTCTTTGAGATTAAATCCTCATATTGACTAGAAGAAACAACACGAAAACTGCATTAAAACTCTACTTATTGAGGATAAGTATTAAGAAAAATGTGTAATGCTTCTTTTTTTGTTTCTACTTTTTATTTTGGGCTAAAAAACTACAGTACTTTCAAAATTGCATATGCAAGACTTCCTTGTCTATCCTGACTATCCAGTGGAATCCAGAGTCCATGTTATTAGAGTGCCCGTGGCACCTCAGTCCAACATTACACTTGTTGCTTACCACTGCCCAAGACTATTTGTTATCTTAGTATTCAGTAAATTTGAATTCAGCGCCATGTGTTCTTTTGGAGCTTGCTTCACCACCCAGTTCTCTCAGCTAGCTTATCATCTCTTTAGCAAACTCCTGCATGTTTAGCAATCATCTAGAGTTACTTCCTAATTCATATCTGCAGTTTACTTTTTGTCTGCTGTTAGCATAGCAAACTGGTTCTATTCACACTACAATGTTGCTGCAAAAGTCATCAATCATCTGTGCACTGAAGTATTTAGTTGCCTGTTGACTTGTGGTTAACCATCTTTCTATTGTAAGCATAACCAAATCCTCTCTGCTGTTCTAGTGCTGCTAACAGTACAACACTGCTGTAAAAGTGTGTAATCTTTCTGAAAACAAGTATCCAGTTTGCCTGTTCATCACTTCTACCTTCAGTTAAGCACTTATTCGCTGATTGCCTATATCTCTGTCATTGGCCATCTATCTGCTGATAGCATACAACTCTGCCATTAACCAGTTTTTAAATACATTTATCACCTATTCACAGGATAGGTGTTAAATTTATGGTTATTAGGGTTAAACCTTTCGACTTCACCAATCTTAAGAATGGGGCTTTGAAAGTCCACGGTGTGAGTGGACTTTTAATGCTCATATGTAACCATCACTCCATTCACTTGTTTGGAATTAATGTCTTGGCTATCTATCTCCATTGGTCCAATAGATTGCTCCATCCACATTGGGTACTGTAGGACCCTCATTCACATTAACTATGGGCATTCAGTTGTCAGACTCCCAATGATCTTCTATGTTGTAGAAAGATGATAAATGTAATAAGTGAGAACCAAGCAATGATTTCACTTGTGACACTACTACAACATTTTTCACCAACAAATCACAACTGAGAGATCCCAGCAATGACATATTCTCTGATCAGCTAATAGTCATGGGGGGAGTCTGTATAACAAAATGGATAGTAAACAGGTTTGTTGATTTGAAATGTTTACCCCTAAATAATGTTCCTTTTCTTTTATCAAGGACTGTACTGAACCAAATAAAATACAATTTGGCTAATTAATATGTCTTCCATGCTTCATGCTCATCAGAGCTGATATCTTTCATAGCAATGGTAAATCAAGAGTTAACGAAGAAAATAAAAGTGAGCAAAGTAAAAAAGAGTGGGGGTGGCTGGAGAACAGGAGTGAGACAATGCTGAGAAGCCTATTCCAAGCACTCCCCCTCCCCTATTCTGCTCATATGTCACTATTATTGAGCTGTCGTTCTGCTACAATTGTTTTCCTGAAATTGTTGTTTTATTAACTGGCTGCCTGGAGTTTGGGGTCTGTGACCTTGCCGTGTGTGTTTTTGTATTACCCTCCATTGAACGGTTGCATTTGTATGTATGCGGCCATTCATAATCATAAGTGGACACTTATATTGCAGAGTCTATCCACACATGATCGGAATGATGCTTAGAGCAGGTGAGCCTGATACCCAAACATCTTAGAAAATCTCTGCATCTAAAGCGGCCAAGAAGGAAGCTTCCAATGGCTGCCAGCTGTTATTATTTCGATAAGGGACGAGATACATTGACCCTCACTGCAGGTTAGTAGACTGTTTAATGGCTGCTCCAGATGAGGTTAGTTCTGCAGTATTTCATTTAGCGAAATTGTAATAAACTAGAAGTAATCTTTCTACAAACTAATTCTATGCTGCTAATATCGATAATGTATCATCTACACAACATAACATGGCCTTGGACAGCACAGTAGTTAATGGGTGCCTTCTCCCACTTTTTATAGTCTTGATTAATTTCTGCAATATAAAAAAATGACTGAAATAGAAAACTTTTAATTAACTTCACTTAAATTCAAAGGCTTTTATTATTAAAGGGAACCTGTCAGGTCTCATAGCAGTATTAACCTGTAAATATAGGGTTAATCTGTAGGTTATGAGCGTTAGGCCGGGGTCACACTTGCAAGAAATTTGCACAAGTCTCGAGTCTCAATACCCGTGCTGCCGATACTCAGGACCGGAGTGTGCGACTGCATTTATTTCTATGCAGCTGAGCGCTCCGGTCCGAGTGCCGGAGGCAGTACAGGGTACTGAGGCGCGAGACTTGTGCAAGTTTCTTGCAAGTGTGACCCTGGCCTTATGAAGGTCCTCGACCGCAGCACTAAATGTGTGGCACCCAGGAGAAAATTAACTTTATTTCTTCTGGTTACTGCCGATATTCAGCTCACTATACTGTCCTGGCACTAACAGAAAACCGGCTCTGCAGCATATCAGTACAGAGCCGGCTGTCAGTCAGTGCCGGGGCGTGCTTATAGCCACTGCTCTCAGTGCTGTGAGCATAGGCATAATGAGGACTATCTCTGGGCTACTGCCTGGGGCCCAAGGCTCCGGGAGGTAGGGTCCATGACCAGGTTTCCCTCATTATAATGTTTTGTGCTCAAGTATGTGTTTTTTTGAAATTTATATGTGTATAAGATGTGTGCATATACAGTTGTGGCCAAAAGTATTGACACCCCTGCAATTCTGTCAGATAATACTCAGTTTCTTCCTGAAAATGATTGCAAACACAAATTCTTTGGTATTATCATCTTCATTTAATTTGTCTTAAATGAAAAAACTCAAAAAGAATTGTCCTAAAGCCAAATTGGATATAATTCAACACCAAACATAAAAAAGAGGGTGGACAAAAGTATTGGCACTGTTCGAAAAATCATGTGATGCTTCTCTAATTTGTATAATTAACAGCACCTGTAACTTACCTGTGGCACCTAACAGGTGTTGGCAATAACTAAATCACACTTGCAGCCAGTTGACATGGATTAAAGTTAACTCAACCTCTGTCCTGCGTCCTTGTGTGTACCACATTGAGCATGGAGAAAAGAAAGAAGACCAAAGAACTGTCTGAGGACTTGAGAAACCAAACTGTGAGGAAGCATGGGCAATCTCAAGGCTACAAGTCCATCTCCAAAGACCTGAATGTTCTTGTGTCTACCGTGTCATCAAGAAGTTTAAAGCCCATGGCACTGTGGCTAACCTCCTTAGATGTGGACGGAAAAGAAAAATTGACAAGAGATTTCAACGCAAGATTATGCGGATGTTGGCTAAAGAACCTTGACTAACATCCAAACTAGTTCAAGCTGCCCTGCAGTCCGAGGGTACAACAGTGTCAACCCGAACTATCCGTCGGCATCTGAATGAAAAGGGACTGTATGGTAGGAGACCCAGGAAGACCCCACTTCTTACCCCGAGACATAAAAAAACCAGGCTGGAGTTTGCCAAAACTTACCTGAAAAAGCCTAAAACATTTTGGAAGAATGTTCTCTGGTCAGATGAGACAAAAGTAGAGCTTTTTGGCCAAAGGCATCAACATACAGTTTACAGGAGAAAAAAAGAGGCATTCAAAGAAAAAAACACGGTCCCTACAGACAAACATGGCGGAGGTTCCCTGATGTTTTGGGGTTGCTTTGCTGCCTCTGGCACTGGACTGCTTGACCGTGTGCATGGCATTATGAAGTCTGAAGACTACCAACAAATTTTGCAGCATAATGTAGGGCCCAGTGTGAGAAAGCTGGGTCTCCCTCAGAGGTCATGGGTCTTCCAGCAGGACAATGACCCAAAACACTTCAAAAAGCACTAGAAAATGGTTTGAGAGAAAGCACTGGAGACTTCTAAGGTGACCAGCAATGAGTCCAGACCTGAATCCCATAGAACACCTGTGGAGAGATCTAAAAATGGCAGTTTGGAGAAGGCACCCTTCAAATATCAGGGACCTGGAGCAGTTTGCCAAAGAAGAATGGTCTAAAATTCCAGCAGAGCATTGTAAGAAACTCATTGATGATTACCGGAAGCGGTTGGTCGCAGTTATTTTAGCTAAAGGTTGTGCAACCAAGTATTAGGCTGAGGGTGCCAATACTTTTGTCTGGCCCATTTTTGGAGTTTTGTGTGAAATGATCAATGTTTTCCTTTTTGCTTCTTTCTCTTTTGTGTTTTGTCATTGAAGACAAACTAAATGAAGATAATAATACCAAAGAATTTGTGTCTGCAATCATTTTCAGGAAGAAACTGAGTATTATCTGACAGAATTGCAGGGGTGTCAATACTTTTGGCCACAACTGTATATATGGGCCATGTGAGGGCTCGTACTGTATTAGGACGCTATGTGGGGGGTTTATGCTGTATATAGGGAGTTATGTTGGGGCTCATACTGTACATAGGGAACTAAAAAATAGGAAAAGCTTTTTACCCAGCTTACCAGTTAGATGAAAGTGATTCCTGTGTTGGCATCAGGTTGAAGGCAATTCGAAAGAAAGATATATTCAGCAACAGATACGGGGAAAAATTTAAGCTAGAAACAACACGTTTATTGAAAAAATATAAAAAAAAAATCCATATGAAAAAGTGCAGTGTCCCTGGGAGGTGCACAAACTGACACGTTTCGTACTATGCATTCTTAGTAATAGGATGGCATGATTCCCGGCATAGGGTATTGTTTTATATATGGTAGTAAAAATATAGAGGAAATAATGACACAATCAGATTATTATTTGTTAAAAAAATGTACATTTTTACTCAGTACTCAATGTGTATACATTAAATCCGCTCTGATGTTCACGCCATTTGCCATTCTAGTACTCAGTTTGAGAATCGTTGATGCGTCTTTATATTTTAGCGTGCATGATTCGTCCCTTCTAGTGATGAGTGAGTGTGCTCGTTACTACTCGCAACTCGCTCTAGCATCAGTGTGCTCATAATGTTCGTTACTCGGCGAGTATTTTTTTTGAATGCTCGAGTGGGAGCTCGAATCCTCGCCCCTCATGTTTGGCACTTTTTACACAGCCAATAAGCATGTGGAGATTGCCTGCCAGTCAGTGTAATAATGTAGTCACCTTAGTTGTGGCATTACAGTGGTTGGCTGGCCGCATAGCATCACCAGATCTATATAAGACCCATGATGTTATGCTCAGGACACCGTAACCGATAAACAGGCAGCATAGAGAGAGGTGCTGATGAGAGTCATGTTTATATTCCTGTTAAGTATAACAACAAAGTTCTTAGGGTTAATGATAATAAATACAGGAAAGATGTATATCTTTGCACCGTGTTAGCCAGTAGATAGAAAAATATTCAGGATTGAGAGTCCTCAGTAGTTGATACCTTTTAATGGCTAACTGAAAAGATGGTAATACATTGCAAGCTTTCGAGACTACTCAGGTCTCTTCATTAGTCTAGCCTGATGAAGAGACCTGAGTAGTCTCGAAAGCTTGCAATGTATTACCATCTTTTCAGTTAGCCATTAAAAGGTATCAACTACTGAGGACTCTCAATCCTGAATATTTTGATAATAAATAGTAATAGTGCTGTTACCAGAACTTAGGGAGAGATTGTGCTGAAGGGATCGTGTAGGACAGGATAGGGTGAATTGTACGTCTTTTATGTCGCAGCCTGCAATTCATACCAAAACCTCTTCTCAGGGCTAATAATATTTTTGCTCTTATTCCTGCAAATTGTTCCCGGGCAAGGCAATATTATACACTGTTTTTACTGTGGGAGTTGTGTGTCAAAAGCATACAGTCAGACTAGGTTGGATCTCAAAAGCATTGCTGCAGTCTCATACGTCCATCAGAATTGGGCAAATGCCTGGCATTGTAGTGCTGCCTCTTTTTTGATTTGTGAAATTTAATACGGCATTTATCGTGCTACAGTTGGGCCTCAAAACCGCCTCCCCAAAAAATTATTTGTTAAATAAATCGCATTGCTATATTTATACTGCAGTCTCATACATCTGTCTGAGGTGTGCAAATTTGCCTGGCAGTACAATACTGCAATTTTATTTGAGTAGTGAAATTTTATACGCCATTTATTGTGCTCCAGTTGGGCCTCAAAACCTCCCCAAAAAGAAATTGTTAAAAAAGTTGCATTGCTATATTGATACTGTTGTCTTATACGTCCATCTGAAGTAGGCATTGTCATACTGCAATTTTGCTGACATTGTCATACTGCAATTTTTTTGAGCAGTGAAATTTTATACTGCATTTATCATGCTAGAGTTTAGCCTCAAAATAAACACAAAAAATTTGGTTACAAATAGCATTGTTATATTGATACTGAAGTCTTATCTTATACGTCCATCTGAAGTGGGCAAAGTTTGCTGGCATTGTAATACTGTCTGCAACATTTGTCAGCAGAGATATATCATATGTAATGTGAAAAGATTGTTTCATGGATAGCATATAATGATTCCAGTCACATTTCCAGCACCACCCTGTTCATCACATGGTCCAGTCTCAGTAGCCGTGATTCTGGACCACATAATCCTCACCCTGATCCGCTTTCCTTCCAACATGCCGAGTGCCAGGAGACAAGTGATCCCACACTTGGACACACCGAAGAGCTGTTCAAATTTCCATTTATACATTCTGGCCTCTCCCCTGTCCTTTTCAACTGGGACATGAATGGATAACATGTAGCAATGGTCAAATATTTGAGCAGCCATGTTCACAAGAATGTGACTGTGGGAAAATGAAATTATTTTTGCAAGAGCTGGATGATGATGAAACACAATTGCCAGCAAGTGGTGTTGTTACGCCAGCAAGGCAGAAGGATGTCCAGTTTGGAGAAGTGGAAGATGAGTTTGTGAACGATGAAGCCACTGACCCAACCTGGGAAGATGCCACAGAGAGCTAGGATAGCATCACAACAGGCAGAAAGAGGTATTGGGGTAGCCAGAGACACATGGCGGGCAACTGATTCCTAGAGCACCAACAAATTGCCAAGCCAAGGGTTAGGTGTTCCCGAGCCTGGTGCTTTTTTAAAGACTGTCCAGTTAACACAAAAAGGCCATTTGCAACATCTGCCATGCCAGCATCAGCTGGGGCAGTACAACTATCAGCCTGACCACCAGCAGCATGCTCAAGCACATGCAAGCAAAACACCCAACTACTTGGGTCCAAAAATGCCAGGGTCCAGAAACAGTGTCTGCGGGGGACACAATTGTGTCTTCCCCTGTTCTATGGGCATGCCAATCCCCTGTCCATGATATAGGTGAAGATGCCTCCTACCCTGCACCTGTTGATACATGCTTGCAACCACCGTCAGCAACGACATCCACGTCCTTGTCACAGTACAGGGTTCAGTTGTCCCTACACCAGTCCTCGGAACGTAAGCGTAAATACGCAGCCATCCACCCACAGGCTACAATACTAAATGGGAACATAAACTTCTTGTCCTGGAAATGTTGTCATTTAGGCTTGTGGAGACGGAAACTTTCCATAATCAGTTTGCCGTCCCCACCTTACTCAAGCACGTGTCCCATAACATCAGCAATGCCCTGACCAATGCTGTGACTGTAAAGATTTACTTAACCAAGGACACCTGGACAAGTGCTTGTGGCCAGGGATGCTATATTTCACTGACGGCACTCTCGGTGAACATTGTGAAAGCTGGGAACCAGTCTGACCCTGGGATGAAACACGTGCTACCAACACCAAGGATTGTGGCCCCTTGTTCAGTCAGGGTTGCCTCCACCTTCTACAGCAGTTCCTGCACCTCCTCCTTCTCACCCTCCATCTCACAAACATCAACACAACATCCATCACAAGCTGGAAACACTCCAGCAATGCCTCAGCCAAGCGGCAACAAGCTCTGCTGAAGCTTAGGTGACAAACCGCACATCTCTGCAGAGTTGTTAAAAGATCTAACAGACCAGACTGATCTATTTCTTTTGCCCCTGAACCTACAAACAGGCATGGTCGTGTGCGACAATGGCCACAACCTGGTTGCAGCTATGGAGCTTGGCAATCTCACACACGTACCATGACTGGCTCACATGCTCAACTCAGTGGTTCAGCTTTTTCTGAAAACCTGCCCAGATCAGCCTGAGCTACTTGTAAATGTATACCACGAGTATGCCCATTTCCGCAGGTCAGCTACAGCTGACGCTGCATTAGCAGTGCTGCAGCAGCGTTTGCAACTTCCAGCTCACCGATGTCACCACACATTGGAAGTCAATGTAACATATGTTGGCAAGGCTTTGTGAGCAGCATAGGGCAGTAGATGAATACCAGTGTCATGATCCATGCTGGATCATGACAGATAAAATGCACTAGTAACCTTTTTTTCCCTTAAGCTGTGTGCTTAAAGATAGTTTTGCCCTCGGTGGCCATTAGGGTCATTGCACTGTGGTGGTTTCAGTTCTAGTTTTGCCCCCGGTGGCTGTTAGGATCATTGCACTCTTGTTTCTTTAGTGTAGTGCATGTGATTATAAAGCAGGTGTGATTGCTGCGGCTCTGGTATAAAAGAGTGTCAGGTGTTGCAATCACTGTTGGTGATATTACTCATTTCCAACCAAGACTGGTGAAGGAAGGAGAGAGAGAGTTCCTGGCAGCTCAGTCAGAGTCCTGGTGTGGAAGGAGTCAGAGAGGATTTCCTTGCAGCTCTGACAGAACTTGGTGGCAGCTATTCAGGAGGAAAGCTGCATTCTGGTGGTGGACTCTGTTGCTGGGAGCAAGAGTAACAGAGCAAAGCTAAGTGGTGTTTCCTTGTTTGTATTTTTCCTTGGTGTGTATTAGTACAGCGGTGGGGCCAGTGCCTGCACCACCCAGCTCCCTAGCAAGGGATAGGTGTAGGGTGTGCTAGGGTGACAGGTTCCGGCTCGGCGACAGGTGAGGAGCCTGTATAGGGAACGTTAGGAGTGTGAGGGACACTGTCTCAGGGGAGTGCAGGAGGTCTCCACGTCCCCGTTCCCTATTGCAGGGCCCACCGTTGTAACTGTTTTCCCTTCCCCCATGTCTTGTCGTTTTATTTACCGGCCTGCTGGTCGTGTCACACAGGACGGGTCCACGTGACAACCAGCTACACCATGCTCATCGGTATTCTGGTGAGCCTCCGCACATAAGAGCTGATGAGTGGGCATGGATGTCTGACATCTGTGCGGTTCTCTAAAACTTTGAAGACTGGACCAAGATGGTGAGCTGCGATGATGCCATAATCCCACTTCTCTGTCTACTGAAATGCTCCCTGCTCACAATTGAAGAGGAGGCTTTGCAGGCGGATAAAGTTAAGATGCAGCAGGACACTACAGTATATTGGGTGATGCTACAGAGCTCAACCTCAGCTCTGCTTCTCAGTTCAGAATGGGTGATAATGAGGAGAAGGAACAGGAGCTGGTTGCCTGCGCTACAGACGGTAGTATCCACACCACTTTCATCCAGTCTGTTCAGCATGAATGGCCTGAAGAAAAAAAGGAGGACAAGGAGGAAAATGAGACGGACAACATGGACAGTCACTGTCTTGGTGGGGACAGGTAAGTCTTGGATGTTAGCAGTCTGGCACACATGGCTGAGTTTATGTTCTGCTGCCTCCCCCATGACTCTCGCGTTGTATGCTTTTTGGCCAACACTAATTACTGGTTGGTCATCCTTCTAGACTCACACTACAAGGATAACTTTACATCTCTCCTTTCCATGGCGGAGAGGTCTAACAAAATGCTGCAGTACCAAAAGGCCCTAGTTGAAGAACTACGGTATTAAAAAATTCCAATTTGACAATGCTGACAGCGCAGGTCACAGTTTTTGTAGATCGAGTGGAGACTAGGGAGACACACATCTGATGCAGCAGAGGCAGGGGAACATTCTCAAAGGTCCGGGACAGCTATCTCAGAGCCTCCCAGCGTCCAGGCCCTAATGTGCAGGGTAAATTTTTGGGAAATGCTGAAGGAGTACCTTGCGAACCATATCAACGTCCTCTCCTCCGTGATTCTGCTTTGCCTTACAACTATTGGGTATACAAGCTAGACATGTTGCATGAACTGTATCTCTATACCTGAGAGGTCCTGGCCTGCCCTGCCACTAGCGTTTTGTTAGAGAGGCTGACTCTTATCAAAATAAACAAGGGTTGGATTGGGCCAGACTTCTGTACACCACTGGATGACAGTAGCGGAATACAAACTGAAATCCAGTGTTTTTTTTTTCTTGTATATTTACATGCACCTCTTCTCACCCAAACATGGGTATACGTTTCAGGATCTCATCTTTTTTATGTCGTTCTCATCCTCCACAACCACAATATCAACAGAGTGATCACACTACCCTCACTATACATTTTTAAGGGTGTTTGTAGTGCCAGCATTAACAAATTTTAGATTCCTACCTTGAACATTATTTTATATATAGTGATAGTCACTGGCACTGTATGTGAGGGGAGATATGTATCACTGAGATTGTGTTCTTCTGTGATCTAGAATCCCATAAGTTTCTCTCCAGCAGGCTATGTGCTAAAGTTGTTAATCAGCCATGATAAGGGACTGTTTTGTATGTGAGTAGGTCAGAGATGGGCGGGACTCTTACTCACCATATATCCACCTTAAGGGTGTGGCCGGGATGTTAAATGTACAGTCACTGTTTTTTTTTTCTCTGTGTTGTGGTTTGGAGGGGAGAGAATTCAGATGTGGCTACAGGAGGAGCTTAAGACACATGGTGACTTGAGCAGGCGAACCCCTCAGATATAAGGACTTTCCTATACTTTTTTTTGCCGTTTTGCTAGAAAGGCCATGTTTACTTTACTGAACCCTGCAATGGTTTATGCTGTCTCATAATAAACCAGTACATGACTTACATAACAAATGTTCCTGTTTTGACCTTTGCAAGCAGCTAAATGAGTCAATCCCTGACACGTAGTGTTTTAAATCCAGACAGCGATCCAGGAACACACATAGTGGATGTAGACAAACTGTATATCCTGTGTAAAATCTGCTGTCCAGCACGAGACATCCGGCAGCATGGAGGAGCTTGTGAAGCATCTGGTCCAGGTTCATCAGCAACAACAGATGGCCAGACAACAACAGCAAATGGCACAACAGGAAGCAAATAAACAGTTGGCAGAACAGCTCCAATAACAACAGCAGCAGTGAGTGCAACAGAAAGAACTAACGTGGCAAATGGAACTCCTCCTAGAGATGGTTCGTGGGAAGTCACGGGTCTCCTCCCCAACTTGAGGTGATGACTCCTACGCCCGGAAAGTGGTAAGATTAGCCATGCAAAAAAATGACCCCAGAGGTGATGTGGAAGCTTTTATGACTGTTTTAGAGAGGGTGGCTGAGCGGGAGAAACTTCAGCTAGAACAGTGGGCGAAGGTGCTGGCAGTATATTTGCTGGGAGAAGCTCAAAAGGCATATTATGACTTGGCACTCCAGGATGCTCAAGAATATGCCAAATTAAAGACTAAAATCTTGGCACACCTGGGAGTTACTATGTCCATTATAGCTCAGCAAGTCTACTGCTCAGCGTATGCTGGCGGCAAACCCCCTTGCTTGTAGATGTTTGACTTGTTGCATCTAGTCCAAAAGTGGTTGCAGCTAGAGACTTCCACTTCTTCCCAGATGGTCAAACATGTGGTGATGGACAGGTTCATCAACTCCCTTCCCAGGCCAACACAGACCTTGGTTGCCCAGGGCTACTCTCAGAATGCAGACATGGTTAGCCTGGTGGAAAGATACCAGGTTGTTGAGAAATCCCTTGAGAAACCAGACATCGCCACTTTCCCTTACTGGGATACCCAAAGGGGGCGGGCTCACCATGGAGGGTGGCTAGACCCACAAATGGGGGGTGTCCCAATCCTGTTGAGGTGTCCCTGAAGGTTGTTAAGGATGTGGTCTGCTGGTGATGTCACAATCATGGACATGTAGCCGCTCAGTGTCATATATTCCCTGAACCAATGGACTGCAGCCTAGGCAGGCGTTGATCCTATTACACCTATCTGGCCTGCAGTGTAGATTGTCAATCCGGTGAGGTACTGCAGGTGTATACCATGTCCCTCAATGGGGTATGAGTTCTTGGACTTTTGGAGTCTGGAAGTCTAGTGATCCTAATCAGTACCACACTGCCTCACCAGCTGATCCTGAATAAGTTTGTTGGTGTCTGCTGCATACATGGTGATGCCAAAGACTAATCTGTGGCCAGAGTGACCATGGGAACAGACTGTGGTACTAAGTCCCATGAGGCTGGTGTAGTAAAAGACTTTTTACATCCTGTCATACAGTGGTGGGATTTTTCATTATTTTGGAACTTGTGGCAGAAGGGGGCTGTACAGAGTGTCCCAGACAAAAGCCAGGGCCCTCGGGAAGAGACTCCATCAAAAGCAAAGATGGAGGAGGTTCCCCTATGTGTCCTCGCCGGAGAGGGGGACGAGATGATGACAGAGGAGCCCCTCTTCCCTGAGTTAGAAGTCCCTGAAGAGAACTTTGGGACTGCTCAGCTTAAAGAGCTTACCTTAAAGGGGGCATTTGATAATGTTATTGTATGTAATGTAGTTGCTCAAGAGCTGGGGGCTGACACCAGATTCCTACACTTTGCAGTCAATGACGATTTGTTGTATCGTGTGACCAAACTGAGGGGAGGTCAAATAGTGGAGCAGCTGTTAGTTCTGGGGCCCTTCTGGCAGAGGGTTTAAGGAATGGCCCATTTGCATGTTTTAAGGAGACATCTAGGGGTAGAGGGTCGAGAAAACTCAGGAGAGAGTAATGCGGAGGTTCTATTGGCCAGAATGTTCCTGGGAGTTCCTAAATTATTGTAGCTCTTACCCAACCTGTCAGATAACCGCTCCTATGATAGAGGTCCCCTATGAGAGGATTCCCATGAACCTAGTAGGTCCTCTAGTTAAGTCTGCACAGGGCCATCAGTACATCCTAGTGGTCATGGACTATGCGACCCGGTACCCTGAAGCGATGCCACTAAGGAACTCTTCGGCTAAGAGTATCGCCAGGGAGCTTGTCCATATCTTTGCTAGGACAGACCTGCTAAAGGAGATTTTGATGGACCAGGGAACCCCCTGTGTAGAGTCTTCCAGATTATCCCAGCTGCAAACTTCAGTTTACCATCCGTAGACCGATGGCCTGGTGGAGCGCTTGAACTGATGGAGCGCTTCAATAAGACCTTGAAAGCCATGCTAAAGAAGGTTGTTGATGGAGAGGATGGCGCATGTGATGCCTATCATGAAGGGACATCCACAGGCACAGGAGGCACAAGCAAGAGAATATAACCGATCAGCAAGGCTGAGGCAGTTCCAGCCCAGGAACCGCATGCTATTGCTTATCCCCACAGTAGAGAGCAAGTTCCTAGCCATGTGGAAAGGCCCATCTGGTTTTGTGGAAAAACTGGGTGAGGTTAATTACAAGGTACACCAACCCGGTTGAAGGAAGCCACACCAAGTGTATCATGTGAACTTGCTAAATCCATGGCGAGATCAGGAATTACTTGAAGCTCCTTGCCTGAAAGCCCGTCCAGAAGTCAAAGGGGAGGAGGTCACAATTGCAGAGACTCTAACGCCACCCAGAAGCAACAGTGTTGGGAAGTGCTTCAGCAGAACCGTGACCTATTGTCAGAGTTGCCAGGGTGTACACAGGTGGTGGAACAAGAAGTGTTAACAAAGCCGCATGTAAGGGTAAACTTCAAACCCTATAGAATTCCCCAAGCATGCCAGGAGATAATATCAATAAGTTTAAACTATAGGAAAAAAAGAGCGCAATAAGGTCTTATCAGGGCAGATATTGGAAGAAATAAAAGGAATTTACTCACCTTCTCCAGGAAAGGTTAGCGTTTATCAATCAGTTGTCAGCTTGCTGCATGTCCAAAGGTCCACTCCGTGACCGCCAACATCAATCTTATATGGAATAAAATTCTTGGACTTATGTGCGCTGCTAGGCAAGATATCACATCCAGATATGTATAACCATGTATATACATGTTATCCCCTGAGGAAGAAGTGTGATGTACTTTGAAACGCGTTGGGAAATAAATGGTTAATCTTTCTACATAATCTGGATGTGATATCTTGTCTAGCAGCGCACTTAAGTCCAAGAATTTTATTCCATATAAGGAGGAGATAATATCAAAGGAGATTTAGAGAATGCTAGGCCTCGCTGTGATAGAGGAGTCAAAAAGTGGAAGTTCGAGTCCCATTGTCCTCGTACCGAAGCCCAACTGTGATTGGCGGTTTTGTAATGATTACCACAGGCTGAATGAGATGTCCAGTTTTGATGCATATCCGACGGCCCATGTGGACAAACTCATTGAGAGACTTGGCCCCACAAAATACATTACAACCCTCGACCTGACAAATGGCTACTGGCAGATCCCCATGTCCCAGAGTGCCAAAGAGAAGACAGCCTTTTCAATACATGATGGGTGATTCCAGTACACCAGAATTCACTTCGGACTGCGGGGGGCCACAGCTACCTTCCAGAGGGCAATGGATTGGATCTTGGCTCTACATAGAAAGTATGCCGCAGACTACCTTGATGACATTGTGGTCTTCAGCCCTAAATGGAGTAGTCATCTACCAAAGGTACAGGTGATCCTGGATGCGCTAAGAAAAGTAAATCCGTAAAAGTGTGCCTTAGGGAAGGAAGATGCCAAGTATTTTGCTGTCTCATAATAAACCAGCAGGTGACTTACCTAGGAAGCTTTCCTCACAATATATATATGTATACCGCCCAGGGGTAAATTTTTTCCAACGCATGCACTTGCTGCATGGGCTTTACCAGTGTAGGATACCCTCTCCTTAATAATGGAAAAAAAATTTTTTCTGAGGCCCTCCAAAGGGGTATTGAAGTGCATCCTTCTATTTCTTGCCATCCATTGCACTTAGTGCATAAGATTTACCAGTGTAGGAGACCCATTCATTATTAATGGGAAAAAAATGCATTTCTGTGGATCCACCTTCTAATTGAGGGGAAATTTCTTGAACCCAAAAGAGCTGATGGGTTGTATTAGTATATGATCCAGTGCCTTGTTGTGGGCTGTCAGGTGGTCGTCACATAGGGAGTTATCACACCGCATACAGAATCTCACAGCTGGGACATGAGAAATTGTACAGTAAATACAGAAGTACTTTTTTGTGTTATACATACAGACATAATCCATATAATTTCTATCCACATTTATATGACCCACTAGTAGATAACCAGTTTTTTGTAGCATTTCTGCTTCCCATATTTGTGTGATCGCTGGGTGAAACATGATTGCCATTTGTAGTACTTCTTTTGGATAAATTTACAACCCTTTTCTAGGATATTTTTCAGGGTTCTATCCGTATATAAAATTGGTAGGTGTTTTTTAATAGTGTTAATAATAGTTGGTGCTGTAATGGGTGGAAAAAAATACAGGTTGATCATTTATGCAATCATTACTATTATCAAGAGGTTTAGACTCTAGAATATTCCATTCTTGTTTTAGAATTGGCAGGTCTTTTTGCACGTTGCAGAATTTTATTGGAGTATCCAGGCTTGTGAAAGCGTGAGGCTATAGTGAAGCAGTCTGCTTGATATTTGCTTTCAAGAGTACAACAGCATTTGGCCCTAATATATTCACCTACTGGCAGGTTTTGTACGACATGACTAGGGTATCAGCTAGTCATATATAACAGAGAATTTCCCGAAGTGGTTTTTCTGAATAATTCACACTTTACATCATTGTTTGAACAATCCCCTGTATCACCATTTTATTATAAAATTAGTGTACATCACAAATAATCAAATGTGGAAAAAATCCTACAAGAAAGGTTCAAATATATATACATATATACAGTATGCGTTCAAATAATAAACTATTGCATCCCTCCGAAGAAGCCAGATGCGAAACGCGCACTAGGGGTGTGCGTCCAGGTATGAATTATCACCATGGGTAAATATGCCACTTTGGATTTATTTAGGGTTATTTAATTTTTGTGTGCACAAAGAACGTTCATGCAATATATACACTAATAATGGAACTTGGTTCAAGCATTGTTATATACTTTAGATTCATTGACAGTTGATTGGTGCAATGGTTTATTATATTTGAACACATATATATGAATATATATTTAAATTTTTCTTGTAGGATTTTTTCCACATATGATTATTTGTAATGGATACTAATTTTATATTAAAATGATGATATAGATACTAATATGTTCAGAAAAACCTTTGTACCATCTTGACATTGTTGTATACTAGAACTTTGTATGTGATTTTTCTGGGTTTTGCACACTTGAATGGTATTGGCTATATACCCCCTGTGTATAGTAGGTGCATTGGATGTGATAACCACCCCGTTAATTTATCTTTTAAGTGGGTGGAGGGGGGCAATCACTTTTTCACGCAGGACCCTGTATGTTTGGATTTATTTTTCCCTTTACAATAAAGACCTTCATTTAAAAACTGCATTTTGTGTTTACTTGTATTATCTTAACTTGTGTTGTTTAAATTTGTTTGGTGATCTGAAACATTTAAGTGTGACAAACATGCAAAAGAATTGGAAGTTAGGAAGGGGGCAAACACTTTTTCACACAACTGTTTATAACACTAGTAACCTGCAGATTAACCCTAAGGCTATGTGCCCATGTATGCAGAAAATTTGTGCATGAAAACTGGACTCATTCCCAGAAAACGCGCATTTTTTTCCCGCCCTTTTTTGCGCGTTTTCCGCTCGGTTTTTGAGCAAAAAACGTGCGTTTTTGATGTTTTTTCCACGCGTCCCCAGTCTCATAGAAAATAGCTAAAAACGAGGATTAATGAGCATGCTGCGTTTTTTACCGCGATGCGTTTTTTTCGCTGAAAAAATGCATCAATATGCACAAAAAGTGCAGAATGCATTAAAATGAATGGGATGCTTCTTTTAAGCGATTTTAAGCGTTTTTGCCAGTAAAAGTGCTTAAACGTGAAAAAAACTGCTTACGTGGGAACACAGCCTAAATCTGCAGCTTAATAATGTTATCGGACATGACAGGTTTCCTTTAACATAAATAAGAAAAGAAAAACAGACCAGGAGTGGGGGGAATTGGGGCCAAATATATCAGAAAGCAACTTAAATGGTATGGACACGTGAGTTTTTTCGTTTTTACTTAAATGCATGTATTTTGGACCAAAAATTTCCCTACACATTGCTGCATGCAGGATGAGTTAACTGTGAATCGACAGACTTCCAGCTTTTGTATTACTATTTTGACCAGACAAATCTTCTAATCAGGCAGCATTCAATAGGATAGATGTTGAATTGCGGCTTTACCCTTGGCAGCTGTTTTCCACGACCAAGATGTTCCTCCCCAAATAAATGGAGTGACTCTCTATAAATAAGAGTAGCCAAGACATAGTGTAAAACCATCCACAATGTATTTTTATTCCAAATTGCAAACTTCATAATCACAAATGAGCATGGGATAGTCAGCACAATCAAGCTACTGTATATACTCGAGTATAAACCGACCCGAGTATAAGCCGAGGCTCCCCAATTTTGCCACAAAATACTGGGAAAACTTATTGACTCGAGTATAAGCCAAGGGTGGAAATGCAGCAGCTACTGGTAAATTTAAAAAATAAAAATATATACCAATTAAAGTAAAATTGAGACATCAGTATGTTAAATATTTTTGAATATCCATATTGAATCAGAAGCCCTATATAATGCTCCATACAGTTCATGGTGGGCCCCATAAGATGCTCCATAAAGGTTGATGATGGGCCCCATAAGATGCTCTATACAAAATATGCCCCATGTAATGCTCTATAAAGGTTGTTGATGGCCCCATAAGATGCTCCATATTAAAATATGCCCCATATAATGTTGCACAAAGAATAATGTTGGCCCCATAAGATTCTCCACAGAAAAATATGCCCAATATAATGCTGCACAAAGGTTAATTGTGGCCCCATAATGTGCTCCATAATATAATATACCCCATATAATGCTGCACAAAGGACTATGTTGGCCCCATAAGATGCTCCATAGAAAAACATTCCCTATATAATGATGCACAAAGGATAATGTTGGCCCCATAAGATGCTCCATAGAAAAACATGCCCCATATATTGATGCACAAAGGTTAATAGTGGCCCCATAATACAGTATGCCCCATATGCTGCTGCTGTGATTAGAAAAAAAAATGACATGCTCAGCTCACCTCTCATTGCTGGGGGCTAGGTGCCGGTGTCCTGAACAGGCGGGGAATGTCAGTGACTGTTCAGGCAGAGGATGCGCACTAACTGCGTCATCGCACCCTCTGACCTGAACGTCACAGCCAGAGGACCCGGAAGACGGAGCGGTGCGCAGCAGTTGAACGCGGACAGGTGAATATGGCCAGTGCCGGGGCCCTGAGCAAGCGGCGACACCAGTACCTGACCCCCATAGCACGCCGGTGTCCTCGCCTACTCAGGACACTGGCACCCGGCTCCCAGCGATGAGAGGAGAGTATGTCATTTTTTTTATCACAGGGACCGTGACTCGTGTATAAGCCGAGGGGGTCTTTTTCAGCCAAAAAAGTGGGCTGAAAAACTCGGCTTATACACGAGTATATATGGTAATTAGGGTTGAGCGAACTTGTGGATGTTCGCGTTTGACCGATTTGAAGTTCAAGGTTTGGTTTGGGTATCAGAACTGTACGCAAACTTGAACCTGAACTGGAACCCCATAGAAGTCAATGGGGACCCAAACTTTTGTTCTGTTAAATGGTCAAAGTAAGGGCTAGAGGGCTACAAAAGGAAGCAAAATGGGGGTAAGAGCAGGATAATTTTCCTGCAAACAAATGTTGATAGGGAAATGACTTAAAATAACAATTTGGAGACCCAGAAGTTAAATGGGGCAGACCCATCACTCAGTACATGGAGACGTGTGGACGCTTACTTTTCCACCATGTTGTTGAAACGCTGCCCCCTGCTAATACGAACTGAATCAAATGGTGGTCTTGGATGTTTTGGCGTGCTGAGGAAAGTTTTCCACATTTTGGCCAGGCTAACCCTCCCTTCTGAGGTGATGCAGGTGCCCCAGCTGCATTGGCAACTTCCTCTTCCTCTGCTTTTTGCTTCCTGGTGGGAACGCCATAAATACTGCTTCTACCAGCGTCTATTCATGCTTCAGAAGGAGGGCGCGTTTTCCTTGTAGCGGGGATCCAACAGGGTGTACCACCCAGTAATCAGCACTGGTAACTATCTGGGCAACTCAGTGGTTGTTGCACAGGCACAGCAGCATGTATTCGCTTGTGTGTGCTAGGCTTCCCAGAGGCAACAACCAGCTATCCTCTGTGGGAGGTGAATAGTCTATGTCCTTTTTTCCCCCAGTGATGCCGTTAGATGATTTGAGTGCCACCCTGCTGTGAACACGGCTTCTCCTCATCCTCCAAAAGTTTGCAGACTTTAGATGGACGTAAGAGACATCAGTAGAAATACAGCAATTCTATTTTTTTAACAATTTATTTTTGGGGGGTTTTGAGGCCTAACTGTAACATGATAAATGCTGTATAAAATTTTCACTGCTCAAAAAAATTTCAATATTACAATGCCAGCAAAATTTGTCCAATTGAGATAAATGTATGAAACTGCAGTATAACTATAGCCATGCAATTTATTTAACAAACCATTTTTGGGGGGTTTGAGGCTGAACTGTAGCACGCTAAATGCTGTATAAAATTTCACATCTCAAAAAAAAATTGGCTGCATTAAAGTGCCAAGCAAATTTGCACACCTCAGATGGACGTATGAGACTGCAGCATAAATATAGCAATACTATTGAGATTCAACAAAATCTGGCTTTATGTTTTTGATGCATAACTCCCACAGTAAAATGGTATATACAGTGGGGAAAAAAAAGTATTTAGTCAGTCAGCAATAGTGCAAGTTCCACCACTTAAAAAGATGAGAGGCATCTGTAATTTACATCATAGGTAGACCTCAACTATGGGAGACAAACTGAGAAAAAAAAATCCAGAAAATCACATTGTCTGTTTTTTTTTTCATTTTATTTGCATATTATGGTGGAAAATAAGTATTTGGTCAGAAACAAAATTTCATCTCAATACTTTGTGATATATCCTTTGTTGGCAATGACAGAGGTCAAACGTTTTCTGTAAGTCTTCACAAGGTTGCCACACACTGTTGTTGGTATGTTGGCCCATTCCTCCATGCAGATCTCCTCTAGAGCAGTGATGTTTTTGGCTTTTCGCTTGGCAACACGGACTTTCAACTCCCTCCAAAGGTTTTCTATAGGGTTGAGATCTGGAGACTGGCTAGGCCACTCCAGGACCTTGAAATGCTTCTTACGAAGCCACTCCTTCGTGCTTTGGATCATTGTCATGTTGAAAGACCCAGCCACGTTTCATCTTCAATACCCTTGCTGATGGAAGGAGGTTTGCACTCAAAATCTCACGATACATGGCCCCATTCATTCTTTCATGTACCCGGATCAGTCATCCTGGCCCCTTTGCACAGAAACAGCCCCAAAGCATGATGTTTCCACCACCATGCTTTACAGTAGGTATGGTGTTTGATGGTTGCAACTCAGTATTCTTTTTCCTCCAAACACGACAAGTTGTGTTTCTACCAAATAGTTCCAGTTTGGTTTCATCAGACCATAGGACATTCTTCCAAAACTCCTCTGGATCATCCAAATGCTCTCTAGCAAACTTCAGACGGGCCCGGACATGTACAGGCTTAAGCAGTGGGACACGTCTGGCACTGCAGGATCTGAGTCCATGGTGGCGTAGTGTGTTACTTATGGTAGGCCTTGTTACATTGGTCCCAGCTCTCTGCAGTTCATTCACTAGGTCCCCCCGCGTGGTTCTGGCATTTTTGCTCACCGTTCTTGTGATCATTCTGACCCCACGGGGTGGGATTTTGCGTGGAGCACCAGATCGAGGGAGATTATCAGTGGTCTTGTATGTCTTCCATTTTCTAATTATTGCTCCCACAGTTGATTTCTTCACTCCAAGCTGGTTGGCTATTGCAGATTCAGTCTTCCCAGCCTGGTGCAGGGCTACAATTTTGTTTCTGGTGTCCTTTGACAGCTCTTTGGTCTTCACAATAGTGGAGTTTGGAGTCAGACTGTTTGAGGGTGTGCACAGGTGTCTTTTTATACTGATAACAAGTTTAAACAGGTGCCATTACTACAGGTAATGAGTGGAGGAAAGAGGAGACTCTTACAGAAGAAGTTCCAGGTCTGTGAGAGCCAGAAATCTTGATTGCTTGTTTCTGACCAAATACTTATTTTCCACCATAATATGCAAATAAAATGAAAAAAAACAGACAATGTGATTTTCTGGATTTTTTTTTCTCAGTTTGTCTCCCATAGTTGAGGTCTACCTATGATGTAAATTACAGATGCCTCTCATCTTTTTAAGTGGTGGAACTTGCACTATTGCTGACTGACTAAATACTTTTTTTCCCCACTGTAATATTTTCCTGCTCAGAACAATTTTCAGAATTAAGAGCAAAACGAATATTATTAGCCCTGAGAAGGGATTTTGCTATCAGTTGCATGCTGCAGCATGAAGAACGTACAATTCACCCTATCCTATCCAGTCCTACACAATCCCTTCAGCACAATCTCTCCCTAAGCTGCTAACAGCAGTATTACTAATTATTGTCATTAGCCCTAAGAATAGTTTTTGTTGTGCTTATAATAATATAATAATAATCAGCACTATACAATTGTGCTCAAAAGACTACATATCTCGGCAGAATTTTTTGTTTTCTTGGTCTTTTTACAGAGAATAGGAATGATAGCACCAACACTTTTTCTCCACTCATGGTTAGTGGTTGAGTGAAGCCATTTATTGTCAAACTACTGGGTTTTCTCTTTTAAATCATAATGACAACCCAAAACATTCAAATGTCCCTGATCAAAAGTTTACACACCCTGTTGATTTTGGCCTGATAACATGCACAGAAGTTGACACAAATGGAATTGAATGGCTACTAAAGGTAACATCCTCACCTGTGACCTGTGACAAATGCCAAGAAAATTGTTTGGGATGCAAATTAAAATCCACAAATAACATCAGCTGAAATACTGGAATCTCTGAAAGCTATAGGTGTAGCTATTTTAAGATGCACAATAAGGAGGCACTTGAAGAAAAATGGGCTGTATGGTCGAGTCGCCAGAAGAAAGTCATTACTGCACAAATGCCACAAAGTATCTCACCTACAATATGCAAAACAGCACAGAGACAAGCCTCAAAACTTCTGGAACAAGGTAATTTTGAGTGATGAGACCAAAATTTAACTTTTTGGCAACAACCATAAATGTTACATTTGGAGAGAGGTCAACAAGGCCTATGATGAAAGGAACACCATTCCTACTGTAAGGCACAGAGGGGATCGCTGTTGTTTTGGGAATGTGTGAGCTAGAAAGTAACACAGGAAACTTGGTCAAAGATGAATGCAGCACGTTATCAGCCAATACTAGTGGCAAATTTGAAATCAATGGCCCAGAAGCTGCGCATGGGATGTATTTGGATGTTCCAACATGATAACAATCCAAAACACAAGGCGAAGTTGACCTGTCATTGGCTGCAGCAGAACAAAGTGAAGGTTCTGGAGTGGCCATCTTAGTCTCCTGACCTCAATATCATTGAGCCGCTTTGGGGAGATCTCAAGTGCACAGTTCATGCTAGACAGCCCAGAAATTTACAGGAATAGGAGGCTTTTTGCCAAGAAGAGTGGGCAACTTTACCATCTGAGAAAATAAAGAATCTCATCCACAACTACCACAAAAGACTTCAAGTTGTCATTGATGTTAGAAAGGGCAAAACACGGTATTAAAAAATGGGGTATGTGAACTTTTGATCAGGGTCATTTGGCTTTCTTCTGGCGACTGGACCATACAGCCCGTTTTTCTTCACGTGCCTCATTATTGTACATCTTGAAACAGCGACACCGCTAGTTTTCAGAGAGACCAGTATTTCCGCTGATGTTATTTGTGGGTTTTTCTTTGCATCCCAAATAAATTTACTGGCATTTGTCAGGCTATGTGCCCACGTTAGAGTTTTTAAATGCTCAGGAAACTGATCCCCTTCCCAGAAAACGTGCGTTTTATTTCTGCGCGTTTCTTGCGCGTTTTTGCACAAAAGACGAGCGTTTTTTACGCGTTTTTTCCACGCGTTTTCTGGGAACATTGGGAAAGGCTAAAAACGCTCAGCAATGTGGAAATTAATGAGCATGCTGCGTTTTTAGCCACTAAACAATTCCTGAGCGATTAAAAACACATGCATTGGCACAAAAAGCCAAAAACGCATGCAATTTAATGTGAAGCTTCTTTTAAGCGTTTCTGCAGCATCTGAGGCACAAACGCTGCGGAAACGTTTAAAAAACGCAACGTGGGCACACAGCCTCACAGGTCAAAGGTGAGGATATTACCTTTAGTAGCTATTCAGACCCATTTGTGTCAACTTCTCTGCATGTTATCAGGCCAAAATCACCAGGGTATGTACACACATGGTCAAAATTGTTGGTACCACTCGTTTAATGAGAGAAAAACACACAATGGTCACAGAAATAACTTGAATCTGACAAAAGTAATACTAAATCAAAAATCTATGAAAATGGACAAATGAAAGTCAGACATTGCTTTTCAACCATGCTTGCACAGAATTTAAAAAAAAAAAAATAAAACTCATGAAATAGGCCTGGACAGTAATTATGGTATGATGGTACTCTTAACTTAATATTTTGTTGCACAACCTTTTGAGGCAATCACTGCAATCAAATGATTCCTGTAACTGTCAATGGGACTTTTGCACCTCTCAGCAGGTATTTTGGCCCACTCAAGAGCAAACTGCTCCAGTTGTCTCGTGTTTGAAGGTTGCCTTTTCCAGATGGCATATTTCACCTCTTTCCAAAGATGCTAAATAGGATTTAGGTCAGGGCTCATAGCCATTCTTGGGTGTTTTTAGATGTGTGTTTTGGGTCATTATCCTGTTGCAAGACCCATGACCTGCCACTGAGACCAAGCTCTCTGACACTGGGCAGCACATTTCTCTCTAGAATCTCTTGATAGTCTTGAGATTTCATTGTACCCTGCACAGATTCTAGACACCCTGTCCCAGATGCAGCAAAGCAGCCCCAGAACATAACAGAACCTCCTCCATGTTTCACAGTAGAGACAGTGTTCTTTTCTTGATATGCTTCATTTTTCCATCTGTGAACATAGAGCTGATGTGCCTTGCCAAAAAGTTCAATTTTTGTCTCATCTGTCCATAGGAAATTCTCCAAGAAGCTTTGTGGCTTGTCAACATGTAGTTTGGCAAATTCCAGTCTGGCTTTTATGATTTTTTTTCAACAATGGTGTTCTCCTTGGTCGTCTCCCATGAAGTCCACTTTGGCTCATACAATGACAGATGGTGCGGTGCGATCTGACACTGATGTTCCTTGAGCTTGAAGTTCACCTTTAATCTGTTTAGAAGTTTTTCTGGGCTCTTCTGTTACCATTCATATTATCCGTCTCTTTGATTTTTTTTAATCAATTTTCCTCCTGCGGCCTCATCCAGGGATGTTGGCTACTTTCCCATGGAGCTTAAAATTCTGAATAATATGTGCAACTGTATTCACAGGAACATCAAGCTGCTTGGAGATGGTCTTATTACTTTTACCTTTAACATGTTTGTCTATAATTTTCATTCATATTCTCAGAAAAAAGGCCTCGAAAGCAAAAATTCTGCCAGAATATATAAACTTTTGAGCACAACTGTAACTGTGGTTGAATATCTGGCTAATACACCGCTACAATTCTTTCTCTCTCTCATCAGCACCTCTCCCCACGCTGCCTGTTTCCGGGATACAATGTGTAAAATATGGCGTCACGGGTCTTATATAGACCTGATGATGCTATGCGGCCACCCAATCACAGTAATGCCACAACCAAGATGGCTACTGCATTACACTGACTGGCAGGCAATTCCCAAATGTTCATTGGCTGTCTAAAAAGTGCCAAACATGCGGGGTGGGGACTAGAGCTCCTGCTTGAGCCTTCAAAAATAATCGCCGAGTAACGAGCATCCCAAGCACACTGATGCTTGATCGAGTAACAAGTAGTGACGAGCACAATCACTCATCACTTCCAGGAAAGAAACATGGTTCATATTGCCTCTCACAAGATTTCCTGCATCAGGAGGTGAGTAGCACCGATGATATCATGTCTCCCATACCTATCAGGATATTTGCAAAATCGCCAGGTATTAGGCCCTTGACAAATATAGAAAAAAAATTATCTTTTTGATGTGCCTCTTATTTTTTTCTATATTTGTCAAATGGTCTCAGCACCTATAAATGTAAAGCCTAAATCCATCATTGGACTCTGAATACCTGCCGACTGTGCACATGTCCTGGCCGATATGTGCAGATGTACTGTTATCACAGCTCCTCATATAGAATTGAGCAGTTCTGGACAACTCCTTTAACTCCTTCACTGTCCTAGACTACTGCCAGAGATGCTGATAATAAAATGGTTCTGTGCTGTAGAGCTCTAGTCTTACAGTGGGGAAAATAAGTATTTGATCACTTGCTGATTTTGTAAGTTTGCCCACTGACAAAGACATGAACAATTTATAATTTTAAGGGTAGGTTAATTTTAACATTGAGAGATAGAATGTCAAAAGTAAAATCCAAAAATCACTTTGTATGAATTATATAAATTTGTTTGCATTTTGCAGTGAGAAATAAGTACCGTATTTTTCGGACTATAAGATGCACTTTTTTCTTCCAAAAATGTGGAGGAAATTGGGGGGTGCGTCTTATAGTTCATATTGGCTCTGGCTATGGTGGGGAGGTGGAGGAGTGGTTTCGGCAGACCAGTGTGTCACAGTGGCTAACTCCTGTGCCCGCTGCTAAAGAGAAATGAATATACACTTCATTCCACTTCCTTGGGTGTGTAGGGCAATGAATTTTAATTTCTCTTTAATGGCATCCTGGTATGATTGGCCCCCATCCCTGTCCTGTATGATAGGTCCCATCCTTTCCTTATCCTGGTATGACTGGCCCCATCAGAAAACATTAAAATAATAAACATTGCACTTACATTCCTGGCGCTTCCTCGCAGCGTCCTGCTCCGATGCCAACAGCTGCTTAATGCTTGTAAGTAGTGCATGGCAGGGACGTCATGCGCTTCTTGCAAGCAGAGCACGGCTGCCGGAATACTCAATGCTCCGCACGCCGGGACTGTGTGCACAGAGAGCAGTGAGTATTCATTGCTGTCTAGCGAGCACAGCAATTTCTCTTAGGTATCGGCACAAGTGACCGCTGGCAGCAGCAAGAAGACTCTGTCTGACACTGTACGCGCTACTGAAGAGCAATGAATACTCACTGCTCTCTGTGCGCACACAGTCCCGGTGTGCAGAGCATTAAGTATTCCGGCAGCTGACCTTCAGCTTGCAAGCAGCGCATGATGTCCCTGCCATGTGCCTCTTACAAGCATTAAGCAGCTGCTGGCATTGAAACAGGATGATGCGAGGGAGCGCCAGAAAGGTAAGTGTAATGTTTTTTTTAATGTTTTCTGATGGGGCCATGAATACCAGGATGGGGATGGGGGGCAACCATACCAGGATAAGGATGGAACCATGCATACCAGGACCGGGATGGGGCCAATCATGCCAGAGTAAGGATGGGACCATAGATACCAGGATAGGGATGGGGCCATGCATACTAGGATGAGATGGGGGCCCTGCATGCCAGGATAGGGATAAGCGAGATCATTCCTGCCAGGATAGGGATAAGGGGGGCATGCATACCAGGATGGGGATGAGGAGGCATGCATACCATGATGGGGATGAGGGCCATGCATGCCAGGATAGGGATGAGGGAGCCATGCATACCAGGGTAGGGATGAGGGAGGCCATGCATACCAGGGTAGGGATGAGGGGAGACGTGCATACCAGGGTAGGGACGAGGGGGGCCATGCATGACAGGTTAGGGATGAGGGGGGCCATGCATACCAGGGTAGGGATGAGGGAGCCATGCATTCCAATATCTTACTATTGCACCAACAATTTTCTCCTTCTCACCCAGCATCTTAATTATGGTTTTGTAGCCCATTCCAGCTTTGTGCGGGTCTATGGTCTTGTCCCTGACATCCTTTTAAAGCTCTTTGGTCTTGCCCATTTTGTAAGGGTTAGAGTCTGACAGATTAATTGGGTCTATGGACAGGAGTCTTTTATAAAGGTGACTATGTAAGACAGCTGTCTTTATTGCAGGGAATGAGTTGATTAGGAGTGTCTAATTGGTCAGTAGGAGTCAGAACTCTTAATGGTTGGTGGAGATCAAATACTTATTTCTCTCTGCAAAATGCAAATAAATATATACAATTTATACAATGTGATTTTCTGGATTTTATTTTTGACATTCTATCTCTCAATGCTAAAATTAACCTACCCTTAAAATTATAGACTGCTCAGTGGGCAAACTTACAAAATCAGGGATCAAATACTTATTTCCCCCACTGTACTTAGACTACTAGGGACATTAACCTCTTTTTTGCCCTAAACCACCACAGAACTCTGGAGCCTAGCTATCACCCAGTTAGAAGAGAACAGTGCCAAAATCCCTATCTACCCCGATTGCTGTCTATAAAGGCTTAGAGGAAGGCTGTGTGCCTATGTTGCATTTTATAAGCGTTTCCGCTGCGTTTTTGCCACAGCGGAAATGCATAAAAAATGCTTAAAAAACGCATTCCCATGCAATCCTATGGGATTCTGCAATTGCTGCGCCCATACTGCGGATTTTACCGCTGTGGAATCGCATTGTGGTAAAATCCACAGCATGTCCATTACTTCTGCCCAATTGATAATTGAAATGCTCACTTTATGCATGTGGCTACGCCCACCATGCGTAAAGTGAGCCCTTCATCGGCGGATGGAGACTCTCCTCCATGTCCTGGGTACCATATTCCTGTAAAAAATAGAATTAAAATAAAAAAATAGGGATATACTTACCCTCTGACGGCCCCCGGAGTCCTCCCGCGTCTCAGCCACGCTGCCAGCATCTTCCGTTCCCAGAGATGCATTGTGCAAATGATGACGTACCGTTGACCTCTGTCATGACCTCTGATGACGTACCTGTCTCGCGTGATGCTACGTCATCAGAGCTCATTGTCACGAGGCATCCCTGGGAACGGAAGATGCTGGCAATATGGAATATGGTACCCAGGGCATGCTTCAAATTGCTTGGAAAGCGCTAGCATTCTGCAAGCTAAAAATGCAGGAAAATTCCGCATGCGTTTTACCCGCGGCAGGGAGTTGCGGAAATGCTGCGCAAAATTCTACAGCATTTCTGCAATGTGGGCACTTAAGCTTATACTTCGACTACCAGGGACATTAACCTTTTTTTTGCCCTAAGCCACCACAGAACTCTGGAGCCTAGCTATCACCCAGTTAGAAGAGAGCAGTGCCAAAATCCCTAACTACCCCGATTGCTGTCTACAAAGGCTTAGAGGAAATGTTATTTCAATGGGGATACATTACTTAAAGAAGCACTCGCATCAACATTTTTAACATCATTTACAATTGCTGATTTTGCCTTTCTGCCCACTCCACACATTTTGTGTAGAAATGCAAAGGTTTTCTCCAAGATAGAAAACTAATTTTGAAATGGTAAATGTATTGGTGGTAAACATTAATTAACCTTCGTTATTTTCTGCACAAAACCATAGAAAAGTATAAGCAAGCATCTAAAAAGAAATTCACCTTCCCGACAATGCTTTCTGAAGAGTGGTAAATAGGAGGACACTGTTGAAAACACAGTTTTGCCAAAAGTTCACTAAAATCCATGTGGTGACTTCAAAAACAAGTTGAAAAATTAGATAGTTGAACTCATACCGAAAAAAAAAAGAATCCTTCAAAAAGCTATGTGGTTAGAAAAATAACAAAGTTATGGCTTTAAGAAGGAGAGGAAAAAACGAAAATGCAAAAAGTGAAATTTGTCTGCAGGGGAAAAAGAGCTTAAAGGTGTAAATCTGCAGAGGAAATTTTTGCAACCGAATGAGATAGCTGCAGATTTGAAAATTGTTGTTAAAGGGAACCTGTCAGCAGGATTGTGCATAGTAACCTACACAAAGTGTCAGGTCGGCGCCGTTATACTGATTAAAGCGATACCTTGGTTGATGAAATCTGTCTTGTGGTTGTTGTTTAATCTTTATTTGCAGTTTTGAGTTAATGATATGCTCATGCTCCTGGCAGCCTGTGGGGGTCTTCATGTGGTGCTCTGATTAGGTATTCATGTGTACGGCTTATGACAAGTCACTGATGCCTCAGAGACCTGCCCCCTAATTTACATAATGAATATTACCGTATTTTTCGGACCATAAGACGTACTTTTTAAGCCCAAAATTTTGGGGGAAAATGGGGGTGCGGCTCATGGTCGGAGTATACTTACAAATACTGTTGCAGCAGTCCCAGTCCGGGCGATGCAGCCTCCCTTCCCAGGCTGTTGCGGCTGTGGTGTGGCGGTGTTACTCCTCTGTGGGGCGGCGGCAGTGGTGCTCCTCTGTGGGGCGACGGCAGTGGTGGTGCTCTGTGGGGGGGCGGGCTCCACCGGCATTTCTTGAAAGCCCGGAGGCCCCCGCAGATCCAGTGCTGCAATGCGGTGGCCTCCAGGAATATGACCGCCGATCTCGGCAACGAGATTTCGCTGCCGAGATCAGAATCTGAGCAAGCGACGCCCCCCCGGCGGCCATTTTCCAGCAGGCCACTGCACGCTCAGATTCCGATCTCCACAACGAGATCTGAATCTGAGCATGCGCCGCCCCCGGTGGCCATTTTCCCACAGGGGAGCCCTGCCACCCCACAGAGGAGCACCATCACCCCACAGAGGAGCACCAGCGCCGCCGCCTCCTCCTCACAGAGGAGCACCACCACTGCCGCCCTACAGAGGAGCACCACCTCCGCCGTACCTGGTGCAAAATGTCAGCGGAGCTCCGCCGCACCACAGGGCAACACCACAAAGTACCACTACTGCACCAGCCTGGGATGGAATTTCCTGGAAGCCACAACACCAGCCTGAGCCACCGAACAACACCTGTGACCACTCCTCCACCTGTGCCGATCCCCCTTGGTAAGCTGAATTCGGACTGTAAGATGGACCTCCATTTGACACATCATATTTTTTTTCCCTATTTTCCTTCTGAAAATTTGGAGTGCGTCTTATGGTCCGGTGTGCATTATAGTCCGAAAAATACAGAATATATACAAGTGCTTCTCACTAAATTAGAATATCGTCAAAAAGTTAATTTATTTCAGTTCTTCAATACAAAAAGTCAAACTCATATATTATATAGAGTCATTACACACAGAGTGATCTATTTCAAGTGTTTATTTCTATTAATTTTGATGATTATGGCTTACAGCCAATGAAAACCCAAAAGTCTTTATCTCAGTAAATTAAAATGCTTTATAACATCAGCTTGAAAAATGATTTTAAAATCTGAAATGTTGCCTACTGAAATGTATGTTCAGTAAATGCACTTAATACTTGGTTGGGGCTCTATTTGAATCAATTACTGCATCAATGCAGTGTGACATGGAGGCGATCAGCCTGTAGCACTGCTGATGAGGTGTTATGGAAGCCCAGGTTGCTTTGATAGCAGTCTTCAGCTCGTCTGTATTGTAGGGTCTGGTGTCTCTTATCTTCATCTTGACAATACCCCATTGATACTCTATGGAGTAAAGGTCAGGCGAGTTTGCTGGCCAATCAAGCACAGTGATACTGTAATTTTAGGTATTTGTACTGTTGGCAGTGCGGACAGGTGCCAAGTCCTGCTGGAGAAATAAATTTCCATCTCCAAAAAGCTTGTCGGCAGATGGAACTTCACACTAGACCTCAGCAGCTTGGATTTTGTGCCTTTCCACTCTTCCTTCAGACTCTGGGACTTTGATTTCTAAATGAAATTCAAAATTTACTTTCATCTGAAAGCAACACCTTGGACCACTGAGCAACAGTCCAGTTATTTTTCTCCTTGGCCCAGGTAAGACGCATCTGGCATTGTCTATTGATCATGAGTGGCTTGACACAAGGAATGATACACTTGTAACTAGCGTTGAGCGACTTTGGTCGAATCGGGTTTCATGAAACAAAATTTAAAATTTGTTTCAGATGAAACTGGTCTGACTAGGGCAAAAAAAGTCGGCGTTTCGTCCGAAACCCGACCCCAATGCAAGTCAATGGGAAATAAAAGTCGGCATTGAGCGGATGACATTCATCCACTCAATGCCGACTTTTATTCCCCATCGACTTGCATTGGGGTCGGGTTTCGGACGAAACTCCGACTTTTTTTGCCCTAGTCGGATCAGTTTCATCGGAAACAATTTTTGTTTCATGAAACCCGATCCGACCAAAGTCGCTCAACTCTACTTGTAACCAATGTCCTGGATATATGTGTGTGTGTGGTGGCTCTTGAAGCAATGACTCCAGCAGCAGTCCACTCCTTGTGAATCTCGCCCCCATATTTTTGAAAGGCCTTTTCTTAACAAGCCTTTCAAGGCTGCGGCAGTTATCCTGATTGCTTGTGCACCTTTTTCTACCACACTTTTTCCTTCCACTCAACTTTCCATTAATATGCTTGGAGACAGCACAGCCAGTTTCTTTAGCAATGACCTTTTGTGGCTTACCATCCTTGTGGAGTGTGTCAATTACTGCCTTCTGGACATCTGTCAAGTCAGCAGTCTTCCCCATGATTGTGGAGCCTACTGAAACAGACTAAGGGACCTTTTTAACTCCTTAATGACCAGAGCTTTTTGCGTTTTTGTTTTTCGCTACCCTTCTTCCCAGAGCCATAACTTTTTTATTTTTCCATCAATATGGCCATGTGAGGGCTTATTTTTTTGCGGGACAAGTTTTAATTTTGAACAATATCATTGGTTTTAACATGTCATGTACTCAAAAACATGGAAAAACAATTCCAAGTGCAGTGAAATTGCAAAACAAGTCCAATCCCACATTTGTTTTTGGTTTGGTTTTTTCCTAGGTTCACTAAATGCTAAAACTGACCTGCCATTATGATTCTCCAGGTCAATACGAGTTCATAGACACCAAACATGTCTAGGTTGCGCCATTTTCCGAGACCTGTAGTGTCTCCAAAACGTAATTCGGGCGTTTTGATTTTTTTCTCGCTATGCCGCTTAGCAATCAGGTTAAACCTTTTTTTATTGATAGATCTGGCAATTCTGAACACGGCGATACCTAATATGTGTATGTGTGATTTTGTTTTAATTGTTTTATTTTGAATGGGGCGAAAGGGGGGTGATTTAATCTTTTTTTTATTTTTTCATATTTTTTAAAACATTTTTTTTTTAAATTTTGGCATGTTTCAATAGCCTTCATGGGAGGCTAGAAGCTGCCACAACTTGATCGGCTGTGCGACATAGAAGCGATGCTCAGATCGCCTCTATGTAGCTGAATGACAGCATTGCTATGAGTGCCGACCACAGGGTGGTGCTCATAGCAATACGACATCAACAACCATGGAGGTCTCAAGGAGAATGCTGGTTGTTATGCCGATGCACCGTTGAGCCCCGATCACGTGACGGAGGTCAGCGGTGCACTTATTTCCGGCCGATGGCCGGAAGCGCGCGTTAAATGCCACTGTCAGCATTTGACAGCGGAATTTAACTAGTTAATAGGCGCGTGTGGATCGTGATTCCACTCGTGCCTATTGCGGGCACATGTCAGCTGTTCAAAACAGCTGACATGTACCACCGGAGCCCTCATCAAAGCAGGGGTACTGCCATTGGACGTCCAATGGCAGTAAGGGGTTAAACGCTTAGGAAGCTTTTGCAGGTGTTTTTTGTTAATTATTCTAATTTACTGAGATAATGACTTTTGGGTTTTCATTTTTATCATCTCATGCGACCGTATAGATCGGACAGCGCACTGACAAATGTTATTCAATAGGGCTGTTCAGAAGAACGATTCTTCTCTCTGGCTGACTGTCCATGAGGAAAACATTGCAGCATGCACTACTTTCTTGTATATATCGGATTAGAGTCACACATTCCAGTCTATGAGTGTTTAAAAAAATGGATCCCAAACATCCAAGTGGCATCTGACTTTCACAGATACATTTCTATTATAAACCTAGGAAACTGTATTTGCTCTTGTATATTTTTTACTGTAGATGTATGAAAGCAGATCTCACACAGATGTTACACGGACGTGAAAAATGGACACATGATGGCGCCAAGATGAATCTTAGTTTTTTCAGGATAAAACTTGGATGATTTTTCATACAATCGTCTGCAGCTGGCTTTAAAGGGAACCTGTAGCAAAAATACAACAACATTTTATTCCAAATACGTTAATAGTGTTTGCCTCTTTGCTGTTTTATTTCTAAGGCCGGGGTCACACTTGCGAGAAACTCGCACGAGTCTTGCATCTCAATACCCGGCACTGCCGCCGACACTCGGGACCGGAGTGTGCGGCTGCATGTATTTCTATGCAGCTGAGCGCTCCGGTCCGAGTGCCGGCGGCAGTGCCAGGTATTGAGATGCGAGACTCGTGCGAGTTTCTCGCAAGAGTGACCCCAGCCCTATAAAACATATTTACTTTAAATGCTGTTATATAGGTAGTTACAGCCAGAGTATTATCACTGTGACCACCGTCCCTGTTCTTGGGTTAGTGGAACGTATTTTTTTTCATATCTATCTTCGGGCTAATAATTTCACTTATTATGCAGATCTAAGCTGGAAAAAAGTGAGGAATTGCCAGACTTTGAGGACTACTAAAAATCCCGGGTAAGGCCTCATTCAGACATCCATATTGCACCTACGTGTTCTATCCATGTTTAGAAAGGATGAAACATGTACCCATTATTATCTATGGTACTATTAACATGTCTGTGATTTTCCATAGACCATGTGTCCATACAAAACTCATAGAGAAATGTCCAGTTTTTTCCAGTATCATACATGAAAAATACCAATACAAGCCTATCGATATGTGAGAAAGACATGCAGCACACTGATCATCAGTGTACCATCCACGTGATGTCCGTATATAAAATTGCAGAGTATAGAAGTAGCTTTGTAATGTATTTATCCATCTTTGAAAAAGTACTGATGACGACACACTGATGGGAAAAACAGACACACTGATGGTACAATTTTGTCATGTACTTGTTGAAACATGGATGTGTGAATGAGACTTTATAGGAATTTTCTGCTTGTATCTGTCTTTCTATCTATCTATTGTAAGGGTATGGACTGCCCAGTCCCTTTCTCTGAAGACAGAGTCATATTATAAGAATAGTGTTGTGCAGTTTTACTGCGTTTTATTGTGCCATGTGAAATGTGGACTGTGTCATGTGGTTTTTAGTAATGTAATGTAACTAATGTATAGTTGTCAGGAGCCCCGCACTGCACTTGCTCACTGAGCCAGTGCGGGTGTCCTGAGTACAAAGACAGTGCTCAAAGATACCTGTGGAGCAGGGCAGCAGCGGTGATGATGCGTGCTTCAGAGTATCAGGACCTGAAGCACATGACTGCTGGGGGCGTGGCCTAAGCTCCACAGATCTAGGAGCTGCAGGGAAACTCCTAGAAAGGTAACTACAGGACAATGTTACCAAGGGGCATAGACAGAGACAGAAACCAGATCAAGCCGAGGTTAAAGCACGACATAGCAATACAGTACCAAAGGGTTAGACAGAATGGATAGTCAGGACGTAGCAAAAGGTCAGAAAACCAGAATGGGCAATAGACGGTACAATAGGGACAAACTGTAACGGAGTAACGATAGCCAAGCCAGGAGGTCAGAACCGGAGAAGACAATAGTACCAAAGCGAGAGACGGGGTACAGAGTGAGGGAACAGGCTGGGTCATACACGGGAAGCAAACAAGCAACGCAGAATACACGCACACCAGGGGTCAGACACACCAGAACAACAGTATAGCTGACAGAGAACCCTGGTAAAGAGTGAGCATAAATACCCCTCCCAGATCCAGAAAGAGGCCATGAACACTTAACCCTGTGAGTGCAGGGCAAGAACCCTGTTCAAACCATGACAATAGTGTTGTAAAGAACTGGTACTGCTCTGTAAATACTCTAAAGGTAACGCCTATTGTGAGTAACATGTACTCAGCTCAGGTGTAGGGAAAGTATAGGATATACATCGGTGCTTAGATTAGAGATAGTGACTGTAGTTAAGTAGGTGAAAAGTTAAATCTGCCCAGCAACAGAATGCTTGGGCCAATAAAGTCCTTACTCTTTGCAATTGAAATTATTTTGGAGAGCTGCCTTCTTTTTATTTATTTATTTGTTTATTTTTATTTTGTAGATTTATAATGTAAAAATGTATTACTATCTGCCTACTCATACATCCATCTATTCATTTATCTGTCCGTTCCTATTCCAATATAAACTCCACCCCAAATCCTTCACCCTCCATTCTTCATACTGCTCCTTTTTCTATCCCATGTACTAGAGGTTTTTATGTTGCATTATAGACTGACATTTCAGAATGCTGTCACTTTCCCTGTACTCACGTATTTGCATGTGTTTTATTCAGTCTACTGCCACATAACATTTACGCCGCTTTCTTGCTCCCTGAGCTTTCTTCTCATTGTATTTGGCTGTCATCGTCTGCATATCATTTAACAGGGGCAACCTTCCTCATATCTCCCTGCCATTATACACAGATCTGACCCAATGAATTTCTACAGCTTTTCTTGGCATGTTGCCAGCAGACGGGCCACAAGGGATGTTTTGTCTTTGTGCCTGTCATCACTCTTACCGTTTTGGCTTCATTTCAGCTTTGCCATCAAAATAGTTTGTTACGTGACTGTAAGATTTATGCAGGTGGTAATGTGGAGACTGGGAAATGCTTACCCTATAAAGAAATTTCATAACATATACATATGTCAGCTTATCTCTGGGGCTCCTGATTTAATGGCCTTAATACCAAGGCTGGCTAGCCTTGTTGTTGAGCATTGTGGGCTTTTTTTTGTAAATGCTGTGTTTGTATAGATAAATATAATTTACGTTGTAGCCTTTTTATGACTAGATTGAGTAATTCAGTTACCAGTCATGTTTGTCTTGCATGTGTACATTAATCTGAACTATTGGATAGAATATGTAATTCCATCTGATATTAAAATGGGATTGATGTTATTTATATTAGTACCATAATAATAATGATGATAATCAAAATATTAATAAAATGATTATGAGCAGTATTGGCATACAGTATTATGTGATCACTATATACATATCGATACATATTATACATATTGAAATCTCTTCATGTTTGGGGTTCTCACAAATTGTATTATGGCTCTTTTTGTCATAATTTGCATAGATATCCATGAGGCTTCTAAGCTTGGAAGCCTACATAGGCCTCCCGATTTCCAGACAGACATTCATAGTCATTGAAAATAGGGAAGAATATTCCTATACAGTTGAAAACAGAAGTGTACCTACACCAAATAAAAAGACACACATGCATGTTTTTCTCAATATCTGACAAGAAATCAGAATAAACCTTTCCCGCTTTAGGTCAATTAGGATTACCATAATTATTAATATTTGCCAAATGCCAGAATAATGAGAGCTAGAGAATGTTTAAGGCATTTTATTACTTACTGCAAAGACAAAAGTTTACATACGTTAAGATTACTATGCCTTTAAACAATTCTGGACTTCCCATATGATGATGCCATGTGTTTGGAAGCTTCTGATAGTTTTTTTTGGCAACATCTGTGTTAATTAGAGACACACCTATGGATGTATTTTAATGCACACATGAAACACACTGCTTCTTAGTAGCTTCATGGGAAAGTCTAAAGAAATCAGCCATGATATCAGGAAGAGAATTGTGGTCTTGCACAAGTCTGGCTCATCCTTGGGTACAATTTCAAGATACCTGAAGGTGCCTTGTCCATCTGTACAAACAAATATATGTAACTACAAACAAGATGGGAATGTCCAGCTATCATAACGCTCAGGAAGGAGATGGGTTCTGTGTCCCAGACCCAGAGATGAACGTGCTTTTGTCCGACATGTGCATACCAACCCAAGGACAAAAGCAAAAGACCTAGTGAAGATGATGACAGAAGCTGGTAAGATTGTGCAATATCCACAGTGAAACAAGTACTGTATCAACATGGGCTGAAAGGCCACTCTGCCAGGAAGAAGCCATTACTCCAAAAGAAACATAAAAAAGCCAGATTAATGTTTGCAAATGCACACAGGAACACAGACCTTAATTTTTGGAAACATGTCCTGTGGGCTGATGAAACTAAAATTGAACTTTTTGGACATAATGACCATTGTTAGTTTTGGAAGAAAAGGGAGAAGCTGGGAAGCCTAAGAACACCATCCCAACTGTGAAACACGGGGGTTACTGGTGCACTTCACAAAATAGATGGCATCATGAGAAAAGAAGATTATGTGGCAACATTACAGCCGCATTACACCAAAGTGAACAAGAGATGCCCTGGATATAGACGAATGCACTCTCTGCATTCATATTACTATTTGCTAATAGACAGGAAAATAAAAAAAAGCATCACTCAAGGGTTTCATTATAGGGAACCTTGAAAAAATGTTTTTACTCATAACCTGAAGATGTGAGGTTAATCTGCAGGTTAATAGCATTCTGAACCTGTCCGGCACCTGCACTGAGAGCTCCGCTGCCAGGAGGAAATTAACTTTTATCCCCCTGGCAGGGTTCAGCTTCTGGTCATAGGGACGGCAATGGCACAGCTTCAGTCACCGCTCTGTGTATAGAGAATGGCAGCTGTAACCACGCTCCCCCACACTGACTGACAGCAAGCTCAACATTAGGGCCAGCTGTCATTCAATGCTGGGGCGCAGTTATAGCCACTGCTCTCTATACACTGATCAGTGGCTGAAACCGTGCCAGCGTCTTCTATTTGGAAAACTAAACATTCCCAAATCCTGCAACCTTTCCTCATAAGAAAGGGTTTGCAGACCGGTCACCATTCTGGTCGCTCTTTTCTGAACTTGCTCCAGTTTGTTGATGTCTTTTTTAAAATGTG
Source organism: Dendrobates tinctorius (assembly GCF_039654945.1). Taxonomy (NCBI): domain Eukaryota; kingdom Metazoa; phylum Chordata; class Amphibia; order Anura; family Dendrobatidae; genus Dendrobates; species Dendrobates tinctorius. The sequence goes on along the minus strand of NW_027362054.1, from coordinate 6,200,241 downwards.
GTGTCCAAAACTGGACACAATATTCCAGGTGAGGTCTGACCAAAGAGGAGTAGAGGGAAATAATGACTTCACGTGATCTAGACTGTATGCTTCTGTTAATACATCCTAGAATTGCATTTGCCTTTTTTGCTGCTGCATCACACTGTTGACTCATATTCAGTCTGTGATCCATTAGTATACCCAAGTCTTTTTCACATGTGCTGTCACTTAGCCCTATTCCTCCCATTCTGTATATGCTTTTTTCATTTTTGTTGCCCAGATGTAGTATTTTGCATTTCTCCCTGTTGAAAACCATTTTGTTAGTTGCTGCCCACTTCTCCAGTTTATTTATATCTTTTTGAATCCTCTCTCCCTCTTCTCTAGTATTAGCTATCCCTCCTAGCTTTGTGTCATCAGCAAATTTAATCAGTTTACCCTCAATTCCTTCATCTAAATCGTTGATAAAGATGTTGAACAATACAGGGCCCAGGACAGAGCCCTGTGGTACCCCACTTGAGACATTCTTCCAACTGGATGTGCAGCCATTTACGACCACTCTTTGGGTCCGATCACTAAGCCAGTTGCCTTGTCCACTCCATACTTAGTCATTTTTTCAATAAGGATTGTATGAGAGACTTTGTCAAATGCTTTACTGAAGTCAAGATATACTATATCTACAGCATTTCCTTGATCCACCCAATCAGTGATTCCGTCATAGAAGGAAATTAAGTTAGTCTGACATGACTTATTAGTTACAAACCCATGCTGACTCTGTTTAATCACTTCATTCTTATCCAGGTACTGACATACATGTTGTTTAATAATTTGTTCAAAGATCTTTCCTGGTATAGAAGTCAGACTCACCGGCCTATAGTTGCCTGGGTCCACCTTCTTCCCCTTTTTGAAGATAGGAACAACATTTGCTCTTCTCCAGTCTTCTGGCACTTCTCCTGTTCTCCAAGAATTTTCAAAGATTATGGAGAGGGGTTCAAAAATTTCTTCTGCTATCTCCTTCAGTACTCTGGGGTGTAATTCATCTGGACCTGGAGACTTGAATTCATTTAGGTTAGCTAAGTGTTTCCTCACTATCTTTCTGTTTATAGATATCCTGGATTCTTCTATTCCCTTAATAGGACAGTGAATAACAGTTGATGTTACATTTCCTTTCTGAGAGAAAACAGATGCAAAATAGGAATTTAAAAGTTCAGCCTTCTCAACATCCTGTCTTACCATTTCATCATTTTCATCCTGTAAAAATCCTATAGCATCTTTGACTTTTCTTTTACTTTTGACATATCCCCAAAATCCTTTATTATTGCTTTTGACATCTCTTGCAAGCCTCAATTCATTGTCAGCTTTAGTAATCTGATTTGTGCCCTGCAGGTTCTGCAGACAGCATTATATTCTTCTTTAGATATGCCTCCCTCTTTCCATTTTATAAACATTTTTTTCTTCCTTTTTAGCATGTGCTTAAGTTCTGTGTTCATCCATCCTGGTTTCCTTAAATGCTTCCTATTCTTCCCTCTTTTCGGAATTGTTAACAACTGTGCTTTGAGAATTTCATTTTTCAAGATTTCCCATCCTTCCTGGACATTTTTGTCTTTAAGGATATCCAGCCATTGGATCCCTCCAATTCTCTTTCTGAATCCCTTAAAATCTGCCTTTCTGAAATCTAACCTTGAAGTCTGAGTCTTCAGAGGTCTTCCTCCTCTAGTTATCCAAAATTCTAAAATAGCATGGTCGCTACCTCCTAGGGTCCCAGCCACTTTTACCTCCTCAACCATTTCCTCCCTGTTTATAAGGATTAGATCCAAGGTAGCAGTTCCCCTTGTTTTCTCCCCTACCTTTTGGAAGATAAAGTTGTCAGCAAGAGAGGATAAGAATTTCCTTGACCTGTTAGTTTTGCCTGAGAGAGATTCCCAACAAATGTCTGGATAGTTGAAATCTCCCATGACAACTATGTCATATTTTTTGGAGAACTTGGCCATTTGATGCATAAAGAGTTCATCCATATGTTCAGCTTGCACAGGCGGCCTGTAGTAAATGCCTATAATGGTGTCCTTTCCATTGTTCTGTCCTTGTATTCTTACCCAAACAGTTTCCACAGAACTCCCAGTCTCTGAAGCTTCAATCTCTGTGCAGATATACGCGTTTCTAACATACAATGCGACACCTCCTCCTCGTTTATCAAATCTGTTTCTTGCAAATAAGTTGTATCCTTCTAGTCTTGTATTCCAATCATGTGTATTGTCCCACCAAGTTTCAGTGATTCCAATGACATCATATTTCTTTTCCTGTGTTAGTAGTTCCAATTCTCCTTGTTTGTTGCCCATGCTTTGTGCATTAGTATAGAAACATTTTAGTTTGTGATTGCTTTCTCTTTCTCCAATATTTTTATTAATTAGATTCTTTTGTCTTTGTTCTTCCTTTCCACTTCTAATAGCAGAGTTCTCAATAGCATTTGTCAGGTGTATGGCTTTTTCTGGTCTTTTGCTTCCCTTCCCATGTTGTTCTAGTTTAAAGCTCTCCTTACAAGTGTAGCAAGGCGACTTCCAAATACATGCTTTCCAGTCTTCGTAAGGTGCACCCCATCTCTAGCAAGTAGTCCATCGTATAAGTAATTCACTCCGTGATCCAGAAATCCAAATCTTTGCTGACGGCACCATCGACGTAGCCAGTTGTTCACCTGCAGAATCTTATTCCACCTCCTTGTTCCATGGCCATCCACTGGGAGGATGGAAGAGAAGACCACCTGCGCTCCCAGTTCTTTCACTTTCTTGCCTAAGTCTTCAAAGTCTCTGCAGATGGTTTCCAGGTCATTTCTTGCGGTGTCATTTGTCCCCACATGTAGTAGCAGGAATGGGTAGTCATCTGTAGGTCTGAAGTGTCCTGATATCCTGTCAGACACATCTTTAATTTTTGCACCTGGAAGACAGCACATTTCTCTTGAAGTTATATCCGGTCTGCAGATAGCGGCCTCTGTTCCTCTCAACAGGGAATCCCCCATGACCACCACTCTCCGTTTCTTCTTCACAACATTTTTCTTTCTCCATCCAGGAGGACTCTGACGGCGTACAAGGTTGCTGTTTGTTGGCAAAGTCTTATCTTGATGTATTTCTTCATCGTTTTCCTGCGTGAGAGCCTGGTACTGGTTCCTGAGCAGTATGGGTGCTGACTGCCTCCCGATCCTCCTGCTTCTCTGGGTCACATGTCTCCATTCCTCTGTTTCTTCAGGTGCACTTCGAATTTCTTCTCTTTCTGTAACATGAAGAGATAATTCTGCTCTGTCTAAGAACTCTTCACCTTCCTTAATGATCTTCAACGTAGCTAACCTCTCTTCGAGATTTTGCAACTTTTCCTCCAACAGGGACACAAGCTTGCATTTGTGGCATGTGAAGTTTGGCTTTTCCACTGGTAAGTCTGTGAACATGTAGCAAGAAATGCAGCTCACCATGCAGCTTCAGTACCATCTGTAATCAGGACCCTGGACTGCATTTATCAAGTAAAGGTACAGAAATTGCACCCCGCTGTGTCTTTGTCTGCTTCTTACCCTTCCGGCACTGCTACATCCCCGTGCCAACCACATCTACACTGCCCTGGGACTACAGCTTCACCTGTGGGGAGCTTTTACATCTTTGCTGCACCATACCATCAGTCCCAGTGAATCTGCATGCAGCGTCGGCTTAACATCTAACTTGCCGAACACCACAGGTGGCGTCACAAACTATTCCATTAACTACATTCCACCATTCAATCTCCCCTAATACTTGGGCGCCCAGGGCCATGGACCGGGTCACTGCTGCTGTGACACATCCCGCTGACCCTGGCCCGGTACCGAGTACCCCACAGCCCTGGGAGGGCGACCCAAATTGGGGTCACGAACAGGATTACGGAGCCCGGTACCCCACCTGTCCTGTGTGCCATAGACTTTATTTGTGTAAAAAACTGTGTGTGAAATTGGCGCCAATTACCGCCATTGCCACACTGCTTGGCGCGCACGGGAACCAAAAGGGGCAGGCCTTCGTGGGCGGTGCCTGCCGCAGAGTGCGAAGAAGTGAAGTGCCGCGCGGGAAGAGAGGACAGCGCGCGAGAAGTGGGAGGAGCTGAGGCCTAAAGCCCGGAGCATCGGGCCTGCGAAGCGACCACCGGGAAGCTCACTCAACCTCTGACCCTGGCTAACGTTAACTGGGGGGAAAGAGAATGTCTGTGCCGAGCAGCAATGCAGCGGCGGACGCCATTGCCAACCCCTCAGCGCCGCAAGGAGTAGCGCCCGCCGCAGCGGTCCCCATAATGCCGCTGTCTATGCCCTACCTTCCAGGAGCGGCCTGGCTACCGCAGTACTCGGGTGAGTCACATACCCTAAGTGAATTTAAAGAGAGACTGTCCAGTTTGTTTAAAGTATTCCCTCTGTCTGAAAGCCAGAAAGTGAACATCCTTATTGGACAGCTAACGGGTGCAGGACAGAGAGAGGTGAAAGCCTGGCAGGACACTGACAAAGAGACTGTTAAAAAAATTCTAGCCAAGCTGAGAAGTACCTTTGACACCCGCACTGCAGCTGAAATCAAGATGTGATTCTTTGGATGTAAGCAGAGAACGCAGGACAGTATAAGGGACTATGCTCTTAACCTGCAGGAGGCGCTGCGAGCAGTTAAGCAAGTTGATCCTGACAGTGTGAAGGAGGAAGATAAACTGTTAAAGGAGCAGTTCATTGAAGGACTCCTATCCTGTACCCACAGAGGGCAGTTGCGCATCATAACCCTGCAAAACCCTGATCTGGACTTTGCTGATTTTAAGGGCAGGGCTATTCGGGTCCTGCAGGAATCAACTGACAGCCATCCAGCGCCCCCTAGGCGCCCAGCGATCACCTACCATCAGGAAGCAACATCTTTTCCTTCCATCCCTGTGGAGGCTGATGCACAGACTCTGGATAAAGATCCAGCTGAGGAGCTGCGTCTTCAGGTCCAGGAGTTGACCAGGGGTATGGCTGCACTTACTAAAACCATGCAGTGCCTGCAGGTGTCCTCCAAAGAGAAGATCCAGCTTGCTTCCAGTCCAGAGGATGTCCCGTGGCTCCAGAGGAGGAGAACCCCGCCACTCCGAGGAAGGAACAACGATCACTATGACCAGGACGGACGTCCCATCTGTCGTCGCTGCTACAAGGCAGGTCATCTTGCAAGATTTTGTCCTTTAAACGAGCAACCCCTGGGCCAGAAAGCCAACCCCCAGGAGTAGGAGCACAGGGCCCAAGGAACTGGCGAGCCAAGTATGTTGGAGGGAGACCGGTCCTTCCTGTGGTGATTGACGGCATCCCCATGAACGCTTTGCTGGATACTGGCTCCCAAGTGACCACTATGCCCTATATCCTCTACAAGCGGTATTGGGCTGACTCTGAACTCACCTGTGGCCCAACTGATGAACTACAGTCATATGTAAAAGTTTGGGCACCCCTATTAATGTTAACCTTTTTTCTTTATAACAATTTTGGTTTTTGCAACAGCTATTTCAGTTTCATATATCTAATAACTGATGGACTCAGTTATATTTCTGGATTCAAATGAGGTTTATTGTACTAACAGAAAATGTGCAATCTGCATTTAAACAAAATTTGACCAGTGCAAAAGTATGGGCACCCTTATCATTTTCTTGATTTGAACACTCCCAACTATTTTTTACTGACTTCCTGAAGCACTAAATTGGTTTTGTAACCTCATTGAGCTTTGAACTTCATAGCCAGGTGTATCAAATCATGAGAAAAGGTATTTCAAGTGGCCACTTGCAAGTAGTTCTCCTATTTGATTCTACTATGAAGAGTGGTATCATGGGCTCCTCAAAACAACTCTCAAATGATCTGAAAACAAAGATTATTCAACATAGCTTTTCTGGGGAAGGATACAAAAAGTTGTCTCAGAGATTTAACCTGTCAGTTTCCACTGTGAGGAACATAGTAAACAAATGGAAGAACACAGGTACAGTTCTTGTTAAGCCCAGAAGTGGCAGGCCAAGAAAAATATCAGAAAGGCAGAGAAGAAGAATGGTGAGAACAGTCAAGGACAATCCACAGCCCACCTCCAAAGACCTGCAGCATCATCTTGCTGCAGATGGTGTCACTGTGCATCGGTCAACAATACAGCGCATGCATAACGCCTTTTTGTATGACCAAACAACTCAATCTTTGTTTCATCAGTCCACAGGACCTTCTTCCAAAATGTAACTGGCTTGTCCAAATATGCTTTTGCATACCTCAGGCGACTCTGTTTGTGGCGTGCTTGCAGAAACGGCTTCTTTCACATCACTCTCCCATACAGCTTCTCCTTGTGCAAAGTGCGCTGTATTGTTGACCGATGCACAGTGACACCATCTGCAGCAAGATGATGCTGCAGGTCTTTGGAGGTGGTCTGTGGATTGTCCTTGACTGTTCCCACCATTCTTCTTCTCTGTCTTTCTGATATTTTTCTTGGCCTGCCACTTCTGGGCTTAACAAGAACTGTACCTGTGTTCTTCCATTTCCTTACTATGTTCCTCACAGTGGAAACTGACAGGTTAAATCTCTGAGACAACTTTTTGTATCCTTCCCCTGAAAAGCTATGTTGTTTTCAGATCATTTGAGAGGTGTTTTGAGGAGCCCATGATGCAACTCTTCATAGGAGAATCAAATAGGAGAACTACTTGCAAGTGGCCACTTGAAATACCTTTTCTCATGATTTGATACACCTGGCTATGAAGTTCAAAGCTCAATGAGGTTACAAAACCAATTTAGTGCTTCAGGAAGTCAGTAAAAAGTAGTTAGGAGTGTTCAAATCAAGGAAATGATAAGGGTGCCCATACTTTTGCACTGGTCAAATTTTGTTTAAATGCAGATTGCACATTTTCTGTTAGTACAATAAACCTCATTTGAATCCAGAAATATAACTGAGTCCATCAGTTATTAGATATATGAAATTGAAATAGCTGTTGCAAAAACCAAAATTGTTATAAAGAAAAAAGGTTAACATTAATAGGGGTGCCCAAACTTTTACATATGACTGTAACAGTAGTTGCCAGTAATGGTCAGTCTTTACAACAAGTGGGATGTAAAGATATTACTGTTAAGGTGGGGAGGGGGAGTTGAAATCTCAAGGTCTGATAGTGGTGGATATTGATCGACGTGAATGTTATCCCATGATGACTCTTGGTACAAATGTAATTGAAAATAGTCTTTCCGAGGTTATTGTCTTCTTGCAACAGGTGTCTGAGACTGCTGGTTCCAGTGAACAACGAGTTCTGCAGAAGGAGATCAAGGCCCTGATGCAAAGACAACAGGTAGAACTCTCTGGCTAAGAAATTGGTAGTGTCAGAGTGAGTGATGCTTTCCCCATTGCAATACCCCCCAGATGTGAAATGTTGATTTGGTGTCGGGCAGTCATAGGCCTCAGAGGGAAGGATTACCAGGCATTGGTAGAACCAGTATATTCTGATAGCAGGCCCACTGTCCTGACAGCCAGAGGGGTGGTTGATGTACGTAAAGGGAGAGTACTTGTACGCCTTTTGAAATGTAGGGAGGAGGAGGCCACAATACCTCGGTACGCCACAGTTGCTAAGCTGCTCACTGTTAATAACAACTCTTTGCAGGCAGCAGAGCCTTTGGTCTCATCCGATCAGGTGGAGGGCAATGGCTCTGTGAAGCACATGGAAGAGTGGTGCCAGCAACTGCAGTTGGGGACTGACTCTACACCTTCATACCAGAAAAATGGGGTTCACAGAGTGACACAAGAATATGAGCGGGTATTCAGTAAACACCCACTAGATTTTGGGCAGGCAAAAGGGGTTCAACATCATATCCCCACTGGACATCATCCACCCATTAAAGAAAGGTACCGGCCTATACCCCCAACACAATACCAATGTGCTAAAGGTATGCTGAGAGAGATGAAGGAAGCAGGGGTCATCAGAGACAGTTGTAGCCCTTGGGCAGCTCCAATAGTTTTTGTAAAGAAAAAGGATGGTACCATGAGAATGTGTGTTGATTACAGAAAAATTAACAGCATTACACATACAGATGCCTACCCATTACCTAGAATTGAAGAGTCATTAGCTGCATTTAAAACTGCTAACTACTTTTCCACCTTGGATCTCAGCAGTGGGTATTGGCAGGTTCCCATGGCAGAGGCAGACAAGTAGAAAACAGCATTTACCACTCCAATGGGTCTCTGTGAGTTCAACTATATGCCCTTCGGGCTTTGCACTGCCCCAGGAACATTTCAACGGCTGATGGAGTGCTGCCTAGGACATATGAACTTTGAGACAGTCCTGTTGTACCTTGATGATGTCATTGTTTTCTCCAAGACTTATGAAGACCATCTGGAGCACCTGGCTGAAGTGTTTGAAGCCTTGTCCAATTTTGGCCTAAAGGTGAAGCCTTCCAAATGCCACCTCCTGAAGCCCAAGGTACAGTATCTCGGTCATGTAGTGAGTGCAGAAGGTGTGGCACCAGATCCGGACAAAGTCACAGTCATCCGGGACTGGCCAAAGCCCATCAACCTCCATGAAGTACGCCAATTCCTTGGGTTGGTAGGCTTCACTGAAATAGCCACTCCTATGCAAAATCTTCTGGTGGGGCAGTCCAAGAAAGCCAAACAGAAGAATTCCACATTTGAATGGACTGAGGAGTTGGAGAGATCCTTCACCAGACTGAAGATGGCTCTCACAGGAGATCAAGTTCTGGCCTACCCAGATTCTGACAAACCCTTTGTGTTGTACACTGATGCCAGCAACGTGGGACTGGGAGCAGTACTGTCACAGGTACAGAATGACAGAGAAAGAGTGATCTCCTACGCCAGCAGGAAGCTTCATCCCACTGAAAGGAACCCTGACAACTACAGTTCCTTCAAGCTGGAGTTCCTCGCCATAGTCTGGGCTGTGACTGAAAGATTCAAGCATTACCTAGCTTCAGCCAAGCTTACCATCTTCACGGACAACAACCCGTTGACTCACTTGGACACTGCAAAACTAGGTGCACTGGAACAGCGATGGATGGCTCGGCTGTCTATCTATGAGTTTACCATCAAGTACCGGGCAGGGCGCAAGAATGCCAATGCTGATGCGCTGTCTAGAATGCCTAATCTGCCAGATGCAGGAGAAGACCCTGAGGCTCTTGAAGAAATAGAGTTGCCTCCCTTCCACCGGCCACTTGCAGCCCAACGTGCCCAGGGAGTGAGAAACAGGCGGTATGGCTTGAAAGAGGTCACCCTAAATCCATTGCCCCATCATGACTGGGCAGAAACTCAGGATAGAGACCCCGCAGTCCGCCTGGTGAAGGAGCTACTGTCACAAGCTGACTCATGCCCAGAGTCTAATGCTCCTGAAGAAACCCAGCAGTTGTGGAAGGAAAGAGGTCGGCTGTTCATTTATGAAGGAAAGCTGTGTCGGAGGAGTATCAATGCCCGCACTCATGAGCTGGTTTGGCAGGTGACAGTCCCAAAGAGAGAGGCATCAATGGTCCTGGAAGCATACCACAATGGAACTGGACACTTCAGATGGAAGAAGTTGGAAGCATTGCTCCGGGAGAGGTTCTACTGGGCTGGTATGAGTAAAGCCATTGAGAGGTGGTGCCGGGAGTGTGGATAATATAACCTGCGCAGAAAGGATCAAAACAGCCAGAGAGCTCCTCTACAGCCAATCATCACCAAACAGCCACTTGAGTTGGTAGCCCTGGACAATGTGAAGCTAGTTCCAAGCCGGTCAGGCTACAGCTATGCTCTTACCATTGTGGATCACTACTCAAGATTCCTGGTAGTTGTACCTGTCAAAGGTCAAACAGCCAGGACAGCAACCAGAGCATTCCAACAGCACTTCTGTAGACCACATGGATATCCTGAGCAAGTACTTACAGATCAAGGTCCCGCCTTTGAGGCAGAAGTGTTCCAGGAATTCTGTAACTTGTATGGTTGTAAGAAGATCCGGACAACACCATATCACCCGTAGACCAATGGCATGTGTGAGAAGATGAACCAGGTAGTGATTGACCTACTGAAGACCTTGTCTTTGGAGGAGAGGAATCTGTGGTCAGAAAAGTTGCCAGACCTGGTAGACCTCTACAACCACATCCCTGTGAATTCCACCACTGCACTCCAGCATACCTAATGAGAGCGAGGCCTGGTAAACTGCCTATTGATTTAGACATGGGAGTCCTGACACCTGAAGTAACATCACCAGATGCTGACTGGGATACAGAGAGGCGGCATCAGTACAGAAGAGTACAAGAATGTGTGGAAAAGGCAAGACAAAAGCAAGAAAGGCACTACAATCAGCATGCACCTACAGTTCCCTTGTCACCAGGGGAACAAGTCCTCAACAGGAAAAGAAGACTGCATAAATTGGATGACCAATGGGAAGCTGAACCCTACACCATTCTACCCTCAAACTTTGACAATACCAAGGTGTGCCTTATTAGTAAAGATGGAGGAGAAACCTCAACAGCAATATCAAGAGATCATTTGAAATTATGCCCTGATCAGTAGAGTTGAGCGACTTTTGGTTTTTTGGGTCGTGTTTCGTTTCGTGAAACCCGACTTTTCCAAAAGTCGGGTCGAGCAAGATCGTCCGATTATAGGGAAAAGTCAGGGTCGTCCCGAAACACGAAACCCAATGTAAGTCAATGGGGAATAAAAGTCGGCAGTGAGAGGAGGACAGGAAACACACCTACAGTGCCCATTTGAATGCCAAAAGCATCAATTCTTCTTACTTAAGCTTGTCAACCTTAATTAACTTCATAATACAAGTTACGCACTGAAAAATGGGGGTTATTTGGCTACAGTTGTGGGGGGGAGGGCTGGCTCCAGGTTTTCATGTGCCCTGGGCGAAAGAGCGCCCCTTTAACACATACCACAACTCATCATGCTCCGATACGGCAGAGAAATAGCGGTATAGTACAATGAAAAATACTTCACTTTTTACATCTCATGACGAGGCCCATCTATTTCTCCATACAGAATCATTGGTCCCATATAATGTTTGAAACAGTATATGATGAGCTCCACATAATGCTACAGTATATGTTGGTCCCCATGGATGAAGCTCCACTGTCTTATGGGCCCAAATAATGCTCCAAACATAATGGGCGCCATTTCTAATGCTCTAGTGTATAATGGGCCCTGTAAATGCTGCTCCAGTGTCTGATGTCCACCTTTGGAATGTTCCAGTGTATGGTGGGCCCCATCTATCATTCTCCAGAGTATAGTGCTCCCCAAAAATTGCTGTCCCAACATTGAAAACAATCAAATAAGTCTCCTCGCTAGGGAATCCCTGTACTTGTCTGGACTCCTCGTCGTCCCCATCTTCCATCTCACTGCACAGTATTTCAACTTTGCAAGTGCTGTGATCCTGAGCAAGCAGGGGGGGGGCCCACTCGTTGGCGACGGCACTGGCACAGGGCCCCTGATAGTACGGTGGTGTGTCTGATGGCGGGTGGGCCGAACCTGCACTTTCATCTGCAGCTTCCTCTTTGTCACCGTGTAAGATGGAACTGTATATGGGAAGGGTAACCTGAGTTTCATCAGGGTCAGATTCAGGCCGTGTAGCGTGCGAGGGGAATGTAGTGGTCTGGGTCAATGTACCAGCAGATTCATCGAGCAGTGGCTGGGCATCGTTGCACTTGTGTCGCCTCCAGGAGTACGGTTGCCACAGTGGCATTACCTTCCTCCTAGGGAGTGTGATGTCATGCTTGGGAGCAACGAACGATCTCTCTAGCAGGTTAACTGATTGGGCGGCGTTATTCCCACGAGTCATGACCCTCCAAACAGCGTTCATGAAGGCAAAGTGTTTGTTTTACGTGGGCAGTATGGTTGCAAAGTTGAACCTTAAAGGAATGTCCAGAAGGGCACCACCAGGAGTGGAGCCTACGGTTAAATTCGACTCCACCTGGGAAACCTCAAACATGCCAGCTACAGAACAGATGCACACATTGCAAGCTTAATTCCGTTAACGAACGAGACTCCGTCATGCCCCGCGGTCCGAGTCCGGCTTACTAGAGGGACACGTGAGGCTCTGGCACATGAGATTGGCCAATAACTGGTGTGTCATGCCCTTACATGTCCGTGGCTGCATGTGCGCTACACTGAAAAGGCCAGCGTTTGTCGCTTACAGGTTCAGATAACCCGTTGAACAATGTTAGTGATGGGGATCACTGATTACAATTATTACCCGCGAACAATGATTTCCCAGTAAGTGCAGGTCAACCGCAGTTCCGGAATTAGGTCTAACCGTCATTCCTGAAAAAATGAAAAACTTACGTGTGCAAACCACAGGTGCTGTAGCTTGCTTAACAGCTCGCCAGCCGTTCTCACGCCCAGTATGGATTACACGTGATTGCACAAAGGTGAGAAAGGGTACCGTATCCCCAGATAACATGTATGGATAGCGTACACATTCAAAATATATGTCTATACATCAGGAGGCAGGCTCAAACGGTGTCAGGCCCAGTATGGATTGCACGTGATTGCACAAAGGTTAGAAAGGGTACCGTATCCCCGGATAACATGTATGGATAGCGTACACATTCAAAATATATGTCTATACATCAGGAGGCAGGCTCAGATGGTGTTAGGCCCAGTATGGATTGCACGTGATTGCACAAAGGTTAGAAAGGGTACCGTATCCCCGGATAACATGTATGGATAGCGTACACATTCAAAATATATGTCTATACATCAGGAGGCAGGCTCAGATGGTGTTAGGCCCAGTATGGATTGCACGTGATTGCACAAAGGTTAGAAAGGGTACCGTATCCCCGGATAACATGTATGGATAGCGTACACATTCAAAATATATGTCTATACATCAGGAGGCAGGCTCAGATGGTGTTAGGCCCAGTATGGATTGCACATGATTGCACAAAGGTTAGAAAGGGTACCGTATCCCCGGATAACATGCATGGATAGCGTACACATTCAAAATATATGTCTATACATCAGGAGGCAGGCTCAGACTGTGTTAGGCCCAGTATGGATTGCACGTGATTGCACAAAGGTTAGAAAGGGTACCGTATCCCCGGATAACATGTATGGATAGCGTACACATTCAAAATATATGTCTATACATCAGGAGGCAGGCTCAAACGGTGTCAGGCACAGTATGGATTTAACGGCCCAGACTACACAGCGGAGGAGCAGGGAGAGGTAAAGATTGCAAATGCTGGGGCCCTGCCCAAGCAAGGGGGGCCCACTCGTGGGCGTCGGTACTGGCACTGGGCCCCTCATAGTACAGCGGTGTGTCTGACGGCGGGTGTGCACCACCACCGTCAGAGACACTTGATTGCACTATGAGGGACCCTGTGCCAGTGCCCGCGCCCAAGAGTCGGCCTACCCACCTGACCAGGGCAACGGCACTCGCACGGTGTCGTGCGCTAGGTGGTGACCCCGGCCATGGGGGGGGGAGGCAGCACAGTTAGGGAGTTTTAGAAAGTGGCATATGTTGATGTTGGACATTCAGCTGATGCAAAAGGTGAAATAGGTCAAGTCCCAGGAAGAGGTGGACCAAAGCAAGCCATTTTTCTGTCACCCAATGTGTCATCAGGGGAAGGTGGGACAAAATCCTTGGAAACCCATGCGTGGTTCATTTTAATGAAGGTTAGATCATCCACATTTTGGGTTGACAGACGGGTCCTTTTTTCTGTCAGGATTGATCCAGCTGCACTGAAGACTCTTTCCGATAGCACACTTGCAGCTGGGCAAGCGAGCTCCTGTAAGGCATATTGGGCCAATTCAGGCCAGGTGTCCAGTTTTGCGGCCCAATAGTCAAAGGGGAATGACCTGTGTGGGAGAACATCGATATGGGAGGAAAAGTAGTTTGTAACCATAGTTGACAACTGCTGTCTCCTGTCACTTTCCATCGATGCAGTATTACCAGTTGTGTGACCGGTACTTGAAAAATCAGTCCACAACATTGTCATGAAACCCCTGTCTCCAACGCCACTTCTGCTGTGTGCACCACGAACACCTCTGGCAAGCTGCCCCCCGCCCGTACGGCTCGTGTGAGAACCATCACCGCTGCTGTGTGCTGGGAATGCCTCAAGCAACCGATTTACCAGAGTTGCTTGTTTATTAGCCAATATTAGGTCAAGGTTCTCCTGTGGCATGATGTTTTGTAATTTGCCTTTATAGCGTGGATCCAGGATGCTGGCCAACCAGTAGTCGTCATCGTTCATCATTTTGGCAATGCGGGGGTCCCTTTTTAGGATCAGCAAGGCATAATCTGACATGTGGGCCAATGTTCCCGGTGTCAATGATGCACTGCGAGTGCTGGTTGGAGGAGCACTTTCTGGCAAAACCACATCCCTCCAGTCACGCATAAACCCTGTACCAGACCTTGCCACGCCAACATTTTCACTTGCCCCACGAGATGCATCCTCCTCCCCTAAGTAATCATCCCCATCATCCTCCTCCTCCTCTTCTTCCTCCACCTCGTCCAGGAGAGGTCCCTGAGCAGACAATGGCTGAATGTCATCAAGGATTCCCTCCTCCTCTTCCTCCTCATCAACATTGGCTGCAGAAGCCTGCTCCTTAAGGTGCGTCAAAGTTTGCATGAGCAGACGCATAACTGGGATGCTCATGCTTAGGATGGCGTCGTCTGCGCTTACCAGCCGTGTGCATTCCTCAAAACACTGAAGGACTTTACAGAGGTCTTTCAGCTTCGACCACTGCACACCTGTCAACTCCATGTCTGCTCTCAAAGTGCCTGGCCGTGTATCCTCCCACAAATGCATTATGGCCTGCCTCTGCTCGCACAGCCGCTCCACCATGTGCAGGGTGGAGTTCCACCTTGTTGCAATGTCGATAATGAGGCGGTGGTTGGGAAGGTGGAGCAATCGCTGCAGCTTCTGCATACGAACGGAGTGTACAGGCGACCGGCAGATGTGCGCGCACAGTCTTCGCACCTTCTGGAGCAGGGCTGTTAACTCCGGATAATTTTTGAGGAAGCACTGCACCACCAGGTTCAAGGTGTGAGCCAAGCAAGGTATGTGGCTGAGTTTTGAAAGGGCTATGGCTGCCACAATATTACGGCCGTTATCACTAACTACCTTGCCTGCCTCAAGATGTACACTGCCCAGCCATGACTCAGTTTGTCGCTTCAAGTACGCGGCCAGCACCTCGGCGGTGTGTCTGTCGCCCAAACACATCATCTGCAACACAGCCTGCTGACGCTTTCCACTAGCTGCTCGATAGGGGGACACCTCGTGTACAACAGTGGCAGCTGCAGATGGAGTGCTCGTACGACTGCGCTCTGTGGACGAGCTTTTGCTTCTGGAGGAGGAGGAGGGTCGAACGCCTACAGCCAACTGTTTCCTATACCGTGGGCTAGGCAGCACTGTCCCACCACCGCTGTCCCCTGTGGACCCTGCATCCACCACATTAACCCAGTGCGCAGTGATGGACACGTAACGGCCCTGGCCATGCTGACTGGACCATGCATCAGTTGTGAGGTGCACCTTTCCGCTCACTGACTGCTTGAGTGCATGGACAATGCGGTCTTTCACATGATGGTGGAGGGCTGGGATGGCTTTGCGAGAGTAGAAGTGGCGACTGGGTAGGTCATAGCGTGGTACTGCATAGGCCATGAGTTCGCGGAAAGCTGCGCTTTCCACCAACCGAAAGGGCATCATCTCAAACGAGATTAGTTTGGCAATGTGGGCATTCAAACCCAGTGTACGCGGATGAGAGACTGAGTACTTTCTTGACCTACTCATAGTGTCTGGGAGGGTGAGCTGGACTTGAGAGCTGCATATGGTGGAAGTAGCGGTGGACAGGGCGGACTGAGAGAGGGTTGATGATGGTGATGGAGTTGGTGTTCTTTCTGATGGCCTAGAATCAGTCTTTCGTTGATATAACAGTGGGATTTCCTGACTGCTGTGGCCTTGCAACGACACCTCAACATTTGCTGCTGTGCTAACCGGTGGACTTACAGTGGGGGAAACAATTTAGCGTTGCTGACTACCTTCGTTGTGATCAGTTGCACATGTGGCACTTGAGGTTTGGTGTTGTGTCCACGCTTGCAAGTGCATGGTGTTTAAATGTCTAAGCATGCAACTGGTATTCAAATTTTTCAGATTTTTCCCTCGGCTAAAGGTCTTTGCGCACTTCTTACAGATAACCTTGGCCTGATCATGAGGATTTTGTTCAAAAAAGTGCCACACTGCACTCTTCCTACTTTGGCAGACATTTTGCGGCCTAGCACGCTGTGATGTTTTGACCCTCTGGACAAGCTGTCCAGCAACTCTTTTGATGTTTGGAACCTGTCTTTGGAGTGCTCCGGGCCTGCCAGATAACAGCTGTTGCGATGTCGATGTCTGCTGTGGATGCTCCTCATCTGAGCTATTGTAAGCAGCACCCTCTTCCCCCAATGGATGCCAATCTGGGTCAACAACTGGGTCATCCATCACCTCCTCTTCAATGTCATGTGCACCTTCCTCTGTGTCACCGTGTATGGTGGTATAGTGTGCGGGAAGGGGCACCTGAGTCTCATCAGGGTCAGAATCTGGCTCTGTACACTGCGAGGACAATGTAGTGCTCTGAGTGAATGTACCAGCAGAATCATCCATCAGCAGCTGTGCATCAGTGCACTCCATGTCAGATTCATCTTGGCCTGGGTAATTCACCATTTGACTTGATAATCCAGGCATGGTATGTGAAAACAGCTCCATGGAGTAATCAGTAGTATGGCCTGCGTCATCCTTCAATCTTGGTTGGGGTGAAGGACACAAGGAAAGGTGTGGTTCATGAACATGAGCCTCCAATGATGACTCAGTGCTTTTACTTTTTACAACTGAAGAAGAGGAGGCGATAGAGCTGGGGGCTGAGTCAGCAATCTAAGACAAAACTTTTTCCTGATGCTCTGGCTTTAAAAGCGGTTTGCCAACTCCTAGAAAACTAAGCCTTCGAAGCCTTATGGAGCCAGACGATGACGCAGGCTCAACACCTCCTGCATTCGGTCCTATTTTGCTCTTGCCACTACCATCAGATCCACCACCAACACCATCATTACCAGCTGCCATCCCCCGCCCAATTCCACGGACTCTTCCACCAGCCTTCCTCATTTTTGGTAGAAATGTAGATAAAATCCAACAAACTATATAGTAATGTAAAACAAGGTGCAAGGTGTCTATAGGACAGGGGAGATTTTGAATTTCTGCTCACACTAGTGGACACTGGACACTTTTGGATTGTGTAAGGCCCACTGAATATCTGAGCGCTATGTCACAGGCTCGATGGCACAGCTGTGACCAAAGTGACTAGAGGATAAGTGAGATTTTGAATTTCTGCAGACACTGGACACTTTTGGATTGTGTGAGGCCCACTGAATATCTGAGCGCTATGTCACAGGCTCGATGGCACAGCTGTGACCAAAGTGACTAGAGGATAAGGGAGATTTTGAATTTCTGCAGACACTGGACACTTTTGGATTGTGTGAGGCCCACTGAATATCTGAGCGCTATGTCACAGGCTCGATGGCACAGCTGTGACCAAAGTGACTAGAGGATAAGGGAGATTTTGAATTTCTGCAGACACTGGACACTTTTGGATTGTGTGAGGCCCACTGAATATCTGAGCGCTATGTCACAGGCTCGATGGCACAGCTGTGACCAAAGTGACTAGAGGATAAGGGAGATTTTGAATTTCTGCAGACACTTGTGGACACTGGACACTTTTGGATTGTGTGAGGCCCACTGAATATCTGAGCGCTATGTCACAGGCTCGATGGCACAGCTGTGACCAAAGTGACTAGAGGATAAGGGAGATTTTGAATTTCTGCAGACACTTGTGGACACTGGACACTTTTGGATTGTGTGAGGCCCACTGAATATCACAGCGCTATGTCACAGGCAGAAATTGGCTAGTGTATCACAAACTACAAGGTGTATGTATAATTGGGCAGAGTAGGAATCTCCCTAGAGTGCAGGTCTGTAAGAACGGAACATGTCCTCGACTTATTCTCACAGAGTGACACAGATAGCTTCACTGTGGCTGTGATAACAGCCGTTACACGGTACTGTGTGAGGAGCGTACACCGCTGTATGGTGTGAAAAAATGCACGCTCAGTACCTCAGCAGGACAAAAAAAAAAATTGGGATTGCTTTTAAAAAAGCAGTTTGCAGAGCAGTGGGTAAACAGCAATGCAGCTGTCAGGAAGCCTTAGAAGGCAGCCCAACAACCAACACCACTGATACACCACAATATAGCCTCCCCTTGCACTGCACACACAGTGACTGGTGTGTTGTACAGGCACAATCGCTAGCAGCAGAAGCAGTTTTTTTTTCTTCTTCCCTGCCTAACGCTCTCCCTACAGAATCAGCAGCAACCTCTCCCTATGCTAAGTTCGGCAGAAGTAAGATGGCGGTCGGCGTGCACGCCCTTTTATACCCCCTGTGACGCCCACCAAAGCAAGCCAATCACTTGCATGCCCTTCTGAAAGATGGTGGTGCCTATGTCATCACGTTGCCCACAGTGTCTGTGGATCCTGATTGGCTGAAAAAGAGCGCAAAACAAACTTTTGAAACGCGACTTTGGCGCGTAAGTCGCTGACCTCGTGGCCGACCTCATCCTAGGGTCGGGTTTCGTTTCATGAAACCCGACTTTGCCAAAAGTCGGCGACTTTTGAAATTTTTCGACCCGTTTCGCTCAACTCTACTGATCAGTTAAAAGAAAGAATGGAAGAATAAGATAACGTCCAACCCATAGAAGAAGAAAAGGTCAGCACCATACTTGGAGAATTCCCTGCAAATTGGACTAAAGTAAATGATGCAATAGTAGTGCCAGTGTTGACATTTCCCCAATTGATAGCAGAGGAAGAATTGACTCAAGAAAATCCTGAAGATCAGTAAAATCAGGCAGCAGAAGCCACACCAGAGTGGAGCCAGAGAACCCTCGCCCTGCCAGTGGTGAACCTGTTATGCCCCTGGTGAGTCTAAGAGTTCACAGACAATCTAGTATACCTGTGCCATGTAGAACCACCAGTAGTGCATCCAGTACGTTACACACTACACCAGCATTACGCAGGTCTACCCGTACTACACAAGGTATACCACCCATCAGATATCGTATATAGCTAAGTTTATGTGAATGTTGAAATTGTATATATATATATATATATATATATATATATATATATATATATATATATGTATATGTAACTGTTTTCAAGTTTTGTGCCTACAGGTAATCTGTAAGAGGTTCCTTTGAATTGTGTGGTCACCAATTTGTATATAGTTCACCATTTGCCCAGGAATGGACCATGGACATTGATGCTTGGACTTGTCATCATAGGACTATTTTTGGAGCTCTTGGTTTTTGTAATTTTTTCCCTTTTTACAAATCTTGTACAATTATAATTGTTCACATTGTCTAACTGTTTATATGTTTTCATGTTTTGTTCAGCCCAGGAGTGCTGACTTGCACTAGGGGTTAATGTGGTACCCCCAGGAGTATGGCCACCACAGTGGCTTTGCCTTCCTCCCGGGAGGGTAATGCCAGGCTTGGAAGCAGTGAAGGGTCTCTCTCGCAGTTAACCTATGCATGCAACACAGTTCCACTCCAGGCCAGCAGGGGGGACTCTGAACCGGAATTGAAGGGAGGAGTGCTCTCTGAGGGCCAAGAGGAAGGAGTGGTCAGTTAGTGTGAGGATGTCCACGTGTGCAGACATGTGGAGAGAAGCTGGAGGTTGAGCTGAGGAAAGAGAGATCCCTCACAGCGAGAGCGCATGAACTGGAGCCTGGTCTCCATGGTTGTATGGTTACTAATGGTCCTGCAACACACACCAGAGGAGTAGGAGGCTGTAAATCTAAGACTAAGACTCGGAAGCACAACAGCACGGAGTGAGCCAAGAGAGGAATAGTGGCTACAGCTATCTGCCATACGAGGAGTGCTAGAAGAAGAGAATTAGGAGGAACTTCAGTGTAACTCAGTACTAGGAGTACTTCACTCAAATAAGCGCTAAGAAGGAGACTGCACAGCCCATCTGCTGAGAGAGAATCCCTGAGCTGCTTCCAGGCTAGCCTGCTCCAGTACCATCTGTAATCAGGACCCTGGACTGCATTTATCAAGTAAAGGTACAGAAATTGCACCCCGCTGTGTCTTTGTCTCCTTCCTACCCTTCCAGCACTGCTACATCCCCATGCCAACCACATCTACACTGCCCTGGGACTACAGCTTCACCTGTGGGGAGCTTTTACATCTTTGCTGCACCATACCATCAGTCCCAGTGGATCTGCATGCAGCGTCGGCTTAACATCTCACTTGCCGAACACCACAGGTGGCGTCACAAACTATTCCATTAACTACATTCCACCATTCAATCTCCCCTAATACTTGGGCGCCCAGGGCCACGGACCGGGTCACTGCTGCTGTGACACATCCCGCTGACCCTGGCCCGGTACCGAGTACCCCACAGCCCTGGGAGGGCGACCCAGTTATCGGGTCTAAAATGTAAAGTCTGCAGTCGCTCTGTGTAGACTTGTGCATCCTCCAAGTTCATGCACTGTTGTCTGTCCTAGGAACAGAGATTAAGTATTTGAAATGCCAACTTCTGGCCAAAATCCGTCTAGTGGGCAAGGGCATATGCAATACACTCAAAACAGTCAAAGACGAATCCTCGCATTGCATAGTGCGTGCGCTGGGAGGATTCACGAGTCTGCAGTCACACAGAGTGACTGCAGACTTTTTATTTTACACCAGACAACCTCTTTAAGTGCTGCTGTTGTACAACACTTTACTCTCTGGAGTATTTTTCCAATACTTTAGGGCTTCCCCTTGCCATTTCAATTGCTGTGCTTTGACATCCTATCAGTATCCTAAATCACCCTAAAATGGCTGCTGCAATCCCTGCTTATGCTTTTATACTGTACATAGTACAATATTTCCTACTGATTGGCTGTGTTATACCATGTGATGTGATATCTGTAAAACTTTGAAGAATCCGAAGCAGCATATCCTGAGGTCATGTGAGCCTTCTGTGACTGATGCAATCTCCTGCAATATGTAAAATAGCGGCGTACATTTTTAGGGCGATCTGCGTGAATTGAATGACAAAATGTTTGAATTCGCTAGGACAAACAAATTTCCGACTATGGATTCGAATTGCATTGAATCAAATTGCTCGTCTCTTCTATCCATAACAACGACAGCTAGCAGAACACAAATGTATTTATTGAACATGTGTTAGGAACGGCGGAGCGCACTAAATAAAAATGATAATAAAGTGCATTCGCCGCTCGGGGTCCACCATGCAGTAGGTGATTTAACCGCTGCTAAGTGGTGGCAGGAGCAATATGGCGGAAATGCGCACAGGGTTAAACTTCACCCAGGTGCGCAGAGCAATCTCATTTAATTCACAGAGATGCCAAATAAGTACAAACACAAAAGACTGAGCCTGTTGAGGTCACAGTACTCAGTAAAAATGCACACACGGTATCAGGTCACAGGAGTAGCCCAAGTCGGTGGCACTACGTCCTTCTAGACTTAGGCCTCTTTCACACTTCAGTTTTTTGCATCAGTTCAAATCCGCCAAAAAGTCAGAGAAGCGGATCCGTTCTCAACTGATGTGAACGGATGGCACAGGATCCGTTTTCAGACGGATCCTGAAAATGAGGAAATAAAGGAACGAGAGAGAGAGAGAGAGAGAGAGAGAGAGAGAAGAAATTCGGGTTAAATGAGTGTCTGGAGGATCCGCCAGAGAAAAAAACGTTGCAAGCTCCGTTTTGAAATCTTTGAGGATGGTGACGGACAGCAACTTTTGGCAGATCCTCAAAAAAAATGGATGCAACGGACAGCAATCCGTCACAATCCGCCATTAATGCAAGTCAATGGGGAAAAAAAACGGATCCTCAAAAGAAAATTGAGGATCCGTTTTTTTCAAAACCTGGCGGATTGTGACTGATTGTAAAAAACTGAAGTGTGAAAGAGGCCTTACCGTGTGTGGAACGTCGCAACTGCGGACGCAAAGGGGCTGCTACTGCAGCGCGGCGTGGACACTGCCACTAAACGACAAGGCTAAGGCGCAAGTGCAATGTCGGACGCTAGCAGCTGTGGATGTTGCAGCAGAGGAGCGCTGGCGCTGATTCTAAACTCAGGCCCTAACCACATACGTAATATCAGAGGGAAGGGTTTTATAATGAGTCATTCACCAGAATCATACATCCGTCCTCATACACACAGCAGCAAGTAAGTCTATACTAGCGCATGGCGGAACAGCCATGCGCGCCTTTTATAGCAGCCGGGACCTTCCGCAAGCTTCCAGATCTCTGAGATGGACCAATGAGATCTGGAGCGGGACCTGAGCACATGACTCCCGATCTCCAATGGGAGATCATCCCATGAGCATGCTCAGTAGGAGGGCAGAAGGACTTAGCCTCAGGAGAAATTTGCTGCAAGGCAATCTCCTCTGCAATCTCCTCTGCAGTAGATAAACAGCAGGAGACTGCAGAATGTGAGGGTCTGGATCCCTGCAGAGTAAACGCAGAAATCCAACGCCTAACAACATGTTTGCGTCAAAATATTCTGCAGCCCTTTACAGACATTGCCATCACTGTCCCCATTGGGGATCGCAATATAAATTCCCTATTAGTATGACATTTTACTGGAAAGGATGAAATTATTCATCTGCAGATATTTTTTTTTTATAGAATTGCTCTTATCCTTGGAATTTTTTTTCGGTCTTTATTTTCCTTAACTCCAGCATAATTTCTCTCTGGCGTTTTACCTCTCTTTTCTGCCTCTGATGTGAGGGTAAGTGGAGATCAGCTCCCTCCTCCCATCTCCCTGTTATATATGCGCAGCCAAACGAAGCAAGGGAGAAGATGCCTAATTAGCCTGTACCTCTCATCCTTCTCTGCCTTCACACCCTCACTGTGTCTCCCACTAAGTCAGGGTGAAGGCAAGCGGTGCTCACCCATCTTACTAGAACAGAATCAGTCTACTGTAGCTTTCCCCTTACCCTTTTATGAGCCGCTTTGACCTCAGTGTGGGAAGAGGTCAGGCAAAGCAAAGCCGGGACACTGCACATTACAAAGGAAAGGGATCACTTCCTCGGCCCTTAAGTCTGATGGACTCAGAGTGGCAGGAAAAAAGGCCATTCAAAATTTAAAGGACAAATTAATATTAAAAGGCGCTTTGCCTTTCTCTATACCTGAGCAATTAATAATTTATTACATTTAACAGCCGCTCTGAATAAGCAATCACACACAAAATATACACAGACATAGACACACACATGCTGAATAACAATGGCACACCGCCACACACACAATGAATTATAATCACACATAGGTATACTCATGCAGCGACGGAATAATTATCACGAACATGCTAATTTTATAGGTTACAACAAAGGTTTTCTATTCCAGAGGAAAAGGCGGATATATTTTATGTGAAGAACCCAATGCCGGCATACCTGATGAGCCGTACGGCTGGTGGGATAAGTGTCCTCACACTGTAAGCTCCAAACAGGAGCTTTGTCTCATCAACACTGCAAGCACTAAACAAAAAGTGACATTTCGGGTTGAGATCCCATTAGGGGGAATTGGTAGTTGTGAGAAATGTTGTGCTGCTCTGCTTTACTGTAGCTAAATAACAATCAGCTACTTTGGAAATGGAGGTTTATTTAGGACTTGTTCAGACAAGTGTCATGGCAGAATTTGCTCATAGTATGTTCTCGGAGCCATCTCTTCTGGAAGTAACGCATTCATGAGAATCATTGATCTCTGTCGCTGTATCACAGTGGGGTTAATATAATTGCGACTAAGGGATATGGTTGAAATGTGCTTGTCTACTATGCTTTATGGAATATTCTCAACATAACGCTGAATATTCAAAGGAACCTGCAATGTCAGCACACATTTATCGAAATGTTTAAACAGTTTTTCCAAACATTGAATATTATCAATTATTCACAGGATCATTCTTGCCCCCTAAAATGCCCCATACATTCTCTATGGCATTGCTGTAAAACACACTGTACTCATCTATCTACAGAAGTCCCATAGACCATAAATGTGGAGGTGGCATGCACAAGTGACCACCACTTAAAATGAACAGGGTATGTTTTCTGGATTGTTGGGGTCCAGCGTTGTTGAACATAACTCTTTGATTTATTATATACTGTACCAATCAGCCATAGCATAGTGTGGGTCTACTTTGTGCCTCAGGATTGACATCTGAATGTGTTTTGTGGTATCCTGATGGTAGCAATCCAAATAACTTTCTCATGAATTATAGGACCCAAATTTTCTCAGGAGAACATTGCCCGGAGCATCAAACTTCCTCGACCAACTTACTTTCACCTGCAGTTCTTCATGTAGAAATCTCTACCGCAGGTATATGACATCATACGGCAAATGTCACTTTTACATCATATGGCATACAGTGGGGCAAAAAAGTATTTAGTCAGTCAGCAATAGTGCAAGTTCCACCACTTAAAAAGATGAGAGGCGTCTGTAATTTACATCATAGGTAGACCTCAACTATGGGAGACAAACTGAGAAAAAAAAATCCAGAAAATCACATTGTCTGTTTTCTTTTCATTTTATTTGCATATTATGGTGGAAAATAAGTATTTGGTCAGAAACAAGCAATCAAGATTTCTGGCTCTCACAGACCTGTAACTTCTTCTTTAAGAGTCTCCTCTTTCCTCCACTCATTACCTGTAGTAATGGCACCTGTTTAAACTTGTTATCAGTATAAAAAGACACCTGTGCACACCCTCAAACAGTCTGACTCCAAACTCCACTATGGTGAAGACCAAAGAGCTGTCAAAGGACACCAGAAACAAAATTGTAGCCCTGCACCAGGCTGGGAAGACTGAATCTGCAATAGCCAACCAGCTTGGAGTGAAGAAATCAACTGTGGGAGCAATAATTAGAAAATGGAAGACATACAAGACCACTGATAATCTCCCTCGATCTGGTGCTCCACGCAAAATCCCACCCCGTGGGGTCAGAATGATCACAAGAACGGTGAGCAAAAATCCCAGAACCACGCGGGGGGACCTAGTGAATGAACTGCAGAGAGCTGGGACCAATGTAACAAGGCCTACCATAAGTAACACACTACGCCACCATGGACTCAGATCCTGCAGTGCCAGACGTGTCCCACTGCTTAAGCCTGTACATGTCCGGGCCCGTCTGAAGTTTGCTAGAGAGCATTTGGATGATCCAGAGGAGTTTTGGGAGAATGTCCTATGGTCTGATGAAACCAAACTGGAACTGTTTGGTAGAAACACAACTTGTCGTGTTTGGAGGAAAAAGAATACTGAGTTGCATCCATCAAACACCATACCTACTGTAAAGCATGGTGGTGGAAACATCATGCTTTGGGGCTGTTTCTCTGCAAAGGGGCCACGACGACTGATCCGGGTACATGAAAGAATGAATGGGGCCATGTATCGTGAGATTTTGAGTGCAAACCTCCTTCCATCAGCAAGGGCATTGAAGATGAAACGTGGCTGGGTCTTTCAACATGACAATGATCCAAAGCACACCGCCAGAGCAACGAAGGAGTGGCTTCGTAAGAAGCATTTCAAGGTCCTGGAGTGCCCTAGCCAGTCTCCAGATCTCAACCCTATAGAAAACCTTTGGAGGGAGTTGAAAGTCCGTGTTGCCAAGCGAAAAGCCAAAAACATCACTGCTCTAGAGGAGATCTGCATGGAGGAATGGGCCAACATACCAACAACAGTGTGTGGCAACCTTGTGAAGACTTACAGAAAACGTTTGACCTCTGTCATTGCCAACAAAGGATATATCACAAAGTATTGAGATTAAATTTTGTTTCTGACCAAATACTTATTTTCCACCATAA
Organism: Dendrobates tinctorius; assembly: GCF_039654945.1. Classification (NCBI taxonomy): domain Eukaryota; kingdom Metazoa; phylum Chordata; class Amphibia; order Anura; family Dendrobatidae; genus Dendrobates; species Dendrobates tinctorius. The sequence continues at coordinate 6,174,448 of NW_027362054.1, read as the reverse complement.
TATGCAAATAAAATGAAAAAAAAACAGACAATGTGATTTTCTGGATTTTTTTTTCTCAGTTTGTCTCCCATAGTTGAGGTCTACCTATGATGTAAATTACAGACGCCTCTCATCTTTTTAAGTGGTGGAACTTGCACTATTGCTGACTGACTAAATACTTTTTTGCCCCACTGTATATGATGTAAATGAAAATGTGAATTGTCAGAGCGCCTTTATCCATTACTCCATCATCCAGTTCTGATGCTCTCAAACCCATAACAGGTGTTTTCAGTGGTGGACAAGGGTCAGTATGGTCACTTTGACTAGTCTATAGCTATGCAACCCAATGCAGAACCCCACAATGCACTGAAATGGGTTTTCTGAAACCATCCCATCATAGTCAGCATTAAAATTTTCAGCTATATGTGTAATTGTAGCTATTAAACAGAATTAGACGAATAGGCTAGCCTTTTCACTCCAAAGGCACTGAGCCTTGGATGGCCATAACCTTATTTGCTTGGTCTACCACCTCTCCACCTTTTACAGATATTAACCCCTTCCTGACTGCTCTGTGGGAGGGGTGTTCCCGCAAACAGCAGTACTAGTACAGTGGCATAATAGTGCGGCCTCACGCTGAGCGCTGTGGCGATTACATGCAGATGTCAGCTGTATGTGACAGCTGAAACCCTGCAGCAATGCCCACAATTGGTGCTATCACTGATCATGGTTATTTAAACCCTCTGATACTGCTGTCATTAGTGATGCGATTGCGTTGTCCTGATGGTCTGCACAGTGACCCTCAGCTACAAGATGGCCGCGGGGTCCTTCCAAGTCCTGCAGGGAAGGTGGCTTGTGAATGCCTGCTGGGAGCAGCAGCTGGCATGCCTCCTTCCCTGCCTGTCAGATCGCTGATCTTATACTCTGCAATATTTTTTAAAAATCTCTAAATAAAGAAAAAAAAATAATTTTCCAATAAATACATTTATTTATGTAAATAAAAAACAATAAAAGTACACATATTTTGTATCGCCACATCCGTAACGAAATGCTCTATAAAACTGTCCCACTAGTTAGCACCGTCAGTGAACACCGTAAAAAAAAAACGAGGCAAAAAACAATGCTTTATCATCATACTACCGAACAAAAAGTGCAATAAGTATTTTATTATTTATTGATCAAAGAGACGAATGTAAATAAAGATGGTACCGCTGAAAATGTCATCTTGTCCGGCAAAAAATAAGCCGCCATACAGTTCCATCAGCAGAAAAAAAGTTATAGATCTCAGAATAAAACGATGCAAAAATAATTTTTTTCTTTAAAATAGTTTTTATTGTGAAAAAGCGCCAAAACTTAAAAAACGATATAGTTGAGGTATCACTGTAATCGTACTGACCCGAAGAATAAGGCGGTCTTACCAATTTTACCACACGGAACGTTATAAAATAACAAGCAATTCCTAAATTGCTGGTTTTTGTTCATTCTGTCTCCCAAAAATCAGAATAGAAGGCGATCAAAAACTGTCATGTACCCGAAAATGGTACCAATAAAAACGTCAGCTCGCCCCACAAAAAACAAGTCATAACATGACTGTCAGCTGCAATATGAAAAAAATAAAGCTCTCAAAAAATGGTGCTGCAAAAACTAGTTTTTGCAATAAAAAGCATCTTTTAGTGTGTGACAGCAGCCAAACATAAAAACCCGATATAAACCTGGTATCGCTGTAATCACACTGACCTGAAGAATAAAGTCGCCTAATCACTTATACCGCATGAGGAACAGCGTAAAAAATAAATAAAACCAATTCTTCACAAACTGTTGATTTTTTATTCTGCCTCCCAAAGATCACAGTAAGGCTTGGCGCACATTTATCCTGCGCTCTGCACTGATTGTTTACACTGGGGTTTCTGTATAAATCTCTGAAATACATGATTCAGACAGAACCTCCAGTGGAAAATTCCCTATAATGGGGCAGATGAAGGCACTGTAGACGCCATAGGACCTGTGATCCGGCGGTGTCCATTTTTTTAAGATTGCATAAAAGTGCCGTCAGCAACAGTTTTGTGCACTTCTGAAAAGGACACCGCTGAACAAAGGCCAAATGGAGTCCAGAGTAACATTACAGTGAATGGATCCCTCTGGGGGGTTTCAGCTATCATGTCACTTGGAGATTTAGATGAAAACTCCAAAATAAGTGCTCAGCGTTGAGTGCAAGATAAATGTGATCCGAAACATTATGTAAAATGTTTCCAATAAAAGTTTCAACTCAATCCACAAAAAAAAGCAAGTCCCCTGTCAGATCTATCATCTGTTAACAGAAATATAGGGGGCATCTACATTACTGGTAGTACAAAGGCTCTGGAGAAGCAAAATGGCTCCTTGCTCCTCAAAAGAAATTCAGCAAATTCTCCACTCCCAAATCCAAATGCCCCCCTCTCTTATGTCCCCCAGTGTGCCTCAATAACATTTAGTGCCCACGTTTGGCATTTCTGTAGTGATTAGAGCTCGCCTAATTTACAGGTGCATGTCTTCAGAAGCATGAACTGAGCATAATGTTCTGGTGACTGCAACATACTGGTCACTTCAGCATACTGGTTACTATAATGTCAGTTTGCAATTTTCACTCAGCAACATCGACCACTGCCTGTTTCTGGAAAACACCTATGGAGTCAAAATCATCACTACATCTGTAGATAAATTCCCAAAGAGTTATAATTTCCAACATGGGGTCCCTTTTGGGGTCCCTTAAGGAGGGTTGTGCTGTTTTGGCCCCACTCAATGGCTCTGCCAATGTAATTGGCACCCTCATACAAGTGCAGCAAAATTTGCACTGTATTATGGTGCTACTTCTCTTCTGAGCTTTGCACTGTGCCTCAGAATTAGTTTTTGACCACATATGGGGTTTTGGTGTACTCAGGAGAAATTGAACCACAAATAATAATGTGGTAATACGCACGTCAGCGCAAAAAAAGCATGCATTTTTTTAAAAAAACGCGCACAGAGCCGCAAAAAACGCACAAAAACGCATGATGTGTTTTTTATGTGCGTTTTCACTGCGCACGGTGCGCAGCGCAAAAAAACGCAAGTGTGAAAGTAGCCTAAAAGAGATTTTTGTGGGAAAATGTGTTGTTTTTTTTTATTTTCACTTCTTAACATTATAAACTTCTGTGAAGCACCTGGTGTTCAAGGTGCTCAACACATATCTAGATAAGGTCCCATAGGGGTGTAGTTTCCAAAATGGTTGTCATTTGTTAGGGGTTTCCACAGTTTAGGAACATCAGGGGCTCTCCAAACGCGACATAGCAACAGCTAATTATTCCAGCATATTTTACATTCAAAAAGTCAAATGTCGCTCCTTTTCTTCCAAGCCCTGCTGTGCACCCAGACAGTTGTTTTCCTCCACATATTGGGTATGTGCTCACTCAGGAGAAATTGCACAATAAATTGCATGGAGAAATTTCCCTTGTTACCCTTATGAAAATGCAAAATTTGGAGCTAAAAAAGTTTTATCTGGAAGAAATGTGATTTTTTTTTATTTTCATGGCTTAATGTTATAAACTTCTGTGAAGCACCTGTGGGATCAAGGTGCTCAATATACATCTAGATAAGTTACCTAAGGGGGTCTAGTTTCCAAAATGGTATCACTTGTTTGGTAGAGTTGAGCGACTTTGCGTTTTGTTGGGTCGAGTCGGGTTTCATGAAACCAGACTTTCGCAAAAGTCAGGTTGAACGAAATCGGCCGATTTTTGTGAAAAGTCGAAGGTCGACTGAAACACGAAACCCAATGCAAGTCAATGGGGAAGCAAAGTCGGCAGGGAGTGAAGACCAGGAAACACACCTACAGTGCCCTTTTGAATGCCAAAAACATCAAATCTTATTACTGAAGCTTTTCAACCTTAATTTACTTGATAATACTAGTTACGCACTGAAAAATGGGGGTTATTTGGCTAAACTTGTGGGGGGGTAGGGCTGGCTCCAGGTTTTCATGTGCCTTGGGCCAAAGAGCGCCCCTTTAACACATACCACAACTCATGATGCTCCGATACGGCAGAGAAATAGCGGTATAGTACAATCAAAAATACTTCACGTTTTACATCTCATGACTGATATCCATTTTAAATTCTCCAATAGCTCCAAAAACGGACAGTATCTTACTCCATACAGTATTATGGCCACCGCATAGTGCGCTATACAGAGTAATGAGGCCCATATATTTCACCATACAGAATCATTGGTCCCATATAATGTTTGAAACAGTATATGATGAGCTCCACATAATGCTACAGTATATGTTGGTCCCCATGGATGAAGCTGCACTGTCTTATGGGCCCAAATAATGCTCTATAAATAATGGGCTCCATTTCTAATGCTCTAGTGTATAATGGGCCCTGTAAATGCTGCTCCAGTGTCTGATGTCCACCTATGGAATGCTCCAGTGTATGGTGGGCCCCATATATCATTGTCCAGAGTACAGTGCTCCCCAAAAATTGCTGTCCCAACATTGAAAACAATTAAATAAGTCTCCTCAAATAAGTCTCCTCGCTAGGGAATCCCTGTACTAGTCTGGGCATACAGACATGATGTCATTGCGCTCTCTGATCAGAATATCACTGTCAGGAAACGCGGAAGACGTCATGGCGGTGGAGCAAGGGGAGGTAAGTATTTCAACTTTGCAAGTGCTGTGATCCAGAGCAAGCAGGGGGGGCCCACTCGTTGGCGATGGCACTGGCACAGGGCCCCTCATAGTACGGCGGTGTGTCTGACGGCGAGTGGGCCGAACCTGCACTTTCAGCTGCACCTTCCTTTTTGTCACCGTGTAAGGTGGTACAGTATATGGGAAGGGTAACCTGAGTTTCATCTGGGTCACATTCAGGCTGTGTAGAGTGCGACGGGAATGTAGTGGTCTGGGTCAATGTACCAGCAGAATCATCTAGCAGTGGCTGGGCCTCAGTGCACTTGTGGCGCCCCCAGGAGTACGGTCGCCACAGTGGCATTACCTTCCTCCTAGGGAGTGTGATGTCATGCTTGGGAGCGACGAAGGATCTCTCTAGCAATTAAACCAACACACAACACATTTCCCACTGCAGGCCAGCAGGGAGACCTCTGAACCTGACTGCTGAGGAGCTGGCTGCTGTCTGTGGTCGGGAGGAGGTAAGTTAGGGCAGTCTGTGAAGGGAAGGGGAAGTATGTGGACGTGAGAAGGGGAGCTGGAGGATGAGCAGAGTTAAGGCTCACTCCTAGCTTGAGCGCATGGTCCGGATTCCGGTCTCTGAGTTTGTAGGGACACTGACGTTCCTGCAGCAGAAACCGGAGGAAGTAGCATCTGTAAATGCTCTGTACCCAACTAAGGCTCGGAGGCCCCAGCAGCGACGTGTGGGAGCCAGAAGGAAAAGGCTACGGCTGCCTGCCATACGAGAAAGTTCCAAGAGAGAGTCAACAGGGGGAACTTCAATGAACTCAGCACTGCGAGTACCTCAAATAAGCGCTAGAATGGAGGCCACACTACCTATCTGCAGAGAGAGAATTCCAAATTGGCTTCCAGGCTGACCAACTCCTTCTCCATCTGTACTCTGGGTCCTGGACGGCACTTACCAAATACAGGTAAAGGAACTGCACGACTGTGTCTGTCCTCTTTCTCCTGCGCATGGCGCATGGCTCTGCTACATCCTGCACTGCACACCATCTACCAACTCTTTCATGTGCCCTGCGACAATGGCCATACCTCTGCAGGGCTTCTACATCTTAGCTGCACCACAACTTCTGTCCCAGAGAAGCGCCACTGCAGCGCTGGTCAATCTACTCAGAAACCACAGGTGGCGTCACATATCGTTCACCTATAAACATAATTCACCCCTTTGCATGGACGCCCAGGGCCACGGAACGGGTCACCACCACTGTGACACATCCCAGGGAGACACCGTCCCGGTACCGATTAACCCCACTGCCATGCCTGGCCACCCACACTCCACGTCAGATTCATCTTGGACTGGGGAATTCACGATTTGACTTGATAACCCATGCATGGTATGATAGAAAGAGCTACATGGACTAATGTGAAGTGTGGCCTGCTGCATCATTCACTTTGGGTGGGGGTGCAGGAGACAAGGAAAGGGGTTCTTCCTGACCAGGAGCCAGCACTTGACGACTCAGTGCTTGCATTTTTTGAAACTTCAGAAGAGGAGGGCATATTTGCTGGAGTCTGTTTCGGCAATGTAAGCCCAAACCAGTTCCTCATGCTCAGGCTTTAAAAACGGTTAACCTACTCCAAGAAAAGGTAGCCTTCCAGGCGTTCCGTAGACAGACCGTGACGCAGGCTCAACACCTCCTGCCTTAGCTGCTATTGTGCTTTTGCCACTACCAGCAGATGCACCACCACCATCAGCACCAGCTGGCCCCCCCACGCCCACGTCCGTGGCCTCTTCCACCAAACTTCCAAATTTAGCACAAATAGACACAAAATAACATCACATATATGGTACTGTATCAGAAGCGTACAGCTCTATTCAGTCAAAGGATAATTGTCAATCTCCATATATATTCCATCAGTCACACAGAGACACTCCCAGGCTCAGTATGGATTAGACAAGAATATAAAAAGTAGACAAAGTGTACAGTATCATCAGATAGCAGGTATATATAGCATAGTTTAAACATTAACAATGTACGTCTATATATCATGAGTAGTGTTGAGCCACCCCGCTAGTGTTTTGGTTCGTCGCACAGGAGGCAAGTTCGTTGAATGTTCGTCGAACCACATTGAAAACAATGGCAGGCAAACACAAACACATACTAACACATACAAAACAATTACAAAACACCTTAAAAGGTGTCCCAAAGCCGACAAAATGCTCAGAAGCCAAAAATAACATATGGAAAAGGGCAACTACATTTACAAAAGAGGAGGAGGAGTAAAAGGAGGAGGTGGAGGAGACACAGATCTAGGCTTGTCATGCCCTTATGAAGTCAAGAAAGTTTGGACTAAAAATGTAAAAACCAAACCCAAAAAAACAAAATCTGAAAACAAACACAATCATATACCGTCGTACTTCCCACCAATAAATTATGGCAACTGGCGATCGGGCGGCGTTATTCCCATGAACCTCCAAACAGCGTCCATGAAGCCAAAGTGTTTGCTTTCCGGGGGCAGTATGATTGCAAAGCTGAACCTTAACCTCTTCAAGACCGCCCACAGTAGATAAACGTTGGCGCTTGCTGGGCTTTGTGCAGCGCCGACGTTTATCTACTGTCGGCGGTTTTGTGCCCCCCGGGACCCCCACATACCTTACAACGCGGGGATCCCGGTGCGCAATGCATGCTGGGACCCCCGACGTCATCGAGACCTGATTGGTTCAGGTCCCGATGACGTCAGCGTCACAGCAGCCAATGGGAGTGATCGCTGGGAAAGCTGCTTGTTTCCCGGTGATCTCCCTCATTGTAACGCGGCTTCTCCCTCTGATCTAACACTGACAGCTGATCAGAGGTGAAGCAGAGTTATTGTGTGACTAGATCGCTGCCTGGCACAGCTGATCGCTGCCTGGCACAGCTGTGCCAGGCAGCGATCTTGTCACACAGTAACGCTGCTTCACCTCTGATCATCTGTCATTGTGAGATCAGAGGAGAAGTCGCGTTATTATGTGCCAGGCAGCGATCTTGTCACATAGTAACGCTGCTTCTCCTCTGATCTCACACTGACAGATGATCAGAGGTGAAGTGGCGTTACTATGAGTCAGATCGCAGGGCAGCGATCTTGTGACAAAAATAAAAAAAAAGTAAAAAAAAAAAATGCTAGGGTTAGGGTTAGGGTTAGGGTTAGGGTTAGGGCTAGGGCTAGGGCTAGGGTTAGGGCTAGGGCTAGGGTGAGGGCTAGGGCTAGGGTTAGGGCTAGGGCTAGGGTTAGGGTTAGGGTTAGGGCTAGGGCTAGGGCTGGGATTAAGGTTATGGGTGTGTTGGTGTTAGGTTTGTGGTTAGGGTTATGGTTAGGGCTGAGATTAGGGTTAGGGGTGTGTTGGGGTTAGGGTTGGAATTAGAATTGGGGGTTTCCACTGTTTAGGTACATCAGGGGCTCTGTAAATGCAATATGACGCCCGCAGACCATTCCATCAAAGTCTGCATTTCAGAACGTCACTACTTCCCTTCCGAGCCCCACCGTGTGCCCAAACAGTAGTTTTCTCCCACATATGGGGTACCAGCATACTCAGGACAAATTGGACAACAACTCTTAGGGTCCAATTTCTCCCGTTACCCTTGTGAAAATAAAAATTGGGGGCTAAAAGATCATTTTTGTGGAAAAAAAATGATTTTTTTATTTTCACGCCTCTACATTATAAACTTTACTGAAACACTTGGGGGTTCAAAGTGCTCACCACACATCTATATAAGTTCCTTGGGGGGTCTAGTTTCCAAAATGGGGTCACTTGTGGGGGGTTTCCACTGTTTAGGTACATCAGGGGCTCTGCAAACGCGACATGACACCCACAGACCATTCCATCAAAGTCTGCATTTCAGAACGTCACTACTTCCCTTCCGAGCCCCACCGTGTGCCCAAACAGTAGTTTTCTCCAACATATGGCATACCAGCGTACTCAGGACAAATTGGACAACAACTCTTCAGGTCCAATTTCTCCTGTTACCCTTGTGAAAATAAAAATTGGGGCCAAAAGATCATTTTTGTGGAAAAAAAAATGATTTTTTTATTTTCACGCCTCTACATTATAAACTTTACTGAAACACCTGGGGGTTCAAAGTGCTCACCACACATCTAGATAAGTTCCTTGGGGGGGTCTAGTTTCCAAAATGGGGTCACTTGTGTGGGGTTTCCACTGTTTAGGTACATCAGGGGCTCTGCAAACGCGACATGACACCCACAGACCATTCCATCAAAGTCTGCATTTCAGAACGTCACTACTTCCCTTCCGAGCCCCACCGTGTGCCCAAACAGTAGTTTTCTCCAACATATGGCGTACCAGCATACTCAGGACAAATTGGACAACAACTCTTAGGGTCCAATTTCTCCTGTTACCCTTGTGAAAATAAAAATTGGGGGCTAAAAGATCATTTTTGTGGAAAAAAAAATGATTTTTTTATTTTCACGCCTCTACATTATAAACTTTACTGAAACACTTGGGGGTTCAAAGTGCTCACCACACATCTAGATAAGTTCCTTGGGGGGTCTAGTTTCCAAAATGGGGTCACTTGTGGGGGGTTTCCACTGTTTAGGTACATCAGGGGCTCTGCAAACGCGACATGACACCCGCAGACCATTCCATCAAAGTCTGCATTTCAGAACGTCACTACTTCCCTTCCGAGCCCCACCGTGTGCCCAAACAGTAGTTTTCTCCAACATATGGCATGCCAGCGTACTCAGGACAAATTGGACAACAACTCTTAGGGTCCAATTTCTCCTGTTACCCTTGTGAAAATAAAAATTGGGGGCTAAAAGATCATTTTTGTGGAAAAAAAATGATTTTTTTTTATTTTCACGGCTCTACATTATAAACTTTAGTGAAACACTTGGGGTTCAAAGTGCTCACCACACATCTAGATAAGTCCCTTGGGGGGGTCTAATTTCCAAAATGGGGTCACTTGTGGGAGGTTTCCACTGTTTAGGTACATCAGGGGCTCTCCAAATGCGACATGGCATCCGATCTCAATTCCAGCCAATTCTGCATTGAAAAAGTCAAACGGCACTCCTTCCGTTCTGAGCTCTGCCGTGTGCTCAAACAGTGGTTTAGCCCCACATACGGGGTATTGGTGTATTCGGGAGAAATTGCACAAAAAATTTAGTGGTTCATTTTCTCTTTTTACACTTGTGAAAATAAAAAAAAATGGTTTTGAAGTAAAATGTTTGTGAAAAAAAGTTAAATGTTTATTTTTTCCTTCCATATTCCATTCATTCATGTGAAGCACCTGAAGGGTTAATAAACTTCTTGAATGTGGTTTTGAGTACATTGAGAGGTGCAGTTTTTAGAATGGTGTCAATTTTGGGTATTTTCTGTCATATTGACCCCCCAAACTCACTTCAAATGTGAGGTGGTCCCTAAAAAAAATGGTGTTGCAAATTTTGTTGTAAAAATGAGAAATCGCTGGTCAACTTTTAACCCTTATAACTTCCTAAAAAAAAAAAATTATGTTTCCAAAATTGTGCAGATGTAAAGTAGACATGTGGGAAATGTTATTTATTAACTATTTTGTGCGATATCACTCTCTGACTTAAGGGCATAAAAATTAAAAGTTTGAAAATTGCAAAATTTTCTAAATTTTTGCCAAATTTTGATTTTTTTAACAAATAAGTGCAGATCATATCTAAAAATTTTTACCACCATCATGAAGTACAATATGTCATGAGAAAACAATGTCAGAATCAGTAGGATCCGTTGAAGCGTTCTAGAGTTATGACCTCATAAAGTGACACTGGTCAGAATTGAAAAAATTGGCCCGGTCACGAAGGCAAAAACAGGCTCGGGTGCGAAGGGGTTAAAGGAATGTACAAAAGGGCACCACCAGGAGTGGAGTCTGCGGCTTAATTGGACTCCACCCGGGAAACCACAACCATGCCACCTCAAAAAAAGATGCACACATTGAAAGCTTTGTCGATTGTGTGTGTGTGGTGTGGTATGTCCGTTTGTAGTTGTGCTAGCGATTTGTCAGCTTTATTCCGTTAACGAACGAGACTCCGGCATGCCCATGCGGTACGCGTAAAGCTTACTGGAGGGATACGCGAGGCTCTGGCACGCGCGATCGAGCAATAACAGGGCTATCATGGCCTTCCATGTCCGGGGCTATATGCGCGCTACACTGAAAGGACCATGTTTTGTCGCTTACAGGTGCAGATAACCCGCTGAACACCGTTAGTGATTGGGATCTGGGATTCCAATAATTCGCCGTGAATGATGATTTCCCAGTAAGTGCAAGTCAACAGCAATTCCTGATTTCGGCCTAACCGCCATTCCAGAAAAAATGCAAAACATTACGTGTCCAAACCACAGGTGCTGTAGCTTGCTTAACAGCTCTGCAGCCGTTCTCAGGCCCAGTATGGATTCTACAAGATTCGAGAAAGTTGATAAAGGATACAGTTTCACCGGATAACACGTATATGTTGCATAGTTTGCACACTAAAAACCTATGTGTATCGATCAGGAGGCAGGCTCAGACGGTCTCAGGCCCAGTATGGATTAGACCAGATTGTGCAAAGTTGAGATAGGGTACATTATCACTGGATAGCAGGTATATAGAGCATAGTTTAAACTTTTAAAATCTCCGTGTTCTCTGCATGGATTACACAACAATCTAAAAACTAGAAAAAAGGAAATGTATTTCAAGCGTACACCATGATACACTTTTGGTGGTATTTTTAAATCTTCATTTATATTTCTGTCTCAGTAAGACAGCCCAGACTCTCTGCAATAGGAAATTAGATGCATACAATTATTTACCTAAAGTCTAGTGATTGCAGAAATCTACGAATTACTATTCACGGTAATAACTTCTGTCACAATTCTCAGAGGCGATGCTGACCCTCAATTAATTAATGTGTGTACACAGCAAAAACCTTTCTTTGTGAAGAAAGTGTTGCTGTATCGCAGTACCGTTGATCCCATCGCCGTTACTCATATCCATCCAATTTTGATCACAAGGAGAGATGTAAACATGGTGCTCACTGCCTATCATGATCTGTCACGTAACTTTGGAGTGCAAAACACAGAAGCCACAGGCCGTAGGCGATTCAATTGGATTGGCATGAGAGGGAGGGCACATTTAAAAATGTGCGCTGGAATGTCACACGTCTGTGGGTAGGAAAACTGTTAAAGCTGATGAGAAACCACCACTGCATCTCATTGTGAGTCGACGTCCATAAGAAATGGAAGCCATTGATCATCTGAAGCTGGATCCCGGCCAGCGGGACAGGGCATAGCTACGTCTTAACCATCATCTTCTATCAGTTCACCAAATTTGAAGTGCTAGTCCCAGTGATGGATTTGACAGCCCAGACTACACAGCAGAGGAGCAGGGAGAGGTAAACATTGCAAATGCTGGGGCTCTGCCCAAGCAAGGGGGGCCCACTCGTGGGCGTCGGCACTGGCACTGGGCCCCTCATAGTACGGCGGTGTGTCTGACGACGGGTGTGCACCACCACATCAGAGACACTTGATTGCACTATGAGGGACCCTGTGCCAGTGCCCGCGCCCACGAGTCGGCCCACCCACCTGTCCAGGGCAATGGCACTCGCACGGTTGCGTGCACTCGGTGATGACCCCGGCCATTGGGGGGAGGAGGCTGCCCAGGTAGGGAGGTTTACAAAATGGCATATGTTGATTTGGGACATTCACCTGCTGCTAAAGGCGAAATTGGTCAAGTCCCAGGAACAGACGGACCAAAGAAAACAATTTTTCTGGCAACCTATGTGTCATCAGGGTAAGGTGGGACAAAATCCTTGGAAACCCATGCATGGTTCATTTTAATGAAGGTTAGATCATCCACATTTTGGGTCGACAGACGGGTCCTTTTTTCTGTCAGTATTGATCCAGCAGCACTGAAGACTCTTTTCGATAGCACACTTGCAGCTGGGCATGCGAGCTCCTGTAAGGCATATTGTGCCAATTCAGGCCAGGTGTCCAGTTTAGCTGCCCAATAGTCAAATGGGAATGACCTGTGAGGGAGAACATCGATATGGGAGGAAAAGTAGTTTGTAAACATACTTGACAAGTGCTGTCTCCTGTCACTTTCAATCGATGCAGTATTACCAGTCGTGTGAGCGGGACTTGAAAAATCAGTCCACAAAATGGTCATGAAACCCCTGTCTCCAACGCCACTTCTGATGTGTCCACCACCAACACCGCTTCCAAGTTGCCCCCGGCCCCTACGGCTCGTGTGAGAGCCATCACCGCTGCTGTGTGCTGGGAATGCCTCAACCAACCGGTTTACCAGAGTTGCTTGTTTGTTAGCCAATACTAGGTTAAGGTTCTCCTGTGGCATGATGTTTTGGAATTTGCCTTTATAGCATGGATCCAGGATGCTGGCCAACCAGTAGTCATCATCATTCACCTTTTTGGCAATGCGGGGGGTCCCTTTTTAGGCATAATCTGACATGTGGGCAAATGTTCCCGGTGTCAATGATGCACTGCGAGTGCTGGGTGGAGGAGCACTTTTTGGCAAATCCTCATCCCTCCAGTCACGCACAAACCCTGTACCAAACCTTGCAAAGCCAACATTTTCTCTTGCCCCACGAGAAGCATCCTCCTCCCCTAAATAATCATCCCCATCATCATCCTCCTCCTCTTCTTCCTCCACCTCGTCCACGAAAGTTCCCTGACCAGACAATGGCTGACTGTCATCAAGGCTTCCCTCCTCCTCTTCCTCCTCATCAACCTCGGCTGCAGACGCCTGCTCCTTAATGTGCGTCAAAGTTTGCATGAGCAGACGCATAAGTGGGATGCTTATGATGGCGTCGTCTGCGCTTACCAGCCGTGTGCATTCCTCAAAACACTGAAGGACTTTACAGAGGTCTTTCAGCTTCGACCACTGCACACCTGTCAACTCCATGTCTGCCCTCAAAGTGCCTGCCCGTGTATCCTCCCACAAATGCATTATGGCCTGCCTTTGTTCGCACAGCCGCTCAACCATGTGCAGGGTGGAGTTCCACCTTGTTGCAACGTCAATAATTAGGCGGCGCTTGGGAAGGTGGAGCAATTGCTGCAGCTTCTGCATACGACAGGAGTGTACCGGCGACCGGCGGATGTGCGAGCACAGTCTTCGAACCTTAAGGAGCAGGCCTGTTAAATCCGGATAATTAGTGAGGAAGCACTGCAGCACCAGGTTCAAGGTGTGAGCCAAGCAAGGTATGTGTCTGAGTTTTGAAAGGGCTGTGGCTGTCACAAAATTCCAGCCGTTATCACTAGCTACCTTGCCTGCCTCAAGATGTAGACTGCCCAGCCATGACTCAGTTTGTCGCTGAAAGTAGTCGGCCAGTACTTCTGCGGTGTGTCTGTCGCCCAAACACATCATCTGCAACACAGCCTGCTGATGCTTTCCACTAGCTGATCGATAGGGGGACACCTCGTTTGCAACACTGTCAACTGCGGATGCAGTGCTCGTGCGACTGCACTCTGTGGACCAGCTTTCGCTTCTGGAGAAGGAGGAGAGGGTTGAATGCCTACAGCCAACTGTTCCCTATACCGTGGGCTAGGCAGCACTGTGCCACCACCGCTGTCCCCTGTGGACCCTGCATCCACCACATTAACCCAGTGCGCAGTGAAGGACACGTAACGGTCCTGGCCATGCCTACTGGACCATGCATTAGTTGTGAGGTGCACCTTTCCACTCACTGACAGCTTGAGTGCATGGACAATGCGGTCTTTCACATGAAGGTGGAGGGCTGGGATGGCTTTGCGAGAAAAGAAGTGGTGACTGGGTAGTTCATAGCGTGGAACTGCATAGGCCATTAGTTCGTGTAAAGCTGCGCTTTCAACCAACCGATAGGGCATCATCTCTAACGAGATTAGTTTGGCAATGTGGGTGTTCAAAGCCAGTGTACGCGGATGAGAGGATGAGTACTTTTTTGTTCTACTCATAGTCTCTGGTAGGGTGAGCTGGACTTGAGAGCTGGATATGGTGGAAGTAGCGGTGAACATGGCGGAATGAGAGAGGGTTGATGATGGTGATGGAGTTGGTGTTCTTTCTGATGGCCTAGAATCAGTCTTTCGTTGCAATAATTTGCCCTTGCGACGACAACTCAACATTTGCTGCTGGTGGTGTGCTAACTGGTGGACTTACAGTGGGGGAAACAATGTTGCGTTGCTGACTACCTTCTTTGGGAGCAGTAGCACATGTGGTACATGAGTTTTGGTAGTCCATCCACGCTTGCAAGTGCATGGTGGTTAAATGTCTTAGCATGCAACTGGTATTCAAATTTCTCAGATTTTTCCCTCTGCTAAAGGTCTTTGCGCACTTCTTACAGATTACCTTTGCCTGATCATTAGGATTTTGTTCCAAAAAGTGCCACACTGCACTCTTCCTACTAGGGAAGACAGTTTGAGGCCTTGCACGCTATTCTTTTTTGACTGTCTGGCCAAGCTGTCCTGCAATTTTTTGGGTTTTTGTAACCCGTTTTTGGACTGCTCCGGGCCTTCCAGATAACAACTGTTGCGATGTCAATGCCCGCTGCGGATGCTCCTCCTCCTCTTCTGAGCTATTGGCAGCGGCACACTCTACCCCCAATGGATGCCAATCTGGGTCAATAACTGGGTCATCCATCACCTTCTCTTCAATGTCATGTGCACCTTCCTCTGTGTCACCGTGTATGGTGGTATAGTATATGGGAGCGGGCAACTGAGTTTCATCATGGTCAGATTCTGGCTCAGTACACTGCGAGGACAATGTAATGCTCTGAGTGAATGTACCAGCAGATAAATCTAGCAGTGGCTGTGCATCAGTGCACTCCATGTCAGATTCATCTTGGCCTGGGTAATTTACGATTTGACTTGATAATCCAGGCATGGTATGTGAAAACAGCTCTATGGAGTAATCTATAGTGTGGCCTACCGCATCCTTCAATTTTGGTAGGGGTGAAGGACACAAGGAAAGGTGTGGTTCATGACCATGAGCCTCCAATGACGACTCAGTGCTTTTATTTTTTAAAACTTCAGAAGAGGAGGCGATAGAGCAGGAGGCTGAGTCAACAATGTAAGCCAAAACTTGTTCTTGAAGCTCCGGCTTTAGAAGCCGTTTACCTACTCCCAGAAAAGGGAGCCTTCGAGGCCTTGTGGAGCTAGATGATGACACAGCCTCAACACCTCCAGTATTAGGTGCTATTTTGCTTTTGCCACTACCAGCAGATCCACCACCAACACCATCATTACCAGCTGCCAACCCCCGCCCACTTCCACGGACTCTTCCACCACACTTCCTCATTTTTTGGAAAAATTTACCCAAATTTACACCAACTCTCTGGTACTGTAAAACAAGGTACAAGGTGTATATAGTACTGGGGAGAATTGGAATGTCTCTACACTTCAGGACACTGTGGGATTCAGTCAGGCCCTGTTTATTTAACACCGCAATATGACAGGCAGATTCTCTATGCTGTTAGAAAGGTTTATAGAGGACTGTGGAGAATTGGAATGTCTCTACACTTCAGGACACTATAGGATTCAGTCAGGCCCTGTTTATTTAACACCGCACTATGACAGGCAGATTCTCTCTGCTGTTAGAAAGGTGTATAGAGGACTGTGGAGAATTGGAATGTCTCTACACTTCAGGACACTGTGGGATTCAGTCAGGCCCTGTTTATTTAACACTGCAATATGACAGGCAGATTCTCTATGCTGTTAGAAGGGTGTATAGAGGACTATGGAGAATTGGAATGTCTCTACATGTCAGGACACTGTGGGATTCAGTCAGGTCCTGTTTATTTAACACCGCAATATGACAGGCAGATTCTCTATGCTGTTAGAACGGTGTATAGAGGACTGTGGAGAATTGGAATGTCTCTACACTTCAGGACACTGTGGGATTCAGTCAGGCCCTGTTTATTTAACACCGCAATATGACAGGCAGATTCTCTATGCTGCTAGAAGGGTGTATAGAGGACTATGGAGAATTGGAATGTCTCTACACTTCAGGACACTGTGGGATTCAGTCAGGTCCTGTTTATTTAACACCGCAATATGACAGGCAGATTCTCTATGCTGTTAGAAGGGTGTATAGAGGACTGTGGAGAATTGGAATGTCTCTACACTTCAGGACACTGTGGGATTCAGTCAGGCCCTGTTTATTTAACACCGCAATATGACAGGCAGATTCTCTATGCTGTTAGAAGGGTGTATAGAGGACTGTGTAGAATTGGAATGTCTCTAAAATTCAGGACACTGTGGGATTCAGTCAGGCCCTGTTTATTTAACACCGCAATATGACAGGCAGATTCTCTATGCTGCTAGAAGGGTGTATAGAGGACTATGGAGAATTGGAATGTCTCTACACTTCAGGACACTGTGGGATTCAGTCAGGTCCTGTTTATTTAACACCGCAATATGACAGGCAGATTCTCTATGCTGCTAGAAGGGTGTATAGAGGACTGTGGAGAATTGGAATGTCTTTACACTTCAGGACACTGTGGGATTCAGTCAGGCCCTGTTTATTTAACACCGCAATATGACAGGCAGATTCTCTATGCTGCTAGAAGGGTGTATAGAGGACTGTGGAGAATTGGAATGTCTCTACACTTCAGGACACTGTGGGATTCAGTCAGGCCCTGTTTATTTAACACCGCAATATGACAGATTCTCTATGCTGCTAGAAAGGTGTATAGAGGACTGTGTAGAACTGGAATGTCTCTACACTTCAGGACACTGTAGAATTCAGTCAGGCCCTGTTTATTTAACACCGCAATATGACAGGCAGATTCTCTATGCTGTTAGAAAGGTGTATAGAGGACTGTGTAGAATTGGAATGTCTCTACACTTCAGGACACTGTGGGATTCAGTCAGGCCCTGTTTATTTAACACCGCAATATGACAGGCAGATTCTCTGTGCTGTTAGAAGGGTGTATAGAGGACTGTGTAGAATTGGAATGTCTCTACACTTCAGGACACTGTGGGTTTCAGTCAGGCCCTGACTCGACTTATCCTTACAGAGTCACACACAGATAGCTTCACTGTGGCCATAACAGCCGTTGCACAGTACTGAGAGAGGAGCGTGCACGTACACCGCTGTCCAGTGTATGTAAAATTGTCAAGCTCCGTGGTTTAGTATACGGACTGACACACGCTGTCCCTCTATAGTTTTGAATGTAATCAAACAGCAAATATACTAAACTGTTTGAAAACCAGACAAAACTATAAGGTGGAGGTCTGTAAGAACGGAACAACTCCTCGACTTATCCTTACAGAGTCACACACAGATAGCTTCACTGTGGCCGTGATAACAGCCGTTACATGGTACTGAGAGGGGAGCATGCACGTACACCGCTGTCCAGTTTATGTAAAATTGTCAAGCTCCATGTTTTAGTATACGGACTGACACACGCTGTCTCTCTATAGTTTTGAATGTAATCAAACAGCAAATATACTAAACTGTTTGAAAACCTGACAAAACTATAAGGTGGAGGTCTGTAAGAATGGAACAACTCCTTGACTTATCCTTACAGAGTCACACACAGATAGCTTCACTGTGGCCGTGATAGCAGCCGTTACACGGTACTGAGAGAGGAGCGTACACCGCTCTACGGTGTGTGAAAAATGAGCGCTCAGTAACTCACAAGGACAAAACAATAAAATCTGGATTGCTTTGAAAAAAGCAGTTTGCTCAGCAGTGGGCACACAGCAATGCAGCTACCAGGTAGCCTTAAAAGGCAGCCTAATAACCAACAGAGTTGATGCACCAAAATATAGCCTCCCCTTGCACCGCACAGTGACTGGTGTGTTGTACAGGCAAAATCGCTAGCAGCAGAATCAGTTTTTGGTATATTCTTCCCTGCCTAACACTCTCCCTACAGAATCAGCAGCAGCTCTCCCTATTCTGAGATCAGCATGAGTAACATGGCGGTCGGCTTCCCCGCCCTTTTATACCCCCTGTGACGCCCCACAAAGCAAGCCAATCACTTGCATGCCCTTCTCCAAGATGGTGGTGACCGCTGCCTATGTCATCACGTTGCCCACAGTGTCCGTTCTTCCTGATTGGCTGCAAAAAGGGTGCTCAAGCATCTTTTGAAAGGCGACTTTGGCGCTAAAGTCGCTGACCTCGTGGCCGACCTCACGCTAAGGTCGGGTTTCGTTTCATGAAACCCGACTTTAGCGAAAGTCGGCGACTTTTCAATTTTTTCAACCCGTTTCGCTCAACTCTATTGTTTGGTATTTCCACTGTTTAGGCACATCAGGGGCTCTCTAAACATGACATGGCGTTCGCTAATTATGCCAGCAAATTTTACATTCAAAAAGTGAAATGGCGCTCCTTCTCTTCTGAGCCCTGCTATGTGCCAAAACAGGCATGCTCAGGAGAAATTGCACAACAAAATGTATGGCCCATTTTCTCCTGTTACCCTTGCAAAAGTAAAACAAATTAGGTCTAAAGGAAAATTTTTGTGAAAGAAAAGTAAATGTTTATTTTTTTTCCACATTCCAAAAATTCCTGTGAAGCAATGAATGGTTATTAAACTTCTTAAATGTGGTTTTGCGTACTTTGAGGAGTTCAGTTTTTAGAATGGTGTCATTTTTGGGTGTTTTCTGTCATATAGCCCCACAAAGTCACTTCAAATGTGAGGTGGTCCCTAAAAAAATGGTTTTGCAAATTTTGTTGTAAAAATGAGAAATAGCTGGTCAACTTTTAACCTTTTAACTTTTATAACTTCCTAACAAAAAATTATGTTTCCAAATGAGTGCTGATGTAAAGTAGACATGTGGGAAATGTTATTTATTAACTATTTTGTGCAATATGACTCTGATTTAAGGTCATATAAATTTAAAGTTTCCTTTTTTTTTCCACAAATAAATGTAACTCTGGTGCACCGTGACGTAGGTGGATGGAGCGAGACATTATGTCCCAGATGTGTTCAATCAGATTCAGGTCTGGGGAACGGGCAGGCTATTCCATAGCTTCAATGCCTTCATCTTACAGGAACTGCTGACACACTCCAGCCACATGAGGTCTGGCATTGTCCTGCATTAGGAGGAACCCAGGGCCAACCGCACCAGCATATGGCCTCACAAGGGATCTGAGGATCTCATCTCGGTACCTAATGGCAATCATACTACCTCAGGCGAGCACATGGAGGGCTGTGCGGCCCTCCAAAGTAATGCCACCCCACACCATTACTGACCCACTGCCAAACTGGTCATGCTGAAGGATCTTGCAGGCAGCAGATCGCTCTCCATGGCATCTCCAGACTCTGTCACGTCTGTCACATGTGCTCAGTGTGAACCTGCTTTCATCTTTGAAGAGCACAGGGCGCCAGTGGCGAATTTGCCAATCCTGGTGTTCTGTGGCAAATACCAAGCATCCTGCACGGTGTTGGGCTGTGAGCGCAACCCCCATCTGTGGATGTCGGGCCCTCAAACCATCCTCATGGAGTCGGTTTCTAACTGTTTGTGCAGACACATGCACATTTGTGACCTGCTGGAGGTCATTTTGCAGGGCTCTGGCAGTGCTCATCCTGTTCCTCCTTGCACAAAGGCGGGGGTAGCGGTCCTGCTGCTGGGTTGTTGCCTTCCTACGGCCCCCTCCACATCTCCTGGTGTACTGGCCTGTCTCCTGGTAGCGCCTCCAGCCTCTGGACACTACGCTGACAGACACAGCAAACCTTCTTCCACAGGTCGCATTGATGTTCCATTCTGGATGAGCTGCACTACCTGAGCAACTTGTGTGGGTTGTAGAGTCTGTCTCATGCTACTACGAGTGTGAAAGCACAACCAACATTCAAAAGTGACCAAAACATAAGACACAAAGCATTGGTACTGAGATGTGGTCTGTGGTCCCCACCTGCAGAACCTCCTTTATTGAGGATATCTTGATAATTGCCAATAATTTCCATCTGTTGTCTTTTCCATTTGCACAACAGTATGTGAAATTGATTGTCAATCAGTGTTGCTTCCTAAGTGGACAGTTTGATTTCACAGAAGTTTGATTTACTTGGAGTTATATTCTGTTGTTTAAGTGTTCCCTTTATTTTTTTGAGCATTGAACAACATGTCATGAATAAACAATCTCACAACAACCCGGGTCCGTTGAAGCGTTCCAGAACTATGACCTCATAAATGACAGTGGTCAAAATTGAAAATTGGTCTGGTCGAGAAGGTGAAAACAGGCTTCGGGGTGAAGGAGTTAAGGACTGTGGCCAATTAGACACCACTTACAGTATGTGCAGAACTGTCCAAGAACTGTATTGGACTGTGATGTCTTAGAGTTATCATATAATCCGTTCTCCACCTTGTGATTTTCCATATTTGCATTTTTCCCCATCTTCCTAGAGCCATAACTTTTTTCCCGTCAATGTAGCCATACGAGTTTTTGTTTTTTACAGGACAAGTTGTAAGTTGAAAGACACCATTGAATTTACCATATAGGGTACAGGAAACGGTAAAAAAATTCCAAGTGTCGTGAAATTGCAAAAAAAAGTTCTATTCAACAATATTTTTTTTTTTTTTTATTTACCATGTTCACTACATGATAAAGTTGTCTTGTCATTATGATTCCCCAGGTTGTTACGAGTTCACAGACACCATACTTGTATAGTTTCTTTATTACTTAATTGGTGAAAAAAAAACAACAACATTTATAAGAAAAAAATGGCGCCATTTTCGAGACTTCATTTTTCCTGATATGGGGCTTGGTGAAGGCTTATTTTTGCACCCCAATATGATGTTTTTATTGATACTATTTTGTGATAGATACGATGTTTTCATCGACTGTTATTTCATTTTATTGCAATATTGCGGCAACCAAAAAAATATAATTCTGCAGTTTCAATTTTTAAAATCATAATCTCCTATGAACAAAGACAAGTGTGTTTATGTACAAAGACAAGCATGGGGGTCTTCTATAGCCTCCTGTCGACAGCCCACGATAACGTGACAGGGGCATTGACTTATGACGCACTTCCGGCGCTCTGGAGTTAAATGCGGCTTTCAGAGATTGACAGTGGCATTTAACATCTTAGGCTACTTTCACACATCAGGTTTTCGGCGTCAGGCGCGATCCGGCGTCGTGCCGGAACGCCGGATCCGGCAAATGTTTAGTAAAACCGGATGTGACGGATCCGGTTTTCTGCCGGATCCGTCTTTTTCTTGACAGACAAAACCGGATCCGTCTCATCCGGTTTATCCGTATTTCTATCCGTTTTTCGACGGATTACGCCGGATCCGGTTTTTAAAATTGACACTTGTGGCCTTCCGAACGGGATTGGCTACTGGAAAACTATATATAGAGTGTTCCTACAGCCCTTCTTTGACAGGTTGTCGAGGAGAAAGTGCAGGTTGGAGAGAAGAGCAAGTTACTGGCGAAGATGGATGTTGTCATTGGAAATATTTTGAAGAATTTGGCGGATTTTATAGCGGAGGCGAATCGTTTGAGGGTGATTGTTCTGGAGAAGGAGAGAGCGAGACAGCAGCGCATCAGGCATCGTAGACGACGTTTGTGGATCCACCCCATCACAGCCAAGAGAATGACGCGTGGGGTCTATTCTACACTCTGCATGGACCTTCGACGAAACCCGGATAAATTTTTTGGATATGTTAGGATGAAAATGGAGAATTTTGATTACTTGGTGGAGCGCATTGCACACCTCATAAGAAAAGCGGACACCTATTGCCGCTTCTCTGTTTCACCCGCAGAGCGTCTGATGGTGACTTTAAGGTAAGCCACATTTATTGGATGTGATCGCATCAGAGCACACTTTCACTGCAATCTTGTTGGTGGTAGTTTGTATCTACAAGTGTTATAGCTCAGTTTTGGTATGTAATGCTGTGATTTAAAACTAATTTATTGTTTTTTAATTCCCCACAGATTTCTTGCAACTGGAGAATCCCTTTCGTCACTGCATTTCCAGTACAGACTCGGGATTTCCACCATATCTGGAATTGTGAAGTACACATGCCGTGCACTGTGGGACTCCTTAGCTGAAGAGTTTTTACCAGAGCCCACAACAGAGAGGTGGATTGAAATTGCTGACAAGTTTCAACAGATATGTCAGTTTCCCAACTGCTTGGGCGCTGTGGACGGGAAACATATCCGCATTGTAAAGTCAGCTGGATCGGGATCGGAATATTTCAATTACAAGAAATATTTTTCAATTGTCCTCATGGCCATCGCTGACGCGGAATACAAATTTATTGCGGTTGATATTGGGGCCTATGGCCGCTCCAATGACTCTCAAGTTTTCAAACTGTCTGCCATGGGGCGTAAACTGTATGGAAACACCTTCCAGTTCCCACCACCTAGACCGCTGCCGCAAACATCTGGTCCACCTATGCCATTTGTCTGTGTAGGGGATGAAGCCTTCCAGCTGTCAGAACACCTTTTGAAACCGTACTCTAGCAGAGGATTGACAAGACCAAAACGCATTTTTAATTACCGCCTCACAAGAGCAAGAAGAATGGTTGAATGTACCTTTGGTATTCTGACAGCCAAATGGCGGGTCCTATTGACTGCGATCAACCTCAAGACAGAAACTGTGGATGAGGTGATCAAAGCGTGCGTGGTACTCCACAATTTTGTTATCTGCAAGGAACCAATTTCCATTGAGGACACCTCTGAAGAAACCACCTTGCAAGATTACCATGACATTACCACTAGAAGTTCTGTGACGGTTTCAGTAATGAGGGACAATTTTGCACTATACTTTATGTCACCTCAAGGCAGAGTACACTGGCAGGATGACAGAGTGTGAAAGATTTGTGCCCTAACCAAACTTGTGTACCTTCTGTACCAACAGTATATACCTTTGCCAACCAAAGTTGGCTATCTTGTCATGGTCTCTATTTTTAGCTTTAGGCCACAGGTGTGTACCTGGTTGTGTTTTATGCAAAGTATATCACCTTTTAACAAAAGTTGTGTACATTGTTAGGAAATCACCAACAATAAACACAACTTTTTAGGTGAAATACTTTGCTTCAAACACAACCAGGAACACAACTGTGGCAAAAAGCTAAAATTTACCCACAGTTATATACCTAGTTTTGAATACCATTTCACCTTTTAAATACCCTGTATTTAACCTTTTTCGCCGCAGAAAGAAATGACAGACAACCAGTGTAAAATAATTTAACTTTTATTGAAAAATGTTTTTTTTAGTAAACTTTTTTAAAATTTTAATAAACTTGTTTAATAAAGCTTTGAAACCATAAAACTGGTCATTTTTATTTAAATACACACATTATAAATCTGTGTAGTGTGTGGTGGAAATACTGCTGGAGGGGCTGCGGGACACTTCGACACTGGGAGTGTGGAGAGAGGACTGGGATCGTGGTGGGTAAGGAACAGTTAGAGGTGAAGGTGTGGAAAAAACTACAGAATGGGTGGACATGTGGGAAGCAGAAGAGGTGGTGGGTGGTGGAGTGGAGGGTTGGGCAGGGACTGTAGGAGCAGATGATGTTGATGGCAAGTTGTATGGGGAAGGAGTTTGGTACGGGGCAGGTTGCTGGAAGTGGGGAGATGTCTGGTACGGGGCAGGTTGCTGGAAGTGGGGAGATGTCTGGTACTGGGGAGGTTGCTGGTACTGGGGAGTTTGCAGGTACTGGGGAGGTTGCTGGTACTGGGGAGGTTGCTGGTACTGGGGAGGTTGCTGGTACTGGGGAGGTTGCTGGTGCTGGGGAGGTTGCTGGTGCTGGGGAGGTTGCTGGTGCTGGGGAGGTTGCTGGTGCTGGGGAGGTGGATGGTATGTAATAGGAGGGGGAGGATGGAAAGTGGCTGGAGGGGGTGTAGATGTAATAGGAGGGGGAGGATGGAAAGTGGCTGGAGGGGGTGTAGATGTAATAGGAGGGGGAGGATGGAAAGTGGCTGGAGGGGGTGCAGGTGGAGGAACTACTGTGGTGGGAGGAGGAGGTTGGGAGGTAACTTGCTGGAGAGCAGAGTGGCATGAATGCATTACATGCATCTGCTGGGCAGGAGAGAGCGTTTCCATGCGCTCCACAACAGACCTGAAAAAGGTGTGGTTTGGCGAAGATCTTGCTTCTGAATGCATGGTTTGCAGAAGTGTCTTCACCTCCAGAATGCTGGAGTTGATCTGCTGATAGCCTGCAGAGATTTGCTCTGACAAGACTTTTAGACAGTTCTGGAAAGATGCATTCAGATGCAAGAACTCTGGCGCATAAGTCTTTTCCTGACCCCTCTGCCGCTGCCGCCCAGTACCCGCAGGTGTACTAGAGGTGGCAGGGGCAGAAGGGTGGGGTAAAGGGAAAGCGATCTCCTCACCAGCAGCTTCATGTAATGTAGGCGGCCACGATGCTCCTGTGCTGGTGGATGGGACAGATGGGTCGAATGTGTGGGAAGGCTGGGAAGGTGCAGATGTACCGGGGCGGTCGAAGTGTCCCTCGGTGCCGGTCTCCTCAGGGATCGCCTCAGAAGGGTCCAATCGTGCAGGCTCCCGAGTGCTGCTCACCGTGCTGTGGAATAAAGAGAAAAAAAAACAATAAAAATAGTGACATGGTATGGCCCTGGCTGAAAAAAAAAAGTTACATCTAAACATTTTTTTGTCACATGTGGTGTATAATATTTACCTTCTGGTGAGCATTGTCTCCCGGAGGAACGACAGGGCTCGTGCGTACTTGTACTTGCTCCTGCGTCCTCCAGATCCACTCGGGGCCCGCATCTCTTTATTGAACTCCTTCTTGAAACGATCCCTCACAGACCGCCACCGCTTCACAATTCTCTCCCCTGAAACGAGAAAGGACAAAGTGGTTAGTATACAACATCAGTGTTTCCCAAACTCCAGTCCTCATGGTCCCCAGGGGTCATGTTTTCAGGATTTCCAAAGTAAATAGAAATCCTGAACACATGATCCGTGGGGACCACGAGGACTGGAGTTCGGGAAACACTGGTTTAAATCAAGCAACCGGTACTGTATATACTTACGCTCTTTAATCTGGGCCCGAGCTTCGAGGTCCTCCCAGCGGTCCACAAGGAGCGAACAGATTTCCTCCCAGAGTCGTCGGGTAACGATCAGGTCAGCGTGGCGTCGGTCAGCCATATTCCAGAGCGGCTCCCTTTCTCTGACGAGATCGATGAGGCGGTCCACATCAATCCCTCCATCCTCACCGTCAGAGTCGGGAGCACGCTGTGAAGGCTGTTAAAGAAAAAGACAAAAATAACATAATTAGCCTCCACAAAAGAAATGAAATAAAAAGTGCAAAAAAAACAAAGCAAAAATATTTATACTTACACGCTGGTGACCGCCGCGTTGCTGTCGCCGACGACCCTGGGAGGCACTGCGAGGACCTCTTGGCCGAGCACCAGATTGGGAAGACTAGAGAAGAAAACAAAAAATGTTATGTCTTTGGATGTAGGCATTTGTTTGCTGTGTGTGGTCTGCAGAACATTGTTTTCTATGTGTTGTGTGTAGTGTGATGTTGTGTTTCTGCGTTTGATGCAAAAAACTTACCAATTGTGAGCCCACTCCAAGTGTCTGTCCACCCCTTCCTTCTTCTTCTGGGAGCTCCTCTTCATCTTGTGATTCCTGTTTTGAAATAAAAGGCAATGAATACACATATATTACAGAGATGATGGATTTTGGAAATAAAAACTTACCGTCAAACGCTGACGATGCGAGGGAGGGCTCCCAGAAGATGTGCTGTCTTCCTCATGGCCAGACTCCATGGCTGTGGGTGGTGTTTCTGCTGCTGCCATTGCTGCTGCTGCTGCTGCATCTATTGGGCGGCTGTTGAATAAAGAGAAACAAAGGGCCAATGGATATCTTGATATTCCATAGCCCTAGTTTGGAGGAATGGGGGATTTGATAATTACCGTCTCTCATCTGCTGCTGGACTCCCCTCCCGTTGTTCAGCATGCTGCTCCATTTGGGGTGGTGCTGATGGTGCTGCTGCTGCAGATGTCTGCTGCCTTCTCCTGCTCCTGGTTCTTGGCTTGGGTGGCATGTTGGGTGTGGCTGAGGGTCCCATTGTCTTGCTTTTATATATGTCCTGTGGGCAGAGCTACTGAGCATGCTCAGACCAAAGAAACCGGATCCGGCGCATTGCGGCGCTCATAGGCTTTCATTGTATGAAAAAGCCGGACACGCCGGATCCGGCGTGTCCGGCTTTTTCGCCGGAGACAAGAAATGTTACAGTAGCCGTTTTTTCCAGACGCCGGATCGCGTCACATTGCTGGATCCGGCGAAAATCGGATGAAACGGAAGGCCATCCGGCTCGATCCGGCTCTAATGCAAGTCAATGGGGGGGAAACCGGATCCGGCATTGCATTTCGCCGGATCCGGTTTTAGTCAAAAGCGCCGGATCGCGCCTGACGCCGAAAACCTGATGTGTGAAAGAGGCCTTAACAGCTGTGGGTGGATTGCGATTTCACTCTCGGCTGTTAGAGACACATGACTGCTGAACAAATAAGCTGTCATGTGCAGGGAAAGATGCGTGCTCAGTGCCGGAACCCTCATCAAAGGGAGAGAGACGATTTCGGACATACCTATACTTCCAAGGTCATAACAGGGTTAAACAAGTTGCAGTGAAGATACCACCTGGTTGCATAAGTTAGCTTATTGCCATGCAAATGTCCCTATTGTCATTTTTATCTTTCATGCAGTGTCATAAATGATGTTATGTTTTGCCTGCTGCACATCACCACAAGTATTTTTGGGAAGCATGCAGGATGCCACTGAGTATCAGTGGTGAGATTTTAAGTGCTACTCTTTATCAGCTAGGGTTCTTCTGAGTCCTTTAAAGAGTTAATGGACTAAATTAGCTTGCGTCATCAGGGTGATTTCAGCATTAAAATGTGTGACCACGCTCCTGTTTCCGAAACAAAGTTTTGAAACTTTTAGACAGAGCAGAGAGAATGATGAAGTAGAAGCTGTACAGCCTAGTAGATATGACTGTGCTTTAGTTAGCTAGCAAGTGGGGGTTAGTAGCACTCACTTTTAAGATTCTCTGTGCTTTGATTATAAAGATGGCAAGAAAGGAGCTTGTAAAAGCTTAATCTTCAGCTGTCTGCCTGAGTTGTTTGAGATTGTGTGGTGGGCTGTAATACAGGGGCTGATCTAAAAAGTAGGAGGTGCTGCTGAGGCTATTTCTAGCAAACTGTTGCAAGTGGCAGTAAAGTGACCTAAATACAAGTGCATTGTTGTAAGTACAAGTAAAGTCTTGGCTCTTTTAGCCCATTGCTGTTTAGCAACTGTCTACCTCTGTCAAGCCTTTTGTCTCATGGGAAATACTGTAACCATCAAGCATGTTTCATCATAACAGACTGTAACAATTAATCTTGTTGTTGGTGCCCTGTCCGTAAAGTTATTTGGCCACCACCAGTAAATGCCTTTTTTTTTGTCATCATCCCTTAATGGATACAACTCAATCACCAATGGCAAACCATCACAAGTTCTTTCTATAAAAGATTGTCTTCCACCAGTCTTTTAAAACTTTTAGTATACCTGCCATTTTGGAGCGCTGACCCGATCATCAAGTTATGACAGTTTGGTCCTTGTCACAGTCACTCATATCCTTTAGCTTGTCAATTTTCGCTCCTTCCAATATATCAATTTCAAAACGTTCACATCAGTGAATACCTGATCCAGTTCATATGATATATAGCCTGAAGAAGGAATAATTGTCAAAATTAACAAATAATATTATGAAAGTGGTCAATTACTATTATTTGTCTGTAGCATCTCATGTATGTATAATTAATATTGTAATGGAAAAGATAAACTTAATCCTGTGGTATTTTACTGTCAGTATATGAGAGTGTTAATTATAATAAAAGAAGCAATGTGCCATAATTTCAAGGACAACAGAAAATGATTGCTAGAAATATACTTGGTTACAGGGTTTATTTTCTCAGATGTATCCAAAGCAACATATTTTCCTGCTGATTTTGTTTATTTGTTGTTTCATCTTCTAGCCTTTGTTGTACCCTTGACATTTCCAGATTTCTCCTTGGTATATGACTTAGCTTCAGACCTGGCTTGACTTTTCTCTATTAACATATTTCACCTCCATGAACTTGATCTTTCCTTAGAAACTGCCTCAACTTTCCTTTTGGTTTGTGTATTAACAATTAAAATCAACAATACAGGGTGCATACTGAACTTAAAGGGGTTATCAGGTCTCAGAAGAAAAGTCTACAGATTACACACTGCCAACACTGTCATGATTCCCATGTTTTTTCAGGTCATGTGACCGCATGTATGCAAAGATAATTGAGAGAAGGAAAGAAGTGTAGTCGGCATGTGATTGAAAGTATGCAAATTGCATGTTGTCTGTATTTATTTAGGGATTTTGGTTTTCGGCCTGTATTTAGGGCATGCCTGCACGACATACAGTAAGGCCTGGGAACCGTGTGCTGCCCGCCAAAGGGTTTGTTGCGGCAGGCAGAGAACTGGCCAGGATGCGCCGGCTGCTTTCTTCCTATGTTCCAATTTATTCTCATATTTCAGGTGCAAGTACATTTGAATACATGAGCACCAGCACAGGGGCAGAGGAGCGCTCATGAGCCCCTAATCTGACATACAGTAGCATGATTAGGTCATCACACTGCTGACTTCATCAGACAGCTGCAGTTGCCAGCACCGCAGAGATGAGAAATGGTAAGCACTCCATGGAGGAGCTGAAGATTAAATATCCTACTATTTTTTTTTGTAAAGGGCCATGGGAGGGAACGGCTATGTTACTATGAGGGCACATTATAGGATAATGGGGACATTATGAGTCAATTAGGGTATGCTGAATTGTTAATGGAGGTATAGATGTTATGACTGGCAAAGCACAGTCATACAGGTAATGTATAAGCCAGAGAGACAAATACCTGACTAGGTAAAGCCCTTCTCTGACCCTGGTCTTTTCCCTCCTGACCATGAAAGTTGACACCCTAAGATAACGCAATAGTGTCCCCATTCAATGTCGGCTTACCCTGAATGTCCTTAGCAACTCGTAGGATAGCTGGAGTAGCAGTTCTCTAGGGAATAAAGGAATCACACACAAAACAATTGCAACCAACCCAAACTACACCCAAGTGAATGAATCCAACAAAGTCTATCACTAGCAGGAAACAACAGAAGGGGAAGGCATTTAAAGCTGCACCAGAAAAGTTTGGACAGGATATTTTGGAGATGGGCACTTGGGACATTATGGAAAGGGATAGTGTGGAGGGAATATTATGGAGAGGAGCATTGTGGGGTGGGGTTGAGGAACATTATAGAGAGGGGCAGTGTGGTGGGAATATTATGGAGAGGGTCTGTGTGGGGGTCACAATAGCGAAGCAGTGAGGGGATATTATCGGGAGGCTCAGTGTGGGGGGGCATTTGGGGGCACTGTGGGAGAATATTTTGTGCAGAAAGCACAGTAAGGAGCAATTATTTATTTTGGGGCACAGCATGTGATATATTTTTATTTCTGGGGCAGTATAAGGATAACTTTATTTTAAAGGGTACCATATCTAGATGTGCTGCTGAAGACAGAGCAGAGGAAAGTGTTGTGAATTCTCTTTCTGGCTTGCCTCTGGTGAGTACTGAAGATAGTGGAGCTGGTCAGATTGAGAGTTCTCTTTCTGGGCTCCCTCTGGTGGTTACTGAAGGTAGTGGAGCTGATCTGATTGACAGAGGCTTGCCACCTGATAATGAGGAAGACGATTGGAGATCTGGGGTTTCTGATTGGGATTTAAGACAGCTGACTCCCTCTATCCCTGCTGGTGATTTTCTTCCTGTGCCTCCTGAGGTCTGATGTCTCCTGCTCTTTCCCTGCATGTTCAGCTAAGTGGTTTATTTGCTATTCTGTTTGCATGTGATCTGGTTTTGTTTATCTCTGCTTTGTGCGGGTCAGCTAGCTCCGGCTGGGGCTGTGCTGAATCACCGCCCACATGTTACTGCATGTGCCAGTTTGTTTTGTCCCCTTTTATATTGGTCTTTTTGCTTTGCTTTCAGAATATACCACAGTGCTGATATAGTGGGGCGAAGTCATGCGATTTCAGTGTTTTTGTGCATCAGACGTGTTGGACTTTTTGCAGGGTTTTTTGCGTGATTGCAGACAGTGTCTTTCCTTTCCTGTCTAGTCAGTGTGGGCCCCATTGTTTGCTCAGCCTATTTTTCTGCTTGCATTTGTGTTTTCATCTTGTCTCATCGACAATATATGTTTGGGGGCTGTCTATTCCTTTGGGGTCTGCTCCGGGGCAGTTTAGATTTCCCCTTTCTTGCTTTAGCCTTAGTTAGCTCTCCGGCTATGCCGAGGCATCTAGGATCATCGTAGGTACGCTCCATGGCTACTGCTAGTTGTGTGGACAGGATCAGGGGTCTGCATCCGCTTAGTTACCAACCTATCTGGTTTTCTGTGACTTAGCCTGGCCTGCTAGCCTCCTCGGTGACCCATTCATAACAGAATCACCAGCCTAACTGTAGTCTCTAGGGTACTCTAAAGAAGGAAAGAATTAAAAAAAAAAAAAAAGTATCAGAATTTTTTTTTAATTTATTTTTTCCTTTTATTTTTCTGGGGCTGTAGGAGGATATTTTTTGTCTAAATGGAGACTAAGCAATTGTCTGATTGTGTTGAGGAGCTCGCTGCTGAAGTGCGGGGAATTTCTGCCTATCTCACTCAATCATCTGCTGTTGAACCAAAAATCCCTACTCCTGATGTGTTTTCTGGGGATAGGTCTAAATTTTTTAATTTTAAGAATAATTGTAAATCATTTTTTGCTTTGAAACCTAACTCATCGGGGAGCTCTGTGCAGCAGGTTAAAATTGTCATCTCCCTGCTACCTGGCGATCCCCAGGATTGGGCCTTTGCTTTGACACCCGGAGATCCTATTCTGGCTAATATGGACGCGTTTTTTCAAGCCTTGGGGTTGTTGTGTGATGAACCTAATGCTATTAATCAAGCTGAGAAAACTTTATTGGCATTGAACCAGGGTCAGGATACTGCAGAGTTATATTGTCAAAAATTCCGAAAGTGGGCGGTCCTTACTAAATGGAATGACGATGCCCTAGCAGCTCTCTTTCGGAAGGGTCTGGCAGAAACCATAAAAGATGTTATGGTGGGATTTCCTGTTCCCTCTGGTCTTGACGACTCAAAGTCATTAGCCATTTAAATTGATCGGCGTTTACGTGAACATAAAACTACATGAGAGGCGTTGCCGCCTTTAGAACGAACGTCTGAATCCATGCAATGTGATAGGGTTTTGTCTAGGGCGCACCGTCAGGAGTTTAGAAGGCGTAATAAGTTGTGTTTTTTTCTGCGGGGATGCCTCTCATACTATCTGTGTTCTGCCATACCTATGCAGAGATCCAGTTCCTCACATTTATCTCCAGAGCCTAAGTCCTTTGTACCAGCTTCTGAGCATGCTCACAGGATGAGCTCCTATTGGAGTTCAGGTGTCAGGTGCTCAGGTCCTGCTCTGAATCCTATTGGCTCCTCTGGGAGTTCTGGAGATTTCCGGCAGGTCCCGTACGCTATAAAAAGTGCACATGGCTGTTCCGCCATGCGCTAGTATAGTCATGCTTGCTGCTGTATGTTTGCTGATGGATGCAAGGACTGGTGAATGACTCATTTGAAACCCCCATTCCTCGGTTATTACGAATGTGTGTGTGAGATTGAGTTAGAGCCAGTATTAGCGCCAGCGCGCCATTGCTCCAGCGCTCAGCAGCTTAGCGTCTACATCGCGCCTGCCTCTTTGCGGTGTGTTATCTGCGGCTCAGTTGTCGCCGTGCTGCAGTAGCAGCTCCTGGTGCATCTGTAGTTGCGACGCCCTTCTCTCTATCCACCACGGTAGATCTAGACGGGGTTAGTACCGTCAGCTTGGACTGCTCCTGTGACCACATACCGCGTGGGTAGCGCTGAGGTCTGTGGCTAAAACAGACTCAGTGTTTTGTGTTTGTTATACACTTTTTCAGCTCTGTGATTATAAAAGAGACTGGACTGTGCACTGGGGTGCTGTTAACCCTGTGTACACTTAT
Source organism: Dendrobates tinctorius (assembly GCF_039654945.1). NCBI lineage: Eukaryota > Metazoa > Chordata > Amphibia > Anura > Dendrobatidae > Dendrobates > Dendrobates tinctorius. Next base: position 6,141,891 of record NW_027362054.1, on the reverse strand, counting down.
ACATTTGTGCAGCTCTGTGAATACAACAGAGTCTGCTCTGTGCTCTTGGGTGCAGTTAAACCCTGTGCACACTACCGCCTGATAGTCCTGCCACCACCTAGCAGCGGTCTTACCAACTACCGCACGGTGGACCCCGAGCGGTGAACGCACTTTATTTATAATTTTATTTAGTGCGTTCCACTGCTCCTAACATTATACTAGCACCAGGGTCTGGCTAGCTGTGGCAGAACAGCAGCAATTACTGCAGTGCATTAAACAGCTCGGCGACCGGGTGGCCGCTCTTGAGAATCCTGCTTTGAGCAAGGGGTTGGACCAGATGGCCCAGGAGGTCCCTTCCAACTCTAAGATTCTATGATTCTATGATTCTAAGTCCCTCTCAGCTGCTCAAGCTACTGATGCTGCTGTACACGCTTTAACTGACGCGGTAGCGCGTTTGTCCAGGTCCACCCTTGCTCTGACTGTTACCCGCCTCCCGTTGCCCGATAAGTTTTCCGGGGATGGCGCCTCTTGTAGGGGCTTTATCAGCTAGTGCTCGATTCACCTGGAGCTGCTGGCTGCGCAATTCCCTACAGAATGGGCCAAGGTGGCATTTATCATATCCCTACTGTCGGGCAAGGCTCTGGAATGGGCTACGCCTTTATGGGAGCATGGTGATCCGGACATTCGGTCCGCAGCCCACCTGCTAACTGCTATTAGGCAGGTGTTTCTCAGTCCGCGGGTCACACATGACATTTTGCTACAACTTCTCGCTCTGTTCCAGGGATCCCTCTCGGTCAGCCAGTACGCCGTCCGTTTTCGGACACTGGAATCCGAGTTGGAGTGGTCCGATAAGGCCCTAATCCCAGTTTTTTGGAGAGGATTAGCGGAGCATGTCAAGGATGCTCGCTCTACGAGAGATCCCCACTAGCCTGGAGGAGTTAATATCTGTCTCCTCACGCATTGATCTCCGCTTCTCTGAGCGTGGTTTGGAGCGTGCCCACTCCAAACGGAGAGGTATTCCAGCTCCCAAATTTTTTTTACCTCTGGAGCCGCCTGAACCAGAGGTCTTACCCCCAGAGCTCATGGAGGTGTCTCGTGCCAATTTTGATACACCTTCGGCTCAGGAGCCCATGTGCGATTGTTATCGTGTGCACACTGCTTCTCCAGAAGCTAGCACCCTTCAAGGGTCGGGTTCCGAGCCGGTCGACGAGACCTTTGTCCCTCCTCATCTCAGGCCTAAAGTCCTGACGTGGGCACACGTGTCCAATACGCACAACCATTGTGGCTATATGCAAACCACGAGACTGTTGGCTGGTGCGTATTGGTGGCCGCACAGGGCTCGGGACGTCAAGAAGTTCATTTAGGCTTGCACCTTATGTGCTCAGCATAGCCTTCCTAGGCAGAGTTTGGCGACGACCGCCGACACATGGCGGCGTTCCACTGCCACTCCCGCTCCGGCCATCTCCCAGGTGTCCCTCTTGAAACCTGGTGATCTTGCCTCCACCGATGCCTTCCACGTGTCCCGGGTTATCGTGTCACCTACCAGGACACCAGCCTCGCCTTCGGACAAGTCTAAGCTTTACGCCACGATTGGGCACAGGCTTGTGGGTCGGAAGGCTCTGGGGGGGGCCTTAGGAGGCGGGGTAATGTTAGGAATCTGTGTTCTGCCATACCTATGCAGAGATCCAGTTCCTGACATTTATCTCCAGAGGCTAAGTCCTTTGTACCAGCTTCTGAGCATGCTCACCGGACGAGCTCCTATTGGAGTTCAGGTGTCAGGTGCTCAGGTCCTGCTCTGAATCCTATTGGCTCCTCTGGGAGTTCTGGAGATTTCCGGCAGGTCCCGTATGCTATAAAAAGTGCGCATGGCTGTTCCGCCATGCGCTAGTATAGTCATACTTGCTGCTGTATGTTTGCTGATGGATGCAAGGACTGGTGAATGACTCATTTGAAACCCCCATTCCTTGGTTACTACGAATGTGTGTGTGATTGAGTTAGAGCCAGTATTAGCGCCAGCGCCAGCGCGCCATTGCTCCAGCGCTCAGCAGCTTAGCGTCTACATCGCGCCTGCCTCTTTGCGGTGTGTTATCTGCGGCTCAGTTGTCGCCGTGCTGCAGTAGCAGCTTCTGGTGCGTCTGCTGTTGCGATGCCCTTCTCTTTATCCACCACGGTAGGTCTAGATGGGGTTAGTACCATCAGCTTGGACTGCTCCTGTGACCACATACCGCGTGGGTAGCGCTGAGGTCTGTGGCTAAAACAGACTCAGTGTTTTGTGTTTGTTATACACTTTTTCAGCTATGTGATTACAAAAGAGACTGGACTGTGCACTGGGGTGCTGTTAACCCTGTGTACACTTATACATTTGTGCAGCTCTGTGAATACAACAGAGTCTGCTCTGTGCTCTTGGGTGCAGTTAAACCCTGTGAACACTACCGCCTGATAGTTCTGCCACCACCTAGCAGAGGCCTTACCAACTACCGCACGGTGGACCCCGAGCGGTGAACGCACTTTATTTATAATTTTATTTAGTGCGTTCCACCACTCCTAACACTATCACTGTCTGTCCTAAACGAAAAAGCGTTTTGCTCACACATTTGCGTTGGGCAGTATACAGCCTAAATTCCTTTTGGCGATTACCCTGATCTACTCCTTGTCTAAATTTTCCGCTAAGGCTTTTGTTGATTCAGGAGCAGCTTTGAATCTGATGGATTTGGACTTTGCTAAACGTTGTGATTTTCCCATGATACCCCTGTGGACTCCTATCCTTTTGAGGGGTATTGATGCTACTCCCTTGGCAGAGAATAAACCCCAGTTATGGACCCAGGTGATAATTCGGGTCACCCCAGACCACCAAGAAAATTGTAAATTTTTGGTGTTGCACAATTTGCATGATACTATTGTTCTGGGTTTCCCTTGGTTGCAAACTCATAATCCTATTTTAGATTGGAAATCTGTGTCTGTGGTGAGTTGGGGTTGTCAATGTGTTCTTAGTGACACTCCTGTTTTCTCCACCTCTCCCCAGTCTCATGATATTCCTGACTATTTGGCTGATTTTCCTGATGTATTCAGTGAGAGTAAGTCTGCATCTTTGCCTCCTCATAGGAGTTATGACTGTGCAATTGAGTTAATGCCCGGGTTTAAATTTCCCAAGGGTCGGCTTTTCAACTTATCGGTACCCGAAAATGATGCTATGCGATCTTATATCAAGGAGTCATTGGAGAAGGGTCATATTAGACCATCCTCTTCACCTTTAGGTGCTGGGTTTTTTTTGTGGCCAAGAAAGATTGTTCATTAAGGCCATGTATTGACTATCGTTCCCTTAACAAAATCACTGTTAAATATCAGTACCCGTTACCCCTGATTTCTGATTTATTTTCCAGAGTTAAAAGTGCCTGTTGGTTTACCAAGCTTGACCTCAGGGGGGCGTATAATCTTATTCGCATCAAGCATGGGGATGAATGGAAAACGGGGTTTAATACTCCGGAGGGACATTTTGAGTACCTGGTGATGCCTTTTGGGCTCACTAATGCCCCTTCTGTCTTCCAGTCTTTTATGAACAATATTTTCCGGGACTTTGTGGGTAAGTTTTTGATCATTTATCTGGATGATATTTTGATCTTTTCCAGTGATTGTGATTCTCATGTGGAACATGTCCGGACTGTGTTCCAGATTTTGAGGGAAAATTCTCTGTATGTTAAGGGATCGAAGTGCCTCTTTGGTGTACAGAGGATTTCATTTTTGAGATTCATTTTGTCCCTGTCGGCTATTGAAATGGACCCGGCCAAGATACAGGCCATTTATGATTGGGTTCAGCCCACTTCTTTAAAGGCTCTCCAGAAGTTTTTGGGTTTTGCTAATTTCTACCGTAAATTTATAAGTAATTTTTCTGGTATTGTTAAACCACTGACTGATTTGACCAAAAAGGGCGCTGATGTTGTAGGTAACAGCAGGTTCGCAGGATGCAGTGACGAGACGCGAGACTGGTTAAACTTTGGAAAGCAAACTTTTATAAATTGAAGCCGCTAGGGCTATACTAAGCAACCAAAAAGGGATAACAAAGTTGTCCTTGCAGGGATTCAGTACAACCAAACACTATTTGAAAAGAACATGACTAACCCGGCCAAGGCCAGTGACAATGGGGCCTCGGCATGACCGTCTATGGGTCCTTATACTTTATAATGTCACTTATCCGTCCTGACGTCCCTCGGCGTCTCTGTTGGAGCTGCATTGCGGATGAAGCTGCTTTGACGTCTTTGATGAGGCTGCTTTGGCGTCTTTGGTGAGGCTGCTTTGGCGATGCAGCCGCTGGGCCCAGCCGCTGAAGATTTGGAGTAGTCTTCGGGCGCCCCAGCGCCCAGGTGGAGTTGGGGCACAACAGGCCCTGATGGAGTCTTGCGATGAAGTAACCCCCTGTAGTAACAGCGGGATTGAGCTTGTTAGCGAGTTCAATAGGACTCTTGTCCTCAAGCGGGTTGTGTCGCAATCTTTAAGAGTGGCGGTTTACTGGCCACGCACACAGCCTGAGGCTATGTGCAGAGTGTCTCTGTTGATGAGGAACAGGCCCCAACTGCCGTCTGCAGTTGGCTAAAGGAGGCTGTGAGCGGTGATAAACAGGCCTCAACCACAGGCTGAAGTGACACGGCAGCGTCCATGGCTGGCAGCAGGCAGGCCGCAACCGTGGGCTGAAGTGGGACGGCAGTGGCCGGGAGGGGCAGCGGATAGGCCGCGGCGGGTTTGGGCTCATTGGCAACGGCAGAGGATGACCGGGGGCAGATCGTGACCCATGCTTGGGGTGAAGAGGCAGTCCCCTTTTGGTAAGCTCGGCGCCTCTCTCCTGAGGGCCACTGCGTATCTACCCTCTGCTGCTGGTCTCCTCTCTGAACTGTCTGTGTCCTCCTCTTCGCTCACGCCCCCTCCGCCTCCTGCGCCGTGTTTTACGTATCACCAACTGACTCCCCTGCGCGATCCCTGTCCCTTTTATACTCGCCCCTCCCCTTGCTGTCCTGTCTCTCTCAGCAGTCCACTCTCCTCCTCTGCTCCCCGGGTACTGTTTCCTTAGGAAATCAGATGGCGGTCCCCTTGGTTCTGGCCCGGACACTCTGCGGGGGTCCTCCTCCCTACACTCCCCCATCCTGTAAGCTCACCATCCTCGGGCGAGGGCCTCAGTATGTTTCAGTTGATCTGCGGAGGTGTCAGTTTTTGTTGCCATATGAACTGGTCCTGTTTGTATTGTTCAAGGGGTTTGCCGGCTGTTGACCGCTCGGAGCGTCTTAGTTCGACTAGGGTGGAGTCTTCTGGGGTGGTGGTCTGTGGTGGGCTAGCTAGATCGGGCAGGCTATTTGTGTCAGTTGGTTTATCATTGAGTAGAGAGCCCCTGGTTATTGTGGGGAAGTCTTCTTTGTCGTCCGGGTCCCAGAACACGGGCAATGGTTCAGAGACCTGAGGAGCAGGTTCAGGTTACTTTGGGTCGGTGTAAATACAGGGGCGTAGCATATTACGATGCACAATGCGGGTAGGCAATGTTTCATCTTTCTCGGGTCGTATTTCGTACACAGGTCCTTCAGGGTTTATACGGTATAGGACCCGATAGGGACTCTCTTCCCAGCGTGGCTCTAATTTATTCTGGGGACGTTGGTCTAGTACAAGTACTCGGTCTCCGCTTTGGAGGTTGGGAGGTAGAGATGAACTCTTTCCTGGGTGTTCTAAGTCTTGAAGTTTGGCATGTACGATTCGATGAAGAGTTTGCAGCCTGTGTCGGTGATTTCGGACCCATGATGATACCCCAGTCCAAGGCTGAGGTTCCTCTGGGTCCAACTCTACCTCCGTGATCCCTTTGCCCTCGATGTACTTGGTTGTTATAGACCCATACTAGTTCAGGGACATATTCGGGCCAACGGACCTTCTTGTCACTCTCCAGAGTACGCAACATTTGGATTAATGTCCGAATAAATCGTTCGCAGGCCCTGTTTCCCTGCGGGTGGTATGGCGTGGTCCGGGATTTGTCAATTCCATAGAGCTGGTGTAGTTCCTCCATTATTTTGCGCAAAAAACATGCTCCTTGATCAGAATGTATCCGCTGAGGGCAGCCGTAAACTTGTATAAAGTTTCTACAAATTGCGGAGGCGGCCGACTCCGCCGTCTGGTCTCGAGTGGTGGTGACCACAGCGAACTTAGTGAAATGGTCTACCATGACGAGGCAGTGTTCATACCCCTGAAATGCGGGACCAATGGTCAGGTAATCCACCGTCAGAATCTCGAGGGGCGCTGAGGTCACTATTGTTTGTACTGAGTCTCGCTGTGTGGGCGGTTTAGCGAATTTGCATAGGCGACAGTCTCGTCCACAACAGCATGGAAGCGTGGATGATAAATTTTCTGTTGTAACCATTGCAAGGTCTTTTGAGCTCCGAAATGAGCCCCTTTTTCGTGGGCTTCTCGAGCCAGTTCGTTAAGTTGGGCTCCGGGCGTAACTACCTGCCAAATCGTCATAGAAGTTGTTCGTGATGTCATTTTACGATATAATAATCCCTTCCGAATAACCAGTCTCTCCCATTGTCGTAACATCAGCGACATGTCCTTGTCAGGAACACCGCACTGCACTTGCTCACTGAGCCAGTGCGTGTTTCCTGAGTACAAAAGCTGTGCTCAAAGATACCTGTGGAGCGGGGCAGCAGCGGTGAAGATGCGTACTTCAGACTAACAGGACCTGAAGCACGTGACTGCTGGGGGTGTGGCCTGAGCTCCACAGAGCTAGGAGCTGAGGAAAACTCCTAAAAAGGTAACTGTGGGACAAGTTACCAAGGGGCGTCACACCTTCCTATCATCATGCCTGGAGGGGCGTGGGCGTCTCCCAGGCAACGGTTTACACTGCTGCTTATGCCCACCTTCTATGCACGCAATTGCGTGCGCATCTCTATGGTAACCTATGACCACTTCCGATTGCGTTGTCAGCGTAATTTCCGGTTCATGCCCGCTACTTAAACAGCGGTTTTTACCCTATTCATTGCGCCACCTGATGAAGGTGTTCCGAAACGCGCGTTAGGGCGGACACAGGGACCCCTTGTTTGCCATCTGCCATTGTGTTCAGGTAATATATATTGTTCACACGAATATGCACTTTTGATTGCTGCCTGGATTCATTATCATTCAGCCTGGCCACCCGTTAGTACACCATGGGCACTATACTAGGTATTATTAGCTGTTAGGCTTTTTGTTATACAGTGCGGTATATACTATTGCCATGTAATTAAAAGTATCCTTAAGTGCAGTATTGGCAACATGGGCCTTTGTGTCCTTCCTTATCTGCTGTTTTTTGATTTTATGGCTGTATAGCATGTTATGTTTGTACCTTGCCTTCCACTTTAATAAAGCAATTTTATAATGACCGTTGTATTTTGGATTCGTCCTCCCCCTTGTGCTTTGTATAATATTGCAACTGGTCAATTATAGTCCTTGGGTGTACATGTGGGTGGTATGTTGTCCAAAATTGTATTTGACGATCACATTAGATCCCCCCACATGTCATATATACCGGGTTGTACTACCCTCACTATTCAATACTGGTGGAACCATGGATGAGGAATCTTCTCTAACTGTCCCCACAGGTTTTGATAGGGACCTGTGGAAGACGTTAGATATTTTGAAGGAGGTGGGCAACTGTAATCTGTATGCCACCGGGTTGATCACCTCTACAGTCTTGTACGGGCCAGTACATTTGGGGCCCAACTTCATAGAGGGTATCTTAAGTTTCATGTTACGGGTGGACAACCAGACTTTTTCCCCCACTACTAACGCAGGACCCAACCCCCTCCTCCTGTCCACAAAATGTTTGCAATTCTTCTGGGCTTTGGAGATGTTCCCCTGCACCTCTCTCCAGAGGGTTTTTAACTGTTGTACCATCCCCTCTGCACCAGGGCAATCCGAATCCATACGGGAAAATTCCCCAAACTGAACAAACCCATAATTGACCTGAAAGGGAAACTTTTCGGTAGAATACGACACTTGAATGCAAACTCTGCCATGGGTAATACCTCACACCAGTCTTTCTGTCTGGAGGAGGCCAGGCATCTCAGAATCTGCTCCAATGACTGGTTGGTGCGTTCAGTCTGTCCATTGGATTCTGGGTTATAGGCAGAGGAGAATGACAACGTGACCCCCAACTTCATACAAAACGCTCTCCAACACCTGGCTACAAATTGCACACCCCTGTCTGGCACCACGCTCACAGGCACTCCATGCAACCGAACAATGTGCTGTATAAACAAGTGGGCCAAGGTTTCAGCAGATGGTAACACAGGTAATGGCACAAAGTGGGCTTGCTTAGAAAATCTATCAACCACTACCCATACCACTGAGTTGCCCTTGGAAGATGGAAGATTAGTGATAAAGTCCATGGACATGTGTGTCCATGGTTTATCCGGAATTGGCAAAGGCACCAATTCCCCGGCCGGCCGGACCTGAGAGCTTTTAGAGCAAGCGCACACCCCACAAGTATTTACAAGCCTTTTTATATCAGTTCCCATAGAGGGCCACCAAAAACCCCTAGCTACTGCCCCCCGGGTAGCTGCAATACCAGGGTGTGCACTTAACACAGAATCATGAAATTCTTGAAGGAGTGTGAGACGGAATTGTTCGGGTACAAACAATTTACCTTGGGAGTTTATTCCTGGGAGCTTGTGCTTCCAGAATCTCTCTGTAACTCAGAGGAGATTTCGGCTACAACAACTCCCGGTAGAAGAATGGAGGAAAGAGGTTCTGGAGGGGACACAGAATCAAAACTTTGGGATAAGGCATCCGCCTTTACATTTTTAGACCCTGGTCGGAACGTGATGGTAAAATGAAATCGAGAAGAAAAAAGGGCCCACCGAGCCTGTGTGGGGGTCAGTCTCTTAGCAGACTTGATATAGGCCAGGCTTTTATGATTAGTGATGACTGTAATGGGATGAGCGACCCCCTCCAAAAAATGCCTCCATTCTTCGAAGGCCAATTTAACCGCTAACAATTCCCTGTTACCGACATCACAGTTTCTCTCGGCTGAAGAGAACTTCTTAGAGAAAAAGGCACAGGGTTTGAGGTTAGTCAGGGTAGAGGGGCCCTGTGACAATACTGTCCCCACCCCCACCTTCGAAGCGTCGACCTCGACGATAAAAGGTCTTGACGAATCGGGTTGTACCAACACAGGGGCTGTGGTAAAACACTTCTTTAATATAGGGAAGGAATTTTTTGCGGCCACGGACCAATTTTTTACATCTGCCCCTTTAAGAGGGAGGTCCGTCAAGGGTTTCACCACCTGCGAGAACCCTTTAATGAACTTCCTATAATAATTAGCGAAGCCCAGAAATCGCTGCAACCCCTTCAGGTCATGAGGCTACACCCAATCGGTAATGGCCTGAACCTTCCCTGGATCCATGCGGAATCCCTCCCCAGATAAAATTACACCCAGAAAAGATAGTTCTTGCATAAAAAATGAGCACTTCTCTAGCTGAGCATACAAATGGTTCTCCCGGAGTCTCATAAGAACCGTACATAGATGGTGTAAGTGTCCTCAGAGTATATCAAGATGTCATCCAGGTAAATGACTACATAACCCCCAATAAAGTCAAGTGAGGCCGAAGGGCATAACCAGGTTTTCAAACAGCCCCTCACTTGTCAGGAACGCTGTTTTCCATTCGTCCTCCCTCCCGGATCCTTATAAGGTTATAAGCCCCTCATAGATCGAGCTTAGAAAACCATTTGGCCCCCGTGAGTTGGTTGCATAGATCAGGAATCAACGGGAGAGGGTACGTGTTCTTAAAAGTAATTTTGTTCAGTTCCTGAAAGTCTAGGCACGGTCGCAACCCACCATCTTTTTTCTTTACAAAGAAAAACCCCGCTGCCACAGGTGAGACCGAGGGCCAAATATGCCCCTTCCGAAGGCTCTCTTTGATGTACTCTTTCATAGCTTGGTGCTCAGGCCCAGGCAAATTAAACAAAAGAGCCTTGCCCTTGGGTAATTTAGCTCCAGGTACTAAATCGATAGCACAATCATATGGTCTATGTGGTGGGAGCGCTTTAGCCTCGCTTTCGGAAAACACGTCTTCAAAGCCTCTCAGGTACTCCGGAATACCTTGCAGACCAACAGATGACACAGATACCGATTTTATCGGATTGACCAAAGGAACCGAGTTACAACACAGACCATTATCATTACATCCCCATCGGATGATCTCCCCCTTCACTCAATCAATGAGAGGATTGTGGCTTTGCAACCAGGGCATCCCCAATACCAGTCCTGCAAGCAGATTATTCATAACAAAACAACTTAACTTTTCCACATGAGTGGAACCCACTTTCATAGAAAAAACTTCAGACATAAAGCAAATTCCATCCAGGGTAAGAGGGGATGAATCCACAGCCACAATTTTAACAGGGTCTGGTAACCTGACTGTCCCTATCTTATTAAGAGTCACAACTTGGGCATCAATCCGATTAATGGAGGAACCACAGTCATCAAAGGCGGTGGTCGTATCAGGACCGCCAGCAAGTTCCAATTTAACCTGGAGCACCATCTTTGTATGTGAGAAAAAATGTACCTGGGAGTCTGGACAACCTCCTTGATTGTTGCCCAGACTCAGTCGTTTCTCTGATGGTTTCTCTGAAGAAGGGCAGGAGGGGCAATTCCTTTTCCAATGTCCAGAGGCTCCACAGTAAAAGCATAATAGATTGTCTCTACGGTGCCTTCTCTCTTTCTCCTTAACCGAGACTGACCCAAGCTCCATGGGCTCAGATACAGGTGCAGTGTCACACAATTTGGGGTACAAGGGAGACTCTTGTTGCATCATTCCTCTAGCATGGAGTCTCCGGTCCATACGGACCGCCTGCATCATGGCGTCCTCCAGGGTATCAGGAGGAGGATGTAATGCCAGAGCGTCCTGCAGACGGTCAGACAGGCCCCTGCGGAACAACCCCCTCAGGGCGGCGGCGTTCCAGGATACTTCGGCGATCCAACGTCTAAACTCTGAGCAGAACCACTCAGCAGAGTGCATCCCCTGTGTCACACTCATCCCATATCCCCTGCCAGACGCACTCTATCAGGCTCATCATAGATGTGCCCCAGAGCCTCAAAGAACAAGCTCACTGACATACGTTCAGGAGCAGAGGAAGAGAGAGAGAAAGCCCATGCTTGTGGAGCCCCCCGAAGTAGGGAAATGACGACCCCCACCCTCTGGAACTCATCCCCGGAGGAGCGGGGCCTTATAGAAAAAAAAAGCTTGCATCCTTCTCTGAAAGACCTGAACTCCTTTTTATCCCCTGAGAAAGGGTCTGGCAATTTGACCGGAGATTCGAGGGACGCTAATGACACATCTCTACCCCCAGAACTAGGAGCCCCTGCATCGACAGTCCCATGTACAGTAACCACCAACTGTTGCTGGGCATGGGCCATCGTGCGCTGTTCCACATTGAGCTTATGGAACATTTGGGTCAGGTGCTTGACCTGATCAGCAAAGCTTGTATGGGATCCATGAGGATAACACTTTTTTTTTTTTTCCCTCAGAGGTAGAGTTGAGCGACTTTTGGTTTTTTAAGGTCGCGTTTCGTTTCGTGAAACCCGACTTTTCCAAAAGTCGGGTCGAGCAAGATCGTCCGATTATAGGGAAAAGTCGGGGTCGTCCCGAAACACGAAACCCAATGTAAGTCAATGGGGAATAAAAGTCGGCAGTGAGAGGAGGACAGGAAACACACCTACAGTGCCCATTTGAATGCCAAAAGCATCAATTCTTCTTTCTTAAGCTTGTCAACTTTAATTAACTTCATAATACAAGTTACGCACTGAAAAATGGGGGTTATTTGGCTACAAACTGTGGGGGGGGAGGGCTGGCTCCAGGTTTTCATGTGCCCTGGGCGAAAGAGCGCCCCTTTAACACATACCACAACTCATCATGCTCCGATACGGCAGAGAAATAGCGGTATAGTACAATGAAAAATACCTCACTTTTTACATCTCATGATGAGGCCCATCTATTTCTCCATACAGAATCATTGGTCCCATATAATGTTTGAAACAGTATATGATGAGCTCCACATAATGCTACAGTATATGTTGGTCCCCATGGATGAAGCTCCACTGTCTTATGGGCCCAAATAATGCTCCAAACATAATGGGCCCCATTTCTAATGCTCTAGTGTATAATGGGCCCTGTAAATGCTGCTCCAGTGTCTGATGTCCACCTTTGGAATGTTCCAGTGTATGGTGGGCCCCATCTATCATTCTCCAGAGTATAGTGCTCCCCAAAAATTGCTGTCCCAACATTGAAAACAATCAAATAAGTCTCCTCGCCAGGGAATCCCTGTACTTGTCTGGACAGGTGCTGTAGCTTGCTTAACAGCTCGCCAGCCGTTCTCACGCCCAGTATGGATTACACGTCATTGCACAAAGGTGAGAAAGGGTACCGTATCCCCAGATAACATGTATGGATAGCGTACACATTCAAAATATATGTCTCAGGAGGCAGGCTCAGACGGTGTTAGGCCCAGTATGGATTGCACGTGATTGCACAAAGGTTAGAAAGGGTACCGTATCCCCGGATAACATGTATGGATAGCGTACACATTCAAAATATATGTCTATACAGCATGAGGCAGGCTCAGACGGTGTTAGGCCCAGTATGGATTGCACGTGATTGCACAAAGGTTAGAAAGGGTACCGTATCCCCGGATAACATGTATGGATAGCGTACACATTCAAAATATATGTCTATACAGCATGAGGCAGGCTCAGACGGTGTTAGGCCCAGTATGGATTGCACGTGATTGCACAAAGGTTAGAAAGGGTACCGTATCCCTGGATAACATGTATGGATAGCGTACACATTCAAAATATATGTCTCAGGAGGCAGGCTCAGACGGTGTTAGGCCCAGTATGGATCGCACGTGATTGCACAAAGGTTAGAAAGGGTACCGTATCCCTGGATAACAAGTATGGATAGCGTACACATTCAAAATATATGTCTCAGGAGGCAGGCTCAGACGGTGTTAGGCCCAGTATGGATTGCACGTGATTGCACAAAGGTTAGAAAGGGTACCGTATCCCTGGATAACATGTATGGATAGCGTACACATTCAAAATATATGTCTCAGGAGGCAGGCTCAGATGGTGTTAGGCCCAGTATGGATTGCACGTGATTGCACAAAGGTTAGAAAGGGTACCGTATCCCTGGATAACATGTATGGATAGCGTACACATTCAAAATATATGTCTATACAGCATGAGGCAGGCTCAGATGGTGTTAGGCCCAGTATGGATTGCACGTGATTGCACAAAGGTTAGAAAGGGTACCGTATCCCTGGATAACATGTATGGATAGCGCACACATTCAAAATATATGTCTATACAGCATGAGGCAGGCTCAGACGGTGTTAGGCCCAGTATGGATTGCACGTGATTGCACAAAGGTTAGAAAGGGTACCGTATCCCTGGATAACATGTATGGATAGCGCACACATTCAAAATATATAAACAAAAAGCACAGAATGACAAATGTGCAAAAATACCTTGCAATAAGACATAACAGTAGTCAGCAAGTGCTGATAAAAGGTAATAACAAACACAGGGTATTTAGTCGATACGTTTTTTTGCAAAAAAATGTATACCAAGCTGCCTCACCAACGTCAAGGTAACCCGTATTGAAGCAGTCCCTATCTAATGTATTTAATACCTGAACATATGAACTGTGTCTAAATGAGCAGGATTAAGACAGGCGCTTTCTGGTATGGGCACGTGATGCAAGACAGCTCCTTATGTGCATGTCACACAAGAGAGGGGTGGGGTCTCTCAAATCATGCATAAGCATGAAAAAAACTGGATTAAAAACACACATGTGACATGCACAATGTGAACAAGTCTGTTGGACCATGTTCACTCCACCCTGACTGAAACACAAACAAAAAGCACAGAATGACAAATGTGCAAAAATACCTTGCAATAAGACATAACAGTAGTCAGCAAGTGCTGATAAAAGGTAATAACAAACACAGGGTATTTAGTCGATACGTTTTTTTGCAAAAAAATGTATACCAAGCTGCCTCACCAACGTCAAGGTAACCCGTATTGAAGCAGTCCCTATCTAATGTATTTAATACCTGAACATATGAACTGTGTCTAAATGAGCAGGATTAAGACAGGCGCTTTCTGGTATGGGCACGTGATGCAAGACAGCTCCTTATGTGCATGTCACACAAGAGAGGGGTGGGGTCTCTCAAATCATGCATAAGCATGAAAAAAACTGGATTAAAAACACACATGTGACATGCACAATGTGAACAAGTCTGTTGGACCATGTTCACTCCACCCTGACTGAAACACAAACAAAAAGCACAGAATGACAAATGTGCAAAAATACCTTGCAATAAGACATAACAGTAGTCAGCAAGTGCTGATAAAAGGTAATAACAAACACAGGGTATTTAGTCGATACGTTTTTTTGCAAAAAAATGTATACCAAGCTGCCTCACCAACGTCAAGGTAACCCGTATTGAAGCAGTCCCTATCTAATGTATTTAATACCTGAACATATGAACTGTGTCTAAATGAGCAGGATTAAGACAGGCGCTTTCTGGTATGGGCACGTGATGCAAGACAGCTCCTTATGTGCATGTCACACAAGAGAGGGGTGGGGTCTCTCAAATCATGCATAAGCATGAAAAAAACTGGATTAAAAACACACATGTGACATGCACAATGTGAACAAGTCTGTTGGACCATGTTCACTCCACCCTGACTGAAACACAAACAAAAAGCACAGAATGACAAATGTGCAAAAATACCTTGCAATAAGACATAACAGTAGTCAGCAAGTGCTGATAAAAGGTAATAACAAACACAGGGTATTTAGTCGATACGTTTTTTTGCAAAAAAATGTATACCAAGCTGCCTCACCAACGTCAAGGTAACCCGTATTGAAGCAGTCCCTATCTAATGTATTTAATACCTGAACATATGAACTGTGTCTAAATGAGCAGGATTAAGACAGGCGCTTTCTGGTATGGGCACGTGATGCAAGACAGCTCCTTATGTGCATGTCACACAAGAGAGGGGTGGGGTCTCTCAAATCATGCATAAGCATGAAAAAAACTGGATTAAAAACACACATGTGACATGCACAATGTGAACAAGTCTGTTGGACCATGTTCACTCCACCCTGACTGAAACACAAACAAAAAGCACAGAATGACAAATGGTTAGAAAGGGTACCGTATCCCCGGATAACATGTATGGATAGCGTACACATTCAAAATATATGTCTATACAGCATGAGGCAGGCTCAGACGGTGTTAGGCCCAGTATGGATTGCACGTGATTGCACAAAGGTTAGAAAGGGTACCGTATCCCTGGATAACATGTATGGATAGCGTACACATTCAAAATATATGTCTCAGGAGGCAGGCTCAGACGGTGTCAGGCACAGTATGGATTTGACGGCCCAGATTACACAGCGGAGGAGCAGGGAGAGGTAAAGATTGCAAATGCTGGGGCCCTGCCCAAGCAAGGGGGGCCCACTCGTGGGCGTCGGTACTGGCACTGGGCCCCTCATAGTACAGCGGTGTGTCTGACGGCGGGTGTGCACCACCACCGTCAGAGACACTTGATTGCACTATGAGGGACCCTGTGCCAGTGCCCGCGCCCAAGAGTCGGCCTACCCACCTGTCCAGGGCAACGGCACTCGCACGGTGTCGTGCGGTAGGTGGTGACCCCGGCCATGGGGGGGGAGGCAGCACAGTTAGGGAGTTTTAGAAAGTGGCATATGTTGATGTTGGACATTCAGCTGATGCAAAAGGCGAAATAGGTGAAGTACCAGGAAGAGGTGGACCAAAGCAAGCCATTTTTCTGTCACCCTATGTGTCATCAGGGGAAGGTGGGACAAAATCCTTGGAAACCCATGCGTGCTTCATTTTAATGAAGGTTAGATCATCCACATTTTGGGTTGACAGACGGGTCCTTTTTTCTGTCAGGATTGATCCAGCTGCACTGAAGACTCTTTCCGATAGCACACTTGCAGCTGGGCAAGCGAGCTCCTGTAAGGCATATTGTGCCAATTCAGGCCAGGTGTCCAGTTTAGCGGCCCAATAGTCAAAGGGGAATGACCTGTGTGGGAGAACATCGATATGGGAGGAAAAGTAGTTTGTTACCATAGTTGACAACTGCTGTCTCCTGTCACTTTCCATCGATGCAGTATTACCAGTTGTGTGAGCGGTATTTGAAAAATCAGTCCACAACATTGTCATGAAACCCCTGTCTCCAACGTCACTTCTGCTGTGTGCACCACGAACACCTCTGCCAAGCTGCCCCCGGCCCGTACGGCTCGTGTGAGAACCATCACCGCTGCTGTGTGCTGGGAATGCCTCAAGCAACCGATTTACCAGAGTTGCTTGTTTATTAGCCAATATTAGGTCAAGGTTCTCCTGTGGCATGATGTTTTGTAATTTGCCTTTATAGCGTGGATCCAGGATGCTGGCCAACCAGTAGTCGTCATCGTTCATCATTTTGGCAATGCGGGGGTCCCTTTTTAGGATCTGCAAGGCATAATCTGACATGTGGGCCAATGTTCCCAGTGTCAATGATGCACTGCGAGTGCTGGGTGGAGGAGCACTTTCTGGCAAATCCACATCCCTCCAGTCACGCACAAACCCTGTACCAGACCTTGCCACGCCAACATTTTCACTTGCCCCACGAGATGCATCCTCCTACCCTAAGTAATCATCCCCATCATCCTCCTCCTCCTCCTCTTCTTCCTCCACCTCGTCCAGGAGAGGTCCCTGAGCAGACAATGGCTGAATGTCATCAAGGATTCCCTCCTCCTCTTCCTCCTCATCAACATTGGCTGCAGACGCCTGCTCCTTAAGGTGCGTCAAAGTTTGCATGAGCAGACGCATAAGTGGGATGCTCATGCTTAGGATGGCGTCGTCTGCGCTTACCAGCCGTGTGCATTCCTCAAAACACTGAAGGACTTTACAAAGGTCTTTCAGCTTCGACCACTGCACACCTGTCAACTCCATGTCTGCTCTCAAAGTGCCTGGCCGTGTATCCTCCCACAAATGCATTATGGCCGGCCTCTGCTCGCACAGCCGCTCCACCATGTGCAGGGTGGAGTTCCACCTTGTTGCAATGTCGATAATGAGGCGGTGGTTGGGAAGGTGGAGCAATCGCTGCAGCTTCTGCATACGAACGGAGTGTACAGGCGACCGGCGGATGTGCGCGCACAGTCTTCGCACCTTCTGGAGCAGGGCTGTTAACTCCGGATAATTTTTGAGGAAGCACTGCACCACCAGGTTCAAGGTGTGAGCCAAGCAAGGTATGTGGCTGAGTTTTGAAAGGGCTATGGCTGCCACAAAATTACGGCCGTTATCACTAACTACCTTGACTGCCTCAAGATGTACACTGCCCAGCCATGACTCAGTTTGTCGCTTCAAGTACTCGGCCAGCACCTCGGCGGTGTGTCTGTCGCCCAAACACATCATCTGCAACACAGCCTGCTGACGCTTTCCACTAGCTGCTCGATAGGGGGACACATCGTGTGCAACAGTGGCAGCTGCAGATGGAGTGCTCGTACAACTGCACTCTGTGGACGAGCTTTCGCTTCTGGAGGAGGTGGAGGAGGAGGAGGGTCGAACGCCTACAGCCAACTGTTTCCTATACCGTGGGCTAGGCAGCACTGTCCCACCACCGCTGTCCCCTGTGGACCCTGCATCCACCACATTAACCCATTATACTATGGGGTATAATGAAAATTATTAAATACATGCAAACGGTAAAGAGGAGGATAATACATATAATATTCCATGACAATACATGGGACTCCCAAATTTTCCAGGAGTCCAATACAATACCTAGAAGGCCAATATACTTTAAAAGGGTCACTATAATCAGTTGTGGCTCATAAGAAACAGGCAAATGAAAGTTGTTCATTTAACCCCCTCGGCTCCATAGACTCCATCCAGAATATCCACTCACATTCTCTTCTAAGGATCAATATGGACAAATTGATTTTCGGGGTCCCCTCAGCTATCGGGTAGAGGGTGTCATTAGTGGCTGCAGGGCATACCAGGGCCCCTAGGGATAGCCATCGTTGAGCGGGGGCGCCACAACGTTCCCCCCTAGGGTGCCAACCTCCGCGGCCAGGCAGGTACAAGCTCAGAATTATCAGGGATTCCTAGTTGTCCCAAATGTGGGTTTTCTGTTTGAACACTTTTTTCTTTTGTTGTGTATTTGTCACGTTTTCTTTTGGTGTATAACCACACTAGTGGTTTTTTATTAATAAAGTACCAATTTTATGGGATATATATTCATGATAATACTTTCTTGACCTACTCATAGTGTCTGGGAGGGTGAGCTGGACTTGAGAGCTGCATATGGTGGAAGTAGCGGTGGACAGGGCGGACTGAGAGAGGGTTGATGATGGTGATGGAGTTGGTGTTCTTTCTGATGGCCTAGAATCAGTCTTTCGTTGATATAACAGTGGGATTCCCTGACTGCTGTGGCCTTGCAACGACACCTCAACATTTGCTGCTGTGCTAACCGGTGGGCTTACAGTGGGGGAAACAATGTAGCGTTGCTGACTACCTTCGTTGTGATCAGTTGCACATGTGGCACTTGAGGTTTGGTGTTGTGTCCACGCTTGCAAGTGCATGCTGGTTAAATGTCTAAGCATGCAACTGGTATTCAAATTTTTCAGATTTTTCCCTCGGCTAAAGGTCTTTGCGCACTTCTTACAGATAACCTTGGCCTGATCATCAGGATTTTGTTCAAAAAAGTGCCACACTGCACTCTTCCTACTTTGGCAGACATTTTGCGGCCTAGCACGCTGTGATCTTTTGACCCTCTGGACAAGCTGTCCAGCAACTCTTTTGATGTTTGTAACCTGTCTTTGGAGTGCTCCGGGCCTGCCAGATAACAGCTGTTGCGATGTCGATGTCTGCTGTGGATGCTCCTCATCTGAGCTATTGGAAGCAGCACCCTCTTCCCCCAATGGATGCCAATCTGGGTCAACAACTGGGTCATCCATCACCTCCTCTTCTATGTCATGTGCACCTTCCTCTGTGTCACCGTGTATGGTGGTATAGTGTGCGGGAAGGGGCACCTGAGTCTCATCAGGGTCAGAATCTGGCTCTGTACACTGCGAGGACAATGTAGTGCTCTGAGTGAATGTACCAGCAGAATCATCCATCAGCGGCTGTGCATCAGTGCACTCCATGTCAGATTCATCTTGGCCTGGGTAATTCACCATTTCACTTGATAATCCAGGCATGGTATGTGAAAACAGCTCCATGGAGTAATCGGTAGTATGGCCTGCGTCATCCTTCAATCTTGGTTGGGGTGAAGGACACAAGGAAAGGTGTGGTTCATGAACATGAGCCTCCAATGATGACTCAGTGCTTTTACTTTTTACAACTGAAGAAGAGGAGGCGATAGAGCTGGAGGCTGAGTCAGCAATGTAAGACAAAACTTTTTCCTGATGCTCTGGCTTTAAAAGCGGTTTGCCAACTCCTAGAAAACTAAGCGTTCGAGGCCTTATGTAGCCAGACGATGACGCAGGCTCAACACCTCCTGCATTCGGTCCTATTTTGCTCTTGCCACTACCATCAGATCCACCACCAACACCATCATTACCAGCTGCCAACCCCCGCCCAATTCCACGGCCTCTTCCACCAGCCTTCCTCATTTTTGGTAGAAATGTAGACAAAATCCAACAAACTATATAGTATGCAAAACAAGGTGTCTATAGGACAGGGGAGATTTTGAATTTCTGCACACAATTTTGGACACTGGACACTTTTGGATTGTGTGAGGCCCACTGATATCTGAGCGCTATGTGACAGGCTCGATGGCACAGCTGTGACCTAAGTGACTAGAGAATAAGTGAGATTTTGAATCTCTGCACACACTTTTGGACACTGGACACTTTTGGATTGTGTGAGGCCCAATGAATATCTGAGCGCTATGTGACAAGCTCGATGGCACAGCTGTGACCTAAGTGAATAGAGAATAAGTGAGATTTTGAATCTCTGCACACACTTTTGGACACTGGACACTTTTGGATTGTGTGAGGCCAAATGAATATCTGAGCGCTATGTGACAAGCTCGATGGCACAGCTGTGACCTAAGTGACTAGAGGATAAGTGAGAGTTTGAATCTCTGCACACACTTTTGGACACTGGACACTTTTGGATTGTGTGAGGCCCAATGAATATCTGAGCGCTATGTGACAAGCTCGATGGCACAGCTGTGACCTAAGTGACTAGAGGATAAGTGAGAGTTTGAATCTCTGCACACACTTTTGGACACTGGACACTTTTGGATTGTGTGAGGCCCAATGAATATCTGAGCGCTATGTGACAAGCTCGATGGCACAGCTGTGACCTAAGTGACTAGAGAATAAGTGAGATTTTGAATCTCTGCACACACTTTTGGACACTGGACACTTTTGGATTGTGTGAGGCCCAATGAATATCTGAGCGCTATGTGACAGGCTCGATGGCACAGCTGTGACCTAAGTGACTAGAGAATAAGTGAGATTTTGAATCTCTGCACACACTTTTGGACACTGGACACTTTTGCATTGTGTGAGGCCCAATGAATATCTGAGCGCTATGTGACAAGCTCGATGGCACAGCTGTGACCTAAGTGACTAGAGGATAAGTGAGAGTTTGAATCTCTGCACACACTTTTGGACACTGGACACTTTTGGATTGTGTGAGGCCCAATGAATATCTGAGCGCTATGTGACAAGCTCGATGGCACAGCTGTGACCTAAGTGACTAGAGGATAAGGGAGATTGGATTGCTTTTAAAAAAGCAGTTTGCGGAGCAGTGGGTAAACAGCAATTCCAGCCTGTCAGGAAGCCTTAAAAGGCAGCCCAACAACCAACACCACTGATACACCACTATATAGCCTCCCCTTGCACTGCACACAGTGACTGGTGTGTTGTGCAGGCCAAATTGCTATCAGCAGCAGAAGCAGTTTTTTTTTCTTCTCAGCAGGACAAAAAAAAAAATTGGGATTGCTTTTAAAAAAGCAGTTTGAGGCCCAATGAATATCTGAGCGCTATGTGACAGGCTCGATGGCACAGCTGTGACCAAAGTGACTAGAGGATAAGGGAGATTGGATTGCTTTTAAAAAAGCAGTTTGCGGAGCAGTGGGTAAACAGCAATGCCAGCCTGTCAGGAAGCCTTAGAAGGCAGCCCAACAACCAACACCACTGATACACCACTATATAGCCTCCCCTTGCACTGCACACACAGTGACTGGTGTGTTATGCAGGCCAAATCGCTAGCAGCAGAAGCAGTTTTTTGGTCTTCTTCCCTGCCTAACGCTCTCCCTACAGAATCAGCAGCAACCTCTCCCTATACTGAGATCGGCAGAAGTAAGATGGCGGTCGGCGTGCACGCCCTTTTATACCCCCTGTGACGCCCACCAAAGCAAGCCAATCACTTGCATGCCCTTCTGAAAGATGGTGGTGACCCGTGCCTATGTCATCACGTTGCCCACAGTGTCCGTGGATCCTGATTGGCTGAAAAAGAGCGCAAAACAAACTTTTGAAACGCGACTTTGGCGCGTAAGTCGCCGACCTCGTGGCCGACCTCATCCTAGGGTCGGGTTTCGTTTCATGAAACCCGACTTTGCCAAAAGTCGGCGACTTTTGAATTTTTTCGACCCGTTTCGCTCAACTCTACTCAGAGGATAAAAAAACTGAAACGGTCTGACACACAGCCAGAATAACAGTATAGCTGACAGGGAACCTTAGTCTGGAGTGAGTATAAATACCTCTCCCAGATCCAAAGGGAGGCCAGCAAAATTAACCCTGAGAAAACAGGACGTTAACCATGTCCTAACCATGACAGTCCTGAGTCAAATTCTGTCTTTGGGAGTCAGTGGGCAGTTTGCCAGCTGTTACCCATTTCCGGAAAAGCCCAATTTCTTCGTCTTCTTGCTGCTGTTGGATCCACTTATCCCGGGATTGTTCCAGCATGCCCCTTAGGGTCTCCGTGTGAGGTACTTCCTGGGTGGCAGCTGTAAGCACGTCAGTGGAGAGGGTGAACGGTATCTCTTCCCCTTCTAGTTCGTTGTCTCGACTCCTCCCTGGGGTTGTATGTCGAATCCTGGAGAGAGCGTCAGCGTGTACATTCTCGGCCCCTCTTTTATAGATAGTTCTATAGTTGAATTTCGCCATTCGGGACACCCATCTTTGTTCCAGAGCTCCCAGTTTGGCGTTTTCCAAATGCGCCAGCGGGTTATTGTCGGTCCGCACCACTACTTCGGAGCCCGCCAGGTACTCTGCGAACTGCTCCATCATGGCCCACACTACTGTGAGGAGCTCGAGCTTAAAGGAGCTGTAATTGTCAGGGTTGCACTCGGAATCATGGAGTGAGCGGCTTCCATATGCGATCACTCCCTCCCGGCCATCTTGAACTTGTGGCAACACAGCCCCCAGCCCGTGAAGACTCCCGTCAGTGTGCAGGATGAACGGTTGCGAGAAATCCGCATAAGCTAACACCGGAGCATCCGAGAGCGCAGTCTTAAGGTCTTGGAAGGCCTCTTCTTGAGGTTGCAGCCATTGGATTTTTCGTCCATTTGCCCCAGCGGGAGCCCCCTTAAGCAGGTCGTGCAGGGCTCGAGCCGGGCATGCAAAATTCTTTATGAAACGACGGTAGTATCCGGCCAACCCCAGGAAGGCCCGCAAGTCTTTTATCGTCTCAGGGGTAGGCCATCCCTGAATGACAGCAACCTTTTCCTGGGACGGCCTTACGCCCTCCGCCGAGATGACATGGCCCAGATATTCGATCTGGGTGCGAAATAGGTGGCATTTTGGGGGTTTTACCTTCAACCTGTGCTTTTGCAGCTGGCCGAGTACCTGCCCCAACTGCTTCAGGTGGTCCTCAAACGTAGCAGCATAAATGATGATATTGTCCAGGTATATCAACGTGGCCTCAAAATTGAGATCTCCCATACACCACTCCATCAACCGCTGAAAGGTCCCCGGGGCGTTGGCCAGTCCAAACGGCATTCGATTGAACTCAAATAGTCCCATAGGAAGTATGAATGCCGTCTTAGCCCTGTCTTCTTCTGACATGGGCACCTGCCAGTACCCACTGGCCAGGTCCAAAGTAGAAAAGTACATCGCCTTCCCCAAGGCAGACAAGGATTCTTCTATTCGGGGCAGTGGGTACGAGTCTTTGATGGTGCAAGCATTCAGCTTTCGATAGTCCATGCAGAATCGTAAGGTGCCATCCTTTTTGCGGACCAACAAAGTGGGAGCCGCCCAGCGGCTTTGGCTTTCTAGAATCACTCCCTTTCGTAGCACTTGGGCCAGCAAAGTTTTCACCTCTTGGTAGAGTTGTGGAGGAATCTGTCGATATCGTTCACGGATGGGGGCTGCTCCTGCCGTGGGAATTCCATGGGTGATGGCGGTGGTACATCCAAAATCTTCCTCATGACTAGCAAATACCTCGTGGTACTGTCCAAGCAGTGTTTTTATCTGAGAGAGCTGTGCTGCAGTTAGTCCGGAGAGCTCAGCCCAGGATATTTCGACCCTATTCCTGAGTTGAAATTTTGGTAGCCTGTAGAGTCCGGATAGTTACTGCCCAAGGGTCCTCGGACTGCACTCTCAATTGAACCGCAGGGGCCCGGTAGCACTTCTTCAAAAGGCCTTACTAGCTTGGCCATTTCTGTCCGGGGCTTCAGGACGATATCTTGGTCTTCAAGGTTGACGCAGCGCACCAGGACAGTCGCCTTCTGCACTGTGGTCAGGGAGCGAGCCACCAGTATGCCAGGGGGTAAGCGCTCCGAGTAGCATGGCTCCACCTGCATCTCCACGCCTTCCAATGGTATCGGGGCTCGGATGGGCAGGGCCACCACTGTCTGTCCAGGGGGCAGTACAAGCAGAGGAGCCGCTGGCGAGATGACTTTACACAGGACCTCGCCCTCCTGGCAGTCCTGGAGGACTCGTGCTTCCTGCACCAACTGCTGGAATACCTGTCCTTGGGCCGTGCGGGAACCCCACTGTTTCAAGGTCTCATGTGTGGGATCATTGAGGAGTAGGTTGCCAAACTCCCGCAGTATGTTCATGCCCAGAATGACTGGGTGCTGTTTATCAGTTTCTCCGTGGGTCAGAACCACTCCTCTGCGGCCGAGGAATTTACCGCACAGTGTCACCTGTACCCACACCACCCCGGCAACAGGGACTGGTAGTTGACTGGCAGCTACCAGTCTGATCATGGGTCCCCACTGGGGTCTCGCTGCTTCAGGACAATTTTGCCGGAAGTAATTTGCAGGCATAGTTGTCACTTGTGACCCCGTGTCCACTAGGCATCGGACTGCCCGGCCCTCTACTTCTGCCCATACCACCGGACATTTTGCGACCAAATCTTCGGGACTTCCACCACCCCTAGTCGTGGTTTCTGGCTCTGAGCGGCATCCCCCCAGCCCGGAGCCCTCTAGTTTAATGGCCACCGAGGTGGGTATCTCCCACGCCGCGGACACTCTCGGGCGAAGTGGCCCGGCTCCTTGCACTCATAGCACTGGGTCTGCGCAGACCGGCCGGTCCCCAAGGACCAGGGTTGAAACTAGGCCATCCAGTCCCGTACTCAGTCCTTCTTTTCACTTCAGCCAACTCGCCCTGGATGTTCTTCAACACCTGTTTCATTTCCTCTACCCATTGAGGCTCCGCAACTGCGTTCAGGGGAGCCTCCACACTCTGGACCTTCCCCACGGGGACTGCCATTCCCTGCTCTTGCTCTCGAGCGTGTGCTTGACTTCTCACCTCGGAAAAGTCTATACGTGGATTCATTCTAATCTGTTCCCATAATGCCTGCTTTATTAAAGGGTCCCGCAGTCCAGTCACCAACAGGTCGCGTAGTGTAATGTCAACAGGTTCTACCCCTATGCCGTCCTTTTTTTCAATGGCCGTGTGTAACTCTTGGAGGACATTCATATACTGGGTGATGGTCTCCCCCTCCCCCTGCATCTGACTGAACAACCGGGTTCTTAACTCTCCCACGTTGGTTGGGTCCCCATGGGTCTGTTCTAAAATCTGTAAAACCTTATCAAAGGTGTCCCGAGGGCCTCAACATCACTGAATTCAGAGCCTCCCCGTCTAATGCCATGAGAGCTACTTCTGCTTCCAGGTCAGGAGTCATCGGGTGCATTTGAAAGAATCCCCGCATTCGCTCTGTCCAGCTCCATAGCATGGTATTGGAGACGGAAAATCTAGGCAGGTTGCTCAGCATAGCCCCCAACGAAATTCTGGAACGAGGGCCCTCGTCAACTGTTGAGTCCACGGCCCTGCCCTGGTCTGGGGCATCGTTGTCCGCACTCAGAGACTGCATCCTGCTGACTACGCCAAGTGTAGGTAACAGCAGGTTCGCAGGATGCAGTGACGAGACGCGAGACTGGTTGAACTTTGGAAAGCAAACTTTTATAAATTGAAGCCGCTAGGGCTGTACTAAGCAACCAAAAAGGGATAACAAAGTTGTCCTCGCAGGGATTCAGTACAGCCAAACACTATTTGAAAAGAACACGACTAACCCGGCCAAGGCCGGTGACTATGGGGCCGCGGTATGGCTGTCTACGGGTCCTTATAGTTTATAATGTCACTTATCCGTCCTGACGTCCCTCGGGGTCTCTGTTGGAGCTGCGTTGTGGATGAAGCTGCTTTGACGTCTTTGATGAGGCTGCTTTGGCGTCTTTGGTGAGGCTGCTTTGGCGTCTTTGGTGAGGCTGCTTTGGTGTCTTTGGTGAGGCTGCTTTGGCGTCTTTGGTGAGGCTGCTTTGGCTACGCAGCCGCTGGGCCCAGCCGCTGAAGATTTAGAGTAGTTTTCGGGCGCCCCAGCGCC
The DNA here is from genome assembly GCF_039654945.1 of Dendrobates tinctorius. NCBI lineage: Eukaryota > Metazoa > Chordata > Amphibia > Anura > Dendrobatidae > Dendrobates > Dendrobates tinctorius. The sequence goes on along the minus strand of NW_027362054.1, from coordinate 6,116,052 downwards.
CAGGAGGAGTTGGGGCACAGCATCCCCTGATGGAGTCTTGCGATGAAGTAACCCCCTGCAGTAACAGCGGGGTTGCGCTTGTTAGCGAGTTCAATGGGACTTAAGCAGGGTTGTGTCGCAGTCTTTAAGAGTGGCGGTGTACTGGCCATGCGCACAGCCTGAGGCTGTGTGCAGAGTGTCTCTGTTGACGAGGAACAGGCCCCAACTGCCATCTGCAGTGGGGTAAAGGCGGCTGTGAGCGGTGATATACAGGCCGCAACCACGGGCTGAAGTGACACAGCAGCGTCCGTGGGTGGCAGCAGGCAGGCCACAACCACGGGCTGAAGTGGGGCGGCAGTGGCCGGGAGGGGCAGCGGATAGGCCGCGGCGGGTTCGGGCTCAGCAGTAACGGCAGAGGATGACCGGGGGGCAGATCATGACCCAGGCTTGGGGTGAAGAGGCAGTCCCCTGTCGGTAAGCTCGCCACCTCTCTCCTGAGGGCCACTGTGTATCTACCCTCTGCTGCTGGTCTCCTCTCTGAACTGTCTGTGTCCTCCTCGTTCGCTCACACCCTCTCCGCCTCCTGCTCCGTGTCTGACGTATCACCAACTGACTCCCCTGCACGATCCCTGTCCATTTTATACTCGCCCCCCCTTGCTGTCCTGTCACTCTCAGCAGTCCATTCTCCTCCTCTGCTCCCCGGGTACTGTTTCCTTAGGAACTCAGATGGCGGTCCCCTTGGTTCTCGCCCAGACACTCTGCGGTGGTCCTCCTCCCTACAATGTGGTGAATTGGTCTCCAGAGGTAGTTTCGGCATTTCAGGAGCTTAAGCGGAGATTCACTTCTGCTCCGGTTATACGGCAACCTGTTGCCTCACTCCCATTTCAGGTGGAGGTAGATGCTTCTGAGATTGGTGCAGGAGCCATTTTGTCCCAAAGAGATCCGGTAACTTCTAAGATGAATCCCTGTGCCTTCTTTTCTCGAAAATTCTCCCCATCTGAACATAACTATGACGTGGGGAATCGGGAATTGTTGGCCATGAAATGGGCATTTGAAGAGTGTCGACATTGGTTGGAGGGAGCTAGACATCAAGTTGTGGTCCTCACCGACCACAAGAATTTTCTTTATCTTGAATCAGCCAAACGCTTGAAACCTAGGCAGGCTAGGTGGGTCTTGTTTTTCACGCGTTTTAATTTTGTGGTCTATTTTCTTCCAGGCACTAAAAATGTTAAGGCGGACGCCCTTTCTAGGAGTTTCTTTGTGGATTCTCTTGATGTGACCGAGCCTACTACAATTCTAAATGAGGGTGTAGTTCTTTCCGCCATCTCTCCCAGTTTGAGACGTGCCCTGGAGGAATTTCAGGAGGACAAACCTGATTGTTGCCCTATGGGAAAATTGTATGTCCCTGACCAGTGGAGGAAAAGAGTAATGTCTGAAATTCATTGCTCCACGTTGGCTGGTCATCCAGGTATTTTTGGTACCAGAGATTTGATGAGTCGGTCTTTTTGGTGGCCTGCCTTATCTCGTGATGTCAGGAATTTTGTGCAGTCCTGTGGGACTTGTTCTCGGTCCAAGCCCTGTTCTCATTCTAGTGGGTTGTTGATGCCCCTGCCGGTGCCCAGGAGGCCATGGACTCATATCTCAATGGATTTTATTTCTGATTTTCCTGTCTCTCAGAGAATGACTGTTATCTGGGTGATCTGTGATAGATTTTCTAAGATGGTCCATCTTGTACCACTCCCAATGTTGCCATCTTCATCTGAGTTGGTGCCCTTATTTTTACAACAGGTGGTTCGGTTGCACGGGATTCCTGAGAACGTTGTGTCGGACAGGGGAGTCCAGTTTGTTTCCAGATTTTGGAGAGCTTTTTGTTCCAAACTGGGAATTCAGTTATCTTTCTCCTCTGCATTTCATCCTCAGACCAATGGGCAGACTGAGAGAACAAACCAGACTTTGGAATACTTCCTATTTGAGATGTTTCATATCTGCTTATCAGGATGACTGGGTCTCATTTTTGCCCTTGGCTGAATTTGCGCTAAACAATAGAGCTAGTTCTGCCACTTTGATGTAACCCTTTTTCTGTAACTTTGGGTTTCATCCTCGATTTTCTTCAGGGCAGGGGGAATCTTCGGCCTGCCCAAGTGTGGATTCTGTGGTAGAGAGAATGCAGCAGATTTGGGATCAAGTGGTGGATAAGTTGTCCCACTCTCAGGAAAAGGCCCAACGGTTTTCCAACCGGCTTAGAACCATTGGTCCCCGGTTTAACCCCTTAATGACCGCAGCTTTTTTCGATTTTTCATATTCGTTTTTCGCTCCCCTTCTTTCCAGAGCCATAACTTTTTTATTTTTCCATCTATGTGGCCATGTGAGGGCTTATTTTTTGCCAGACGAGTTGTACTTTTAAATGACACCATTGGTTTTACCATGTCGTGTACTCGAAAATGGGAAAAAAATTCCAAGTGCGGTGAAATTGCAAAAGAAGTGCAATCCCACACTTGTTTTTTGCTTGGCGTTTTTGCTAGGTTCACTAGATGCTAAATCTGACCTGCCATTATGATTCTCCAGGTCACTACGAGTTCATAGACACCAAACATGTCTATGTCTTCTTTTATCTAAGTGGTGAAAAAAAATTCCAAAGTTTGCTAAAAAAAAAAAAATTGCGCAAATTTTCCGAGACCTGTAGCGTCTCCATTTTTCGTGATCTGGGGTCAGGTGAGGGCTTATTTTTTCCGTGCCGGGCTGACGTTTTTAGTGATACCACTTTTGAGCAGATACGTTCTTTTGATCGCCCGTTATTGCATTTTAATGCAATGTCTTGGCAACCTAAAAAACGTAATTCTGGCGTTTTGAATTTTTTTCTCGCTACGCCGTTTAGCGATCGGGTTAATGCTTTTTTTATTGATAGATCGAGCGATTCTGAATGTGGCGATACCTAATATGTGTATGTGGGATTTTTTTTTTTACTGCTTTATTTTGATTGGGGCGAAAGGGGGGTGATTTGAACTTTTAGGTTTTTTAAATTTTTTTTATTTTTAAACATTTTGTTTTTACTTTTGGCATGCTTCAATAGCCTCCATAGGAAGCTAGAAGCATGCGCAACCCGATCGGCTCTGCTATATATGGGCGATGAGCAGATCGCCCATATGTAGCAAATTTACTCCTGTGCTTTCAGCGCCGACCACCGGGTGGCGCTGAAAGCCATATGCCTGGAACAACCATAGAGGTCTCATAAAGACCTCTGGTTGACCAGGCAACATGACGCAGACCCCCGATCACATGACGGGGGTCAGCGATGAGGTCATTTCTGGCCCGGCGGCCGGAAATGCTATTTACAGTAAATGCCCGCTGTCAGCTTTGACAGCGGGATTTAACTAGTTAATAGGCACGAGCGGACGGTGATGCCACTCGTGCCTATTGCGGGCACATGTCAGCTGTTCATAACAGCTGACATGTCCTGGCTTTGATGCGGGCTCAGCGCCAGAGCCCTCATCAAAGCAGGGGATATGTCTAATGACGGACTGTGTCCGTCATTTGACATTAAGGGGTTAAAGTGAGTGATATAGTTTGGTTGTCTTCAAAGAATATTCCTATGAAGGTTGCGTCTCCAAAATTCAAGCCAAGATTCATTGGACCGTAAAAGATTTTGGAAATTCTTAATCCCGTTTCTTTCCGTTTTGGCTCTTCCAGTTACATTTAAGATTCATAATGTGTTCCATAAATCCTTGTTGAAGAGGTTTGTAGAGCCAGTAGTTCCCATGGCAGCGCCTCCTGACCCTGTATTGGTTAAAGGTAATTTGGAGTATGAGGTAGAGAAAATATTGGATTCTCGTTTGGCTAGACGGAGACTCCAGTACCTGGTCAAATGGAAAAAGAAAAGTCAAAGATGCTGTAGGATTTTTTCAGGATGAAAATGATGAAATGGTAAGACAGGATGTTGAGAAGGCTGAACTTTTAAATTCCTATTTTGCATCTGTTTTCTCTCAGCAAGGAAATGTAGCATCAACTGTTCTTCACTGTCCTATTAAGGTAATAGAAGAATCCAGGATATCTATAAACAGAAAGATAGTGAGGAAACACTTAGCTAACCTAAATGAATTCAAGTCTCCAGGTCCAGATGATTTACACCCCAGAGTACTGAAGGAGATAGCAGAAAAAATTTTTGAACCCCTCTCCATAATCTTTGAAAATTCTTGGAGAACAGGAGAAGTCCCAGAAGACTGGAGAAGAGCAAATGTTGTTCCTATCTTCAAAAAGGGGAAGAAGGTGGACCCAGGCAACTATAGGCCGGTGAGTCTGACTTCTTTACCAGGAAAGATCTTTGAACAAATTATTAAACAACATGTATGTCAGTACCTGGATAAGAATGAAGTGATTAAACAGAGTCAGCATGGGTTTGTAACTAATAAGTCATGTCAGACTAACTTAATTTCCTTCTATGATGGAATCACTGATTGGGTGGATCAAGGAAATGCTGTAGATATAGTATATCTTGACTTCAGCAAAGCATTTGACAAAGTATCTCATACAATCCTTATTGAAAAAATGTCTAAGTATGGAATGGACAAGGCAACTGTTAGGTGGATCCATAACTGGCTTAGTGATCGGACCCAAAGACTGGTCGTAAATGGCTGCACATCCAGTTGGAAGAATGTCTCAGGTGGGGTACCACAGGGCTCTGTCCTGGGCCCTGTATTGTTCAACATCTTTATCAATGATTTAGATGAAGGAATTGAGGGTAAAATGATTAAATTTGCTGATGACACCAAGCTAGGAGGGATAGCTAATACTAGAGAAGAGAGAGAGGATTCAAAAAGATATAAATAAACTGGAGAAGTGGGCAGCAACTAACAGAATGGTTTTTAACAGGGAAGAATGCAAAGTACTACATCTGGGCAATAAAAATGAAAAAAGCATATACAGAAAGGGAGGAATAGGGCTAAGCAACAGCACATTTGAAAAAGACTTGGGTATACTAATAGATCACAGACTGAATATGAGTCAACAGTGTGATGCAGCAGCAAAAAAGGCAAATGCAATTCTAGGATGTATTAACAGAAGCATACAGTCTAGATCACGTGAAGTCATTATTTCCCTCTACTTCTCTTTGGTCAGACCTCATCTGGAATATTGTGTCCAGTTTTGGGCACCACATTTTAAAAAAGACATCAACAAACTGGAGCAAGTTCAGAAAAAAGCGACCAGAATGGTGACCGGTCTGCAAACCCTGTCTTATGAGGAAAAGTTGCAGGATTTGGGATTGTTTAGTTTGCAAAAGAGAAGACTGAGAGGAGACTTAATAGCTGTCTACAAATATCTAAAGGGCTGTCACATTGTAGAAGGATCAACTTTATTCTCATTTGCACAAGGAAAGACTAGAAGCAATGGGATGAAACTGAATGGGAGGAGACACAGATTAGATATTAGAAAAAACTTTTTGACAGTTAGAATGATCAATGAGTGGAACAAGCTGCCACGAGAAGTGGTGAGTTATCCTTCAATGGAAGTCTTCAAACAGAGGCTGGACAACATCTGACTGGGATGATTTAGCGAATCCTGCTTTGAGCAGGGGGTTGGACCAGATGGCCCAGGAGGTCCCTTCCAACTCTACGATTCTATGATTCTATGATTCTATGAGAGTGCTCTTTCTGGGCTCACTCTGTTGGTTATTGGAGGTAGTGGAGCTGATCTGATTGACAGAGGCTTGCCACTTGATAATGAGGAAGACAATTGGAGATCTGGCGTTTCTGATTGGGATTTAAGACAGCTGACTCCCTCTATCCTAGCTGGTGATTTTCTTCCTGTGCCTCCTGAGGTCTGATGTCTCCTGCTCTTTCCCTGCATGTTCAGCTAAGTGGTTCATTTGCTATTCTGTTTGCATTTGATCTGGTTTTGCTTATCTCTGCTTTATGCAGGTCAGCTAGCTCCGGCTGGGGATGTGCTGAATCACCGCCCATATGTTACTGCATGTGCCCGTTTGTATTGTCCCCTTTTATGTTGATCTTTTTGCTTTGCTTTCAGTGTATCATCGGCGGTGGTGCCCGCCATTACCTCGCCTGCGGCAGCACCCACCGCTGCCTCCTTCCGCCCGCGCGCCTCTATCTGCGCGTCCTCTCACCCGGTCTCCCTCTCTGCTGCTTCCATACGCGTCATCCTTAGGCCGCGGACGCGCGTCCGTTCTGCCTCTTCTGCTGGCGGTGGGCGTCACTAGGGGCGGTGCTGGCTGATCACTTCCTGGCCCTAAGGTATTTCAATGATGATTGTGTGATACTCACTCGTTATTCAGGCCGCTATAGCTACTCTATAGTTTCTCTGGTATGTCTTCCTTCCTGTTCTTCCCAGTCTGCCTCCACCTCATCCTGCCTCATATTCCTCTCCTCGCTCCCATAGCCGGTCCTCTGGTATTCTGTCTACCTGTTCCGTTTCCTGCCTCCTGGCTCCCCTGCCCCTTACCAGTCTGTCCTTATATCTCCCGCTGGGGTCACCACGTTTGCACTCCCTCTTCTCCGGAGGCCACTCCTGCTGTGCCTACTAGTGGCTGCTGCCTTGCTTCCTCCTCACCCGCTACCCCGCTCAGGTACTCTATAGTTTCCTGGGGCCTACTGTTTTGAGTTCATTTTTCCCTTCACCATTGGGGTCTGATGAACTCCCTCCTCTGGTGAAGGAAGGTAGTGAGGCTGATTTCCAAACACCTGGGCAGCTAGATGATGACTGGGTGGCTGGAATTGAGGACTGGATATAAGGCTGCCGACGCCCTTCTTCCTGGCTGGTGATTTTCCTGCTGGATTCTTGGAGACCAGTCTGATTCCTGCATCTCAAAGCTAAGTTTTTTTGCTCTTCTTTGTACTCTTCAGTTTTGTTTTTGTTTTGCCTTGTTTTTTGGGAGTTCTGCCATCCCCGGCCGGAGGTGAGCTGAACTCCATTTTTGTCTCTGATCTGTTGATATTTTGCTCTGTCTTCAGAATATACCTGAGTGCTGATATAGTCTTTTGAAGCCTAGCGACTTCAGGGCCTGTTTTTCCTATCAGTCGGTTGACTCATTTTGATAGGGTTTTTGCGGATGGCAGACAGCAGCTTTCCTATCCTGTCCTATGTAGTTAGCTTGGGCCCCATCATTTGCTCAACCTATCTTTCTATCTTTGTTGGTGTTTTCATCTTGCTTCACCGTCATTATATGTTGGGGGCTGCCTATTGCTTTGGGGTCTGCTCTGGGGCAGTTTAGTTTTTCCCCTTTCTGTCTTTAGGCTATATAGTTCTCCGGCTGTGATCGAGGGGTCTAGGGCACCGTAGGAACCCCCCACGGCTACTGCTAGTTGTTGTGGATAGGTTCAGGGGTCTGCAATCCGATAGCTTCCAACCTCTCTGGTTTTTCTGGACTTAGCTGGTATTTTGTTTTTTCCTCCTTCGGTGACTCATCATAACAGAATCACCAGCCATACCGCAGATCCTAGGGTACTCAATAGCAGGAGAGAACTGGAAAGAAAAAAAAAATGTCAGAATTTTTTTTTTTTTGTGCATATTTTTTCCTCTATATCTCTGAGGCCGTAGGGGCAATTTTTCTCTCAATGGAGATGAAGCAATTGTCTGATCATGTGGAGCAGCTTGCTGCTGAAGTGCGGGGAATTTCCGCCTATCTTGCTCACTGAAATGCTGCTGATGTATTTTTGGGGGATCGGTCTAAATTCTTGAATTTCAAGAATAATTGTAAATTATTTTTTGCCTTGAAGTCTAACTCGTTGGGGAACTCCGCGCAGCAGGTTAAAATTGTCATCTCTTTGCTGAGCGGCGATCCCCAGGATTGGGCGTTTTCTTTGAAACCTGATGATCCTATTCTGAATAATGTGAATGCATTTTTTCAAGCCTTGGGGTTGTTGTATGATGAACCTAATGCTATTGATCAGGCTGAAAAGACCCTGTTGGCATTAAGCCAGGGTCGAGATTCGGCAGAGTTGTACTGTCAAAAATTCCGAAAGTGGGCGGTCCTTACTACCTGGAATGATGGTGCCTTGGCAGCCCTCTTTCGGAAGGGTTTGTCAGAAACCGTAAAAGATACTATGGTGGGATTTCCTGTTCCCTCTGGTCTTGTCGATTCTATGTCATTAGCCATTCAGGTGGATCGGCGTTTACGTGAACGCAAAACTACACGAGAGATGTTACCACCTGTTGAACAAATGTCTGAACCTATGCAATGTGATAGAGTTTTGTCTAGGGCGCAACGTCAGGAGTTCAGAAGGCGTAATAAGCTGTGTTTTTTTTGTGGAGATGCCTCGCATATTATTTCTGTCTGCCCTAAACGAGAGAAACGTTGTGCACACACGTTTTCTGTGGGTGGTGTTCAACCTAAGTTTCTTCTGGCAATTACTCTGATCTGCTCCCTGTCCACATTTTCCGCCAAGGCTTTTGTGGATTCAGGAGCAGCTCTGAACCTGATGGACTTGGATTTTGCTAAACATTGTGGATTTCCTATGACACCTCTGCGGACGCCTATCCCTTTGAGGGGTATTGATGCTACTCCTTTGGCGAAGAATAAACCTCAGTTTTGGACCCAGGTGGTAATGCGGGTCGCCCCAGACCATCAAGAAAATTGCAGATTTTTGGTGTTGCATAATTTGCATGATACCATTTTTCTGGGGTTTCCCTGGTTGCAAATCCATAATCCAGTTCTGGATTGGAAATCTTTGTCTGTGGTGAGTTGGGGTTGTCAGTGTGCCCTTAGTGATGCTCCTGTTTTCTCCACCTCTCCCCAGTCGCATGATGTTCCTGACTATTTGGCTGACTTTTATAATGTATTTAGTGAGAATGAGTCTGCGTCTTTGCCTCCTCATAGGAGTTATGACTGTGCAATTGAGCTGAACCCGGGGTGTAAATTCCCCAAGGGTCGGCTTTTCAATTTATCTGTACCCGAGCACGAGGCTATGCGATCCTATATTAAGGAGGCATTGGAGAAGGGTCATATTAGACCATCCTCTTCACCCTTAGGTGCTGTTTTTTTTTTCGTGGCTGAAAAGGATGGTTCATTAAGGCCTTGTATTGACTATCGTGCCCTCAACAAAATTACTGTTAAATATCAGTATCCGTTACCCCTGATTTCTGATCAATTCTCCAGAGTTAAAGGTGCTTGCTGGTTTACCAAGCTTGACCTCAGGGGGGCGTATAATCTTATTCGCATTAAGCATGGGGATGAATGGAAGACGGCGTTTAATACTCTGGAGGGACATTTTGAGTACCTGTTGATGCCTTTTGGGCTCACTAATGCCCCTTCTGTCTTCCAGTGCTTCATGAACGATATATTCCGAGACTTTGTGGATAAATTTTTGATTATCTATCTGGATGATATTTTGATCTTCTCCAAGAATTGGGACTCCCATGTGGAACATGTTCAGACTGTGTTCCGGATTTTGAGGGAGAATTCCCTGTATGTCAAGGGATCGAAATGCCTTTTTGGGGTACAGAGGATTTCATTTTTGGGATTTATTTTGTCTCCGTCAACTATTGAAATGGACCCGGCCAAGGTACAGGCCATTTATGATTGGGTTCAGCCCACTTCTTTGAAGGCCCTTCAGAAGTTTTTGGGTTTTGCTAATTTTTATCGGAAATTTATAGCTAATTTTTCTGGTATTGCCAAGCCATTGACGGATTTGACTAGGAAGGGTGCTGATGTGCTGAATTCGTCTCCGGAGGCTGTTTCTTCCTTTCAGGAGCTGAAGTGAAGATTCACTTCTGCTCCGGTTTTGCGGCAACCTGATGTCTCACTCCCGTTTCAGGTGGAGGTGGACGCTTCTGAGATTGGTGCAGGAGCGGTGTTGTCCCAAAAAGATCCTGTGATATCTAAAATGAATCCTTGTGCTTTCTTTTCCCGAAAGTTCTCCCCATCCGAACGTAACTATGATGTGGGGAATCGGGAACTGTTGGCCATGAAATGGGCATTTGAGGAGTGGAGACATTGGTTGGAGGGAGCCAAACACCAAGTCATGGTCCTTACTGACCACAAGAATTTGATTTACCTGGAGTCGGCCAAGCGCTTGAATCCTAGACAGGCTAGGTGGGCCTTGTTTTTCACACGTTTTGATTTTGTGGTCTCTTTTCTTCCGGGCACTAAGAATGTCAAGGCAGACGCCCTCTCTAGGAGTTTACTTGCTGATTCTCCTGTTGTGACTGAGCCTGCTACCATCTTAGGCAAGGGGGTAGTTCTTTCTGCCATCTCGCCTGATTTGAGACGTGCTCTGGAAGAGTTTCAGGAGGACAAACCTGAGCGTTGTCCCAGTGGAAAGTTGTATGTTCCTGACCAGTGGAGGAAGAGAGTGATGTCTGAAGTTCATTGCTCTGCATTAGCTGGTCATCCAGGTATTTTTGGTACTAGAGATCTGGTGAGTCGGTCCTTTTGGTGGCCTGCCTTGTCTCATGATGTCAGGAATTTTGTGCAGTCCTGTGGGACTTGCTCCCGGTCTAAACCTTGTTCTCGCTCTAGTGGCTTGTTGATGCCTTTGCCGGTGCCCAGGAGGCCATGGACCCATATTTCAATGGATTTTATCTCTGATATGCCTGTCTCTCAGAGAATGACTGTTATTTGGGTGATTTGTGATAGATTCTCTAAGATGGTCCATCTTGTACCACTCCCTAAGTTGCCATCTTCCTCTGAGTTGGTGCCCTTGTTTTTGCAACAGGTGGTTCACTTGCACGGGATTCCTGAGAACATTGTATCTGACAGACGAGTTCAGTTTGTGTCTAGATTTTGGAGGACTTTCTGTTCCAAGCGGGGAATTCAGTTGTCCTTCTCCTCTGCCTTTCACCCTCAGACCAATGGGCAGACGGAGAGAACAAACCAGACTTTGGAGTCGTATTTGAGATGTTTTATTTCTGCCGATCAGGATGATTGGGTTTCATTTTTGCCCTTGGCCGAATTTGCTTTAAATAATAGAGCTAGTTCTGCCACTTTGATGTCACTTTTTTTTGTAACTTTGGTTTTCACCCTCGATTTTCTTCAGGGCAGGTGGAGCCTTCTGCCTGCCCAGGTGTTGACACTGTGGTGGAGAGAATGCACCAGATCTGGGACCAAGTAGTGGATAAGTTGTCTCTCTCCCAGGAAAAGGCCCAGCGGTTTTCCAACCAGCGTAGGACCGTTGGTCCCCAGTTTAAGGTGGGTGACATGGTTTGGTTGTCATCAAAAAATATCGCTATGACGGTGGCTTCTCATAAGTTTAAGCCTAGATTTATTGGACCTTACAAGATTTTGGAGATCATTAATCCGGTCTCTTTTCGGTTGGCTCTTCCTGTCACATTTAAAATTCATAATGTGTTTCATAAGTCCTTGTTGAAGAGGTTTGTTGAACCAGTAGTTCCTGTGGTGGCACCTCCTGACCCTATGTTGGTTGAAGGTAACATGGAATATGAGGTAGAGAAGATACTGGATTCCCGTCTGGCTAGACGGAGACTCCAGTATTTGGTTAAGTGGAAGGGTTATGGTCAGGAGGATAATTCCTGGGTCTCTGACTCTGATATTCATGCCGAAAGATTGGTGCGTGCCTTTCATCGGGCTCACCCGGATCGCCCTGGTGGCATGGATGAGGGTTCGGTGACCACTCCTCAAGGGGGAGGTACTGTTGTGAGTTCATTTTTCCCTTCACCATTGAGGTCTGATGAACTCCCTCCTCTGGTGAAGGAAGGTAGTGAGGCTGATTACCAAACACCTGGGCAGCTAGATGATGACTGGGTGGCTGGAATTGCGGACTGGATATAAGGCTATGCGGTTAGCGTGCAGCGCTAACCACGGAGCCACCGTGCTGCCCAATATCCAATGCCCAATAGCCTTATATCCAGTCCTCAATTCCAGCCACCCAGTCATCATCTAGCTGGGTTCGAATCCCACCAAGGACAACATCTGCAAGGAGTTTGTATGTTCTCCCCGTGTTTGCGTGGGTTTCCTCCGGGTACTCCGGTTTCCTCCCACACTCCAAAGACATACTGATAGGGAATTTAGATTGTGAGCCCCATCGGGGACAGTGATGAGAAATGTGTGCAAATCTGTAAAGCGCTGCGGAATATGTTAGCGCTATATAAAAATAAAGATTATTATTATTAAGGCTGCCGACGCCCTTCTTCCTGGCTGGTGATTTTGCTGCTGGATTCTTGGAGACCAGTCTGATTCCTGCATCTCAAAGCTAAGTTTTTCTGCTCTTCTTTGTACTCTTCAGTTTTGTTTTTGTTTTGCCTTGTTTTTTGGGAGTTCTGCCATCCCCGGCCGGGGGTGAGCTGAACTCCATTTTTGTCTCTGATCTGTTGATATTTTGCTCTGTCTTCAGAATATACCTGAGTGCTGATATAGTCTTTTGAAGCCTAGCGACTTCAGGGCCTGTTTTTCCTATCAGTCGGTTGACTCATTTTGATAGGGTTTTTGCGGATGGCAGACAGCAGCTTTCCTATCCTGTCCTATGTAGTTAGCTTGGGCCCCATCATTTGCTCAACCTATCTTTCTATCTGTGTTGGTGTTTTCATCTTGCTTCACCGTCATTATATGTTGGAGGCTGCCTATTGCTTTGGGGTCTGCTCTGGGGCAGTTTAGTTTTTCCCCTTTCTGTCTTTAGGCTATATAGTTCTCCGGCTGTGATCGAGGGGTCTAGGGCACCGTAGGAACCCCCCACGGCTACTGCTAGTTGTTGTGGATAGGTTCAGGGGTCTGCAATCCGATAGCTGCCAACCTCTCTGGTTTTTCTGGACTTAGCTGGTATTTTGTTTTTTCCTCCTTCGGTGACTCATCATAATAGCCTACTTAGTCCTTTGAGCCGTCCCTCTCGATACCGGCTGTCGCGGTTCTGTCCTCTGCGGTCCTGCCCCTAATGGTCCCTGTATAGGGGTCGGTCATCACCTGGCGCGCTCGACCCAGGGGCTCCAGTTCCGCGACCCAGAGGGTCCACTCTCGGGCGTTATCCACTCCAGAATGTCACATTCAGAATATACCAGAGTGCTGCTATAGTGGGGCGAAGTCGTGTGTCTTCAGTGTTTTTGTGCATCAGACGTGTTGGACTTTTTGCAGGGTTTTTTGCGTGATTGCAGACAGTGTCTTTCCTTTACTGTCCTGTCTAGTCAGTGTGGGCCCCATCGTTTGCTCAGTCTATTTTTCTGCCTGCGTTTGTGTTTTCATCTTGTCTCACTGACAATATATGCTTGGGGGCTGGCTATTCCTTTGGGATCTGCTCCAGGGCAGTTTAGATTTCCCCTTTCTTGCTTTAGGCTTAGTTAGCTCTCCGGCTGTGCCGAGGTGTCTAGGATCATCGTAGGTACGCTCCATGGCTACTTTTAGTTGTGTGGACAGGATCAGGGGTCTGCATCCACTTAGTTACCAACCTCTCTGGTTTTCTGTGGCTTAGCCTGGCCTGCTATCTTCCTCGGTGACCCATTTATAACAGGGAAGTCTGGAAAAATTAGCTCTGGGCATGAAATCTTGTAATGGAGCGTACCACATGGAGACAAAAGAGATGGGAACGCGTCCAATCCTAAAAGATGTCACCTGTAAAGTACGTAGATGTAACTGTTTATTTGTGATACTGACTAAATCTTATCAGTACTGTGGCTCCTGTATGGTCCGAAGTCTCATGATGGTTAGTAACAGTAACTCCTAGTATATCCTTACTATTGTTATGGAAATATTGGGAAATGTAGCTTCATGCAGTACAATTAAATATGGGGCTGGGTGCTGGATACTTGTACTAACAGTTGTTCTGGTGCTGTATTTATGTACTGACAGCAGAGGCATAGATAGGGATACAGCTCAGAGGAGCAAAACAGTTGAGTGGGCCCCTGACCAGGTAACCTTGTACAACTAGGAATGATCAGACCTGACACCCATAATTGATGGTATGGTGTGGTATATGGGGTACAAAGATAATGGGGCCATTCTTCATCAATGGAAACCACAATGCCACTGGATATCTGAAATTGCTACATGATGATGTGTTGCCCTCTTTATATACTGAAGATGGCATGTTCCCTGAGTTTTTTTTAGCAAGATGGAGGATCACCACATTATGGGTGTCAGTTCCAAACGATCCTAAAAGTAATCTGAACCCCTTAGACTAGCATTTCTTCTGGGGTGTTGAAAAGTTTCCCCCCTCCCATATACTAATGTGCCATAAACAGGAAGTTGATATCACCAACCATTCCCATTTTATTTAGGTGCATCCATATAATTGGCCCACCCTGTATATACAGTTGTGCTCAAAAGTTTAGATACCCCGGCAGAATTTTTGCTTTCTTGGCCTTTTTTTCAGAGAATATGAATTATAACACCAAACTTTTTCACCACTCATGGTTAGTGGTTGGGTGAAGCCGTTTATTGTCAAACTGCTGTGTTTTATGTTTTTAAATTATAATGACAACCCTAAACATCCAAATGACCCTGATCAAAAGATTACATACCCCATTTATTAATACCATGCAGTGCCCCCACTAGCATCAATGACAGCTTGAAGTCTTTTGTGGCAATTGTGGATGAGGTTCTTAATTTTCTCAGATGGCAATGCTGCCCACTCTTCTTGGCAAAAAGCCTCCAGTTCCTGTAAATTCCTGTGCTGTCTAGCATGAACTGCGCGCTTTAGTGGCTCAATGATATTGAGGTCAGGAGACTGAGATGGCCACTCTATAACCTTCACTTTGATCTGCTGTAGCCATGGCCAGGTCGACTTGGCCTTGTGTTTTGGATAATTGTCATGTTGGAACATCCAAGTACATCCCATGCGCAGCAGTATTTGCTGATAACGTGCTGCATTCATCTTTCCTTTTAATGGCTTTAATTTGAGGATTTGCACAGTAATGGCTTTCTTCTGGCTACTCGACCATCCAGCCCATTTTTCTTCAAGTGCCTCCTTATTGTGCATCTTGAAACAGCCACAAAGCTAGTTTTCAGAGAGTTCAGTATTTCAGCTGATGTTATTTGTGGGTTTTTCTTTGGATCCCGAACAATTTTCCTGGATAAAGTTTTGGTGTTGTCATTCATATTCTCTGAAAAAAGGCCAAGAAAGCAAAAATTCTGCCGGGGTATGTAAAATTTTTAGCTTTATATACCGTGTCTATATATATACCGTGTATATATATACATGGTATTTGGGTTGGAAAGAGATTAACATAATGGAAGTCAATGAAATATAATTGCTACTGTAGTATAGAAGTCTGTATATAATACTACATTGCATAACATTGTATCAGTACAGATACACACCATGCAAATCCATCAGTAAGGTAATTCATTGTGACTGTATTAAAAAACATAGCAGTGATGATTACAGTCACAATGAATTACCTTACTGATTAGTTTACATCGTGTGTATGTGTACTCTACCGATATTAAGATTCCCAGCATCACATAACATTATATTTGTGGTATAAAATACAGACTTCTATACTACATTAGCAATTATATTTCATTGGATACCATTATATGTTTATCTCTTTCCAATATACAGTATATATAGTGTGTCATGTACCATATTGACACCTGTATCTTGCCTATGCTTTTGTCTGCATATATGTCCTATTTGTTATGTCAATTTTTAAGAGATAAATAAAAATTATTATATTTTTTATGGATGGACTAGTTACTCCATGTTTTCTTGTGTATGAAATGAGCCCACAAACTGTACAGTGGCCCCACATTCGCTCCCTTGGCCGTAAAATGGCCCCCATATTATCTCCCACTCTGTATAATGGCCCCCATATTAGCTCCCATGCTGTTTAATTACCTCACATTAAATCCCACAATTTATAATTGCTCCACATCAGCTGGGGTCTGTATATATTTTAGAAGGCTAGGGTACTTTGTTAGAAATTTTAACTCGGAAGTCTTCACATGCATATGAAGACCTCCGGGTCATAGACGCCGGGAAAAATACCGGTGCATGCGCAGTAGCGATTATATGCTTTGCCCACAGTTGGGCAAAGCATACTGCGCAAGCGCAAACGGTCTTTTCAACGCGCAGCCGCTGACATACTACGTACGTGAACGCAAGACTTACTATAGCGAAATACGCAGAGGAAGACAACGGGTGGAGGGAGAATAAGCCACCCCCATCGGACCGGACCGCGGCGATTTCCATAAATCTCAAGAGTGATAAAAAAGGTATTTATGCATCAAAGGTACGGGGACAGGGGGGAAAAAATTACGACTACAATACTTAGCTAACACACAATTGAATGATATCATTACATGATATATCAAAAAAGGGTGACAGATTCCCTTTAAGAATTAAAGTGTGTGCTGTCTCTCTCCTTATCCTTTCTGATAGCCATACTCAAAGTGAATAGGACTGTCAGAAACAGCAAATGTGTGCAATATACTATGAAGAAATGACACAATACGTGCATGGAGAGCCCAACAAACAGGCTATCCATGCATGGGTTGTGCCTGTCACACAGCCACGACACATGCAGCTGCGGAGCTGGACAGCTGATTAGAGGGAGCACTCCAGATATCCGGGTTCCCGATGCAGCTGGTCGGTAAGCGCTATAGCTATTTGGATAAGCTCTTATCCGAAGCTATTTGATCACCCCTAATTCACGCTTAAATAACTATAGTACAAATGATTCTCAGAATGGTCTCCATCCATGTTAGGATGATTAACTAAATCTTCAAATTACTAACCTTCTTCAATTCTTGTTCAGATGTGTCAAGGTCTTTATATAGTAGAAGAGACCAGCTACAGCATTTCTAATTGAAAGCCAAACAGTAGATGTGTTGGATCTTTCCTGCTACGGAAAGCCAACCAAACAAACGTATTCAGCAGAGATTCCAACAAAATGTATGTTATGACCTTGCTGAGTAGCACAAATGATTTAGATCCCTGTGGAGACACTGCGTCAAAAAACTAATATTGTTAAGAAGGGCCATTAATAATACAAAGGTGTAGGTAGGACTCCGCTAACAAACTGTTATAGTTCTGCTACGTTGAACTACATCATGGATCCTGATAAGTGGAGTCTAGTGAATTAATGGGAAACTTCAGCTATAGAAATGTAGAAATAAGGATATCTGTTTTGTTGGGCAGACCTCTTTTTTTTATAAAAAAAAAGAAGGGAAATGTGATTTGTTATTATTAGTATTTTATAGATTCATTTTATCATTTAACTCCTTAGTGACTGAGCCAATTTTGACCTTAATGACCAAGCCAAATCTTTGAATTCTGACCAGTGTCACTTTATGTGGTTATAACTCTGGAACACTTCAATGGATCCCACTGATTCTGAGACTGTTTTTTCATGACTTATTGTACTTAATGACAGAGGTAAAATTACTTTGATAAGACTTGCATTTATTTGTGAAAAAGTAGTAAATTTTGCCATTTTCAAACCTTTAATTCTTATGCCATTAAATCAGAGAGATTTGTCACACAAAAACGTTGATAAATAACATTTCCCACATGTCTACTTTACATCACCACAATTTTTGAGACTTTTTTTTATTAGGAAGTTATATGGGTTAAAAGTCATCCAGTGACATCTCATTTTTACAGCAAAATTTACATAACAATTTTTTTAGGGACCACCTCACATTTAAAGCGACTTTGGGAGGTCTAATATGACAGAAAATACCCAAAAGTGGCATTAATCTAAAAACTTCACCCCCCCAAGGTACTCAAAAACACATTCAAAAAGTTTTGCGAAAACTTTTGCGAAAAAAAGTTAAATGTTATTTTTTTTCTTTCCACAGTGTTTTAGCTCCTGTGAAGCACCCTAAGGGATACCCTTAGGGTGCTTCACAGGAGCTAAAACACTGTGGAAGGAAAAAAAATAACATTTAACTTTTTTTCGCAAAAGTTTTACTTTAGCTCCAAATTTGTTATTTTCACAAGGGTAACAGGAGAAAATTAACCCTCAAATTTGTGAAATTTCCCCTGAGTATGACGATACGTCATATGTGGGTAAAGTCCACTGTTTGGGCTCACGGCAGGGCTCAGAAGGGAAGGAGCACTGTTAGACTTTTTGAACGCAAATACGGATGTAATCGAGAGCGGACGCCATGTCCATTTGGAGAGTTCCTGATGTGCCTAAACAGTGGAAAACCCCCACAAGTAACCCCATTTTGGAAGCAAGACCCCTTAGGGAACTTATCTAGATGTGTCATGAGCACCTGAAACCCCCAAGTGCTTCACGGAAGTTTATAATGTAGAGCTGTGAAAATAAAAAAAAAAATTACCCACAAAAGTGGACTTTTAGCTGAAATTTTTTTTTATTTTCACATGGGAAACAGGAGAACATGGACCAAAAACTTTGTTTTGCAATTTCTCCTGAGTACGCCAATACTCAATATATGGAGGAAAACCATTGTGTGGGTGCACAGCCTTGGCTCGGAAGGAAGGGGAGACGTTTTGGAACGCAGACTTTGATGGAATGGTCTGCAGGCGTCATATCGCGTTTGGAGAGCCCTTGATGTGCCTAAACAGCGAAAAAATCCACAAGTGACTCCATCTTGGAAACTACACCCCTCAAGGATTTTACAGTGAGCATTTTGAACTCACAGGTACTACACAGAATTTGATAACATTAGTTAGTCATATTGAAAATTTCCATTGTTAATGAAAATGTTATTTTAGCCAAAATTTGTAATTTTCACAATAGATAATAGGAGAAAACGGACCGCATAATTTGTTGCTCAATTTGTCCTGAATGCAACTATACCCCATATGTGGTCAAAAGCTTCTGCTTGGGCATATGGCGGGGCTAGGAAAGGAAAGAGCGCTATTTGCATGAAATAGATTGTGAATGCTATGTCGCATTTGACATGTGAAAACAGTAGAAACCCCCCACAAGTGACCCCATTTTGGAAACTAGACCCCTCATCTAGGGGATTAGTGAATATTTTGAAACCATAGTTGCTTCACAGAATTTTACGTGGAAATATGAGATTTTAGTGGTAAAAGTTAAATTTTTGTATTTGCTACAAATTTGTCAGGTACACAATAGATGAAACTAGACCCCACAATTTCTTGTACAATTTCTCCCGAATGCGGTGCTGCCGTATATGTTGTGCTATTTGTTTTTTGTAGCACAGATTTTGCAAGAATAGTTTGCGGGCAACATTAGCTGAGCCCAAAGTTGCCAGAACAGCAGAAAACCCCCAAAAGTAACCCCATTGTAGAAACTGCACCTCTCAATGAATTCATCTACAGCTGCGATGACTATTACCATTTTGTAACATACACGCCATGCTTTATTCTGGAGAATTGCAAATCTGCCAGGCTAGTACACATACATTGTCCCCTGTGGTGTAGTGATCACTGTGTCCGCTAGGGGGCGCTGTATGGATGTCCCAGGAGAGTGGATGAATGGCAAAATACTGAATGACCGTTATGTATCTCAAGGTGGGTGGCCTTGAGATGGAGATTTATGTGTGTGTTATTCAGCAGTGATACTGCTGAGGTGCTGGTTCAATGTGTCAGGGGCTAGTTACCTACAAACCCACCCAGGGGGTGTGTTTAAGAACACTATTATAAAGTATGTATGAGTGGTTGAAGGACCTGTGATGAGGTCATAGCCATGTGACCCAGTGGGTGTGGCTACGGACCATATAAGGTGGCCAGGGTAGGTCACATGAGTGAATGCTGGGACCTGGTTGGTCCGTTTTGGAAGGTCCCGTCTGAGAGAGATGGGGCTGTCTTCCTGACACCAAGTGAACGCTGTGTGTAATGGCTGCACGTTCCTGATAGTTCCCTGGAGGGAAACGACGTCTGCAGTATGAAAAAACATCCATGAGGGAACCCTGACGGGTGAGCTAACGGTGAGGCTGAAGAGCCTGCGTATGGAACATTGCATAACCTGTATGACTACAGGGATAACAGAGCTGAACTCTGTCATGAACGCTATGCTGATTATATGAACTTTATGTTACTGCTGTGGGTTTATGATGCCTAATAAACCGCATGGACTCTGATTGTTTTATGGAAAACCCGTGCCGGATCTGGTTTTGTGGCTGCTAAGCGAGTATCCCCTACTTGAATGACAGCGCTACCTTACAATTGGTGGAGAAATGCTATTGGCAGTGTTGTAGCCTTGTTGCTAGGAGCAACGGTAGAGGACTGCAAAATTTGGTTGCTAAGGGCAACGGCTTCCAAGAACACATGTTGCAGTGCTGACAACGCTGAGCCAGGAGAGCTGACGGTCTGGAAAGCTGTGTGATGTGCTGACAGGAGTCAGTGGCAAAGTCTTATAGGACACCTCTGCGGTAAAGGGGTCCGAGAACCTGCGCATACAGTGTAGCACCACATTGTACCCAGCTGCTGGCGATACTCACCCGTAAATTAAGTGCCTTCTCTCCATTACAATAATGCCAAACATGTGGCCTCTTACTGTGGTTTAAGCACAATGGGGCTCAGGAGGGGGGCATTTGGATTTGGGAGCTCAGAATTCACTGGATTCTATTTAAGAGGGCTGGAGCCATGTCACTTTTCCAGAGTCTTTGCTTTACCAGTTGTCATGATCCAGGATGGGCTTTGTCTTTGGCCCGTCCTGGTCAGACAGGGGTTAATTGTTTCTGCCTCTCTCTGGCAGAGGGCGGGTATTTAATGCTCACTTGACCTAGGTCTGGTGTCAGTTATACTCCTGCCCTCAGCTGAGTTAGTTGACCTCGTGTGTATGTGCCTTGTGCCTGATATCTTGCTTGCTTGTTTGGTTTTGACCCATCTCTGTCCCTGTTACGAGTTCTGCCTGTCCCTCTTGTACTGCGCTACCTCTCTGTGTATGACCCTCTGCCTGTGACTTGACTATTCTTTGCTCGTCCCTCTGGTACACAGCCCTCTCCGTGTTGTCTGACCTGCGTTTTCCTCTCCTCCTCTACAGTTTCCCTGCAGTAGGTACATTATATCATCTGCAGCAGTAGGACACTAAGCCCCGCCCCCTGCAGTCACATGATCAAGGTCCTGGGACTCATTACTATTTTCAGTGCCGCAGGTCCTGTCTGCTTGAACCGTCACTACTATATTGGACCCCGCGGACACAGTGGCACATGTTAAGGAGCTGAAACTCCTAAACCCTTCATCCAATTTTAATATGGATACCCTCAAATGAAAGCTGAAAGTCTGAACTTCAACTATATCTGAATTGTTTTGTTTAAAATTCATTGTGGTAATGTCTAGAACCAAAATTAGAAAAATGTTGTCTCTGTCCAAATATATATGGACCTAACTGTATGTGTACTTTTACCAATTACAGTTGTGGCCAAAAGTATTGACACCCCTGTAATTCTGTCAGATAATACTCAGTTTCTTCCTGAAAATGATTGCAAACACAAATTCTTTGGTATTATTATCTTCATTTAATTTGTCTTAAATGAAAAAACACAAAAAGAATTGTCCTAAAGCCAAATTGGATATAATTCCACACAAAACATAAAAAAGAGGGTGGACAAAAGTATTGGCACTGTTCCAAAAATTATGTGATGCTTCTCTAATTTGTGTAATTAACAGCACCTGTAACTTAACTGTGGCACCTAACAGGTGTTGGCAATAACTAAATCACACTTGCAGCCAGTTGACATGGATTAAAGTTGACTCAACCTCTGTCCTGTGTCCTTGCGTGTACCACATTGAGCATGGTGAAAAGAAAGAAGACCAAAGAACTGTCTGAGGACTTGAGAAACCAAATTGTGAGGAAGCATGAGCAATCTCAAGGCTAAAAGTCCATCTCCAAAGACCTGAATGTTCCTGTGTCTACCGTGCTCATTGTCATCAAGAAGTTTAAAGCCCATGGCACTGTGGCTAACCTCCCTAGATGTGGACGGAATAGAAAAATTGACAAGAGATTTCAACGCAAGAACCTCGACTAACATCCAAACAAGTTCAAGCTGCCCTGCAGTCCGAGGGTACAACAGTGTCAACCCGTACTATCCGTCGGCGTCTGAATGAAAAGGGACCGTATGGTAGGAGACCCAGGAAGACCCCACTTCTCACCCCGAGACATAAAAAAGCCAGGCTGGAGTTTGCCAAAACTTACCTGAAAAAGCCTAAAACATTTTGGAAGAATGTTCTCTGGTCAGATGAGACAAAAGTAGAGCTTTTTGGCCAAAGGCATCAACATAGAGTTTACAGGAGAAAAAAAGAGGCATTCAAAGAAAAGAACACGGTCCCTACAGTCAAACATGGCAGAGGTTCCCTGATGTTTTGGGGTTGCTTTTCTGCCTCTGGCACTGGACTGCTTGACCGTTTGCATGGCATTATGAAGTCTGAAGACTACCAACAAATTTTGCAGCATAATGTAGGGCCCAGTGTAAGAAAGCTGGGTCTCCCTCAGAGGTCATGGGTCTTCCAGCAGGACAATGACCCAAAACACACTTCAAAAAGCACTAGAAAATGGTTTGAGAGAAAGCACTGGAGACTTCTAAGGTGGCCAGCAATGAGTTCAGACCTGAATCCCATAGAACACCTGTGGAGAGATCTAAAAATGGCAGTTTGGAGAAGGCACCCTTCAAATATCAGGGACCTGGTGCAGTTTGCCAAAGAAGAATGGTCTAAAATTCCAGCAGAGCATTGTAAGAAACTCATTGATGGTTACCGGAAGCGGTTGGTCGCAGTTAGTTTGGCTAAAGGTTGTGTAACCAAGTATTAGGCTGAGGGTGCCAATACTTTTGTCTGGCCCATTTTTGGAGTTTTGCGTGAAAGGATCAATGTTTTGCTTTTTGCTTCATTCTCTTTTGTGTTTTTTCATCTAAAACAAATTAAATGAAGATAATACCAAAGAATTTGTGTTTGCAATCATTTTCAGGAAGAAACTGAGTATTACCTGACAGAATTGCAGGGGTGTCAATACTTTTGGCCACAACTGTATGTGTACTTTTTATTGTTTTATCAGAAAGGCTGCGTTTTGAGTGGCAAAACATATTTTAGTAATCTGTGTGCGCATTTTTGTGTTTTTTTTAACTCTTTTACGTATTTTAACTTTTTTTTCACTTTTTTACTGTGGGACATGCATCATTTTTACTTTGAACACTGGTCTCATACACTTCTGTGCTCATGTACAGCATTGCATGAGAGCGGTCAATGTCTCACTGACCCTCACTGACATAGCCTGTGATAGCCAGCTTATTGCTGGATCTCACAGGCTACTGTACCCTGGAGTCATAACATGACTTCAGGGTACCATGGTATTGCTGGGGCCCAATGGTTACTAAGTGGATCTTGTGACCCCTTTGTAACAACTTAAATACCGCTGTTGTGATTGACAGCGGTATTTAAGGGGTTAATCGGCCCCCATCGGTCTCAAAACTGGTAGGGTCCGATACTGCAGGGTGTCAGCTATCATGTACAGTTGACACCCGCTGGAATCACCACCGCGCTATTCCCTTATTCCTTAGGGCCGTTAAAAAGTGGCACTGAGGAATAAGTACCCTTAATGACCGCCGTTAAAAGGTATATCGGCGGTCATTAAGGGCTTAAATAATTTTGTTAGGTTCATTTTGTGAAGTGGATCTATTAAGCCCCAAGTCTGGGTGGACATCGGTGCAGCTGGTAGGATGTCAAGTGAGAAGGAAGGACGAGACACATACAGGAATCTTGGGAGCAGCTGGAATGATGCAGTGAAGTCAGCAGGGATATAAACAGGTTAGCATGGTGTGCGCAGGCGGTGCAGGTAAATCAAACTAGAGTCTTAAATAACAATCCAAAGATACATGTGTGTGTCAATGAACCTTAAATAGGTCTGACTAGATGATATTATAGATTCACATCAGACAACCTGCCAAATCTAACATGGAGCACAAGAGAGGGCACCGGACTCAGAAGAAGGGAGTGAAGACCGGGATACCCGGGATAGTTGTGTAATAAATTTATATCTAGATTTTTAGCTTTAAAATTTCTGTGTTTTTTTTATGATCAGTATGTTTTGTTCGTAAAAGTAGCAAAACAGGATATTGGTTTCCTGGAAAGCTGTTGAAAATCGTTGTAAGCTGGTATAAGACAGTCCTACTTTTTTGTAACTTACATACTGTTGTACTCAAAAGTTTACATACACCTGCAGATTTTTTGCTTTCTTGGCCTTTTTTCAGAGAATATGAATGATAACACCAAAACTTTTTCTCCATTCATGGCTAGTAGTTGGGTGAAGCCATTTATTGTCAAACCACTGTGTATCCTCTTTTTAAATCATAATGACAATCCAAAACATCCAAATTACCGTGATCAAAAGTTCACATACCCTGGTGATTTTGGCCTGATTACATGCACAGAAGTTGACACAAATGGGTTTGAATGACTACTAAAGGTAACATCCTCACCTGTGACTTGTTTGCTTGTAATTAGTGTGTATACATAAAAGCTGAGTGAGTTTATGGGTTCCAGACAGACTCTTGCATCATTCATCTAGCCACTGACATTTCTGGATTGTAAGTCACGGGGAAAGCAAAAGAATTGTCAAAGGATCTATGTTAAAAGATAGTTGAACTGTATAAAACAGGAAAGGGATACAAAAAGATATCCAAGGAATTGATAATGCCAGTCAGCAGAATTCAAACTCTGATTAACAAATGGAAAAATAAATCCACAGTCAGATAGATCAACAAAAATTTTGTCCACAACCGCCAGGAAAATTGTTCAAGATGCAAAGAAAAACCCACAAATAACATCAGCTGAAATACTGGACTCTCTGGAAACTAGCTGTGTAGCTGTTTGAAGATGGACAATATGGAGACACTTGAAGAAAAATGGGCTGCATGGTCGAGTATCCAGAAGAAACCATTACTTGTGTAAATGCCACAAAGTATCTCGCCTACAATATGCAAACCAGCACAGAGACAAGCCTCAAAACTTCTAGAACAAGGGAATTTATAGTGATGAGACAAAAATTGAACTTTTTGGCCACAATCATAAACATTACATTTGGAGAGAGGTCAACAAGGTCTATGATGAAAGGAACAACATTCCAACTTTAAAGCATGGAGGTGGATCGCTGATGTTTTGGGGACGTGTGAGCTACAAAGGCACAGGAAACTTGGTCAAAGTTGAAGGAAAGATGAATACATCATGTTATCAATAAATACTGGAGGAAAATTTGCACTCATTAGCCCAGACTTTCCAATATGACAACAATCCAAATCACAAGGCCAAGTCGACTTGTCATTGGCTATGGCAGAACAAAGTGAAGGTTCTGGAGTGGCCATCTCAGTCTCTTGACCTCAATATCATTGAGCCACTCTGGGGAGATCTCAAGCGCACATTTCATGCTAGACAGCTAGACAGCCCAGGAATTTATAGGAACTGGAGGCTTTTTGCCAGGAAGAGTGGGCAGCTTTACCATCTGACAAAATAAAGAACCACATGAACAACTACCACAAAATACTTCAAGCTGTCATTAATCTTAGAGGGGGCGATACATGGTATTAAGAAATGGGGTATGTGAACTTTTGATCAGGGTGAGTTGGATATTTTGGGTTGTCTTCATGATTTAAAAAGAGAAAACAGAGTAGTTTGACAATAAATGGCTTCACCCAACCACTTGCCATGAGTGGAGAAAAAGTTTTGGTGTTATCATTCATATTCTCTGAAGAAAAGAAATTCTGCTGGGGTATGAAAACTTTTGAGCACAACTGTATCCTCTTGTGGTAATGTTCTGTAACTGAAGACAATAAAAACCACATAACTTTGAGGATGGGTCAGAAAAGCTTTGCACACAGAGTTCTTGTCTCCGATGCACTGTTCCTATTTTGATCAACACTGGCAGATGTGGAAACCTGTTGTGTCTCATGCCCAAATTAGCTCTTCCAGGAAATGGTTTTTCTCAACAGACGGCTCCATTTAAATTAAATTGGCAGCAGAGATCTCAATCTGTGCATGCACTTCTTCTGGCAGCCATTGCTGTGAAGCCCACCGTCGGGAAATCAATGGGCAGAGTGGTGACTGCGCTCTTGCCTCTCCGCCGACATCTTTTTGAAGCCCAGGGCCAACAGTCTGCCGAGACAACCCTTCCACCCTGCTCGGGGCCCACAGCATTGCCCCTCTCAGGCTTTCTGTAGCAGTAACCCTGCTTCCTATGGTCCTACTCTACCGCCGACATCCGCCCGGTAAGCTACCATAAATTTGCACTATAAGACTAACCTCCACTTTATTAAGAAAAATTTGCAAACAAGAAAATATATATTTTGTATATTTTTAGAGCTGTTAAGTAATTACAACACCACAATTTTTTTTCTAGCTTTTTGAATAGCGCCTTAAAAATAGAGAATAAAATGGTCATACAGGTGTGAATTACGGTTTTATAAATGCATTGGTTACACAAATATTTCACCCTAGCTGCCAAGCCAGACATCACATGGGCTGATGTGCTTCCACCCTGCTCTTGTAATCAATCACTGTTATGAACTGTCAATGCAATAAGATGTTCAGCTTTCAGTGTAAGCTGCTTAGCTATAAAAAGAAAATCAAGGATTACAGCTATAACATGCAACAGGTTTGACACCTTTACGCTTTATAACACAATGTAGGGCTCTGGTAAATTTTTATTTCTCCCTGAATGTAGAGGGATTTGTCAGAATTTATACAATGACGGTTTGCATTATGGGACCAAATATGACATCCTAATGTGTCTCATTGTCTAGATATTCTGAATGACAGATGTAGCTGTTTTGTTCTTGTGTTTGGTATTATAATTTTCATTAGCAGTACATTTTCAACCCATAGTAATAGCCAATGTGACACTTTGTTTCTGGTCTTTCTCGTTTAGGATAAGTGCAAATAACGTTTTTAAAGTGGAAGTCACTTCAGAGAACAAATGTGTGTTTTTTCTACATTTTTTTAGCTTTTCATTGTCATTCCCTGAGTGATTCTTCTATGTTTTTTCATTGACAGAGAGGAGCCAGAAGACTAGATTCATCCAAGTCCAGGGCCTCAAACCATATACACTGTCCATACCTATACCCATAATTGCCATCAACTCCACATCCTTGAGACAGGGATATTTTACTCAAGTTGTCCAAGAGTTACATCTACAGGTAGGGGCCATGCACTCAAAAGATATTGACTGTTATGTGCTAGAGGGTATGCCTTCTCCTGCGGTTTTTGGACTACCTTGGCTCACTCTACACAACCCTGTGGTAGACTGGCAGACTTGGGAGGTAGTAAAGTGGAGTGAGTATTGTCAAGGACACTGCTTGGGAACCCAAATTGCAAGGGTGGATACCCAGTCTGTGCCTAAATAACTGTCTGACTTTTGTGATGTGTTTTCAAAGCATGGATGTCAAGAACTTCCTCCCCATCATCCTTATGACTGCTCCATTAATCTTGTCCCTGGGCCAAGCTGACAAAGAGCAGACTTTATAATATCTCTGGTCCAGAGAGGCAGGCCATGTAGAACTATATTGCGGAAAGTTTGGCAAAGGGTCATATCAGACCATCCTCATCCCCCATTGCTGCAGGGTTTTTCTTTGTAAAGAAGAAAGACGGGGGGTTATGCCCCTTCCTAGATTTTTGCGAACTCAATCAGATTACCGTCCAGGATCCGTATCTGCTCCGTCTCATCTCAGACCTCTTTAATCAGATTGTAGGAGCAAAATAGTTTTCTAAACTGGATCTCAGAGGGGCGTATAATCTCATTTGTATTAAAGAGTGGGATGAGTAGAAAGCAGCTTTCAATACACCTGAGGGACTCTAATAGAACCTTGTGATGCCATTTGGGTTGACACATACTCCCGTCATCTTTCAGCACTTAGTAGATTACATCTTTAGTCACCTGGTAAGTAGGTATGTTGTAATCTATCTATAACTTATTCACCTGACCTTGAGTCACATTTGGTACATGTCAGGCAGGTCTTAAGCCCCCGTCACACACAGCGATCTCGCTAGCGAGATCGCTGCTGAGTCACAAGTTTTGTGACGCAACAGCGATCTCACCAGCAAGATCACTGTGTGTGACACTTACCAGCGACCGGCCCCCCTGCTGGGTTTCGCCGATCGTCCTGGAATGGCCAGGACATTTTTTTGATCGCTGGTCTCCTGCTGGCCAGCACGCATCGCTGCGTGTGGCAGGTGGGAGACCATCGATCAGCGAGCTGGCTCTGGCAACTAAGGTAAACACCGGGTTTCTAGGCACAGCGCTTAGAAACCCGATGTGTACCTTGGTTACCAGCACGCTGGTGTAGAGAGCTGGTAACCAAGGTACATATCGGGTTTCTAAGTGCCGCGCGCCACTTAGAAACCCGATGTGTACCTTGGTTACCAGCTCCCTGCACCAGCGTGCTGGTAACTAAGGTACACAGTGGGTAACTAAGTGACGTGCGTCACTTGTTACCCGCGTGTCGCTGGTGTTGATCGATGGTGAAGCTGCCTGTTTGGCAGCTTACCAGCGATCATGTAGCAAAACACCAGCGATCCTGACAAGCTCATATCGCTGTCGGGATCGCTGGTGCGTCGCTATGTGTGACGGGGCCCTTACACATACTCACAGACAATAGATTATTTTTCAAACCAGAGAAATGTATGTTCTCGGTTGAGGAGATCTCTTTTCTAGGATATGTTTTATCGTCCAACAGTTTTCTTAATTAGGATCGTCCGGTGGAGTTGAAGGCATTACAAAGGTTTTTGGGTTTTACCAACTACTATCGTAAGTTCATCAAAACTTGTTGGTAGTGGCCAGAACTCTGACGGATAAGACCAGGAAAAAGACAGACTTTTCCAAATTGTCAATTCCGGCCAGGGAGGCATTCGATACCTTGAAGGAGTGTTTTTGCAGCTGCGCCAATTCTATATACAGCCTGACGTCACTCAGCAATTTATAGAACTGACGAGTCTGAAATGGGGGTGAAGAATGTTTTGTCGCTGGGTGTGTCTCCTGGTAAAAGGCGCCCGTGTGCATACTTTTCTAAAAAACTCATCTGTTGAGAGAAATTATAACATTGGTAACAGTGAACTCTTGGCAATCAAGTGGGCCTTTGAAGAGTGGTGTCATTTTCATTAGGGGGCAGTTCATCCGGTTATGATAATCACGGATCATAAGAATCTCATACATCTAGAGTCTGCAAAATGTCTATCGTCTTGACAAGCAAGATGGGCATTATTCTTTACCATTGTTACATATAGGCCGATGGACAAGAACATTAAGACAGATGGAGATTGGTTTCCTGGGGGTGGAGATAATTGTGAATCAGTTCCTATACTACAAAAAGGGGTGGTTATTGTGCCTACATGCTCCAATATTGAGAAAGAGGTTGTTGAGGCTCAGGGGGATGCCCCTGTTGCCTGTCTGTTAGGTACACTGTTTGTACCTGTGAATCTCTGTCTGAGAGTTCTTAATAAACATCATGATTTGATCTTGACCGGATGTCCCTCTAATCTCCTCTTCCCTGGGTGAGGGAAGGGTTCAGATCGAGGGCAGATTCAGGAGATAAGTTAAGGCACGTGGCCCCAGCGTCTTCACCATCAGAAGTAATCCAGGAACAGGGCGAGCTAGGGGGCCCCTAGTGTTAAGGACAGGGAAGGAGCCCCTGGTCCTGGGATACCTGACAACAGGAGGCTGCCATTAACACTCAAGAGCTGAAATCCTCGTCTATTGGACACAATGAGAACATAAATTTCAGACTTGAAAACTAGAAAGTAAAGAACCAGTTGTAGTAAACAGATCATAATACAATTAATTAAGCAGTATTTTCTTAACAAATATTCTCAATGTGAAGACCCATGTGTCAGATATAACCCCACGCAACTGTTGCTTAAAAGCAATTTGCATGGAGCATACACTTACATTGTAGGCTTCCTTAATCTCCTCCACGTGCTTGTGATTTTCACATACAAAATGAATGAGGATGACCAGATCTCATGCCTGAAGACAGAAATATTGCTTATGTGCATTCATGTCTTGCCAGTTTTTGACACTGCCTGGTGCTGGGCCGGAGACAGTTGAATGAGTGATAGAGGAGCTGATCATCTCAACAACTATGACTCTGCTGGAGGCTATTACAATTGTTCAGAAAACCAAGGTAAAGACATCTATAATGTGTGCCGTTCCCTGGGCAATAGGGACTACTGCCTAAACATGCCCATCATCTGTTCATATCCTCAATGTTGGCTGAATGCCATTCTAGGTTTTGTACTGCCATGTTATTGCTGTATTTCTCGCTTCCTAAAATAACTAGTGAAAAACCTAGATGGATGACACCGGTTGGTTTGTTTTTTATGTGTTATGAGCAGCTCATTAACAGCATTGTATGTGTGGTTGTGAAACTTAACACAAAACATAAGGCATTTTTATCTTAAAGTCCTTATGCTCCAACGAGATATTGCAAACACTGAGATAGCGTCATTAAGCATCACAATGCTTGGGATTATAGTTTAGTGAATCCCCATATTGCATCAGGGTCACGAGAAAAGGACGAGAATAAGTCGATGGGAATTTGTAAGTCATATTTTCTTGTCTTTTGCACTGCATAAAGAGGTATACCCCCAAATACTGCTTAGACTGTTATAACATTTTTATGAATCTGAAGAGTTAAATCAAATAATGACAAGATGCAGTCATTAGTGACACACAAAACTAGATATTGATATAATGATTAAATACTCAAATGTCCTATGTAGTTTGTCAAGTGGGTCAATGTATGTGGGCTTAAGGCCCCTTTACATTTAGCGATGCACCAACGATCCCGACAACGATACGACCCGGTCAGGATCGCTGGTGCATCGCTAAATGGTCACTAGTGAGCTGCCACACAGGCAGATCTCACAGCGATGCAGCAGCGATACAGCGGTCGTTACTTACTTTTCAGACGCGACGATCCTGACGTCCTCCCGTCCGTGTCGGCGCCAGCAGGAAGCCCAGCAGGAAGCGCCCGACGAGAAATGGAGCTGCGCGATCTTGCGCGATCAACGACAGACAGCGGGGGAGCCGGTCGGAGGTAAGTATCACACATAGCGATATCACTAGCGATATCGCTGCTGCGTCACCAAATCGGTGATGCTTTAGCGATATTGCTAGTGATATCGCTATGTGTAAAACCCCCTTTAGTATGTAAAAAATGGCTTCTTACATGTGGAACAACACAAATTCTATATATACAAAAATATGCAAAAAGAGCCAATTAAGAAAAAATAAAAAAATATTTTATTTAGACATAGTGGTCCTATGGGGAAACATTTCTCCTTTTGGAGAGTTCAAAGATGATGTAAGGAACATTATAGGCAATGCCATGCTAGGAAATTAAATATGCAAATAGCCGCTTCAGAGAGGAAGAGGGCTTGATTTGCGTGGCCACCTATTGAATGTATCAATCTTAAAAGTCGATATTGACTCTTTAACAAACCTTGCCACATGTTTGCCTCTCTTCAGTGCAAAGCAGGAGATCTGATTTAGCTAGTTGAGAAGCCTCTGACTTGGTGTTAGTAGGAACACCTCTACTTGTGGAGAGAGACAGGCTGGCAATCATTTGCAATGTCCGATCAGCCCCTTGCATATATAATTGTATCGCATGAAGGAAAGCTTCCCTCCGCTAAGATATGCTTCATTTCCATGACACAGGTATAGTACTTTTCTTTTTTAGCCCTTTTTACTTTATGAATAGTATATACTCTATTATTTTGTCCCCTTTATCTTTTGTATGTTTTTAGAATTACTATCTACTTTTAAGGTAAGTATATAAAATGAAATAGCTTTGTTCCTCTTACGCTATAAGCCGCATCCCAGGAAGCCATACGATACCGATAATGGGTGTCCAATCGGCCTGTATAAACGTTTGGTGGTGACAGCTAGTTTTCTTGGGTTATTGCAGAAGTTGGCGGTGACCATACCGTATGCTTAGAATTATCACCAAAAAGTTCTATCTTCGTTTCATCAGACCAGAGAATCTTATTTCTCATAGTCTTGGAGTCCTTCATGTGTTTTTAGCAAACTCTATGCGGGCTTTCATATGTCTGGCACTGAGGAGAGGCGATAAGTGAGACAGTCCAAAAAGGAGCCCCAGCCAGGCGTGATTAAGGAAAAGGTGCAGCTCCAGCCGGGAACCTCAACATAGGAAAAAAAAAATTATATATATACAGTATCTACTATATAATCATCTTATTCTGTCTGTCTGTCTGTAATGGAAATCCTGCGGCGCTGATTGGTTGCGCCCGGCTGGCCGCGACCAATCAGCGCATTCAAACGACGCACGCCTCCGTCGGGAGATCTGCGGCGGCGAGAGAGAGATTCTAGAATACCCGATGCGTTAGAATCGGGCCTCCATCTAGTATATATATATATATATACTGTATATATATATATATACTGTATATATTAAATACATTGGCATTGGATGTGTGTATACTATACGTTCACTATGAGTTTCTCAATAACTCATGAATTCCCCGTTCACTATGAGTTCCCTGATAACCAGCCTTGTATCAAAAGCAACCATGGCCTCGTCCATCCATTGTCAATGAATTGTGTAATTGTCCTGATGATTGGAGGCAACGGAGTGTTGATTTTTGGCAACTTGTTAACAGAGGGTGGATATTTGTGTGATCCCCTGACTGGCTCCTTGTAAAATTGCAGACAGGGGTGGGATTTCTGCAAGATCCCCTGGCTGTTCCCTTGACAGTAGATAAAGGTATCATTTTACTCAGCTTAAAAAAGTAAAGGAAAAAATGCACTCACCGTCTTTTAAAATGTTTCTTTTTTATTGGAAAATTAAAACATAGGGATGAATGGAAAGCTTGCAGGAAAACAGCCGTTTCTCACCAACTGGTTCTTCAACAGGTCCTTGCGTATCCAGAATGTCAATGTTACCTGCATTAAAGACCCACACCCACCATGACATCATTGTAACAGGAGCAAGGAAAATTATAGACATACAGTATAAATAAAAAAAAACCCACACCAAACACCAAAATGGAAGCAAACATATTATAAAAAAATACCGGCATATCTTAGTTTGTCATATAGACCAGGGGCACCCTGTGCTTGGGAATGAAGAATCCACCTTGCTTCGTTTCTAAGGCCTGTTTCACACTTCCGTTTTTGACCATCAGTCAAAATCCTACGTTTTTGCAAAAAAACGGATCCGCCTTTTTTTTTGGCAGATCCATTTTTTTCCCCATTGACTTGCATTACCGGTGGATCTTGACGGATGGCCATCCATTGGATCCGTTTTTTTGCAGATCCGTCAATTTTTTTGCGTCCGCCGAGATGCCTGGACGGACCCTGCAACGTTTTTTGTAGTGCAGGATCCACATTTTTATAGAGCGCATGCCCGTAGGAATGAAGTCAGGAGGAAATTTAACCCTGAAATCATTTCTGGTGGACAGAAAAAAAAATTCTCTCTCTCTCTCTCTCTCCTTTCCCGGGCAGCAGTTCCTATAAAATTCTTCATTCGGCGGATCCGTTAAAAAAAAAAAACGGTCCGGTGGCATCCGTTCACATCAGTTAACAACGGATCCGCTTTCCGCCGTTTTGGCGGATTTTAGCTGACACAAAAAAACTGATGTGTGAAACAGGCCTAAGCAGGAGTTTATGTTGATCTCCTCCACGCACAGAAGGTTTAATCCTCTTAAGGCCTTTAGAAGAAATATTGGGGTCAAAGACTCAAAAATCAAACCAAGAAAAAGAAAAAAAAAACCCTAAAAATATCTTTTAATTCAATAGTCTATTAAGTTAAACATATATGCTATTTACTTTTGATTTACTTGTTGAAGGTGTTTCTAATATTGGAGCTTATCTACTAAAGGGATAGATTCCTCTGTATATGTTTTTGAGGCATATTTTTTGTCAGGGGGTCTAGGATTGTTTAGGGCTACCAACGTTGAGCGGGGGCGCCACATCGTCAACAACTAGGGTGCCAACATCCGCAGTCAGGTAGGGCCTTTGTTAGAGCCCATTAGGGTGAGATTAGTTTCCCCTATTAACGTATCTACCTAGACATTAGTATTGGATACTTGTTTGATCCTAGCTCTCTTGTATTTTGGATAATCTATTATGATGTTTTAATTATTGAATTAAAAGGTATTTTTTAGGGTTTTTTTTATCTTGGTTTGTTTTTTAACCCTCTCAAGGCCAGCAAAGCAAGCAACTGTGATCTGAATTATGTTTGACTATCATGTGCTCTAATAATTGTCGGGAACCTTTACCTGTGTGAATAGACCTGTAGTGTTCTCTAAATCAGACAAATAAAGGTCTAATAATTTTCCTTATGTAAAATAAGCTGCGAGGGAAAAAGATAATATAGAACAAGTACTTAGTTTTGCATGAAATAAAATCCCTAAGGCTGGAGTCACACTAACCTGCGCAAAATACGGTCCGTAGTTTACATGCGTAATACGGATGAATGGCCCCTAAATAATGCTCCGTAGGTCATCCGTAAGCCAGGTGAGGTCGCGTATTTTGCGCATGTCTGCATCCGTATGTAATCCGTGTGGCATCCGTATGCAATCCGTATGGCGAGATTTTCTCGCAGCCTTGCAAAATGGACATTTAACGGTTTTGAGGCCTGCAAACAATTTAAATCATTAGCCTGCACCCTATTTACACACTCTGAAACAGGTGGCTGCCTCCATTCTGTCCATTTGTGAGCTTGCTTTCACGAGGTGTGTTGGTGTTCTTTGTGCAACATGGCAGAGGGTCTGAGATTCAATACAACTGAGCAGGTTCTCTTTACCTGGTTTTTGTCACGGCGCTTTGGGCAACCATACCCAGTGATAGTGGATCCGCAGAGGAGGAGACGCATGTGGGTACATCAACTTTTGAGGCAACGACTCACAAGAGGTAATTTTCACCGCCTCTATTCTTCTCTGCGGGAGCATCCGGAGAAATTTTACCAATACTGCCGCATGAGCATTTCCACATTTGATCGACTCTTGGAGACAGTGCGCCCTGGGATAACCTTTCAGGACACAAGGATGCGCAAAGCGATATCTGCAGAGGAGCAACTTCTACTCACAATACGGTATGTACTACACAACCACATGCTCAAATTATGTTTTTTGGCCTTCTTTGACAAAGTTTAATGCCCTCATCTTATTCCAAATATGTTTCAACTGACACACCAGAATGTTAGATCTAATATGTCCTGCATATCACTTAGTTATTGTGCCACCAAATATGTGTGTGTTATTCTATCTCAATTCCTACCAAGTTTGGTCGGCATGTAACTGATTTTTTTGGACTTTAGGCATTCTAAACTTAACAATTTCTGTTGTTCTACAGCTTCCTGTCCACTGGCCTGTCTTATGCCGCCCTCCACCATGAGTTTCTCATAGGAAAATCAACCATTTCAGGCATAGTGAGATCTACATGTACAGAAATCTGGACAAGACTCCATCAAGTGGTCATGCCCGAGCCCAGGATGGAAGACTGGTTGAGGATATCAAGGGACTTTGAGGAGGACTGCCAGTTTCCAAATTGTATTGGGGCCCTGGATGGCAAATATATCAGGGTGCGTAAGCCGCCGAACTCTGGCTCCCAAATCTTCAATTATAAACAATACTTTTCTGTTGTATTGTTGGCTCTGGTAGACCCTCAATACAAGTTTATAATTGTTGACATTGGGGCCTATGGAAGGACGGGAGACTCTAGAGTCTTCAATACTTCCATAATGGCTCGGCGGCTACGCACCAACCAGTTGGATCTACCACCACCACGCCAGCTACCAGGCTCCCCTGAAGAATCAGTCCCTTATGTCCTTGTGGCAGATGAGGCCTTTCAGTTATCGCGCAATGTCATGAGGCCATATCCCCGGTGCAACCTTGACCACAGGCGCAGAATTTTTAACTTGCAACTTTCACGTGCTAGGCGACTGGTGGAGTGTTCCTTTGGGATTCTTTGTGCCAAATGGCATGTACTCCAGTCTGCCATTCAGTTGAGTGAGCAAAATGTGAATGAAGTTGTGAAAGCCTGTGTTGTTCTGCATAACTTCACAGGATACATGATTGTTCCTCCTCTGATGGTGTTGTGCGTAGGCCGGACAATGTGCGCAGGGTGAGACCACCTATGAACCCTCAAAGTAGACCACTCTCTGGCCTAAAAGTGCGTGATATTTTCACTAATTACTTTATCTCACCTGAGGGGGCAACTTCTTGGCAAGAGAATGCTGTGTCTATGTTATAATTTGTTTCTTTAATTGTGTCGAAATATATATTACTCCACCCCTTATGATTCTATGAGTGTTTCATTGCATTGGTTAGTGTATGTTAGTATGTTGTGAGGGATTGTGAAAAATCACACAGAGACATTAACTAGAGTAGACAAATTTTTAGTTTTGCCTTTTTTTTTTTTGGTTTGCTTAAAGGCAAACATAATATTGCCATAAGAACATTTTGGCAATGGCAAAATGACCCTTTGTGGCTTCTTTAACTTTTTTGAAAAGTAACATTACATACAAAACACAAAAAAAGATTAGGCAATAACAACATTGCTGCATGACAAGATTAAACAAGATTTTCCAAAAAAAGGTGAGCTCCATCACCAAAATAAATGCTAAAAGATAACACTCACATTTCCTCATAATGTTTTCCAATCGTAGAAAGATTCCACCATGACAGGCAAGGCTACCTCACGGCTTTCAGACAGATATTACCTGTCTGTAGAACAGATAATATTTAAGCATGCTATACTTGAAAGGATGAAAAAACAAAACTCACTTGTTAAGACATAGAGAGAGCGTGATATTCTGAATGCTGGTCGCCTTGAAGAGTTTTACTAGAGATTGCTACCAAAAAAGGTGACTACTTCACTAAGGTCAGCACGCCTTTCCTAGGCATTAGCAAGTGAGTAGTGTCTTTTCATCCTTTCATTTTACAGTATGGCATGTTGAAATATTCTCTTTTGTACACACATGTAATATCTGTCTGAAAGGCGTGAGGTAGCCTTGCCTGTCATGATGGATTTTTTCATATGTTTGGAAAACATTGTTTAAAAATGAGAATGTTAAATTCTGTACAAAATGTTGATGATGGAGAACACCTGTTTTTTCCTTTCTATTTGGAGCACCAGTTAAAACCCACTGGACATCTCCCGCCATCAGAATCATAAATCCTCATAGGTTGGGGAAGGGGAACGTGGAAGAACAACCTGTGGGTGCTGCTGGACACTGTGGCCAACATCGCCCTTTGTGGGGCCATACTGTTGCCCATGATGCTGGAATTGTCCTGCCTCCTGGGACTGTTGGGGATACTGGCCAGAGTAATGATGATGGTGAGGGGCTTCTTGTTGGCTCTGGTAGGCACGTGGCTCATACCCACCAAGATAGCCAGATCGTCCCCAACCAGGTTGGGACCAGCCTCCAACACTGGGTGGGTACAAGTGGCCATATTGGTGGGATTGGCTTGAGGCTGACATTTGGAGCTGCAGAATAGAAGGTTGGGTAGGGGGAGGAAAGGGTTGAGGTGTTGGCCCACGTATTAGGGGCTGTTCGGACCCTGCTTGAGCAAGCACCTGTGTGGATGGTCTCATGCGCATTAGATTTCGTGGTGAGAGCTGCCACCTCTCCAGAAATTCAAAAACCTCATATGGGGTATTGGGGGGGTGCTTGCATCAAGCAGGATCTGAATACATCCCCTAATACAGAGCCTGACCTCACGGGTAAGGGCACGGAGATAAAGGGTGAGGCTACGTGCATAGGCCTCCTCCCCATCATCTGTAGTTACTCTAGATAAATAATTGAGCACCCCTGTGTCCACATTGGTCCTGCTCTCTTGAATAGTGACCTGGCGCCTTCTTCTTGTTTGCCGTGATGTAAGAGCAGCCTGTGGGGAGGCCCTGATCTGGGCAGTTGGGCTGCTGCTCAAGTTGCCCGGCTCTTCCAGGATGGGTGATGGGGCAGCAGCAGACCGT
This sequence comes from Dendrobates tinctorius, assembly GCF_039654945.1. Taxonomy (NCBI): domain Eukaryota; kingdom Metazoa; phylum Chordata; class Amphibia; order Anura; family Dendrobatidae; genus Dendrobates; species Dendrobates tinctorius. Next base: position 6,078,324 of record NW_027362054.1, on the reverse strand, counting down.
CCTGGTGGTGTTGTGTGTAGGCCAGCCATTGTGTTGTCCTGTGATGCCTCATCTTCAGCCATCCTTCTTGTAGGGGGAGAAGATGGGCCAGCCACCTCATCCCCTACAGGATCTATAATGGGCTCTGCCTCTGAGGCTGTTCCTCGATCCGTAAGGTTGGATTGAGTTCTGTTATGAAATAGAACAGAGCCAAAAATACATCAATATTTTTGTCCCTGTAAAGTATTTGTGTAATGTATTTGTGTAATGTGGTGTGAGGTGTCTACTTACGGTCTCAGATCCAGAATTGGTTCGAGGAAGGACAGCCGGTCATAGTATATGTACTTCCTTTTTACATATCCAGGATCCCCACTCCTGGACCGCTGCTGGCGTTCCCGGCGCAACTGGTCCCGGATGCTTCGCCAGCGTTTCATCACATCTTCCACTGCAATATGACAGGAAATATTGTAAAATTCACATATTTGAGAGGTCACATTTTCTACCAGTAGTCTAGGCATGGGGCCTTCTATGGTGTGCTTTCTACCCATGGTGGCATTTGTAAATGGGCAGATACACAGGGTCACATTAGCTACACTTAAAATCATTTGTTTGGCTAGGAGGATGAGGAGCTTGTGGCCTAACCCCAAATTATGGCTGTGTGAAGCCACGTGTCACATTCAAATATAACGGCCTCATGAGGCTAAAAGTACATGCACAGGAAGGGGGGTGCTGATTCTAGATTCCTTTTTTCTTGCGCGCTAAGGTTAATGATGTTTTGCGTTGCACTTACGAATTTTATGCTGCTCATCACGTGGTCGGTCACCAAAGTCATGGTACATCTGGCGACAGATGCGCCTCCATGACGCCTCCTTTCTTGTCCGGTTAGCATACTTCGCATCGTGTGGGTCCCATATTTCGGGAAGCTCCTGCACCAGGACAATGAGCATCTCTACATTTCTGTACGTGGATGCCATGCTGCTGCTGTACTCCGTGGAGGCGTACTTCCTGGATGTCTGGAGCGCTTTTTGAGCTCATTTGCATGTCTAGGCTTCCTGATGATGGATTGGCCCATTTCCTGTCACCAGCCAAAAGACCTGCGTATTGCTCGCAGGTCACACGTGTGGTCCGTGTGTAATCCGTATTTTTTGCGCACCCATAGACTTGCATTGGCGTACTACGGGCGTAGTACGCTGACAATCGCAGCATGTTGCGATTGGCACGGAGCGTAGGATACGGATGAGAAATATACAGCTGGTGCGAGTGACCCCATAGAGAATCATTTGTCCGTGTCTAATGCGTGCTTTTAGCGCCTCTCACTCGGCCGTACTCCTCGCCAGTGTGACTCCGGCCTAAAGTTACCTACAGGACCCCAATCCTCTAGCCAATTCTTAGAAATGAATTTTCCTATGATTATGCCCCAGCATATCCTTTATATTGGTGGGGTATCTAAATCATGATCTCTCTCTAGCAAGTGGGAATTCTTATGGATCGCAGTCCGAATTGTGCCATCCATAGGCTGTCGGTGAAATCAAATAGGAATTTCCTATCAGTATTCTGTCTCTCTTTTCAATTGTTACCGACTATGAGATCTTGTTGTGAGAAAGAACTGGCTCTCTGAAATGCCGCATCCAAAATGGGGTCAGGGTAACCTCACTTCCAAAATCTCTCTTTAAGTTCCTTTGGCCTGCTTGTGAAAATGACTTTCATTAATGTTCGTTTTTCTAAGGCAAAGGAACTGACTATACGGAAGGGACCTCTTCGTGTGGAGAGGTGGGCACTATTGAAATGCAGAAGTGAACTGTAGTATATGGGCTTCCTATAGGTCTCTGTAACTAAACTAATTCATGGATGTCAAGGTTCAGGTTGTAGAATGCTATTTCGTTACAGAGACCTATAGGAAACCCACTGCCTCCAATTCACTTCTGATTCCAGTGATGTGTTACTTACTGGGCTGCTTGCTTCAGTTTTGATCAAATCACTGTTTTATGAGCAGGAGATTATCAATGGAGGACTAATGAACGTGCTACCATGTAGTCCTACATATTCATGAGCTCTGTATAACCCCACCCCCACTGCTGATTGACAGCTTTCTGCCTATGCTCAGTGCACACAGAAAGCTGTCAATCAGTGGTGTGGGTGGGAGTACACAAGGCTCAGTATTCAGAAAACTGGTTTATCTGCAGCAAAACAAACAAAACTCTAGCAAGAAGCCCAGTAAATGACACATTGCTGGAATCAGGGTGTCTGCCTCTACATTATGCTGCTGTAAAATTAAAAAAAAAACAGATAACCACTTCTTTCAAGCAATGTTGGGGCTGAGCCTCCCAGTGTTTTTCATTCTTATGCCACGAGAGCATGCAGCAAATTAGCAGACACTAATGAATTGCTTCACTCTCGTATATTTCGCTCAGACAGTCAGCGAAGGGAAATTTCAGAACTTCAGCCCTTTAAGCGGCTGCTGATGACATGACATGCTAATGATGGGAAACCACATGTCAGCATCACTGGACTGTCATTGATAGGGCAAGGGAGTATCTAGTTTTGCATTTGATACTGGTTAATAGTACAGTTGTGGCCAAAAGTATTGACACCCCTGCAATTCTGTCAGATAATACTCAGTTTCTTCCTGAAAATGATTGCAAACACAAATTCTTTGGTATTATTATCTTCATTTAATTTGTCTTAAATGAAAAAACACAAAAAGAATTGTCCTAAAGCCAAATTGGATATAATTCCACACCAAACATAAATAAGAGGGTGGACAAAAGTATTGGCACTGTTCGAAAAATCATGTGATGCTTCTCTAATTTGTGTAATTAACAGCACCTGTAGCTTACCTGTGGCACCTAACAGGTGTTGGCAATAACTAAATCACACTTGCAGCCAGCTGACATGGATTAAAGTTGACTCAACCTCTGTCCTGTGTCCTTGTGTGTACCACATTGAGCATGGAGAAAAGATAAAGACCAAAGAACTGTCTGAGGACTTGAGAAGCCAAATTGTGAGGAAGCATGAGCAATCTCAAGGCTACAAGTCCATCTCCAAAGACCAGAATGTTCCTGTGTCTACCGTGCGCATTGTCATCAAGAAGTTTAAAGTCCATGGCACTGTGGCTAACCTCCCTAGATGTGGACGGAAAAGAAAAATTGACAAGAGATTTCAACGCAAGATTGTGCGGATGTTGGATAAAGAACCTCGACTAACATCCAAACAAGTTCAAGCTGCCCTGCAGTCCGAGGGTACAACAGTGTCAACCCACACTATCCGTCGGCGTCTGAATGAAAAGGGACTGTATGGTAGGAGACCCAGGAAGACCCCACTTCTTAGGCTAGTTTCACACTTGCTTTTTTTTGCAGCGCGTTTTTCCCGCAAAAAAACGCATTAAAAAAACGCATACAAATGCATACAAACGCTGCATTTTAATGCGCATGCAGGAAAAAAACGCAGCGTTTTTGCGCGTTTGTATGCGTTTTTTGTGCGTTTGCGTTTTTTTACAGATTTTGGAAAAACCCCACAAAAAAGAAAAAACAACCATTCAACAACACACAAGACCAATGGGACTTCATTGTGGGTGTGGTATGTTAATATATATAGACCCTGTCTACAGTATTCTTCACATTTGCTTGATTCTTCTCGTGACCATGGATCTGCGCTGGAAGAGTTTTCACTTCAACTTGGATTTGGACATCGCGATGGCTCAGGCGTATGCAGTTGCTTGCCATGAACAAAGGAAGAGAGAGAGGCAGCGAAGACGGCGGCGTATGTGGATACATCCGATTGTTGAACTCCGGGAGAGCCGTGGGGCATACCACACCCTCTACAGCGAGCTACGTGCAAACCCGGAGAAATTTACTGATTATATCCGGATGTCCCACGAAAGTTTCATGGATTTGCTTGCTCGTGTCCAACAATCCATCCGGAGACAGGACACACAGCTCCGTCGTGCGATTCCTCCTGAGGAACGGCTACTGGTGACATTACGGTATGTTTTAAAAACAAAGGGGTGTGGTCTGATGTTTTTTTTTGTAAATTTAGTATTCAAAACCTTGGGTAATTAGTTTTCGTGAATGTACTAATATTTTTTTTTATAGTTTTTAAAAATAATATACATAAATATTAATTTTACTTCTTTGTCTGTTCACAGATTCCTGGCGACTGGAGAAACCCTATCCTCACTACACTTCCAGTACCGTATTGGAATCTCTACCTTGTCTGGAATTGTTGCTGACACCTGCCGGGCTCTCTGGAATGTTCTTTGCCCAGAATTTATGCCCCTGCCCACCGCTGAAAAGTGGATGGAAATTGCTGACAAATTCTGGACAGTATGCAATTTTCCCAACTGTTTGGGAGCTGTTGATGGGAAACACATATGGATCATCAAACCCCAAAGAACGGGATCTGAGTACTATAATTACAAAAAGTACTTTTCAATAGTACTCATTGCAATTGCGGATGCCGGATGTATGTTTGTAGCAGTGGACATTGGAGCATTTGGCCGTGGTAATGACTCGCAGGCTTTTAAAAACTCAGACATGGGCCGGAGGTTGTATGGCAACCAATTTAATTTCCCTATGCCACGGCCTCTTCCTCACACCGAAGCTCCGCCACTGCCCTTTGTAATGGTTGGCGATGAGGCTTTTCAAATGTGCGGAAACTTACTGAAACCCTACTCCAGCCGGGACTTGGACCACACCAAAAAAATTTTTAATTACAGGCTGACCAGGGCCAGAAGAACTGTCGAGTGTGCTTTTGGGATTCTTGTTTCCAGATGGCGAATTCTGGGCACGGCCATTAATCTTAAACTTGAAACAGTCGATGAGGTGGTGAAGGCCTGTGTGGTTCTACATAACTTTGTGATGGCTAAAGAGCACCCGACCTTTGAACTGGACGATGATGCTCCTAACCCATTGCCTGAATTCACTCAGCACACTCTCAGGTCATCCGTTGAAGTTGGCCAAATGAGGGACAAATTTGCGGCCTACTTTATTTCTGATGTAGGACGGGTGCACTGGCAAGATGAAATGGTGTAATGTTGTTGTTTATGGTAATAAAAATCCTTATTTGATACCATTACTGAGTGCACTATATTTTTTAAACTACAATTAATTAAAAAACTTCCCATGTATAACTGAATTTTGTTATGTTCACACACCTGGGCAGGTAAATACACATACGAGTTAAAATGCAGCATTGCTAGTCTGCGTGAAATATATTGGAATGAACAAAGCTGCAGGCCATGAATCAGGAAACCATTTTTTTTCAAGAGAAAATTGTGCAACTAGTTTAAAACAAAGTATGTGATTTTCTCAAAACACAACCCTCAAAACCCAACCCCAATGAAAGTCCATGGGGAATACAAGTCAGCATTGAGTGGATGAATGTAATCTGCTCATGTAATCTGCTCCATTACAAGTTATTACACTAGGCCTTGGAATGACTATACTAGGCCGTGGTATGAGTATAGTAGGCCTTGGGGCTAGTAGTATAGTAATATGTGAAATACCACGGCCTAGTATAGTCATAACAAGGCCTACTCGATTTTGGCCAACTAGTATCTTGTTTCACAAAAAACAAACGGGTGAAACTTGACAAGTTTCAACAGTTTGAAAATAGATTCTAGTTGGTAAAACTAGAGTTATTACACTAGGCCTTGGAATGACTATACTAGGCCGTGGTATTTCAAATATGAGTACAGTAGGCCTTGGGGCTAGTAGTATAGTAATATGTGAAATACCACGGCCTAGTATAGTCATACCAAGGCCTACTGTAATAACTCGATTTTTAACAACTAGCATCTTGTTACACAAAAAACAAAGTGGTGAAACTAGAAAGAAACTTATTTTTTAGACAAGTTTCAACAGTTTGTTTTTCATGAAACCAGATTCTATTTGGTAAAACTAGAGTTATTACACTAGGTCTTGGAATGACTATACTAGGCCGTGGTATTTCAAATATGAGTATAGTAGGCCTTGGGGCTAGTAGTATAGTAATATGTGAAATACCACGGCCTAGTATAGTCATACCAAGGCCTACTGTAATAACTCGATTTTTAACAACTAGCATCTTGTTTCACAAAAAACAAACTGGTGAAACTAGAAAGAAACTTATTTTTTAGACAAGTTTCAACAGTTTGTTTTTCATGAAACCAGATTCTATTTGGTAAAACTAGAGTTATTACACTAGGCCTTGGAATGACTATACTAGTCCATGTTATTTCACATATGACTATACTAGCCCTTGGGTTGGTTTTTAACATGTATTTACCCATCAGTGTGTGTGAGCGGCGCAAACAACATTAATGAAACTTATTAATGGTGAACCACAAATGTAAATTTATTTTTTATCACAAAAAAAAAACTAAATATTTTTTACGGCGTTTGGGGGCAGATGGTTTCAATTTGGGGGTGTGCAGGGAATATGCAACACTTGCAGTTGAAGACGGTGTTTGAGGGGAAGGGGCAACAAAACTTGTGGGGGAAGGTAGTCCAGTTAAGGGAATTAAACTTGGAACACTTGTAGGAGAGGAAATCTGTTCAGGTACATTAGTTGTAATGGCATGTCGCCGTAGGCTTGTGTGCCTGGACCGACTTTGGCCCAATGCCCGCCTTGATTGATTTCGCCTTGAAGTAGGGGCAAATATGGAATGTAGGTCCCCCGTCTGCTGGTATGGCAGCTGCTGCTGAGGTGGCGGCTGCTGCTGCAGAGGTGGCGGCTGCTGCTGAGGTGGCGGCTGCTGCTGAGGTGGCGGCTGCTGCTGAGGTGGTTGCTGCTGCTGCTGAGGTGGTGGCTGCTGCTGAGGTGGCGGCTGCTGCTGAGGTGGCGGCTGCTGCTGAGGTGGCGGCTGCTGCTGAGGTGGCGGCTGCTGCTGAGGTGGCGGCTGCTGCTGAGGTGGCTGCTGCTGCTCTTCGTTGTCAGTGCTCGTCCTTGCAGGAGGACTGGTGGCGGCAGTGATGGCCCAGGTTTGCAGAGTGGTGGTGGCAGGGCTACTACATGTTGTTGTAGCGGCAGGGCTGTTCCATGTTTGCCTAGTGGTGGCTGAGCTCCACGCATGCATGGGATTGGCGGTGGTGCTCCAGACAGGAGCAGCGCTTGCCATGGTGGTGTCGGTGAAGTGACCAGCTGCACTCAGACTTGTGGTGGTGTAACGGTGGGTGTCCTGGCTTTGAATAGAGGTGTCCGTGCAGTGGTATGCAGCACAAGTCGGTAGTGAGGTGAAGCGAGTCAATGGTGGCACAGGTGGAAAGGACACCACTGACTGCTGACCGTACCGATTATGCTGCATAGCCTGCAAGAAAGCATTGTTGCAGGCCTGCAGCACATTCAGCTGTTGATCAGGACTAAGGTGTTCCGCCATGCCCTTTTCAATCTTACTAAAAAAATGGTGTGCTGGTCTGTTGAGGTCGGCCTCCAGACGGTCAAGGCGCTGTTCTACAGAATTGAAGCGGTGTTCAAAGTGGTTAAAACCACGTTCCATGAGTGCAAAACCGCTTTCAACTCTGTCGGACAGTGACTTGAGGCTGGAATTAAATGTCTCGCTCAAATGCATAAACTCGGGCAAGACATTCCTGTCCAAGGCCCTCTGCCGCTGGCGGGTAGTGCCCGCATAACCAGTGGCAGAGACCTGGGACAGGGGAACACCTGATGGCCCAGCTTCCTGGTCACCAGCTGTGTGTGTGGTTGACCTGCAAGGTGCTTCCTGGCTGTCGGATGGCTGGGACGGGTCAGAGGACGTCCGAGGAAGGACCGCTCCAGGGCCAGGTTGCAGGGTGCTGCTCCAGGTGCTGTGGAAGAAAGGAAAATCATTACTACCATGCCTTTACAAGAAGCATCAGCTGTGGATTAGAAAAACACAGATTAATAAAAATAAAAACCCAAAATGTATAATACTTACGATCTTGTGGCAAGGACCGGTCTTAGGAACTGCAACGCGTGATAGTGACGGTATCTAGTTCTGGTCCTTGACGCAGATCCACTGCGAACCTGGCCCTCAGCACGAACATCACTGTTGAAGCGGTCCTTGATCGAACGCCAACGTGTTCGGACTTTGTCCACTGTTGATAAAAAAAAACAGTGCCGTCAAGGACAACAGTCACTGCGGCACAATGTAGCAATACAATACTCAAAGCAGTCACTGTAGACCCCGATGACACTGTTGGGTTTCCTGCTAGAATACGCCTAGCACCAAACCCAACAGTGCCGTCAAGGACAACAGTCACTGCGGCACAATGTAGCAATACAATACTCAAAGCAGTCACTGTAGACCCCGATGACACTGTTGGGTTTCCTGCTAGAATACGCCTAGCACGAAACCCAACAGTGCCGTCAAGGACAACAGTCACTGCGGCACAATGTAGCAATACAATACTCAAAGCAGTCACTGTAGACCCCGATGACACTGTTGGGTTTCCTGCTAGTTTACGCCTAGCACGAAACCCAACAGTGCCGTCAAGGACAACAGTCACTGCGGCACAATGTAGCAATACAATACTCAAAGCAGTCACTGTAGACCCCGATGAAACTGTTGGGTTTCCTGCTAGAATACGCCTAGCACGAAACCCAACAGTGCCGTCAAGGACAACAGTCACTGCGGCACAATACAGAGCAATACAATACTCAAAGCAGTCACTGTAGACCCCGATGAAACTGTTGGGTTTCCTGCTAGAATACGCCTAGCACGAAACCCAACAGTGCCGTCAAGGACAACAGTCACTGCGGCACAATACAGAGCAATACAATACTCAAAGCAGTCACTGTAGACCCCGATGACACTGTTGGGTTTCCTGCTAGAATACGCCTAGCACGAAACCCAACAGTGCCGTCAAGGACAACAGTCACTGCGGCACAATGTAGCAATACAATACTCAAAGCAGTCACTGTAGACCCCGATGACACTGTTGGGTTTCCTGCTAGAATACGCCTAGCACGAAACCCAACAGTGCCGTCAAGGACAACAGTCACTGCGGCACAATACAGAGCAGGGAAATACTCACTAAACGCCTTTTTGGAGGATGCTGTGGCGCTGTCCCAGCCATCCATCAACGCTGCGGCCACCTCATTCCATAGCCGCCGGGTCACCACATTGTCCTTGTACAGCCGGTCACGGCTGTCCCACAACGGCGAACGCTCCTGGACCAGGCTGATGAGCTGCTCATTATCCAGGTAGACGTCTTCATCCCGTTGTGGAACCTAGACAAAACACATTCATTAGAATAATCAAATTTAAATTGAATAAAAAGTTACAAAAAAAGAAACAAAAAAAAGAGTAAAAATAGAAGATAAAAAATAAAGAACATTACAAATCATTTGATACTTACATTCCGTATCACCACCGGGACTTGGCTTCGCTGCTCCTGCTCTTCGCCCTCACTAGTGCCGTCCGCAGATGATGATGACGATGTCTTAAGAAAGTTGAAAAAAACGTAAGAGATTTGGAGAAGCAGCAGATATACTTACCAGATGCACGAAAATAATCACCTCACGGTCTGCTTGCGCCAATTCCTGCCGCGATGGGGAATACTCGGATTCTGAAGACATACTGCATGTAAAAATAATAAAAATCATTAGTACATACATAATTTAAAAGGACAGGCATATAATGTAATATACTCACATTCTTCGCTGATATAATGGGTTCTTGGTTGACTGTCTGCTCTTCAATCTGTCAGTGTAGTAGTGGCAGAGTTTTGGCAGGCACCTCCTTTATATAGACTTTTTTTTTTTGACTTTAGAAGATTCTAACTAGGATAAAAAGTGGACACCACCCAAAAAATGCAGCGCTAAAAAATCGCATACCTGCGCATGCCAGTGCGCACGTATGCGCATCCATAGGCTATAATGGCCATTTTTAGCGCAAAACGTGCGTATACGTGCGCATGCGCTTTTTTCCAGGGCCAAAAAATGCAACATGCAGCGTCTGGAAAATACCAACGCACACCCCAAAAAAACGCAGCGCATGAAAATCGCATACATGCGCTTACAAGCGCGCATGTATGCGCACCCATGTTAAATATAGGGGAAAAATCGCATGCGCACGTATGCGTTTTTTTCCAGCGCTAAAAAACGCAAATGTGAAACCAGCCTTACCCCGAGACATAAAAAAGCCATGCTGGAGTTTGCCAAAACTTACCTGAAAAAGCCTAAAATGTTTTGGAAGAATGTTCTCTGGTCAGATGAGACAAAAGTAGAGCTTTTTGGGCAAAGGCATCAACATATAGTTTACAGTAGAAAAAAGAGGCATTCAAAGAAAAGAACACGGTCCCTACAGTCAAACATGGCGGTGGTTCCCTGATGTTTTGGGGTTGCTTTGCTGCTTCTGGCACTGGACTGCTTGACCGTATGCATGGCATTATGAAGTCTGAAGACTACAAGCAAATTTTGCAGCATAAAGTAGGGCCCAGTGTGAGAAAGCTGGGTCTCCCTCAGAGGTCATGGGTCTTCCAGCAGGACAATGACCCAAAACACACTTCAAAAAGCACTAGAAAATGGTTTGAGAGAAAGCACTGGAGACTTCTAAGGTGGCCAGCAATGAGTCCAGACCTGAATCCCATAGAACACCTGTGGAGAGATCTAAAAATGGCATTTTGGAGAAGGCACCCTTCAAATATCACGGACCTGGAGCAGTTTGCCAAAGAAGAATGGTCTAAAATTCCAGCAGAGCATTGTAAAAAACTCATTGATGGTTACCAGAAGCAGTTGGTCGCAGTTATTTTGGCTAAAGGTTGTGCAACCAAGTATTAGGCTGAGGGTGCCAATACTTTTGTCTGGCCCATTTTTGGAGTTTTGTGTGAAATGATCAATGTTTTGCTTTTTGCTTCATTCTCTTTTGTGCTTTTTCATTTAAGACAAATTAAATGAAGATAATAATACCAAAGAATTTGTGTTTGCAATCATTTTCAGGAAGAAACTGAGTATTATCTGACAGAATTGCAGGGGTGTCAATACTTTTGGCCACAACTATATTTATGAAGGGGTTGTCTAAGTTGTGGATAACCCCTTTAAATGATTAAATTAAATATTACTTTAATAATATTACAATAATATATAATAAATACAGAATAGATTCCTCCTGTAGAATAAGTCATATGGACCCCAAAAAATCATAGCTGAAATATAAATCAGCTTCAATGATAAATCAGACAAGATTCAAAAGGATACTCTGGCCCAAATTAAGTATTAACTTTCCATTGACTATATAATATAGACTAGTGGGAGCCTAATTTCCTGGCCCTAAGCAATTTTTTAAAAATGAGAAACCCTGTCACCCTGTACCTCCGACCATGGGAATAGGTGACTAATGTTTTAGGTTGAATACCCTTTAAAGATAATTTGAATTGGAAACTTAAGAATTTTCGGTAATGCTGATATTTTAAATATAGCTATATAGGTACTGGAAATGAGTGAAGCCAAACTGTAAACTGACCTCTGGCGTGCGCGGTGATAAAGTGCTCTCCCCGCCATGCATACATGGGTGACAGGGGCATCGGAAACTCTATGGTTCCTAGCTATGCAGGGAGGAAAGAAATGGGAAGATCACCTTATCGCCGCGCACGCCGGAGCCTGCGCAGAAGAACGCTAAAGCCAATGTCCATGGAAGGGCGGAATAGGTACTGTATAATCATGCTATCGCAGGTGCGGGATCCGTAGGCTACCCCTACATGTCACAGGGAACTGTGACACTGATGGGAGGGGTATGGTATGATAATGAAGACAGGAGGCAGAGATTTCCTCCAGACACCGCCCGCCCAGGAACCTGGAAGAAATCATTAGCATACAGAAATAAAATACGATTTCTCCACAACAAGACCGCAGCTATGAGGCATACAGGTACGACTAGTCTAACATTTCTATCACCTGTATGCCCATAGTAATAGGTTATTCACGTCCCATGGGGTGACAGGTTCCCTTTAAAGGGAATCTATCAAAACTATTAAAATTGGCACACAGGTTATATACGTACTGGGGGGGTGACATTCCCTTTAAAGATTCTGACAACGGGTCATTGCTGTATATAATGTTGATAGTCCCCTACAGGAACACTCAAGGAAGTAATCTCACCATCATTGGGTTCCTGAATGAAAAAAGCCATTTTCAGTTTCTAGACCATCATGATCAGCTATTCATCAGACAATTTTAACAATAAAGTAAAAGTAAGTAAGAAATCATATATATGTAGTGTATTTAATAAGTTTATATTTGGATGCGTGTCTTTCTTCTATTATGTCTGTATACATAAATCCTTGTCTTGTGTTTATCTTATATGTTGGCAGTAAGTAATTATTTCACAAGCAACGCTCTGTTACATCCGCAGCTATACTGTGATACACATGAATCTATTCATCCATCTGTTGACATATTAATTTCAATCTGTTTACTTAGCCTGATGCTGGAGAAAATTGGAGATATGAATATTGACAGATTGATCCATATCTTTTTCATCTCTATATTTTATCTAAAAATGTAGCTGCAAGCAATCCATCCTAAATGAAGGATTTAATACAGGTGGGCATCAAAGTTCAGACCTGCCTTTACAAGTGCAAGCTTTGATCAACTATGCCAATTGTTCGAAATACACACAAAATGGTAGATCTGCTCAGATTGAGTTTTACCATGTAACTATAGAATGGTTAAGTTAAAAATAGGACTAAAGTGTTCCTCCTTTCATGGTGATACCTAATTATCACATGCACATCAATCAGGCATCAGCTGCAACTCGGACTTCTTCGTGTTCAGTTTGTCTGAAGGTGGAGACAGAGATGCCAGCGATGATTGGGTGCCGGGCATCATGTGTCATTGCACGACTAGCACAGTTAGAAAGTGTGATGGTTCAGCGGTGAGTTCATCGCAGTTCTCTTACCGGTTTTATTAATCATCATTGTCATAAAGTAAAAAAAGCAGATATGGCAGGTTAGGGTTAGTACTATAGTTAGGGTTACTGTTAGAGTTAGGGTTACTGTTAGGGTTAGTGCTATAGTTATGGTTTCTGTTATGGTTAGGGTTAGTGCTATAGTTAGGGTTAATGTTAGGCTGAAGTTAGGATTACTGTTAGGGCTAGGGTTACTGTTAGCATTAGGGTTACTGTTAGGCTAAAGTTAGGGTTACTGTTAGGGTTAGTTTTACTGTTAGGTTTAAATTAGGGTTACTGTTAGGGTTAGGGTTACTGTTAGGGTTACTGTTATGGTTAGGGTTACTGTTAGGCTAAATTTATGGTTATTGTTAGGCTAAAGTTAGGGTTAGGATTAGTCTAAAGATAGTGTTAGGGTTAGGCTAAAGTTAGGGTTAGGCTAAAGTTAGGGTTATTGTTAGACTAAAGTTAGGGTTAGGCTAAAGTTAGGGTTAGGGTTAGGCTAAAGTTAGGGTTAGGCTAAAGTTAGGGCTAGTATTAAGCTAAAGTTAGGGTTAGGCTAAAGTTAAGGTTAGGGTTAGGCTAAAGTTAGAGTTAGGCTAAAGTTAGGGCTACTGTTAGGCTAAAGTTAGTGTTAGGATTGAGGCTAAAATTAGGGTTAGAGTTGGGGCTAGGGTTAGGGTTGGGGTTAGGGTTGTGTTGGGGTGAGGGTTGTGGTTAGGGTTATGGTTGGGATTAGGGTTAGGGGTGTGTTGGTGTTAGGTTTGGAATTAGAATTGGGAAGTTTCCACTGTTTAGGCACATCAGTGTCTCTGCAAATGCAACATGACGCCCGCAGACCATTCCATCAAAGTCTGCATTCCAAAGCATCACTACTTCCCTTCCAAGCCCTACCGTGTGCCCAAACAGTTGTTCCCTCACATATTGAGTATCAGCGTACTCGGGACAAATTGGACAACGAATTTTGAGGTCCAATTTCTCCTGTTACCCTTGTGAAAATTAAAAATTGGGGGCTAAAAGATCATTTTTGTGGAAAAAAAAATGATTTCTTATTTCCATGGCTCTACATTATAAACTTTGGGGTTCAAAGTGCTCACCACACATCCAGATAAGTTCCTTGGGTGGTCTAGTTTCCAAAATGGCATCACTTGTGGGGGTTTCCACTGTTTAGTCACATCAGGGGCTCTCCAAATGTGACATGGCGTCTGATCTCAATTCCAGCCAATTCTGCATTGAAAAAGTCAAACTGCGCTCCTTCCATTCCAAGCTCTGCTGTGCACACAAACAGTGGTTTACCCCAACATATGTGGTATCAGCATACTCAGGACAAATTGCCCAACAACTTTTGTGGTCTAATTTCTCCTGTTACACTTGGGAAAATAAAAATTTGGGGGTAAAAAGATCATTTTTGTGGAAAAAATATGATTGTCTATTTTCACGGCTCTTCGTTATAAACGTCTGTGAAACACTTTGGGGCCTAAAGTGCTCACCACACATCTAGATAAGTTCCTTGAGTGGTCTAGTTTCCAAAATGGTGTCACTTGTGGGGGGTTTCCACTGTTTAGTCTCATCAGGGGTTCTCCAAACACGACATGGCATCCGATCTCAATTCCAGTCAATTCTGCATTGAAAAAGTCAAACAGCGCTCCGTCCCATCCGAGCTCTGCCGTGCGCACAAACAGTAGTTTACCCCCACATATGGGGTATCGGCGTATTCAGGAGAAATTGCAGAAAAAATGTTATGGTTCATTTTCTCTTTTTACACTTGTGAAAGTAAAATTTGTTCTGAAGTAAAATGTTTATGAAAAAAAGTTATGTTTATTTTTTCCTTCCACAATCCATTCATTCCTGTGAAGCAACTGAAGGGTTAATAAACTTCTTGAATGTGGTTTTGAGTACCTTGAGGGGTGCAGTTTTTCAATCGGTGTCACCCTTGGGTATTTTCTGCTTGACCCCCCCAAACTCACTTCAAATGTGAGGTGGTCCCTAAAAAAAAATGGTTTTGCAAATTTTGTTTTAAAAATGAGAAATCGCTGGTCAACTTTTAACCTTTATAACTTCCTAACAAAAAAATTTTTGTTTCCAAAATTGTGCGGATGTAAAGTAAACATATGGGAAATGTTATTTAGTAACTATTTTGTGTGTTATGACTCTGATTTAAGGGCATAAAAATTATAAGTTTGAAAACTGCAAAATTTTTAAAATTTTCACCAAATTTCCATTTTTTTAACAAATCAACACAACATTCTTAGAATCACCGGGATCTGTTGAAGCATTCTAGAGTTATGAACTCATAAAGTGACACTGGTCAGAAGTGAAAAAAATCGGCCAGTCACGAAGGTAAAAACAGGCTCTGGCGCAAAAGGGTTAAATTAGAGCAATATGAGATGGGAAATGTACAGCCAGGAAAAAGTACACAGATAATGAATTATTTTGTGAACCCTGCTTTTACAGTAGAAGTGGAAATAAAGAGCAAATACAACAAATTCTGAATGAAAATAGAAAAGCAAGAGAAACCAACTACAAACTAAAATGTGTCTATACAAATGCACAGAGTGTGGGAAACAAACAAGCAGAACTGGACCTCATAAGACAGGATGAGAGATATGATGTGATAGGCATCACTGAAACTTGGTGGGATGATACACATGATTGAAATACAAACTATGAAGGCTATAACAGGCTTAACAAGAGGGGAGGAGGTATTAAATTCTATGTTAGTAAAATATTATATCTCCACAGAGATCCAAGCTTCAGAGAATGGTAGGTCTGTAGAAACTGTATAGGTAAGAATACAAGGAAAGAAGAACAGACAGGACTCTATTGTAGGTGTTTACTATAGGCCACCTGGGCGGAGTGAAGATATGGATGAACTCTTTTTACATTCGATATCTTTGTTCATAAAAAATTATGACATAGTTAAAATCTTCCATGATCACTATCTAGACATTTGTTGTGAATCTCTCTCAGGCAAAAGTAATGGGTGCAGAAAATTCTTATCTTCTCTTGTTGACAACTTTATCTTTCAAAAGGTAAAAGAGAGGAGAGGATATGTCATCTTAGACCTAATTCTTACCAACAGGGAGGAAATGGTTGAGGAAGTAGAGGTGGCTGGGAATTTACAAACAGCGATCATGCTATCGTCAAATTTTGGATTACAAGAGGAAGAAGACCTGTGAGACTTTAAAGTTGGAATTCAGAAAGGCAGATTTTAATGAAGTCAGAAAGAGGGTATGAAAGGTCCAATGGCTGGATGCAGTAAAGGACAGAAATGTCCAAGAAGGATAGGAGATTTTGCTAAATAAAATTCTCACTGCACTATCAGTAAGAATCCGAAAAAGAAGGAAGAATGGAGGGCATTTAAAGAGACCAGGATGGATGAACACAGAACTTAAACACTTGCTAAAACAGTTAAAAAAAAAATGTATATCAAACAGAAAGAGGGAGTCATATCTAAATAAGAATATAATGCTGTCTGCGGGGAATGCAGTGTTAGAATAGCTACAAAAGCACTAAGCAATAATAGGAAGAAGGATGGGGACTCGGATGACTAAACTAAATGGGAAGCAGGGACCAGGAGATAAACACAAACAAACAAAAGAACATTACTACAACAACTTCTTTCCAAAATGTTTAGCTTAAGCACACCGCACAGGAAGACGAATCTCCAATAGCAACAACAAACTCCTATTCAGCACAGTGTCTCCTAAGAGCAAGAAAGAAGAGCTTTCAATGGCAAGACAGAGAGGGTCTGGCCAGGTTTTATAGGAAGATTTAACAACCTGATCAGAAACAGCTGAAATGAAGCAGCATATTTCTAACCTGCATAGAAAGGATCACTAACTTATTCAGCACCAAAGCAAACCAAAATCATTTAATATGGGATCCAAACACACAGGCTAAATGGAAGATCTATGATTAATAATACACAGTGATCTTCTACCCCCAGATCTCCCAGGTTGGCGTCACACACTCATGAAAAAATGATGTTGATATGGCTGAACTTTTAGATTTTTGTTTTGCTTCGGCGTTTGCTAAGAAAGCAAATATAACATCAACTGATCTTCACTGTGCTATCAAAAGAAGAAAAGAATCCACACTATCTTTAAACAGAGATTGTGAGGGAACACTTAGCTAATTTACATGTATTTAAATCTTCTCCAGATGAATTACATCCAGGGCACTGAAAGAGATAGCAGAAGAAATTTCACAATCACTAGCCATAATCTTTGAAAAATCCTGGAGAATAGAAGTCCCAGAAGATTAGAGAAGAGCAAATGCTGTCGCTATCTTCCAAAAAGAAAAGAAGATGGAACCAGGAAATTACAGGCCAGTGAGCCTTTCTTCTATACCACGAAACATCTTTGTACAAATTATTAAACAGCATATATGCAAGTTCTTGGATAAGAATACAGTAATTAACCAGAGTGTCAGGAACACCGCACTACACTCGCAAACTGAGCCAGTGTGCGTGTCCTGAGTACAGAAACAGTGCTAAAAGATACCTGTGGAGCAGGGCAGCAGAGGTGACAATGTGTGCTTCAAACTATCGGTGTCAGAATCCTGTCAGCGCCGGAAAGTAAAGATGCACCGGACCTGTGGAGGCTGAAGTTAGCAAGCTGGCACAGGACCTATGGTCATGTGACTGCAAGGGGGAGGGGCTTAGTGTCCTGCTTTCAGATATGACAGGACACCATGCAACAACTCAGAGTCAGGCAAAACGTAGGTCACACACAGTAGGAGCAAACGAGGCACAGGAGGGACAAACAGACGGGTGGTCAGACAAAGCCAAAGGTCATACACAAGAGGGCAACGTGGTACCAAGGGGACGAGCAGAGAGAAGTCGGGTCACAAGCAAAGAGTCATACACGAGAGGTAGCGCAGTACAAGAGGGACAGGCAGAACTCGTAACAGGGACAGAACCAGATCAAAACCAAACAAGCAAGCAAGATATCAGGCACAAGGCACACGTACGCACAAGGTCAACTAACTCAGCCAAGGGCAGGAGTATAACTGACACTGGACCTAGGTCCAGTGAGCATTAAATAGCCGCCCTCTGCCAGAGAGAGGCGGAACAATTAACCCCCAGTCTGATCAGGACGGGCCAAAGCGAAACCCCGTCCTGGATCATGACACAGAGTCAGCGTGACTTTGTGGCAAATAAGTCATGCAAGACTAATCTAATTTCCTTCTATGTTGGAATTATTGACTGGGTGAATCAGGGAAGTGAGGTAGATATAGTTTTTCAAAGAGTTGCTATTAAAAGCAAATCTTTCTTCTGTGGAGCTATGGAAACGTAATGTGTCTAGAATATCTGAGAAGGAAGGGATATCTGATTTTTTCCAAAAAAATGCTAATGAATTTTTTATAGTTAGAAAGATGTGAATCATTATATATTTGGTTGAAGGATTGATACTCTCCAGATCTAAAGAGAGAAGTTCCATCTGCGGGGTTACAGTAACTTCAGTATCATGTAAAGTATTAATCTGGATTTTGACTTCCTTCCAGAGGATTTTTAGTTTTGGACAGCTCTAAAAGATATGATATAAATTGCCAGGGTTTCCACATCCTCTCCAGCATTGGGATGAGATCTCCTGATTAATATGGGATAGCCGTATAGGCGTATAGTACCATCTATTCATGACTTTATAAAAGGACTCCTGTAAGGCCATAGAAATAGTAGACTTATAGGTATACCTAATGGCGTACTCCCATTGTTCTGGTTGAACTATAATATTTAAATCAAGCTCCTATTTGTGCATATAATTGTTTTTTGAAAAGGACGTATCTTTGTTAAAAAGTGAGTAGATATTTTTAATACTCCATTTAAACTTCTGATTAATATTAACTAGTAATGAAGAGACAATTTCCAGATTCTTAGCCCTGCTGCGTAACAGCTTTTTTATATTCTCTTATACCGTGAAAAAAGAATATATTTCTGACGAGGGTAGATGATATT
Organism: Dendrobates tinctorius; assembly: GCF_039654945.1. NCBI lineage: Eukaryota > Metazoa > Chordata > Amphibia > Anura > Dendrobatidae > Dendrobates > Dendrobates tinctorius. The sequence goes on along the minus strand of NW_027362054.1, from coordinate 6,059,545 downwards.
TGGATTTAAGCTCACTAAAAGTACTAAACTCTTTCCCATCCCATAAGTCTCCAACTTTTTTTATGCATACCTCATCCCAGGTATCTGGTATTGAGAAATTGTAAATCTGGGCCAAGAAGGAAAGAGGGAGTCTTCTAATCATATCCTCCTTATTCTCTTTCCTATGTAGCTTAGCCAAAATGTTCCAGGTCGAGAATATGGCCTGGAGGATTGGATGGTGGTGCTCCTTCTGCCGAGCTTCCAATAAGTAACTGAAAAGAAGTTTTGGAGTGGAATTATAATTTATTTGGGTTCTTTCTATATCCAGCCATGCCGGATGCGAACTCTCTTTGAACCAATCCTGACTGAGTTTGATGAGTGTCGCTTGGTAGTATGACCAGATATTGGGCAAAACGAGTCCGCCATGTCTCTTTGTTTTGTATAAAATATCTGCTGAAATTCTTGCCTTTTTATTTTTCCATACAAAGAGCTGAATTAAATTCTGAATTTTTGTTATAAACGAGACTTGTATGTTTAAAGGGATAGTTATAAATAAATAAAGAATTTTTGGTAAGATGAAGACCTTTACCACTAAAATTTTTCCTAGTATGGTCAGGTCGTGAGTTTTGAATCTATGGAAATCTTTGGAAATAGTTTTAATAAGGTTATCTACATTGTTGGGGATAATGGATTTAAGTTTAGTGGTAATAGTGATACCCAAATAAGTAATTCCCTTTTCTTCCCACACAAAATTGGATTGCTTTTTGATTTTTTTAATTACCGTGTTATTTAGATTGAAGGGTAAAATTTTTGATTTCTCTGCATTGATCTTAAAGTAAGAAACTTTTGAGAATCGGTCTAGGACATGGGTCAAAGCTTTTATTGAGTTTATTGGATCTGAGATTGAAATGATAAGGTCATCAGCAAAAAGTGTTATCTTATGCTGACATTACTGTGTTTTGATGCCAGATATAGAATTATGAGTCCTAATTTTTTCAGCCAGGGGTTCAACCGCGAGGGCAAATAGTAAGGGTGATAAAGGACAGCCTTGCCTAGTGCCACTTGAAATGTGGAATTGCGTAGAGAGATGGTTGTTAATATTAATTCTTGCATTCGGTTGAGAATACAGGGAAAAGATTGAGGAGATAGATTTATTATCAAAGCCAAAATTAAATAAAGAAGTTTTTAGATACTGCCAATTCAATCTATCGAATGCTTTTTCTGCATCTAGACTTACGAGCATAGAGAGGATGTTTGATGTCTTTATCAGATTAAGCAAATTTATAATTCTTCGCGTCCCATCTGAGGTCTGCCTGCCCGAAATGAAGCCAATTTGGTCTTTTCTAACCAGGTAAGGCATGATATTTTTTAGACGCTATGCAAGGACTTTGGCATATAACTTAATATCACCATTTATTAGCGATATGGGTCTGAAATTTTGGACTTTTTCCATGTCTCCAGTTTCTTTTGGTATCATTATTATAGATGCTTCCAACATGTGTGCAGGGAATGCTCCTAAATTCGAGGCATGGTCAAAAAGGGTTTTCAAATGAGGTGAAATAATATCTGAGAATATTTTAAAATATTCGTTTATAAACCCATCTGGGCCGGGAGACTTCAGTGATTTAAGTTTGTTTATAGTGCCTGCTATTTCTTTCACACTGAAAGGTGAATTTAATAGATCTAAATCTGAAGGAGTTATCTGTGGAAGGTTTAGATCAGAGAAGAAAGAGTCTATGGCAGCTTGATCTGGGCTAGGCATTGCAGTGTCAGACTTTAGATTATAAAGCTTGCTAAAATCTTCTGCAAATACATCTGCAATGTCTGAAGGATGGTGTTTAAGATCTCCTGAGGAAGATCTAATTTTCTCTATTCTCCTATGTATGCATTCTTGCTTTAGTTTGTTAACCCCTTCCTGACATCCGACGTACTATCCCGTCCATGGGACCCGGGCCCCTATGCCCATGGACGGGATAGTACGTCTACCGCGATCAGCGGCGCCCACGTGGTGAGCGCCGCTGATCGCGGCCGGGTGTCAGCTGATTATCACAGCTGACACCCGGCACAATGTGTCAGGGGCGGTCACGGACTGCCCCCGACACGTTAACCCCTTGCACACCGTGATCAAACATGATCGCGGTGTACCGGGAGTTAAAGGGAAGCATCGGCAGGGAGGGGGCTCCCTCCGTGCTTCCCTGAGCCCCCCACGGCAGCGCAATGTGCAGCGCTGCTGCCGGGGGCTCCTTTCCTGCAGGCCCCCAAATCAAAGATGGCGACGGAGGCCTTCGGGGGCCTGCAGGAAGCTGGCTTCCTCAGTGCCTGCAAAGCGCAGGCATGAGGAAGCCTTCTGCAGTGCCTGTGACAGATCGCTGATCTGTCACAGTGATCTGTGATGTGACAGATCAGCGATCTGTCACAGGACAGTGATGTCCCACCTGGGACTATTTAATAAAGTAAAAAAAAAATAAAAAAAAGTGTTAAAATAAATTTAAAAAAATCGCCAAATAAATTAGAAAAAAAAAAAAATATTCCCCCAAATAAATCCATTTTTTAGAAATAATAAAAAAAAACAATAAAAGTACACATATTAGGTATCACTGCGTCCGTAATGACCCGCCCTATAAAACTGTCCCATTTGTTAACCCCTTTAGCAAACCTTTTAAAAAATAAAAATAAAAAACAAAGCAAAAAATAATGATTTATTATCATACCGCCAATCAAAAAGTGTAATAACGCGCGAACACAAAGACGCATATAAATGTCCATGGTACCGCTGAAAACGTCATCTTGTCCCGCAAAAAACGAGCTGCCACACAGCATCATCCGCAAAAAAATAAAAAAGTTATAGCTTGCAGAATAAAGCGATGCAAAAATAATTATTTTTTATATAAAATAGTTTTCATTGCATAAAACCGACAAAACATAAAAAAACGACCTAAATGAGGTATCGCTGTAACCGTACTGACCCGAAGAATAAAAACGCTTTATCAATTTTATCGCAGGCGGAACGGTGTAAACGCACCCCCCCAAAAGAAATTCAAGAAACGCTGGTTTTTGTTCATTCTGCGTCCCAAAAATCGGAATAAAAAGCGATCAAAAAATGTCACGTGCCCGAAAATGGTACCAATAAAAACGTCAACTCGTTCCACAAAAAATAAGACCTCACATGACTCGGTGGGTCAAAATATGGAAAAATTAGAGCTCACAATATGTGGTGATGCAAAAACTATTTTTACAATAAAAAGCGCCTTTTAGCGTGTGACAGCCGCCAAACATAAAAACCGCCATAAATAGTAAATCAAACCCCCCGTTATCATCCCCTTAGTTAGGGAAAAATAATAAAATAAAAAAAATGTATTTATTTCCATTTTTCGGTTAGGGTTAGGGCTAGGGTTAGGGCTAGGGTTAGGGCTAGGGTTAGGGTTAGGGCTAGGGTTAGGGCTGAGATTAGGGTTAGGGGTGTGTTGGGGTTCGGGTTGGAGTTAGAATTGGGGGTTTCCACTGTTTGGGCACATCAGGGGCTCTCCAAATGCAACATGGCGTCTGATCTCAATTCCAGCCAATTCTGAGTTGAAAAAGTCAAATGGTGCTCCTTCCCTTCCAAGCTCTGCCATGCGCCCAAACAGTGTTTTACCCCCACATGTAGGGTATCAGCCTACTCAGATCAAATTGCAAAACAATTTTTGGGGTCCAATTTCTCCTGTTACCCTTAGGAAAATAAAAAATTGGGGGCAAAAATATCATTTTTGTGGAAAAAAATGATTTTTTTATTTTCACGCCCGAGCGTTATAAACTTCTGTGAAGCACTTGGGGGTTCAAAGTGCTCACCACACATCTAGATAAGTTCCGTGGGGGGCCTAGTGTCGAAAATGGGGTCACTTGTGGGGAGTTTCAATAGTTTAGGTACATCAGGGGCTCTCCAAACGCACATGACACCCGCAGACCATTCCATCAAAGTCTGCATTCCAACATGTCACTGCTTCCCTTCCGAGCCCCGACGTGTGTCCATACAGTAGTTTTCTCCCACATATGGGGTGTTAGCGTACTCATGACAAATTGGACAACAACTTTTGGGGTCCAATTTCTCCTGTTACCCTTGGGAAAATAAAAAAATTGGGGACTAATTGATCATGTTTGTGGAAAAAATACGATTTTTTTATTTTCATGCCCTGGCATTATAAACTTCTGTGAAGCCCTTGGGGGTTCAAAGTGCGTGAGCACACATCTAGATAAGTTCCTTAGGGGGTCTAGTTTTCAAAATGGGTTCATTTGTGTGGGTTTTCCACTGTTTAGGTACATTAGGGGCTCTCCAAAGGCAACATGACACCCGCAGACCATTCCATCAAAGTCTGCATTCCAAAACGTCACTACTTCCCTTCCGAGCCCCGACGTGTGCCCATACAGTAGTTTTCTCCCACATATGGGGTATCAGCATACTCAGGACAACTTGGACAACAACTTTTGTGGTCCAATTTCTCCTGGTACCCTTGGGAAAATAAAAAAAATGGTGACTAAAATATCATGTTTGTGGAAAAAATACGAATTTTTTATTTTCACGCCCGGGCGTTATAAACTTCTGTGAAGCACTGGGGGGTTCAAAGTGCTCACCACACATCTAGATAAGTTCCTTGGGGGGACTAGTTTACAAAATGGTGTCATTTGTGGGGGGTTTCCACTGTTTAGGTACATCAGGGGTTTTCCAATCGCGACATGATGTCCGATCTCAATTCCAGCCAAAAAGTCAAATGGCGCTGCTTCCCTTCCGAGCTCTGCCATGCGCCCAAATAGTGGTTTACCCCCACATGTGGGGTATCAGCGTACTCAGGACAAATTGCACAATAACTTTTAGGGTCCTGTTACCCTTGGAAAAATAAGAGTTGAGGGTGAAAAGATCATTTTTGTGGAAAAAATATGATTTTTTAATTGTTCGGCTGTATGTTATAAACTTCTGTGAAGCCCTTGGGGGTTCAAAGTTCTCACCACACATCTAGATAAGTTCCTTAGGGGGTCTAGTTTCCAAAATGGTGTCATTTGTGGGGGGTTTCCACTGTTTTGGTACATCAGGGGTTTTCCAATCGCGACATGATGTCCGATCTCAATTCCAGCCAAAAACGTCAAATGGCGCTGCTTCCCTTCCGAGCTCTGCCATGCGCCCAAATAGTGGTTTACCCCCACATGTGGGGTATCAGCGTACTCAGGACAAATTGAACAATAACTTTTAGGGTCCTGTTACCCTTGGGAAAATAAAAATTGGGGTGAAAAGATCATTTTTGTGGAAAAAAATATGATTTTTTAATTGTACCGCTGTACGTTATAAACTTCTGTAAAGGCCTTGTGGGTTCAAAGTTCTCACCACATATCTAGATAAGTTCCTTGGGGGGTCTAGTTTCCAAAATGGGGTCACTTGTAGGGGGTTTCCACTGTTTAGGTACATCAGGGACTCTCCAAACGTGACATGGCGTCCGATCTGAATTCCAGTCAATTTCACATTGAAAAAGTCAAATGACGCTCCTTCCATTCTGAGCTCTGCCATGCGCCGAAACAATCGTTCCCCCCCACATATCAGGTATCAGCGTACTCAGGACAAATTGCACAATAACTTTTGCATTCCAATTTCTCCTGTTACCCTTGGTAAAATAAAAAAAATTGAACCTGAAGTATTTTTTTTGTGAAAAAAAGTTAGATGTTCATTTTTTTTTAAATATTCAAAAAAATTCCTGTGACGCACCTAAAGGGTTAATAAACTTCTTGAATGTGGTTTTGAGCACCTTAAGGGGTGCAGTTTTTAGAATGGTGTCACTTTTGGGTATTTTCTATCATATAGACCCCTCAAAGTGACCTCAAATGTGATGTGGTCCTTAAAATAAAATGGTGTTGTAAAAGTGAGAAATCGCTGGTCAACTTTTAACCCTTATAACTACCTAGCAAAAAAAAATTTTGGTTCCAAAATTGTGCTGATGTAAAGTAAACATGTGGGAAATGTTAGTTATCAAGTTTTTTGTGTGCTATATCTCTGTGATTTAAGGGCATAAAAATTCAAAGTTGGAAAATTGCGAAATTTTCAAAATTTTCGCCAAATTTCCGTTTTTCTCACAAATAAACGCAAGTTATTTGAATGAAATTTTACCACTAACATGAAGTACAATATGTCACGAGAAAACAGTGTCAGAATCACCGGGATCCATGGAAGCGTTCCAGAGTTATGACCTCATAAAGGTACAGTGGTCAGAATTGTAAAAATTGGCCCGGTCATGAACGTGCAAACCACCCTTGGGGGTGAAGGGGTTAAGCATGTATCTAGTCGGCTTATTCGTGGACGTATAAGCATTAGATTTGGATGCCCGAATAATTGAGTCATACTCTGTTATGAGTTCCGCCCTATGTTCCTGCCTTAGCTTCATCAGTTATAAGGGAATGGCATGAGATGGATAGTCAGATTTATTTTGCTGATCCTCTTTTATTTTTATTTGGGATTGCAGGTTGGAAATTTTTTCCCTTCTTTTTTTTTTTTATGCCTAGCTGAGAGTTGCATTAAGCAACCCCTAATGACAGCTTTGTGCGCATTCCATAGTATAAATGGGTCAACATCTGATGAGGAGTTTTCAAGGAAGTAGTTATCAATAGTATTTCTAATTATCTCTCTATATTCTGGGATTTTTAGCAATGTCAGGTTGGTTTTCCAAAGAAATGTATTTTTTATCGGGGGACCTAGAATAAATTCCCCCATAACTGGGGAGTGGTCAGAGAATGATTTGTTTAGTATTTCAAGCTTTATGAATTGAGGTAATGAGAAAATATTAGTTGAGAAGAGATCAATTCTGGATGATGTTTTATGCACATCTGAATAATGTGTAAATTCTCGTGAGGTTGAATTGAGACATCTAAAGACATCGAAAAGTTCATTTTGGGTGATCCAGTTATTTAGAGTTGGAGCCAAATGACGTACGGTAGACGAGGAATCCATATTTCCATTTGGCACTACATTGAAATCCCCTACTATTAGTGTTAGAAACGGCGGAACGCACTAAATAAAATAATAATAAAGTGCGTTTGCCGCTCGGGGTCCACCATGCAGTAGGTGGTATAACTGCTGCTAAGTGGTGACAGACAAGCAATATGGCGGTAAGAAGTACACGGGTTAAACTTCACCTGAAGTGCGCAGAGCGGCCTCTGTTCACACACAGAGTTGCCGCAACAAAAAACATAAAGAACGTTGAACCTGTTAGTGACACAGGCCTCAGATACAGTTGTGGCCAAAAGTATTGACACCCCTGCAATTCTGTCAGATAATACTGTTTCTTCCTGAAAATGATTGCAAACACAAATTCTTTGGTATTATTATCTTCATTTAATTTGTCTTAAATGAAAAAACACAAAAGAGAATGAAGCAAAAAGCAAAACATTGATCATTTCACACAAAACTCCAAAAATGGGCCAGACAAAAGTATTGGCACCCTCAGCCTAATACTTGGTTGCACAACCTTTAGGCAAACTAACTGCAACGAACCGCTTCCGGTAACCATCAATGAGTTTCTTACAATGCTCTGCTGGAATTTTAGACCATTCTTCTTTGGCAAACTGCTCCAGGTCCCTGATATTTGAAGGGTGCCTTCTCCAAACTGCCATTTTTAGATCTCTCCACAGGTGTTCTAAGGGATTCAGGTCTGGACTCATTGCTGGCCACCTTAGAAGTCTCCAGTGCTTTCTCTCAAACCATTTTCTAGTGCTTTTTGAAGTGTGTTTTGGGTCATTGTCCTGCTGGAAGACCCATGACCTCTGAGGGAGACCCAGCTTTCTCACACTGGGCCCTACATTATGCTGCAAAATTTGTTTGTAGTCTTCTGACTTCATAATGCCATGCACACGGTCAAGCAGTCCAGTGCCAGAGGCAGCAAAGCAACCCCAAAACATCAGGGAACCTCTGCCATGTTTGACTGTAGGGACCATGTTCTTTTCTTTGAATGCCTCTTTTCTTCTCCTGTAAACTCTATGTTGATGCCTTTGCCCAAAAAGCTCTACTTTTGTCTCATCTGACCAGAGAACAGTCTTCCAAAACGTTTTAGGCTTTTTCAGGTAAGTTTTGGCAAACTCCAGCCTGGCTTTTTTATGTCTCGGGATAAGAAGTGGGGTCTTCCTGGGTCTCCTACCATACAGTCCCTTTTCATTCAGATGCCAACGGATAGTACGGGTTGACACTGTTGTACCCTCGGACTGCAGGGCAGCTTGAACTTGTTTGGATGTTAGTCGAGGTTCTTTATCCAACATCCGCACAATCTTGCGTTGAAATCTCTTGTCAATTTTCCTTTTCCGTCCACATCTAGGGAGGTTAGCCACAGTGCCATGGGCTTTAAACTTCTTGATGACACTGCGCACGGTAGACACAGGAACATTCAGGTATTTGGAGATGGACTTGTAGCTTTGAGATTGCTCATGCTTCCTCACAATTTGGTTTCTCAAGTCCTCAGACAGGTCTTCTTTCTTTTCTCCATGCTCAATGTGGTACACACAAGGACACAGGACAGAGGTTGAGTCAACTTTAATCCATGTCAACTGGCTGCAAGTGTGATTTAGTTATTGCAAACACCTGTTAGGTGCCACAGGTAAGTTACAGGTGCTATTAATTACACAAATTAGAGAAGCATCACATGATTTTTTGAACAGTGCCAATACTTTTGTCCACCCTCTTTTTTATGTTTGGTGTGGAATTACACTGTGTTCCAAATTATTATGCAAATGATATTTTTCTCTGATTTTCCTAAATAGTCGGTACAAATGACAGTCAGTCTAATAAAAGTCATCACCGGTTAGAGTATACATCAAATTTTATTGAAGAAACCTCCCAATAATAACAGTATAATCTCCAAAATTAATAAAAACTCAAATTGCACTGTTCCAAATTATTAGGCACAGTAGAATTTCTAAACATTTGATATGTTTTAAAGAACTGAAAATGCTCATTTGTGGAATTTGCAGCATTAGGAGGTCACATTCACTGAACAAAAAGGATATTTTGGAGTAATAGCTTAACAGGCCAAGTTACATGTTAACATAGGAACCCTTCTGTGATGTCACCTTCACAATTCTTGCATCCATTGAAATTGTGAGTTTTTGGAGAGTTTCTGCTTGTATTTCTTTGCATGAAGTCAGAATAGCCTCCCAGAGCTGCTGTTTTGATGTGAACTGCCTCCCACCCTCATAGATCTTTTGCTTGATGATACTCCAAAGGTTCTCTATAGGGTTGAGGTCAGGGGAGGATGGTGGCCACACCATGAGTTTATCTCCTTTTATGCCCATAGCAGTCAATGACTCAGAGGTATTCTTTGCAGCATGAGATGGTGCATTGTCATGCATGAAGATGATTTTGCTCCTGAAGGCATGTTTCTGCTTTTTATACCATGGAAGACAGCTGTCAGTCAGAAACTCTATATACTTTGCAGAGGTCATTTTCACACCTTCAGGAACCTTAAAGAGCCCTACCAGCTGTTTCCCCATGATTCCGGACCAAAACATGACTCCTCCACCTCCTTGCTGAAGTCGCAGCCTTGTTGGGACATAGTGGCCATCCACCAACCATCCACTACTCCATCCACTACTCCATCCAGGGTTGCTCGACCCTCATCAGTAAACAAGACTGTTTGAAAATTAGTCTTCATGTATGCCTGGGCCCACTGCAACCGTTTCTGCTTGTGAGCACTGTTTAGGGGTGGCCGAATAGTTGGTTTATGCACCACAGCAAGCCTTTGAAGGATCCTACACCTTGAGGTTCAAGGGACTCCAGAGGCACCAGCAGCTTTAAATATCTGTTTGCTGGTTTGTAATGGCTTTTTAGCAGCCACTCTCTTAATCCAATGAACTTGCCTGGCAGAAACCTTCCTCATTCTGCCTTTATCAGCACAAACATGTCTGTGCTCAGAATCAACCACAAATCTCTTAACAGTACAATGATCACGTTTAAATTTTTGGGAAATATCTAATGTTTTCATCTCTTGACCAAGGCATTGCACTATTTGATGCTTTTCAGCAGCAGAGAGATCCTTTTTATTTCCTAAATTCCTTGAAACTTGTGCCCTGCTTAATGATGTGGAACATCATTCTTAAGTAGTTTTCCTTTAATTGAGCTCACCTGGTAAACTAATTATCACAGGCTTTTGAGATTGATTTCAGTGATCCAAAGAGCCCTGATACACAATACCATCTATGAGTTTATTTGAAAAACAAAAAATAACATCTTTATGACACTTAAATCCAATTTGCAAAATAATTTGGAACACAGTGTATATCCAATTTGGAATTATATCCAATTCTTTTTGTGTTTTTTCATTTAAGACAAATTAAATGAAGATAATACCAAAGAATGTGTGTTTGCAATCATTTTCAGGAAAAAACTGAGTATTATCTGACAGAATTGCAGGGGTGTCAATACTTTTGGCCACAACTGTAGATGCACACACAGTATCTGGTCACAGGAGCAGGACCCAAGACAGAGGAGATGCGTCCCTCTAGACCTACCGTGTGTGCGGCGTTGCTTCTGCGGATGCCAAGGAGGGCTGCAACTGCAACGCGGCGTAGGACACTGCAGCTCGACGACAAAGCAGAAAGCAAGCGTGATGTCGGATGCTAGCGTAGTGGTGCGGTGAGCACAGTGGCTTAAGGCTTGCCACTAGAGTTGAGCGACTTTTGGTTTTTTAGGGTCGAGTTTCGTTTCGTGAAACCCGACTTTTCCAAAAGTCGGGTCGAGCAAGATCGTCCGATTATAGGGAAAAGTCGGGGTCGTCCCGAAACACGAAACCCAATGTAAGTCAATGGGGAATAAAAGTCGGCAGTGAGAGGAGGACAGGAAACACACCTACAGTGCCCATTTGAATGCCAAAAGCATCAATTCTTCTTACTTAAGCTTGTCAACCTTAATTAACTTCATAATACAAATTACGCACTGAAAAATGGGGGTTATTTGGCTAAAGTTGTGGGGGGGAGGGCTGGCTGCAGGTTTTCATGTGCCCTGGGCGAAAGAGCGCCTCTTTAACACATACCACAACTCATCATGCTCCGATACGGCAGAGAAATAGCGGTATAGTACAATGAAAAATACCTCACTTTTTACATCTCATGACGAGGCCCATCTATTTCTCCATACAGAATCATTGGTCCCATATAATGTTTGAAACAGTATATGATGAGCTCCACATAATGCTACAGTATATGTTGGTCCCCATGGATGAAGCTCCACTGTCTTATGGGCCCAAATAATGCTCCAAACATAATGGGCCCCATTTCTAATGCTCTAGTGTATAATGGGCCCTGTAAATGCTGCTCCAGTGTCTGATGTCCACCTTTGGAATGTTCCAGTGTATGGTGGGCCCCATCTATCATTCTCCAGAGTATAGTGCTCCCCAAAAATTGCTGTCCCAACATTGAAAACAATCAAATAAGTCTCCTCGCTAGGGAATCCCTGATAGTACGGTGGTGTGTCTGATGGCGGGTGGGCTGAACCTGCACTTTCATCTGCAGCTTCCTCTTTGTCACCGTGTAAGATGGAACTGTATATGGGAAGGGTAACCTGAGTTTCATCAGGGTCAGATTCAGGTCGTGTAGCGTGCGAGGGGAATGTAGTGGTCTGGGTCAATGTACCAGCAGATTCATCGAGCAGTGGCTGGGCATCAGTGCACTTGTGTCGCCCCCAGGAGTACGGTCGCCACAGTGGCATTACCTTCTTCCTAGGGAGTGTGATGTCATGCTTGGGAGCAACGGACGATCTCTCTAGCAGGTTAACTGATTGGGCGGCGTTATTCCCACGAGTCATGACCCTCCAAACAGCGTTCATGAAGGCAAAGTGTTTGTTTTACGTGGGCAGTATGGTTGCAAAGCTGAACCTTAAAGGAATGTCCAGAAGGGCACCACCAGGAGTGGAGCCTACGGTTAAATTCGACTCCACCTGGGAAACCTGAACCATGCCAGCTACAGAACAGATGCACACATTGCAAGCTTAATTCCGTTAACGAACGAGACTCCGTCATGCCCCGTGGTCCGAGTCCGGCTTACTAGAGGGACATGTGAGGCTCTGGCACATGAGATTGGCCAATAACTGGTGTGTCATGCTCTTACATGTCCGTGGCTGCATGTGCGCTACACTGAAAAGGCCAGCGTTTGTCGCTTACAGGTGCAGATAACCCGCTGAACAATGTTAGTGATGGGGATCACTGATTACAATTATTACCCGCGAACAATGATTTCCCAGTAAGTGCAGGTCAACCGCAGTTCCGGAATTAGGCCTAACCGTCATTCCTTAAAAAATGAAAAATTTACGTATGCAAACCACAGGTGCTGTAGCTTGCTTAACAGCTCGCCAGCCGTTCTCACGCCCAGTATGGATTACACGTGATTGCACAAAGGTGAGAAAGGGTACCGTATCCCCAGATAACATGTATGGATAGCGTACACATTCAAAATATATGTCTATACATCAGGAGGCAGGCTCAGACGGTGTTAGGCCCAGTATGGATTGCACGTGATTGCACAAAGGTTAGAAAGGGTACCGTATCCCCAGATAACATGTATGGATAGCGTACACATTCAAAATATATGTCTATACATCAGGAGGCAGGCTCAGACGGTGTTAGGCCCAGTATGGATTGCACGTGATTGCACAAAGGTTAGAAAGGGTACCGTTTCCCCGGATAACATGTATGGATAGCGTACACATTCAAAATATATGTCTATACATCAGGAGGCAGGCTCAGATGGTGTTAGGCCCAGTATGGATTGCACGTGATTGCACAAAGGTTAGAAAGGGTACTGTTTCCCCGGATAACATGTATGGATAGCGTACACATTCAAAATATATGTCTATACATCAGGAGGCAGGCTCAGACGGTGTTAGGCCCAGTATGGATTGCACGTGATTGTACAAAGGTTAGAAAGGGTACCGTATCCCCAGATAACATGTATGGATAGCGTACACATTCAAAATATATGTCTATACATCAGGAGGCAGGCTCAGACGGTGTCAGGCACAGTATGGATTTGATGGCCCAGACTACACAGCGGAGGAGCAGGGAGAGGTAAAGATTGCAAATGCTGGGGCCCTACCCAAGCAAGGGGGGCCCACTCGTGGGCGTCGGTACTGGCACTGGGCCCCTCATAGTACGGCGGTGTGTGTGACGGCGGGTGTGCACCACCACCGTCAGAGACACTTGATTGCACTATGAAGGACCCTGTGCCAGTGCCCGCGCCCAAGAGTCGGCCTACCCACCTGTCCAGGGCAACGGCACTCGCACGGTGTCGTGCGCTAGGTGGTGACCCCGGCCATGGGGGGGGAGGCAGCACAGTGAGGGAGTTTTAGAAAGTGGCATATGTTGATGTTGGACATTCAGCTGATGCAAAAGGTGAAATAGGTCAAGTCCCAGGAAGAGGTGGACCAAAGCAAGCCATTTTTCTGTCACCCTATGTGTCATCAGGGGAAGGTGGGACAAAATCCTTGGAAACCCAAAGATCATAGAATCATAGAATCATAGAATCGTAGAGTTGGAAGGGACCTCCTGGGCCATCTGGTCCAACCCCCTGCTCAAAGCAGGATTCGCTAAATCATCCCAGTCAGATGTCTGTCCAGCCTCTGTTTGAAGACTTCCATTGAAGGAGAACTCACCACTTCTCATGGCAGCCTGTTCCACTCATTGATCACTCTAACTGTCAAAAAGTTTTTTCTAATATCTAATCTGTGTCTCTTCCCATTCAGTTTCATCCCATTGCTTCTAGTCTTTCCTTGTGCAAATGAGAATAAAGTTGATCCTTCTACAATGTGACAGCCCTTTAGATATTTGTAGACAGCTATTAAGTCTCCTCTCAGTCTTCTCTTTTGCAAACTAAACATTCCCAAATCCTGCAACCTTTCCTCATAAGACAGGGTTTGCAGACCGGTCACCATTCTGGTCGCTCTTTTCTGAACTTGCTCCAGTTTGTTGATGTCTTTTTTAAAATGTGGTGCCCAAAACTGGACACAATATTCCAGTTGAGGTCTGACCAAAGAGGAGTAGAGGGAAATAATGACTTCACGTGATCTAGACTGTATGCTTCTGTTAATACATCCTAGAATTGCATTTGCCTTTTTTGCTGCTGCATCACACTGTTGACTCATATTCAGTCTGTGATCTATTAGTATACCCAAGTCTTTTTCACATGTGCTGTCACTTAGCCCTATTCCTCCCATTCTGTATATGCTTTTTTCATTTTTATTGCCCAGATGTAGTACTTTGCATTTCTCCCTGTTAAAAACCATTCTGTTAGTTGCTGCCCACTTCTCCAGTTTATTTAAATCTTTTTGAATCCTCTCTCTCTCTTCTCTAGTATTAGCTATCCCTCCTAGCTTTGTGTCATCAGCAAATTTAATCAGTTTACCCTCAATTCCTTCATCTAAATCGTTGATAAAGATGTTGAACAATACAGGGCCCAGGACAGAGCCCTGTGGTACCCCACTTGAGACATTCTTCCAACTGGATGTACAGCCATTTACGACCACTCTTTGGGTCCGATCACTAAGCCAGTTATGAATCCACCTAACAGTTGCCTTGTCCATTCCATACTTAGTCATTTTTTCAATAAGGATTGTATGAGAGACTTTGTCAAATGCTTTGCTGAAGTCAAGATATACTATATCTACAGCATTTCCTTGATCCACCCAATCAGTGATACCGTCATAGAAGGAAATTAAGTTAGTCTGACATGACTTATTAGTTAGAAACCCATGCTGACTCTGTTTAATCACTTCATTCTTATCCAGGTATTGACATACATGTTGTTTAATAATTTGTTCAAAGATCTTTCCTGGTATAGAAGTCAGACTCACCGGCCTATAGTTGCCTGGGTCCACCTTCTTCCCCTTTTTGAAGATAGGAACAACATTTGCTCTTCTCCAGTCTTCTGGCACTTCTCCTGTTCTCCAAGAATTTTCAAAGATTATGGAGAGGGGTTCAAAAATTTCTTCTGCTATCTCCTTCAGTACTCTGGGGTGTAATTCATCTGGACCTGGAGACTTGAATTCATTTAGGTTAGCTAAGTGTTTCCTCACTATCTTTCTGTTTATAGATATCCTGGATTCTTCTATTCCCTTAATAGGACAGTGAATAACAGTTGATGTTGCATTTCCTTTCTGAGAGAAAACAGATGCAAAATAGGAATTTAAAAGTTCAGCCTTCTCAACATCCTGTCTTACCATTTCATCATTTTCATCCTGTAAAAATCCTATAGCATCTTTGACTTTTCTTTAACTTTTGACATATCCCCAAAATCCTTTATTATTGCTTTTGACATCTCTTGCAAGCCTCAGTTCATTTTCAGCTTTAGCTAATCTGATTTGTGCCCTGCAGGTTCTGCAGACAGCATTATATTCTTCTTTAGATATGCCTCCCTCTTTCCATTTTATAAACATTTTTTTCTTCCTTTTTAGCATGTGCTTAAGTTCTGTGTTCATCCATCCTGGTTTCCTTAAATGCTTCCTATTCTTCCCTCTTTTCGGAATTGTTAACAACTGTGCTTTGAGAATTTCATTTTTCAAGATTTCCCATCCTTCCTGGACATTTTTGTCTTTAAGGATATCCAGCCATTGGATCCCTCCAATTCTCTTTCTGAATCCCTTAAAATCTGCCTTTCTGAAATCTAACCTTGACGTCTGAGTCTTCACAGGTCTTCCACCTCTAGTAATCCAAAATTCTAAAATAGCATGGTCGCTACCTCCTAGGGTCCCAGCCACTTTTACCTCCTCAACCATTTCCTCCCTGTTTATAAGGATTAGATCCAAGGTAGCAGTTCCCCTTGTTTTCTCCCTTACCTTTTGGAAGATAAAGTTGTCAGCAAGAGAGGATAAGAATTTCCTTGACCTGTTAGTTTTGCCTGAGAGAGATTCCCAACAAATGTCTGGATAGTTGAAATCTCCCATGACAACTATGTCATATTTTTTGGAGAACTTGGCCATCTGATGCATAAAGAGTTCATCTATATATTCGGCTTGCACAGGCGGCCTGTAGTAAATGCCTACAATGGTGTCCTTTCCATTGTTCTGTCCTTGTATTCTTACCCAAACAGTTTCCACAGAACTCCCAGTCTCTGAAGCGTCAATCTCTGTGCAGATATACGCATTTCGAACATACAATGCGACACCCCCTCCTCGTTTATCAAGTCTGTTTCTTGCAAATAAGTTGTATCCTTCTAGTCTTGTATTCCAATCATGTGTATTGTCCCACCAAGTTTCAGTGATTCCAATTACATCATATTTCTGTTCCTGTGTTAGTAGTTCCAATTCTCCTTGTTTGTTGCCCATGCTTTGTGCATTAGTATAGAAACATTTTAGTTTGTGATTGGTTTCTCTTTCTCCAATATTTTTATTAATTAGATTCTTTCGTCTTTGTTCTTCCTTTCCACTTCTAATAGCAGAGTTCTCAATAGCATTTGTCAGGTGTATGGCTTTTTCTGGTCTTTTGCTTCCCTTCCCATGTTGTTCTAGTTTAAAGCTCTCCTTACAAGTGTAGCAAGGCGAACATGCGTGGTTCATTTTAATGAAGGTTAGATCATCCACATTTTGGGTTGACAGACGGGTCCTTTTTTCTGTCAGGATTGATCCAGCTGCACTGAAGACTCTTTCCGATAGCACACTTGCAGCTGGGCAAGCGAGCTCCTGTAAGGCATATTGGGCCAATTCAGGCCAGGTGTCCAGTTTAGCGGCCCAATAGTCAAAGGGGAATGACCTGTGTGGGAGAACATCGATATGGGAGGAAAAGTAGTTTGTAACCGTAGTTGACAACTGCTGTCTCCTGTCACTTTCCATCGATGCAGTATTACCAGTTGTGTGAGCGGTACTTGAAAAATCAGTCCACAACATTGTCATGAAACCCCTGTCTCCAACTCCACTTCTGCTGTGTGCACCACGAACACCTCTGCCAAGCTGCCCCCGGCCCGTACGGCTCGTGTGAGAACCATCACCGCTGCTGTGTGCTGGGAATGCCTCAAGCAACCGATTTACCAGAGTTGCTTGTTTATTAGCCAATATTAGGTCAAGGTTCTCCTGTGGCATGATGTTTTGTAATTTGCCTTTATAGCGTGGATCCAGGATGCTGGCCAACCAGTAGTCGTCATCGTTCATCATTTTGGCAATGCGGGAGTCCCTTTTTAGGATCTGCAAGGCATAATCTGACATGTGGGCCAATGTTCCCGGTGTCAATGATGCACTGCGAGTGCTGGTTGGAGGAGCACTTTCTGGCAAATCCACATCCCTCCAGTCACGCACAAACCCTGTACCAGACCTTGCCACGCCAACATTTTCACTTGCCCCACGAGATGCATCCTCCTCCCCTAAGTAATCATCCCCATCATCCTCCTCCTCCTCCTCTTCTCCCTCCACCTCGTCCAGGAGAGGTCCCTGAGCAGACAATGGCTGAATGTCATCAAGGATTCCCTCCTCCTCTTCCTCCTCATCAACATTGGCTGCAGACGCCTGCTCCTTAAGGTGCGTCAAAGTTTGCATGAGCAGACGCATAAGTGGGATGCTCATGCTTAGGATGGCGTCGTCTGCGCTTACCAGCCGTGTGCATTCCTCAAAACACTGAAGGACTTTACAGAGGTCTTTCAGCTTCGACCACTGCACACCTGTCAACTCCATGTCTGCTCTCAAAGTGCCTGGCCGTGTATCCTCCCACAAATGCATTATGGCCTGCCTCTGCTCGCACAGTCGCTCCACCATGTGCAGGGTGGAGTTCCACCTTGTTGCAATGTCGATAATGAGGCGGTGGTTGGGAAGGTGGAGCAATCGCTGCAGCTTCTGCATACGAACGGAGTGTACAGGCGACCGGCGGATGTGCGCGCACAGTCTTCGCACCTTCTGGAGCAGGGCTGTTAACTCCGGATATTTTTTGAGGAAGCACTGCACCACCAGGTTCAAGGTGTGAGCCAGGCAAGGTATATGGCTGAGTTTTGAAAGGGCTATGGCTGCCACAAAATTGCGGCCGTTATCACTAACTGCCTTGCCTGCCTCAAGATGTACACTGCCCAGCCATGACTCAGTTTGTCGCTTCAAGTACTCGGCCAGCACCTCGGCGGTGTGTCTGTTGCCCAACACATCATCTGCAACACAGCCTGCTGACGCTTTCCACTAGCTGTTCGATAGGGGGACACATCGTGTGCAACAGTGGCAGCTGCAGATGGAGTGCTCGTACGACTGCGCTCTGTGGACGAGCTTTCGCTTCTGGAGGAGGAGGAGGAGGAGGGTCGAACGCCTACAGCCAACTGTTTCCTATACCGTGGGCTAGGCAGCACTGTCCCACCACCGCTGTCCCCTGTTGACCCTGCATCCACCACATTAACCCAGTGCGCAGTGATGGACACGTAACGGACCTGGCCAGTGGGATTCCCTGACTGCTGTGGCCTTGCAACGACACCTCAACATTTGCTGCTGTGCTAACCGGTGGGCTTACAGTGGGGGAAACAATGTAGCGTTGCTGACTACCTTCGTTGTGATCAGTTGCACATGTGGCACTTGAGGTTTGGTGTTGTGTCCACGCTTGCAAGTGCATGCTGGTTAAATGTCTAAGCATGCAACTGGTATTCAAATTTTTCAGATTTTTCCCTCGGCTAAAGGTCTTTGCGCACTTCTTACAGATAACCTTGGCCTGATCATGAGGATTTTGGTCAAAAAAGTGCCACACTGCACTCTTCCTACTTTGGCAGACATTTTGCGGCCTAGCACGCTGTGATCTTTTGACCCTCTGGACAAGCTGTCCAGCAACTCTTTTGATGTTTGGAACCTGTCTTTGGAGTGCTCCGGGCCTGCCAGATAACAGCTGTTGCGATGTCGATGTCTGCTGTGGATGCTCCTCATCTGAGCTATTGGAAGCAGCACCCTCTTCCCCCAATGGATGCCAATCTGGGTCAACAACTGGGTCATCCATCACCTCCTCTTCTATATCATGTGCACCTTCCTCTGTGTCACCGTGTATGGTGGTATAGTGTGCGGGAAGGGGCACCTGAGTCTCATCAGGGTCAGAATCTGGCTCTGTACACTGCGAGGACAATGTAGTGCTCTGAGTGAATGTACCAGCAGAATCATCCATCAGCGGCTGTGCATCAGTGCACTCCATGTCAGATTCATCTTGGCCTGGGTAATTCACCATTTGACTTGATAATCCAGGCATGGTATGTGAAAACAGCTCCATGGAGTAATCAGTAGTATGGCCTGCGTCATCCTTCAATCTTGGTTGGGGTGAAGTACACAAGGAAAGGTGTGGTTCATGAACATGAGCCTCCAATGACGACTCAGTGCTTTTACTTTTTACAACTGAAGAAGAGGAGGCGATAGAGCTGGAGGCTGAGTCAGCAATGTAAGACAAAACTTTTTCCTGATGCTCTGCCTTTAAAAGCGGTTTGCCAACTCCTAGAAAACTAAGCGTTCGAGGCCTTATGTAGCCAGACGATGACGCAGGCTCAACACCTCCTGCATTCGGTCCTATTTTGCTCTTGCCACTACCATCAGATCCACCACCAACACCATCATTACCAGCTGCCAACCCCTGCCCAATTCCACGGCCTCTTCCACCAGCCTTCCTCATTTTTGGTAGAAATGTAGACAAAATCCAACAAACTACATAGTAATGTAGGGGAGATTTTGAATTTCTGCAGACACTTGTGGACACTGGACACTTTTGGATTGTGTGAGGCCCACTGATATCTGAGCGCTATGTCACAGGCTCGATGGCACAGCTGTGACAAAAGTGACGAGAGGATAAGGGAGATTTTGAATTTCTGCAGACACTTGTGGACACTGGACACTTTTGGATTGTGTGAGGGCCACTGATATCTGAGCGCTATGTCACAGGCTCGATGGCACAGCTGTGACAAAAGTGATGAGAGGATAAGGGAGATTTTGAATTTCTGCACACACTTGTGGACACTTTTGGATTGTGTGAGACCCAATGAATATCTGAGCGCTATGTGACAGGCTCGATGGCACAGCTGTGACCAAAGTGACGAGAGGATAAGGGAGATTTTGAATTTCTGCACACACTTGTGGACACTGGACACTTTTGGATTGTGTGAGACCCAATGAATATCTGAGCGCTATGTGACAGGCTCGATGGCACAGCTGTGACAAAAGTGACGAGAGGATAAGGGAGATTTTGAATTTCTGCACACACATGTGGACACTGGACACTTTTGGATTGTGTGAGACCCAATGAATATCTGAGCGCTATGTGACAGGCTCGATGGCACAGCTGTGAACAAAGTGACTAGAGGATAAGGGAGATTTTGAATTTCTGCACACACTTGTGGACACTGGACACTTTTGGATTGTGAGGCCCAATGAATATCTGAGCGCTATGTGACAGGCTCGATGGCACAGCTGTGACCAAAGTGACTAGAGGATAAGGGAGATTTTGAATTTCTGCACACACTTGTGGACACTGGACACTTCTGGATTGTGTGAGGCCCAATGAATATCTGAGCGCTATGTGACAGGCTCGATGGCACAGCTGTGACCAAAGTGACTAGAGGATAAGGGAGATTTTGAATTTCTGCACACACTTGTGGACACTGGACACTTTTGGATTGTGTGAGGCCCAATGAATATCTGAGCGCTATGTGACAGGCTCGATGGCACAGCTGTGACCAAAGTGACTAGAGGATAAGGGAGATTTTGAATTTCTGCACACACTTGTGGACACTGGACACTTTTGGATTGTGTGAGGCCCAATGAATATCTGAGCGCTATGTGACAGGCTCGATGGCACAGCTGTGACCAAAGTGACTAGAGGATAAGGGAGATTTTGAATTTCTGCACACACTTGTGGACACTGGACACTTTTGGATTGTGTGAGGCCCAATGAATATCTGAGCGCTATGTGACAGGCTCGATGGCACAGCTGTGACCAAAGTGACTAGAGGATAAGGGAGATTTTGAATTTCTGCACACACTTGTGGACACTGGACACTTTTGGATTGTGTGAGGGCCACTGATATCTGAGCGCTATGTCACAGGCTCGATGGCACAGCTGTGACCAAAGTGACTAGAGGATAAGGGAGATTTTGAATTTCTGCACACACTTGTGGACACTGGACACTTTTGGATTGTGTGAGGGCCACTGATATCTGAGCGCTATGTCACAGGCTCGATGGCACAGCTGTGACAAAAGTGACGAGAGGATAAGGGAGATTTTGAATTTCTGCAGACACTTGTGGACACTGGACACTTTTGGATTGTGTGAGGCCCACTGATATCTGAGCGCTATGTCACAGGCTCGATGGCACAGCTGTGACAAAAGTGACTAGAGGATAAGGGAGATTGGATTGCTTTTAAAAAAGCAGTTTGCAGAGCAGTGGGTAAACAGCAATGCCAGCCTGTCAGGAAGCCTTAAAAGGCAGCCCAACAACCAACACCACTGATACACCACAATATAGCCTCCCCTTGCACTGCACACACAGTGACTGGTGTGTTGTGCAGGCCAAATCGCTAGCAGCAGAAGCAGTTTTTTTTTCTTCTCAGCAGGACAAAAAAAAAAAAATTGGGATTGCTTTTAAAAAAGCAGTATGCGGAGCAGTGGGTAAACAGCAATGCAGGAATGTCAGGAAGCCTTAGAAGGCAGCCCAACAACCAACACCACTGATACACCACTATATAGCCTCCCCTTGCACTGCACACACAGTGACTGGTGTGTTGTGCAGGCCAAATCGCTAGCAGCAGAAGCAGTTTTTTTGTCTTCTTCCCTGCCTAACGCTCTCCCTACAGAATCAGCAGCAACCTCTCCCTATACTGAGATCGGCAGAAGTAAGATGGCGGTCGGCGTGCACGCCCTTTTATACCCCCTGTGACTCCCACCAAAGCAAGCCAATCACTTGCATGCCCTTCTGAAAGATGGTGGTGACCCCTGCCTATGTCATCACATTGCCCACAGTGTCCGTGGATCCTGATTGGCTGAAAAAGAGCGCAAAACAAAATTTTTGAAACGCGACTTTGGCGCGTAAGTCGCCGACCTCGTGGCCGACCTCATCCTAGGGTCGGGTTTCGTTTCATGAAACCCGACTTTGCCAAAAGTCGGCGACTTTTGAAATTTTTCGACCCGTTTCGGTCAACTCTACTTGCCACTGACTGGCGCTGACTGCGAAACGAATTCCCTATCCACATGCGTATTATCAGAGGGAAGGGGTTTCAAATGAGTCAGTCACCAGAATCATGCATCCGTCACCATTCACACATAGCAAGTATAGTCTATACTAGCGCATGGCGGAACGGCCATGCGCACTTTTTATAGCCGTGCGGGACCTTCCAGATCTCCGAGATGGACCAATGAGATCTGGAACAGGACTTGGGCACATGACTCCCGATCTCCAATAGGAGATCATCTCGTGAGCATGCCCAGTAGGAGCACAGAGGGACTTAGTCTCTGGAGCGGTCTGCTGCAAAGCAATCTCCTCTGCAGTAGAAAGACAGCAGGAGACCGCAGAATGTGAGACTCTGGATTCCTGCAGAGCAGACGCAGAAACCTGACGCCTAACAATTAGTAGCTCTCCCCTCTTGGCTTCTTCTATTTTTTTAATAAGTTTATTAAAGAAGGGAAATTGTCTCTTACTTGGAGCATACACATTGACTATTGTACATAACTATGAGGTAGATATAGTATATCTTGACTTCAGCAAAACATTTGATAAAGTATTTCATACTATTCTTATTGAAAAAATTATCAAGTATGTGATTGACAAGGCTACTATTAGGTGGATTCATATCTGGCTCAGTGATCATACTGAAAAAGTGATAATATGTCAGGAATTTACTTGTCTATCACACTTTCCAGTTCACTTTAGCAACTTGCAGCTCTCTGGTGCCCCCCCTTTCCCTCAGCTCAGTCAGGGAACTGCACCTAGGATAAGTAGTCGCCAAGTGGCCGTCATATACCGACCTCCGGGCCCGGCCACTGCCTTTATTGACCAGTTCTCTACCTGGCTTCTTCACTTTCTTTCCACTGATATGCCCACTGTCATCATGGGTGACTTCAACATCCCTTCTGATACCCTTCAGTCAACAGCCTCCAAACTCCTGTCTCTTACCTCATCTTTTGGACTTGCTCAGTGGTCCTCCTCAGCTACCCACACAGACGGATATACATTAGACTTGGTCTTCACCCGTGTCTGCTCTCTATCTAACTTCACCACCTCCCCTCTCCCTCTATCCGACCACCATCTACTCACTTTCTCATCCCTGTCATCCTCACCCTTCACCCATGTCCAGCAACATGAGCACCCCCGCAGAAACCTCGCACACCTAGACACCCACACGCTCTCTGACTCTATTCTACCACTGGCTTCCATATCCTTACTCCACGACACAGATAGTGCCACTGCTTTCCACAAAGCGACGCTCGCATCAGCTATTGACGCAGTTGCCCCTCTCGCTCATGGCAGAGTGCGACGTATCAACAGACAATCCTGGCACAATAACACCACTAAAAAGCTTCGGCAAGTTTCCAGGGCTGCAGAGCGGCATTGGAAGAAAACAAATTTGCAAGACGATTTCACTGCATTCAAACAGGCAACACTCGCTTTCAAATTTGCCCTCACCTCTGCTAAACAGACCTACTTCACAACCCTCATATCTTCCCTATCCTAAAACCCCAAACAGTTATTCAAAACAAAACTTTTAACACCCTCCTCCGCCCACCACTGCTCCATCCAACCTCCTTCATCTCTGCTGAGAACTTTGCCACACACACTTCAAAAATAAGATTGGCCAAACAAGGCAAGTCTTCATTGTTCAACCATCACAACCCCTTTGTATACCAGATCAATGCCCAAACTCCATAACCTCCCTCTCCAACATCACTGAAGGTGAGCTTAATTGTCTCCTGTCCAAATCACACCTCATCACCTGTGCACTCAATCACATCCCATCCCACCTCCTCCCCAACCTCACCACTAGAGTTGAGTGAAACGGGTTGGTCAAATTCATAAGTCGCCGACTTTCGTTGAAGTCGGGTTTCGTGAAACGAAACCGGACCATAGCGTGAGGTCGGCCATGAGGTCGGCAACAAGAGCGCCATAGTCGCGTTTCAAATTATGCTTCCAGCGCCCTTTTTCAGCCAATGATGGAGGATGCACACTGTGGGCAACGCGATGACATGGGCATTGGTCACCACCATCTTTGAGAAGGGCATGCAAGTGATTGGCTTGCTTTGTGTGGTGTCACAGGGGCTATAAAAGGGTGTGCACGCCGACCGCCATCTTACTTCTGCTGATATTAGCATTAGGGAGAGGTTGCAGCTGCTGATTCTGAATAAGGGAGAGCGTTAGGCAGGGAAGAAGGACAAAAAAACTGCTTCTGCTGGTAGCGATTTCCATTGTACAACACAACAGTTTGTGTGCAGTGACAGGGGAGGCTATATTTTTGTGCATCAGCTCTGTTGGTTATTAGGCTGCCTTATAAGGCTCCCTGATAGCTGCATTGCTGTTTGCACACTGCTGTGCAAACTGCTTTTTTAAAAGCAAAAATGCTTTTCTTCCTCTTTTCTGCACAGTTACCAAGCGTTCATTTTTCCACACTTTTGTGTGCAGCAGTCCTGCTTATTAGGCTGCCTGCTGCCATACTTGGACTGAGAGCATCATTGTCAGCCTCCTAAAATCTCTAGGGAGCTTCCAATTCTCCCCAATACTATATACACCTTGTACCTTGTCATACACCAGCCAATTTCACCCTGTTAAATTGAGGTGTAATCTATAGTGGGCCTGAGATAATAGTTCAGCCTCCTAAAATCTCTAGGGAGCTTCCAATTCTCCCCAATACTATATACACACCTTGTGCCTGGTCATACACCTGCCTATTTCAGCCTGTTAAATTGAGGTGTAATCTACAGTGGGCCTGAAATAATAGTTCAGCCTCCTAAAATCTCTAGGGAGCTTCCAATTCTCCCCAATACTATATACACACCTTGTACCAGGTCATACACCTGCCTATTTCAGTCTGTTAAATTGAGGTGTAATCTATAGTGGGCCTGAAATAATAGTTCAGCCTCCTAAAATCTCTAGGGAGCTTCCAATTCTCCCCAATACTATATACAACCCTTGTACCTGGTAATACACCTGCCTATTTCAGCATGTTAAATTGAGGTGTAATCTATAGTGGGCCTGAGATAATAGTTCAGTCTCCTAAAATCTCTAGGGAGCTTCCAATTCTCCCCAATACTATATACACACCTTGTGCCTGGTCATACACCTGCCTATATCAGCCTGTGAAATTGAGGTGTAATCTATAGTGGGCCTGAGATAATAGTTCAGCCTCCTAAAATCTCTAGGGAGCTTCCAATTCTCCCCAATACTGTATACACACACCTTGTGCCTGGTCATACACCTGCCTATTTCAGCCTGTTAAATTGAGGTGTAATCTATAGTGGGCCTGAGATAATAGTTCAGCCTCCTAAAATCTCTAGGGAGCGTCCAATTCTCCCCAATACTATATATACCTTGTGCCTTGTTTTACAGTACCATATAGCTGGTGGTATTTTGGGTACATTTTTCCAAAAATGAGGAAGTATGGTGGAAGAGGCCGTGGAAGTGGGCGGGGGTTGCCAGCTGGTACTGATGGTGGTGGGGGTGGTGGTGCATCTGCTGGTAGTGGCAAAAGCACAATAGCACCTAAGGCAGGAGGTGTTGAGCCTGCGTCATCGTCTGGCTCCACAAGGTCTCGAAGGCTCCCTTTTCTGGGAGTAGGTAAACCGCTTTTAAAGCCGGAGCGTCAGGAACAAGTTTTGGCTTACATTGCTGACACAGCCTCCAGCTCTATCGCCTCCTCTTCTGAAGTTTCAAAAAATAAAAGCACTGAGTCGTCAGTGGAGGCTCCTGGTCAGGAACAACACCTTTCCTTGTGTCCTTCACCCCTACCAAAAGTGAAGGATGCGGCAGGCCACACTACAGATTACTCCATGGAGCTCTTTTCACATACCATGCCTGAGTTATCAAGTCAAATCGTGAATTCCCCAGTCCAAGATGAATCGGACATGGAGTGCACTGATGCATAGCCACTGCTAGATTTTTCTGCTGGTACATTCACTCAGAGCACTACATTGTCCTCGCAGTGTGCTGAGCCAGAATCTGACCCTGATGAAACTCAGGTGCCCCTTCTCGCATACTATACCACCTTACACGGTGACACAGAGGAAGGTGCACATGAAATTGAAGAGGAGGTGATGGATGACCCAGTTGTTGACCCAGATTGGCATCCATTGGGGGAAGAGGGTGCCGCTGCCAATAGCTCAGAAGAGGAGGAGGATCCGCAGCAGGCATCGACATCGCAACAGCTGTTATCTGGCAGGCCCATAGCAGTCCAAAAACGGTTTACAAAAACCCAAAGAGTTGCAGGACAGCTTGGCCAGATGGTCAAATTAGCACAGCGTGCAAGGCCTCAAAATGTCTTCCATAGTAGGAAGAGTGCAGTGTGGCACTTTTTTGAACAAAATCCTAATGATCAGGCAAAGGTTATCTGTAAGAAGTGCGCAAAGACCTTTAGCCGAGGGAAAAATCTGAGAAATTTGAATACCAGTTGCATGCTTAGACATGTAACCACCATGTACTTGCAAGCATGGACGGACTACCAAACCTCATGTACCACATGTGCACCTGCTCCGAATGAAGGTAGTCAGCAACGCTACATCGCTTCCCCCACTGTAAGCCCACCGGTTAGCACACCACCAGCAGAAAATGTTGAGGTGTCATCGCAAGGCCAAAGCAGTCAGGGAATCACAATGTTATTGCTACGAAAGACTGAATCTAGGCCATCAGCAAGACCACCAACACCATCACCAACCCTCTCTCAGTCTGCCATGTCCACCGCTAGTTCCACCATATGCAGCTCTCAAGTCCAGCTCACCCTACCAGAGACTCTCAGTAGGACAAGAAAGTACTCATCCTCTCATCCGCGTACACAGTGTTTGAACGCCCACATTGCCAAACTAATCTCGTTAGAGATGATGCCCTACCGGTTGGTTGAAAGCGAAGCTTTCCGCGAGCTCATGGCCTGCGCAGTACCACACTATGACCTACCCAGTCGGCACTTCTTTTCTCGAAAAACCATCCCAGCCCTCCAACTGCATGTGAAAGACCACATTGTTCATGCACTCAAGCAATCAGTGAGTGGAAAGGTGCACCTCACAACAGATGCATGGTCCAGTAGGCATGGCCAGGGCCGTTTCGTGTCCATCACTGGGTTAATGTGGTGGATGCAGGATCCACAGGGGACAGCGGCGGTGGGACAGTGCTGCCTAGCCCACGGTATAGGAAACAGTTGTCTGCAGGCGTTCAACCCTCCTCCTCCTCCTCCAGAAGCGAAAGTTCGTCCACAGAGCGCAGTCACACGAGCACTCCATCCGCAGCTGCCAGTGTTGCACATGAGGTGTCCCACTATCGAACAGCTAGTGGTAAGCGTCAGCAGGCTGTGTTGCAGATGATGTGTTTGGGCGACAACAGACACACCGCGGAGGTACTGGCCGACTACTTGCAGTGACAAACTGAGTCATGGCTGGGCAGTCTACATCTTGAGGCAGGCAAGGTAGTTAGTGATAACGGACGGAATTTTGTTGCAGCCATAGCCCTTTCAAAGCTCAGACACATACCTTGCCTGGCTCACACTTTGAACCTGGTGGTGCAGTGCTTCCTCAATAATTATCCGGAGTTAACAGCCCTGCTCCATAAGGTGCGAAGACTGTGCTCACACATCCGCTGGTCGCCCGTACACTCCAGTCGTATGCAGAAGCTGCAGCGATTGCTCCACTTTCCCAAGCACCGCCTAATTATCGACGATGCAACAAGGTGGAATTCCACCCTGCACATGGTTGAGAGGCTGTGCGAACAGAGGCAGGCTGTAATGCATTTGTGGGAGGATACACGGGCAGGCAGTTTGAGGGCAGACATGGAGTTGTCTGGTGTGCAGTGATCGAAGCAGAAAGACCTCTGTAAAGTCCTTCAGTATTTTGAGGAATGCACACAGCTGGTAAGCGCAGACGACGCCATCATAAGCATGAGCATCCCACTTATGCGCCTGCTCATGCAAACTTTGATGCACATTTAGGAGCAGGCATCTGCATCCGAGGAGGAAGAGGAGGAGGGAAGCCTTGATGACAGTCAGCCATTGTCTACTCAGGGAACTCTCCTGGACGAGGTGGAGGAAGAAGAGGAGGAGGAGGAGGATGATGGGGATGATTATTTAGGGGAGGAGGATGCTTCTCAGGGGGCAAGAGAAAATGCTGGCATGGCGAGGTGAGGTACAGGGTTTGTGCGTGACTGGAGGGATGTTGATTTGCCAGAAAGTGCTCCTCCACCCAGCACTCGCAGTGCATCATTGACACCTGGAACATTGGCCCACATGTGTGATTATGCCTTGCAGATCCTAAAAAGGGACCCCCGCATTGCCAAAATGATGAACGATGATGACTACTGGTTGGCCAGCATCCTGGATCCACACTATAAAGGCAAATTCCAAAACATCATGCCACAGGAGAACCTAGAGCTAATATTGGCTAACAAACAAGCAACTCTGGTAAACCGTTTGTTTGAGGCATTCTCAGCACACAGCGGCGATGGTGGTTCTCCCACAAGCCGTAGGGGGCAACATGGAAGTGGTGTTGGTTGTGCACACAGCGAAGTGGCGTTGGACACAGGGGTTTCATGACCATGTTGTGGACTGATTTTTCAAGTACCGCTCACGCGACTGGTAATACTGCATCGATTGAAAGTGACAGGAGACAGCAGTTGTCAATGATGGTTACAAACTACTTCTCCCATATCGATGTACTCCCTCACAGGTCATTCCCCTTTGGCTATTGGGCCTGTAATCTGGACACCTGGCCTGAATTGGCACAATATGCCTTAGGCCGGTTTCACATTAGCGCTTTTTAAGCGCACGCACGGCCGGGGGTAGCTCCGCCCCCGAGCCGGCTCTCTGCCCGGCGTGCCCGCCCCTTGCTTGTATCGCCGCCTACTAGCGGACAGCGGCGCCTGCGATCGGCGCACCCTATCTTTAGCATAGGGTGCGCAGATCGTGCGCAGGCCGTGCGCTAGTTGCGCTTTGACCTGCGCTGCGCACTTTTGACGGTGCGCCGTGCGCGCCAAAATCGAACTTTTCGGATTTTGGCGCACACGGCGCACCGTCAAAAGTGCGCAGCGCAGGTCAAAGCGCAACTAGCGCACGGCCTGCGCACGATCTGCGCACCCTATGCTAAAGATAGGGTGCGCCGATCGCAGGCGCCGCTGTCCGCTAGGAGGCGGCGCTACAAGCAAGGGGCGGGCACGCCGGGCAGAGAGCCGGCTCGGGGGCGGAGCTACCCCTGGCCGTGCGTGCGCTTAAAAAGCGCTAATGTGAAACCGGCCTTACAGCAGTGGTCCCCAACCTTTTTTGCACCAGGGTCCGGTTTCAAGCAAGACCATTCTTCCATGGCCCGGCAGGGCGGGGATGGAGGTGTGGCAGGGGCGGGGCTTTGGTCATAAGGGGTGGGGCTATGGACACGGTTGTAGTGTAGCAGTGCATACTTATAATTAAATAACATTTATAATGTGACTCAACTCACCATAGGTTTTGAATGAGTGCTCCATCACCCCCTTCTCCCCATCATTGCCTTCACCCCATCACTCCCTTCTCCCCATCATTGCCTTCACCCCATCATTCCCTTCTCCCCATCATTGCCTTCACCCCATCACTGCCATCTCTCCATCATTGCCTTCACCCCATCACTGCTGTCTCCCCATCATTGCCTTCACCCCATCACTCCCTTCTCCCTATCATTGCCTTCACCCCATCATTCCCTTCTCCCCATCATTGCCTTCACCCCATCACTGCCATCTCTCCATCATTGCCTTCACCCCATCACTGCTGTCTCCCCATCATTGCCTTCACCCCATCACTCCCTTCTCCCCATCATTGCCTTCACCCCATCACTGCCGTCTCTCCATCATTGCCTTCACCCCATCACTGCTGTCTCCCCATCATTGCCTTCACCCCATCACTCCCCTCTCCCCATCATTGCCTTCACCCCAGCACTGCCTTCTCTCCATCATTGCCTTCACCCCATCACTCCCTTCTCCCCATCATTGCCTTCACCCCATCACTGCTGTCTCTCCATCATTGCCTTCACCCCATCACTGCCTTCTCTCCGTCATTGCCTTCACCCCATCACTCCCTTCTCCCCATCATTGCTTTCACCCCATCACTGCTGTCTCCCCATCATTGCCATCACCCCCTTCTCCCCATCATTGCCTTCACCCCATCACTCCCCTCTCCCCATCATTGCCTTCACCCCATCACTGCCTTCTCCCCATCATTGCCTTCACCCCATCACTGCTGTCTCCCCATCATTGCCATCACCCCCTTCTCCCCATCATTGCCTTCACCCCATCACTGCCTTCTCTCCATCATTGCCTTCACCCCATCACTCCCTTCTCCCCATCATTGCCTTCACCCCATCACTCCCTTCTCCCCATCATTGCCTTCACCCCATCACTGCTGTCTCCCCATCATTGCCTTCACCCCATCACTGCCTTCTCCCCTTCATTGCCTTCACCCCATCACTCCCCTCTCCCCATCATTGCCTTCACCCCATCACTGCCTTCTCCCCATCATTGCCTTCACCCCATCACTGCCTTCTCCCCATCATTGCCTTCACCCCATCACTCCCCTCTCCCCATCATTGCCTTCACCCCATCACTCCCCTCTCCCCATCATTGCCTTCACCCCATCACTGCCTTCTCTCCATCATTGCCTTCACCCCATCACTGCTGTCTCTCCATCATTGCCTTCACCCCATCGCTGTCTCTCCATCATTGCCTTCACCCCATCACTGCTGTCTCTCCATCATTGCCTTCACCCCATCACTGCCTTCTCCCCATCATTGCCTTCACCCAATCACTCCCCTCTCCCCATCATTGCCTTCACCCCATCACTGCCATCTCTCCATCACTCCCCTCATGGCCTTCTCCTCATGTCCCCATCTCCTCCAGGGCCAGGCTACACACATACACACACACACACACACACACACACACACACACACAGACAGACATATACACACACACACACACACACACACACACACACACACACACACACATTATATATACACAGACACCACCTCTCTCCTCTCACCTGTCGCAGCATCGCCCGCGCTTCCTCGCTCTGACACAGCAGCGGCGCGCTCCTCTCTGTGTCAGTCAGAGACAGGAAGTGCGGGCGGCGGGCAGGAAGCTGGACGCAGTGGATGGGTCCTTGCAGCTCCGCTCCTGCTATTCCCTCTTGCAGGCAGCAGAGCTGCTTGGATCGCTCCCTGGCCACTGCTACACACGCCGATAAGAACTGCTGCGCGCCGCCCCAGCCCCCGCTACGCCACTGACCGCCCCTGGCTCCCCTTGTGTCCATGGACCGGCAAGGGCACTGCAGCGGCCCGGTGCTGGGCCGCGGACCGGCGGTTGGGGACCCCTGCCATACAGGAGCTCGCTTGCCCTGCTGCTAGTGTGCTATCCGAAAGAGTCATCAGTGCTGCTGGGTCAATCCTGACAGAAAAAAGGACCCATCTGTTGACCCAAAATGTTGATGCTCTAACCCTCATTAAAATGAACCATGCATGGGTTTTAAAGGATTTTGTCCACCTTCCCCTGCTGTCACGTAGGTTGCCAGAAAAATGGCTCGCTTTTGTCCTCCTCTTCCTCGGACTTCTCCAATTCCTCCATTTGCAGCTGCTGAATGTCCAACATCAACATATGCCATTTTTTTCAACCTCCCTAACTGGGCTGCCTCCCCCCGAGGGCCGGGGTCACCACCTGGTGCACGCACCCGTGTGAGTGCCGTTGCCCTGGACAGGTGGGTAGGCCCACTCTTGGGCGACGGCACTGGCACAGTGTCCTTCATAGTACAATCAAGTGTCTCTGACGGTGGGGGTGCACACCCGCCATCAGACACACCGGCGTACTATGAGGGGCCCTGTGCCAGTACTGCTGCCCGCGAGTGGCCCCCCCTGCTTGCTCAGGGCACCAGCACTTGCAATACTTATCTCTCCCTGCTCCACCGCTGCGTAGTCTGGGCTGTTAAATCCTTCACTGAGACTGCCAATACAAATTTGGTGAACTGATAGATGATGGTTAAGATGTAGCTATGCCCTGTCCTGCTGGGCTCTATCTTCAGATGATCAATGGCTTCCATTTGTTATGGACGTCGACTCACAATGAGATGCAGTGGTGGCTTACCATCAGCTTTCATGGTTTTCCTACTCACAGACGTGTGACATTCCTGCCCACATATTTAAATGTGTCCTCTCATGCCAATCCAATAGAATCGCCTACGGCCTGTGGCTTCTGTCTTTTGCACTCCAAAGTTACCTGACAGATCATGATAGGCAGTGAGGACAATGTCTACATCTCTCCCTGTGATCACAATTTGATGGAGATGAGTAACTGTGATGGGATCCATGGTACTGCCATACAGCAAACCTTTCTTCACAAGAACTGTTTTTGCTGTCTCCACAGACAAAGTAATTGAGGGTCAGCATTGCCTCTGAGAATTCTCCCGGGAGTTTTCCCGTGATTAGTAATTCCAAAATTTCTGCAATCATTCGACTTTCCGTCTGTACTTGTATCCATCTCGTTTCCTCTTGCGAAGAGTCTGGACTGTCTTACTGAGACTGAAATATATATGAAGATTGAAAAATACCCCAACAGTGTATACTGGTGTACGCTTCGAATACATTACCCTTTTTCTACTTTTTAGATTCTTGTCTAATCCATACTGAGGCTGTGAGTGTCTTTGTCGGACTCCGGAAATATACACGGAGATTTTTAATGTTTAAACTATGCTATATATACCTGGTATCCAGTGATACTGTACCCTTTCTCAACTTTCTACAATCTTGTCGAATCCATACTGGGCCTGAGACCGTCTGAGTCTGCCTCCTGATATATAGACATAGATTTTTAATGTGTAAACTATGCTACATATATACCTGTTATCTGGTGATACTGTACCCTTTTTCACATTTCTACAATCT
The DNA here is from genome assembly GCF_039654945.1 of Dendrobates tinctorius. Taxonomy (NCBI): domain Eukaryota; kingdom Metazoa; phylum Chordata; class Amphibia; order Anura; family Dendrobatidae; genus Dendrobates; species Dendrobates tinctorius. The sequence goes on along the minus strand of NW_027362054.1, from coordinate 6,026,528 downwards.
TGTCGAATCCATACTGGGCCTGAGACCGTCTGAGTCTGCCTCCTGATTAGAGATGAGCGGTGTTCGAATCGACCTGTTCGCCAAGTTCAAATTCGAGCTGTTTTGGACGGTGTTCGAGCTGTTCATCGAACTTGAAAACTTTGCTTAAAATTCGGCTGTTCGAGGTTCCATTCGAGAACGGTTCGTTCACCAAAAGCGTAACTTTATTTTCACATTAATAATGGTTTTCAATGTTAATAGACAGTTTCATGACATAGTAGCGGTGTCTGGTAGCCAGCGGTGTAGTACACCTGTCAAGGAGCTACACTGTGTGTGTTTCTAATAATTTTTTACTGCATCTTGTCCAGAAAATCCTTTTGGGCCTTGTAGCACTGTCTGCTACTCAGCAGAGGAGCCCACCCGTGAACCTAGCTATGCTGCCTGTTTATGAAAGAACCAGTTTTTGACTGCATTTAGCCCAGTGAATACTTTGGGCCTAGTACCTGTGTCTACTGCTCAGCAGAGGAGCCCACCCGTGAACCTAGCTATGCCGCCTGTTTATGTAAGAACCATTTTTTAACTCCATTTAGCCCAGTGAATACTTTGGGCCTAGTACCTGTGTCTACTGCTCAGCAGAGGAGCCCACCCGTGAACCTAGCTATGCCGCCTGTTTATGTAAGCACTGTCTGCTACTCAGCAGAGTTGCCCACCCGTGAACCAAGCTATGCCGCCTGTTTATGTAAGAACTGCGTGCTACTCAGCAGAGGAGCCCAGCTGTTAAGCAAGCTACAGCACCTCTGGTTTGGACACTTAATTTTTTCACATTCTTTCTGGAATGTCGGTTAGGCCTAATTCCGGAATTCCGGTTGACCTGCACTTACTGGGAAATCCTCGTTTGCGGGGAAGAATTGGAATCCCAGATCCCCATCACTAACGGGGTTCAGCGGGTTATCCGCACCTGTAAGCGACACATGCTGGTTCTTTCAGTGTAGCGCGCATGCAGCCCCAGACATGTAAGGGCATGACAGACCTGTTATTGCTTGATCTCGCGTGCCAGAGCCTCGCGTGTCCCTCTAGTAAGCTGGACGCGGACTGCGGGGGACATGCCAGAGTCTCGTTCGTTAACGGAATTAAGCTGACAAATCGCTAGCACAACTAAAAATGGCCATGCACCACCACCCACAGAATCGACAAAGCTTGCAATCTGTCCATCTTTTCCGTGGCTGGCATGGTTGAGGTTGCCCGTGTGGAGTCCAATTAAGCCGCAGGCTCCACTCCTGGTGGTGCCCTTTTGGACATTCCTTTAAGGTTCAGCTTTGCAACCATACTGCACCCGGAAACCAAACACTTTGCCTTCATGGACGCTGTTCGGAGGGTCGTGGGAATAACGCCGCCTGATTGGCTGTTGACATAATTTATGGTGGGAAGTCCAACGGTATATGATCGTCTTTGATTTTAGAATTTTAGATTTTTTTTATTTTAGATTTTTAGTCCAGCCTTTCTTGACTTTATAAGGGCATGACATGCTTTTATCTGTGTCTCCTCCTCCTTTTACTCCTCCCCCTCTTTTCTATATGTAATTGCCCTTTTCCTTATGTTATTTTTGTCTTCTGAGCATTTTGTCTGCTTTGGGACACCTTTTGAGGTGTTTTGTAATTGTTTTCTATGTGTTTGTGTGTGTTTGTATTTGCCTGCCATTGTTTTCAATGGGGTTCGACGGTGTTCGTCGAACGTTCGATGAACATTTGACGAATTTGCCTCCTGTTCGACGAACCGAACCGAACTCGAACACTAGTGGGGTGGCTCAACACTAGAGTTGAGCGACTTTTGCTTTTTTAGGGTCGCGTTTCGTTTCGTGAAACCCGACTTTTCCAAAAGTCGGGTCGAGCAAGATCGTCCGATTATAGGGAAAAGTCGGGGTCGTCCCGAAACACGAAACCCAATGTAAGTCAATGGGGAATAAAAGTCGGCAGTGAGAGGAGGACAGGAAACACACCTACAGTGCCCATTTGAATGCCAAAAGCATCAATTCTTCTTACTTAAGCTTGTCAACCTTAATTAACTTCATAATACAAGTTACGCACTGAAAAATGGGGGTTATTTGGCTAAATTTGTGGGGGGGGAGGGCTGGCTGCAGGTTTTCATGTGCCCTGGGCGAAAGAGCGCCCCTTTAACACATACCACAACTCATCATGCTCCGATACGGCAGAGAAATAGCGGTATAGTACAATGAAAAATACCTCACTTTTTACATCTCATGACGAGGCCCATCTATTTCTCCATACAAAATCATTGGTCCCATATAATGTTTGAAACAGTATATGATGAGCTCCACATAATGCTACAGTATATGTTGGTCCCCATGGATGAAGCTCCACTGTCTTATGGGCCCAAATAATGCTCCAAACATAATGGGCCCCATTTCTACTGCTCTAGTGTATAATGGGCCCTGTAAATGCTGCTCCAGTGTCTGATGTCCACCTTTGGAATGTTCCAGTGTATGGTGGGCCCCATCTATCATTCTCCAGAGTATAGTGCTCCCCAAAAATTGCTGTCCCAACATAGAAAACAATCAAATAAGTCTCCTCGCTAGGGAATCCCTGTACTTGTCTGGACAGGTGCTGTAGCTTGCTTAACAGCTCGCCAGCCGTTCTCACGCCCAGTATGGATTGCACGTGATTGCACAAAGGTTAGAAAGGGTACCGTATCCCTGGATAACATGTATGGATAGCGTACACATTCAAAATATGTCTATACAGCATGAGGCAGGCTCAGACGGTGTTAGGCCCAGTATGGATTGCACGTCATTGCACAAAGGTTAGAAGGGGTACCGTATCCCCGGATAACATGTATGGATAGCGTACACATTCAAAATATATGTCTATACAGCATGAGGCAGGCTCAGACGGTGTTAGGCCCAGTATGGATTTCACGTCATTGCACAAAGGTTAGAAGGGGTTCCGTATCCCCGGATAACATGTATGGATAGCATACACATTCAAAATATATGTCTATACAGCATGAGGCAGGCTCAGACGGTGTTAGGCCCAGTATGGATTGCACGTCATTGCACAAAGGTTAGAAGGGGTACCGTATCCCCGGATAACATGTATGGATAGCGTACACATTCAAAATATATGTCTATACAGCATGAGGCAGGCTCAGACGGTGTTAGGCCCAGTATGGATTGCACGTCATTGCACAAAGGTTAGAAGGGGTACCGTATCCCCGGATAACATGTATGGATAGCGTACACATTCAAAATATATGTCTATACAGCATGAGGCAGGCTCAGACGGTGTTAGGCCCAGTATGGATTGCACGTCATTGCACAAAGGTTAGAAGGGGTACCGTATCCCCGGATAACATGTATGGATAGCGTACACATTCAAAATATATGTCTATACAGCATGAGGCAGGCTCAGACGGTGTTAGGCCCAGTATGGATTGCACGTCATTGCACAAAGGTTAGAAGGGGTACCGTATCCCCGGATAACATGTATGGATAGCGTACACATTCAAAATATATGTCTATACAGCATGAGGCAGGCTCAGACGGTGTTAGGCCCAGTATGGATTGCACGTCATTGCACAAAGGTTAGAAGGGTACCGTATCCCCGGATAACATGTATGGATAGCGTACACATTCAAAATATATGTCTATACAGCATGAGGCAGGCTCAGACGGTGTTAGGCCCAGTATGGATTGCACGTCATTGCACAAAGGTTAGAAGGGGTACCGTATCCCCGGATAACATGTATGGATAGCGTACACATTCAAAATATGTCTATACAGCATGAGGCAGGCTCAGACGGAGTTAGGCCCAGTATGGATTGCACGTCATTGCACAAAGGTTAGAAGGGGTACCGTATCCCCGGATAACATGTATGGATAGCGTACACATTCAAAATATATGTCTATACAGCATGAGGCAGGCTCAGACGGTGTTAGCCCCAGTATGGATTGCACGTCATTGCACAAAGGTTAGAAGGGGTACCGTATCCCCGGATAACATGTATGGATAGCGTACACATTCAAAATATATGTCTATACAGCATGAGGCAGGCTCAGACGGTGTTAGGCCCAGTATGGATTGCACGTCATTGCGCAAAGGTTAGAAGGGGTACCGTATCCCCGGATAACATGTATGGATAGCGTACACATTCAAAATATATGTCTATACAGCATGAGGCAGGCTCAGACGGTGTTAGGCCCAGTATGGATTGCACGTCATTGCACAAAGGTTAGAAGGGGTACCGTATCCCCGGATAACATGTATGGATAGCGTACACATTCAAAATATATGTCTATACAGCATGAGGCAGGCTCAGACGGTGTTAGGCCCAGTATGGATTGCACGTCATTGCACAAAGGTTAGAAGGGGTACCGTATCCCCGGATAACATGTATGGATAGCGTACACATTCAAAATATATGTCTATACAGCATGAGGCAGGCTCAGACGGTGTTAGGCCCAGTATGGATTGCACGTCATTGCACAAAGGTTAGAAAGGGTACCGTATCCCCGGATAACATGTATGGATAGCGTACACATTCAAAATATATGTCTATACAGCATGAGGAAGGCTCAGACGGTGTTAGGCCCAGTATGGATTGCACGTCATTGCACAAAGGTTAGAAGGGGTACCGTATCCCCGGATAACATGTATGGATAGCGTACACATTCAAAATATATGTCTATACAGCATGAGGCAGGCTCAGACGGTGTTAGGCCCAGTATGGATTGCACGTCATTGCACAAAGGTTAGAAAGGGTACCGTATCCCCGGATAACATGTATGGATAGCGTACACATTCAAAATATAAGTCTATACAGCATGAGGCAGGCTCAGACGGTGTTAGGCCCAGTATGGATTGCACGTCATTGCACAAAGGTTAGAAGGGGTACCGTATCCCCGGATAACATGTATGGATAGCGTACACATTCAAAATATATGTCTATACAGCATGAGGCAGGCTCAGACGGTGTTAGGCCCAGTATGGATTGCACGTCATTGCACAAAGGTTAGAAGGGGTACCGTATCCCCGGATAACATGTATGGATAGCGTACACATTCAAAATATATGTCTATACAGCATGAGGCAGGCTCAGACGGTGTTAGGCCCAGTATGGATTGCACGTCATTGCACAAAGGTTAGAAAGGGTACCGTATCCCCGGATAACATGTATGGATAGCGTACACATTCAAAATATATGTCTATACAGCAAGAGGCAGGCTCAGACGGTGTTAGGCCCAGTATGGATTGCACGTTATTGCACAAAGGTTAGAAGGGGTACCGTATCCCCGGATAACATGTATGGATAGCGTACACATTCAAAATATATGTCTCAGGAGGCAGGCTCAGACGGTGTCAGGCACAGTATGGATTTGACGGCCCAGATTACACAGCGGAGGAGCAGGGAGAGGTAAAGATTGCAAATGCTGGGGCCCTGGCCAAGCAAGGGGGGCCCACTCGTGGGCGTCGGTACTGGCACTGGGCCCCTCATAGTACAGCGGTGTGTCTGACGGCGGGTGTGCACCACCACCGTCAGAGACACTTGATTGCACTATGAGGGACCCTGTGCCAGTGCCCGCGCCCAAGAGTCGGCCTACCCACCTGTCCAGGGCAACGGCACTCGCACGGTGTCGTGCGCTAGGTGGTGACCCCGGCCATGGGGGGGGAGGCAGCACAGTTAGGGAGTTTTAGAAAGTGGCATATGTTGATGTTGGACATTCAACTGATGCAAAAGGCGAAATAGGTGAAGTACCAGGAAGAGGTGGACCAAAGCAAGCCATTTTTCTGTCACCCTATGTGTCATCAGGGGAAGGTGGGACAAAATCCTTGGAAACCCATGCGTGGTTCATTTTAATGAAGGTTAGATCATCCACATTTTGGGTTGACAGACGGGTCCTTTTTTCTGTCAGGATTGATCCAGCTGCACTGAAGACTCTTTCCGATAGCACACTTGCAGCTGGGCAAGCGAGCTCCTGTAAGGCATATTGGGCCAATTCAGGCCAGGTGTCCAGTTTAGCGGCCCAATAGTCAAAGGGGGATGACCTGTGTGGGAGAACATCGATATGGGAGGAAAAGTAGTTTGTAACCATAGTTGACAACTGCTGTCTCCTGTCACTTTCCATCGATGCAGTATTACCAGTTGTGTGAGCGGTACTTGAAAAATCAGTCCACAACATTGTCATGAAACCACTGTCTCCAACGCCACTTCTGCTGTGTGCACCACGAACACCTCTGCCAAGCTGCCCCCGGCCCGTACGGCTCGTGTGAGAACCATCACCGCTGCTGTGTGCTGGGAATGCCTCAAGCAACCGATTTACCAGAGTTGCTTGTTTATTAGCCAATATTAGGTCAAGGTTCTCCTGTGGCATGATGTTTTGTAATTTGCCTTTATAGCGTGGATCCAGGATGCTGGCCAACCAGTAGTCGTCATCGTTCATCATTTTGGCAATGCGGGGGTCCCTTTTTAGGATCCGCAAGGCATAATCTGACATGTGGGCCAATGTTCCCGGTGTCAATGATGCACTGCGAGTGCTGGGTGGAGGAGCACTTTCTGGCAAATCCACATCCCTCCAGTCACGCACAAACCCTGTACCAGACCTTGCCACGCCAACATTTTCACTTGCCCCACGAGATGCATCCTCCTCCCCTAAGTAATCATCCCCATCATCCTCCTCCTCCTCCTCCTCTTCTTCCTCCACCTCGTCCAGGAGAGGTCCCTGAGCAGACAATGGCTGAATGTCATCAAGGATTCCCTCCTCCTCTTCCTCCTCATCAACATTGGCTGCAGACGCCTGCTCCTTAAGGTGCGTCAAAGTTTGCATGAGCAGACGCATAAGTGGGATGCTCATGCTTAGGATGGCGTCATCTGCGCTTACCAGCCGTGTGCATTCCTCAAAACACTGAAGGACTTTACAAAGGTCTTTCAGCTTCGACCACTGCACGCCTGTCAACTCCATATCTGCTCTCAAAGTGCCTGGCCGTGTATCCTCCCACAAATGCATTATGGCCTGCCTCTGCTCGCACAGCCGCTCCACCATGTGCAGGGTGGAGTTCCACCTTGTTGCAATGTCGATAATGAGGCGGTGGTTGGGAAGGTGGAGCAATCGCTGCAGCTTCTGCATACGAACGGAGTGTACAGGCGACCGGCGGATGTGCGCGCACAGTCTTCGCACCTTCTGGAGCAGGGCTGTTAACTCCGGATAATTTTTGAGGAAGCACTGCACCACCAGGTTCAAGGTGTGAGCCAAGCAAGGTATGTGGCTGAGTTTTGAAAGGGCTATGGCTGCCACAAAATTACGGCCGTTATCACTAACTACCTTGCCTGCCTCAAGATGTACACTGCCCAGCCATGACTCAGTTTGTCGCTTCAAGTACTCGGCCAGCACCTCGGCGGTGTGTCTGTCGCCCAAACACATCATCTGCAACACAGCCTGCTGACGCTTTCCACTAGCTGCTCGATAGGGGGACACATCGTGTGCAACAGTGGCAGCTGCAGATGGAGTGCTCGTACGACTGCGCTCTGTGGACGAGCTGTCGCTTCTGGAGGAGGAGGAGGAGGAGGGTCGAACGCCTACAGCCAACTGTTTCCTATACCGTGGGCTAGGCAGCACTGTCCCACCACCGCTGTCCCCTGTGGACCCTGCATCCACCACATTAACCCAGTGCGCAGTGATGGACACGTAACGGCCCTGGCCATGCCGACTGGACCATGCATCAGTTGTGAGGTGCACCTTTCCGCTCACTGACTGCTTGAGTGCATGGACAATGCAGTCTTTCACATGATGGTGGAGGGCTGGGATGGCTTTGCGAGAGAAGAAGTGGCGACTGGGTAGGTCATAGCGTGGTACTGCATAGGCCATGAGTTCGCGGAAAGCTGTGCTTTCCACCAACCGAAAGGGCATCATCTCAAACGAGATTAGTTTGGCAATGTGGGCGTTCAAACCCAGTGTACGCGGATGAGAGACTGAGTACTTTCTTGACCTACTCATAGTGTCTGGGAGGGTGAGCTGGACTTGAGAGCTGCATATGGTGGAAGTTGCGGTGGACAGGGCGGACTGAGAGAGGGTTGATGATTGTGATGGAGTTGGTGTTCTTTCTGATGGCCTAGAATCAGTCTTTCGTTGATATAACAGTGGGATTCCCTGACTGCTGTGGCCTTGCAACGACACCTCAACATTTGCTGCTGTGCTAACCGGTGGGCTTACAGTGGGGGAAACAATGTAGCGTTGCTGACTACCTTCGTTGTGATCAGTTGCACATGTGGCACTTGAGGTTTGGTGTTGTGTCCACGCTTGCAAGTGCATGCTGGTTAAATGTCTAAGCATGCAACTGGTATTCAAATTTTTCAGATTTTTCCCTCGGCTAAAGGTCTTTGCACACTTCTTACAGATAACCTTGGCCTGATCATGAGGATTTTGTTCAAAAAAGTGCCACACTGCACTCTTCCTACTTTGGCAGACATTTTGCGGCCTAGCACGCTGTGATCTTTTGACCCTCTGGACAAGCTGTCCAGCAACTCTTTTGATGTTTGGAACCTGTCTTTGGAGTGCTCCGGGCCTGCCAGATAACAGCTGTTGCGATGTCGATGTCTGCTGTGGATGCTCCTCATCTGAGCTATTGGAAGCAGCACCCTCTTCCCCCAATGGATGCCAATCTGGGTCAACAACTGGGTCATCCATCACCTCCTCTTCTATGTCATGTGCACCTTTCTCTGTGTCACCATGTATGGTGGTATAGTGTGCGGGAAGGGGCACCTGAGTCTCATCAGGGTCAAAATCTGGCTCTGTACACTGCGAGGACAATGTAGTGCTCTGAGTGAATGTACCAGCAGAATCATCCATCAGCGGCTGTGCATCAGTGCACTCCATGTCAGATTCATCTTGGCCTGGGTAATTCACCATTTGACTTGATAATCCAGGCATGGTATGTGAAAACAGCTCCATGGAGTAATCAGTAGTATGGCCTGCGTCATCCTTCAATCTTGGTTGGGGTGAAGGACACAAGGAAAGGTGTGGTTCATGAACATGAGCCTCCAATGACGACTCAGTGCTTTTACTTTTTACAACTGAAGAAGAGGAGGCGATAGAGCTGGAGGCTGAGTCAGCAATGTAAGACAAAACTTTTTCCTGATGCTCTGCCTTTAAAAGCGGTTTGCCAACTCCTAGAAAACTAAGCGTTCGAGGCCTTATGTAGCCAGACGATGACGCAGGGTCAGCACCTCCTGCATTCGGTCCTATTTTGCTCTTGCCACTACCATCAGATCCACCACCAACACCATCATTACCAGCTGCCAACCCCCGCCCAATTCCACGGCCTCTTCCACCAGCCTTCCTCATTTTTGGTAGAAATGTAGACAAAATCCAACAAACTATATAGTAATGTAAAACAAGGTACAAGGTGTCTATAGGACAGGGGAGTTTTAGAATTTCTGCACACACTTGTGGACAGTGGACACTTGTGGATTGTGTGCGGCCCACTGATATCTGAGCGCTATTTGACACGCTCGATGGCACAGCTGCCTGTGACCAAAGTGACGAGAGGATAATGGAGATTTTGAATCTCTGCGTACACTTGTGGACAGTGGACACTTGTGGATTGTGTGCGGCCCACTGATATCTGAGCGCTATGTGACACGCTCGATGGCACAGCTGCCTGTGACCAAAGTGACGAGAGGATAATGGAGATTTTGAATCTCTGCGTACACTTTTGGACACTGGACACTTGTGGATTGTGTGCGGCCCACTGATATCTGAGCGCTATGTGACACGCTCGATGGCACAGCTGCCTGTGACCAAAGTGACGAGAGGATAATGGAGATTTTGAATCTCTGTGTACACTTGTGGACAGTGGACACTTGTGGATTGTGTGCGGCCCACTGATATCTGAGCGCTATGTGACACGCTCGATGGCACAGCTGCCTGTGACCAAAGTGACGAGAGGATAATGGAGATTTTGAATCTCTGCGTACACTTGTGGACAGTGGACACTTGTGGATTGTGTGCGGCCCACTGATATCTGAGCGCTATGTGACACGCTCGATGGCACAGCTGCCTGTGACCAAAGTGACGAGAGGATAATGGAGATTTTGAATCTCTGCGTACACTTTTGGACACTGGACACTTGTGGATTGTGTGCGGCCCACTGATATCTGAGCGCTATGTGACACGCTCGATGGCACAGCTGCCTGTGACCAAAGTGACGAGAGGATAATGGAGATTTTGAATCTCTGCGTACACTTTTGGACACTGGACACTTGTGGATTGTGTGCGGCCCACTGATATCTGAGCGCTATGTGACACGCTCGATGGCACAGCTGCCTGTGACCAAAGTGACGAGAGGATAATGGAGATTTTGAATCTCTGCATACACTTGTGGACAGTGGACACTTGTGGATTGTGTGCGGCCCACTGATATCTGAGCGCTATGTGACACGCTCGATGGCACAGCTGCCTGTGACCAAAGTGACGAGAGGATAATGGAGATTTTGCATCTCTGCGTACACTTGTGGACAGTGGACACTTGTGGATTGTGTGCGGCCCACTGATATCTGAGCGCTATGTGACATGCTCGATGGCACAGCTGCCTGTGACCAAAGTGACGAGAGGATAATGGAGATTTTGAATCTCTGCGTACACTTTTGGACACTGGACACTTGTGGATTGTGTGCGGCCCACTGATATCTGAGCGCTATGTGACACGCTCGATGGCACAGCTGCCTGTGACCAAAGTGACGAGAGGATAATGGAGATTTTGAATCTCTGCGTACACTTTTGGACACTGGACACTTGTGGATTGTGTGCGGCCCACTGATATCTGAGCGCTATGTGACACGCTCGATGGCACAGCTGCCTGTGACCAAAGTGACGAGAGGATAATGGAGATTTTGAATCTCTGTGTACACTTTTGGACACTGGACACTTGTGGATTGTGTGCGGCCCAATGATATCTGAGCGCTATGTGACACGCTCGATGGCACAGCTGCCTGTGACCAAAGTGACGAAAGGATAATGGAGATTTTGAATCTCTGCGTACACTTGTGGACAGTGGACACTTGTGGATTGTGTGCGGCCCACTGATATCTGAGCGCTATGTCACATGCTCGATGGCACAGCTGCCTGTGACCAAAGTGACGAGAGGATAATGGAGATTTTGAATCTCTGCGTACACTTTTGGACACTGGACACTTGTGGATTGTGTGCGGCCCACTGATATCTGAGCGCTATGTGACATGCTCGATGGCACAGCTGCCTGTGACCAAAGTGACGAGAGGATAATGGAGATTTTGAATCTCTGCGTACACTTGTGGACAGTGGACACTTGTGGATTGTGTGCGGCCCACTGATATCTGAGCGCTATGTCACACGCTCGATGGCACAGCTGCCTGTGACCAAAGTGACGAGAGGATAATGGAGATTTTGAATCTCTGCGTACACTTGTGGACAGTGAACACTTGTGGATTGTGTGCGGCCCACTGATATCTGAGCGCTATGTGACACGCTCGATGGCACAGCTGCCTGTGACCAAAGTGACGAGAGGATAATGGAGATTTTGAATCTCTGCGTACACTTTTGGACACTGGACACTTGTGGATTGTGTGCGGCCCACTGATATCTGAGCGCTATGTGACACGCTCGATGGCACAGCTGCCTGTGACCAAAGTGACGAGAGGATAATGGAGATTTTGAATCTCTGCGTACACTTTTGGACACTGGACACTTGTGGATTGTGTGCGGCCCACTGATATCTGAGCGCTATGTGACACGCTCGATGGCACAGCTGCCTGTGACCAAAGTGACGAGAGGATAATGGAGATTTTGAATCTCTGCGTACACTTTTGGGCACTGGACACTTGTGGATTGTGTGCGGCCCACTGATATCTGAGCGGTATGTGACACGCTCGATGGCACAGCTGCCTGTGACCAAAGTGACGAGAGGATAATGGAGATTTTGAATCTCTGCGTACACTTGTGGACAGTGGACACTTGTGGATTGTGTGCGGCCCACTGATATCTGAGCGCTATGTGACACGCTCGATGGCACAGCTGCCTGTGACCAAAGTGACGAGAGGATAATGGAGATTTTGAATCTCTGCGTACACTTGTGGACAGTGGACACTTGTGGATTGTGTGCGGCCCACTGATATCTGAGCGCTATGTGACACGCTCGATGGCACAGCTGCCTGTGACCAAAGTGACGAGAGGATAATGGAGATTTTGAATCTCTGCGTACACTTGTGGACAGTGGACACTTGTGGATTGTGTGCGGCCCACTGATATCTGAGCGCTATGTGACATGCTCGATGGCACAGCTGCCTGTGACCAAAGTGACGAGAGGATAATGGAGATTTTGAATCTCTGCGTACACTTTTGGACACTGGACACTTGTGGATTGTGTGCGGCCCACTGATATCTGAGCGCTATGTGACACGCTCGATGGCACAGCTGCCTGTGACCAAAGTGACGAGAGGATAATGGAGATTTTGAATCTCTGCGTACACTTTTGGACACTAGACACTTGTGGATTGTGTGCGGCCCACTGATATCTGAGCGCTATGTGACAGGCTCGATGGCACAGCTGCCTGTGACCAAAGTGACGAGAGGATAATGGAGATTTTGAATCTCTGCGTACACTTGTGGACACTGGACACTTGTGGATTGTGTGCGGCCCACTGATATCTGTACGCTATGTGACACGCTCGATGGCACAGCTGCCTGTGACCAAAGTGACGAGAGGATAATGGAGATTTTGAATCTCTGCGTACACTTGTGGACAGTGGACACTTGTGGATTGTGTGCGGCCCACTGATATCTGAGCGCTATGTGACACGCTCGATGGCACAGCTGCCTGTGACCAAACTGACGAGAGGATAATGGAGATTTTGAATCTCTGCGTACACTTTTGGACACTGGACACTTGTGGATTGTGTGCGGCCCACTGATATCTGAGCGCTATGTGACACGCTCGATGGCACAGCTGCCTGTGACCAAAGTGACGAGAGGATAATGGAGATTTTGAATCTCTGCGTACACTTTTGGACACTGGACACTTGTGGATTGTGTGCGGCCCACTGATATCTGAGCGCTATGTGACACGCTCGATGGCACAGCTGCCTGTGACCAAAGTGACGAGAGGATAATGGAGATTTTGAATCTCTGCGTACACTTGTGGACAGTGGACACTTGTGGATTGTGTGCGGCCCACTGATATCTGAGCGCTATGTCACACGCTCGATGGCACAGCTGCCTGTGACCAAAGTGACGAGAGGATAATGGAGATTTTGAATCTCTGCGTACACTTTTGGACACTGGACACTTGTGGATTGTGTGCGGCCCACTGATATCTGAGCGCTATGTGACACGCTCGATGGCACAGCTGCCTGTGACCAAAGTGACGAGAGGATAATGGAGATTTTGAATCTCTGCGTACACTTGTGGATAGTGGACACTTGTGGATTGTGTGCGGCCCACTGATATCTGAGCGCTATGTGACATGCTCGATGGCACAGCTGCCTGTGACCAAAGTGACGAGAGGATAATGGAGATTTTGAATCTCTGCGTACACTTGTGGACAGTGGACACTTGTGGATTGTGTGCGGCCCACTGATATCTGAGCGCTATGTGACACGCTCGATGGCACAGCTGCCTGTGACCAAAGTGGCGAGAGGATAATGGAGATTTTGAATCTCTGCGTACACTTTTGGACACTGGACACTTGTGGATTGTGTGCGGCCCACTGATATCTGAGCGCTATGTGACACGCTCGATGGCACAGCTGCCTGTGACCAAAGTGACGAGACGATAATGGAGATTTTGAATCTCTGCGTACACTTTTGGACACTGGACACTTGTGGATTGTGTGCGGCCCACTGATATCTGAGCGCTATGTGACACGCTCGATGGCACAGCTGCCTGTGACCAAAGTGACAAGAGGATAATGGAGATTTTGAATCTCTGCGTACACTTGTGGACAGTGGACACTTGTGGATTGTGTGCGGCCCACTGATATCTGAGCGCTATGTGACACGCTCGATGGCACAGCTGCCTGTGACCAAAGTGACGAGAGGATAATGGAGATTTTGAATCTCTGCGTACACTTGTGGACAGTGGACACTTGTGGATTGTGTGCGGCCCACTGATATCTGAGCGCTATGTGACACGCTCGATGGCACAGCTGCCTGTGACCAAAGTGACGAGAGGATAATGAAGATTTTGAATCTCTGCGTACACTTTTGGACACTGGACACTTGTGGATTGTGTGCGGCCCACTGATATCTGAGCGCTATGTGACACGCTCGATGGCACAGCTGCCTGTGACCAAAGTGACGAGAGGATAATGGAGATTTTGAATCTCTGCGTACACTTGTGGACAGTGGACACTTGTGGATTGTGTGCGGCCCACTGATATCTGAGCGCTATGTGATACGCTCGATGGCACAGCTGCCTGTGACCAAAGTGACGAGAGGATAAGGGAGATTGGATTGCTTTTAAAAAAGCAGTTTGCGGAGCAGTGGGTAAACAGCAATGCCAGCGTGTCAGGAAGCCTTAAAAGGCAGCCCAACAACCAACACCACTGATACACTACAATATAGCCTCCCCTTGCACTGCACACACAGTGACTTGTGTGTTGTGCAGGCCAAATCGCTAGCAGCAGAAGCAGTTTTTTTGTCTTCTTCCCTGCCTAACGCTCTCCCTACAGAATCAGCAGCAACCTCTCCCTATACTAAGATCGGCAGAAGTAAGATGGCGGTCGGCGTGCACGCCCTTTTATACCCCCTGTGACGCCCACCAAAGCAAGCCAATCACTTGCATGCCCTTCTGAAAGATGGTGGTGACCCGTGCCTATGTCATCACGTTGCCCACAGTGTCCGTGGATCCTGATTGGCTGAAAAAGAGCGCAAAACAAACTTTTGAAACGCGACTTTGGCGCGTAAGTCGCCGACCCCGTGGCCGACCTCATCCTAGGGTCGGGTTTCATTTCATGAAACCCGACTTTGCCAAAAGTCGGCGACTTTTGAATTTTTTCGACCCGTTTCGCTCAACTCTACTCAACACTACTCCTGATATATAGACATACATTTTTAATGTTTAAACTATGCTATATATACCTGGTATCTGGTGATACTGTACCCTTTCTGCCAGGAAGTCCTCCACCCACCACTCTAAATGTATCATTGACACCTGGAACATTGGCCCACATGTGTGATTATTTCTTGCGGATCTTCTTTTTATATTGTGGTGTGATCCATCCTGAGCGTGTGAGAGTCTGTGGGTTACTCCTGCAATTTATATGTAGGTTTAAAAATTTCCCCAACACTGTATACAGCTCTACGCTTGTGATACATTACCCATTTACTGCTTTTTATATTCTGGTCTAATCCAAACTGGCCAAGTGAGAGTCTGTTTCTGACTGTGGAAATAAAGACTGAGATTGACAATGACCCCTACACTGTGTACAGCTGTACGCTTCAGATCCATTACCGTTTTACAACTTTTTATATTGTGTTGTAATCCATACTGAGCCTGAGAGCATCTGTGTCTGCCTCCTGAAATATATACGGCGATTTAGAATGTTTAAACTATACTATATATACCTGGTATCTGATGATACTGTACCCTTTTTCTACTTTTTATATTCTTGTCTAATCCATACTGAGCCTGTGAGCGTCTCTGTGTGTGAGGGTGAGTTCACACGTGGCGTTTTTTTCGCATTTCCGTGGCGGTTTTAACCGCGCGATTTTGCCACGAAAACGCGAAAAATAAGCATCCCATGCATTCCTATGGGATTCCGCAATGCTGTGCTAATGCTGCGGTTTTTACCACGGCGGAATCGCTTCGCGGTAAAAAACGCAGCATGCTCATTAATTTGCGGAATCGCGGCGATCCCGCACCCAAAGGAATGCATTGTTCCGCTTACTTCCCGCATGTGGCTGTGCACACCATGCAGAAAGTAAGCCGAACATTTGCGGATGGTACCCACGGTCCGGAGGAGAGGAGACTGTCCTCCGGGCTTTGGGTACCATATCCCTGTAAAAAATAGAATTTAAAATAAAAAATATTGTTATTCTTACCTTCCGGCGTCCCGCACAGTATTCCCGCCTCTCTCCACGCTCCCGTTCCCAGTAAGCCTTTGCGAAAATGCCTGCGATGGCGTCCGTTCTCGCGGGATCACGAAGTCTTGCGGTCATTCGCGCGACGTCATCGCGAATAACCGCAAGGCATCGCGATCCCGCGAGAACGGACGTCATCGCGGGCATTTTCGCAAAGGATTACTGGGAACGGATGCGCGGGACGTCGGAAGGTAAGAATAACACCATTTTTTATTTTTTTTTACATTCTATCTTTTACTACTGATGCTGCATAGGCGGCCTCAGTAGTAAAAAGTTGGTCACACTCATCAAACACTATGTTTGACGAGTGTGACCAACCTGTCAATCAGTTCTCCAAGCGATGCTACAGATCACTTGGAGAACGCTAGCATTTTGCAAGCTAAATACGCTTGCAAAATGCTAGTTTTTCCGCGGGAAAATCGCGGGAATTTAAAATGTGATTTTCCCGTGGAATGGAATTCCGGAATTCTCGCGGTAATTTCTGCGAGAGTTCCGGTACGTGTGCACTTAGACTGTCTCATGAAATATATAGGGAGATTGACAATTATCCTTTGACTGTATAGAGCTGTACGCTTCTGATACAGTACCATATATCTGATGTTATTTTGGGTACATTTTCTCCAAAATTTGGAAGTATGGTGGAAGAGGCCACGTACGTGGGCGTGGGGGGGCCAGCTGGTACTGATGGTGGTGGTGCATCTGCTGGTAGTGGCAAAAGCACAATAGCAGCTAAGGCAGGAGGTGTTGAGCCTGCGTCATGGTCTGGCTCCGGAACGCCTGGAAGGCTACCTTTTCTGGGAGTAGGTTAACTGCTTTTAAAGCCGGAGTGTTATGAGTTCATTTTCCCCTTCACCTCTGATGTCTGATGAACTCCCTCTGCTGGTGAAAGGAGGTAGTGAAATTGATCTGGATGGGAAGAACCTGTCATCTGAACAGGTGGAGTGTGATTGGACATCCAGAATTTCTGAGTAGATATAAGGCAGCCAACGCCCTCAAGGGTTGCTGGTGATCCTTTCTGCTCTGAGCTCTGGCATCCAGTTTAGTTTCTGTCTACTAAAAGCTAAGTTTTTGCTCTGCTATTTTTTCATGAGATTTTGCCTGTTTACTTAGTGTTTGTGTTCAGCCTGCCCTGGTTGGGACGGGCTGAACTTCATTTTTGTCTCTGATCAGTTGCTCTCTTTGCTCTGTCTTCAGAATATACCTGAGTGCTGATATAGTGATTTTGAAGTCTAGTGACTTCAGGGCCTTTTCTATCAGACGTGTTGGACATTATTTTTGGCAGGGTTTTTTGCGTGATTGCAGCCAGCATCTTTTCTGTCCTTCCCTATCTAGTTAGTTGGGCCCCATCATTTGCTCTGCCTGTCTTTCTGTCTGTGTTTGTGTTTTCATCTGTTT
The DNA here is from genome assembly GCF_039654945.1 of Dendrobates tinctorius. Lineage (NCBI taxonomy): Eukaryota > Metazoa > Chordata > Amphibia > Anura > Dendrobatidae > Dendrobates > Dendrobates tinctorius. Next base: position 6,009,032 of record NW_027362054.1, on the reverse strand, counting down.
TTCACCGACAATACATGTTGGGGGCTGTCTATTGCTTTGGGGTCTGCTCTGGGGCAGTTTAGATTTCCCCTTTCTTTCTTTATGCTTATTTAGCTCTCCGGCTGTGACGAGGGGTCTAGGGCACCGTAGGAACCCCCCACGGCTACTGTTAGTTGTGGTGAATAGGATCAGGGGTCTGCAATCCGCTAGCTACCAACCTCTCCGGTTTTCTGGACTTAGCTTGTGTTTTTGTTTTTTCCTCCTCCGGTGACTCAATCATAACACTGGAGCATCAGGAACTGGTTTTGGCTTATATCGTGAATGATGCTGCAGGCCACACTTCACATTAGTCCATGTAGCTCTTTCTCACATACCATGCCTGGGTTATCAAGTCAAATCGTGAATTCCCCAGTCCAAGATGAATCTGACATGGAGTGTGGGTGGCCTGCCAGGGCAGTGGGGCTAATCGGTACGGTCCGGTGTCTCAGAGGGATGTGTCATGGTGGTGGTGACCCTGTCCGTGGGCCTGGGCGTCCATGCAAAGGGGTGAATAACGTTTATAGGTGAATGATACGTGACGCCACCTGTGGTTTCTGATCAGATTGACCAGCGCTGCAGTGTCGTTTCTCTGGGACAGAAGTTGTGGTGCAGCTAAGATGTAGAAGCCCTGCACAGGTATGGCCGTAGTCGCAGGGCAGATGAAAGAGTTGGTAGATGGTGTGCAGTGCCGGATGTAGCAGAGCCGTGCGCTAGGCGCAGTAGAAAGATGACAGACACAGTCGTTCCTTTACCTGTACTTGGTAAGTGCCGTCCAGGACCCAGAGTACAGATGGAGAAGGAGTTGGTCAGCCTGGAAGCAAATTAGGAATTCTCTCTCTGCAGATAGGTAGTGTGGCCTCCGTTCTAGCGCTTATCTGAGGTACTCGCAGTACTGAGTTCACTGAAGTTCCCCCTGTTAACTCTCTTTTGAAACTTTCTCGTACGGCAGGCAGCCATAGCCTTTTCCTTCTGGCTCACACAAGTTGCTGCTGGGGCCTCCGAGCCTTAGTTGGGAACAGAGCATTTACAGCTGCTACTTCCTCCAATTTCTGCTGCAGGACCGTCAGTGTCCCTACAAACTCGGAGACCGGAATCCGGACCATGCGCTCCAGCTAGGAGTGAGCCTTAACTCTGCTCATCCTCCAGCTCCCCTTCTCACGTCCACACACTTCCCCTTCCCTTCACAGACTGCCCTAACTTCCCTCCTCCAGACCACAGAGAGCAGCTCCTCAGCAGTCAGGTTCAGAGCTCTCCCTGCTGGCCTGGAGTGGGAACTGTGTTGTGTGTTGGTTTAACTGCTAGAGAGATCCTTCGTTCCTCCCAAGCATGACATCACACTACCTAGGAGGAAGGTAATGCCACTGTGGCAACCGTACTCCTGGGGATGCCACAAGTGCACTGATGCCCAGCCACTGCTAGATGATTCTGCTGGTACATTGACCCAGACCACTACATTCCCCTCACACTCTACACAGCCAGAATGTGACCCTGATGAAACTCAGGTTCCCCTTCCCGCATACTATATCACCTTACACGATGACAAAGAGGAAGGTGCAGATGAAAGTGCAGGTTCCTTGAGCAGGTGGGGGGGCCCACCATACACTGGAGCATTCCAAAGGTGGACATCAGACACTGGAGCAGCATTTACAGGGCCCATTATACACTGGAGCATTAGAAATGGGGCCCATTATATATGGAGCATTATTTGGGCCCATAAGACAGTGGAGCTTCATCCATGGGGACCAACATATACTGTAGCATTATGTGGAGCTCATCATATACTGTATCGAACATTATATGGGACCAATGATTCTGTATGGAGAAATATATGGGCCTCATTACTCTGTATAGTGCACTATGCGGTGGCCATAATACTGTATGGAGTATCCGTTTTTGGAGATATTGGAGAATTTAAAATGGATATCAGTCATGTGATATAAGAAGTGAAGTATTTTTCATTGTACTATACATACCGCTATTTCTCTGCCGTATCAGAGGATCATGAATTGTGGCATATGTTAAAGGAGCCCATTGACACTCTTTGGCCCTGGGCCCATGAAAATCTGAAGCCAGCCCTACCCCCCCCAACTTTAGCCAAATAACCCCCAGTGTTCAATGCCTAGCTATTATTATAAAGTAAATTAAGGTTGACATGCTTAAGTAATAAGAATGGATGTTTTTGGCATTAAAATGGGCACTGTAGGTGTGTTTCCTGTCCTCCACTCACTGCCGACTTTTCTTCCCCATTGACTTGCATTGGGTTTCGTCGGCCTTCGACTTTTCACGATAATTGGCCGATTTCGTTCGACCTGACTTTTGCGAAAGCCGGGTTTCATGAAACCCGACTCGACCCGAAAAAAGGCAAAGTCGCTCATCTCTACTCTCCACCACACTTATCCCATCCCTAACCGACCTCTTCAACCTATCTCTAACTTCTGGTACCTTTCCTTCTGCTTTCAAACATGCCACAATCACGCCTATCCTTAAAAAGCCAACCCTTGACCTGACTGCTATGTCCAGCTATCGCCCAACATCGCTGCTCCCATTCGCTTCCAAACTCCTGGAGCAGCACCTCCACGCTGAACTTTCCTCCCACCTCTCATCTAGCTTGCTCTTTGACAATCTACAATCTGGTTTCCACCCTCATCTCTCCACTGAGACAGCCCTGACCAAAATTACTAATGACCTACTTACAGCCAAAGCTAACAGACAATACTCCATACTCTTCCTTCTAGACCTGTCCTCTACTTTCGACACAGTTGACCACTGCCTCCTACTACAGATCCTCTCCTCCATTGGCATCAAAGACCTCACCCTATCCTGGATCTGCTCATACCTTTCCAACCGCACATTCAATGTCTCCCACTCCAACACTACCTCTTCATTCCACCCTCTCTCTGTTGGAGTCCCCCAAGTCTCTGTTCTAGGACCCCTACTCTTCTTAATCTATACACTTGGCCTGGGGCAACTCAAAGTCCTACGGATTCCAGTACCACCTTTATGCTGATGACACTCAGATCTATGTCTCTGTTTCAGACGTCACCTCTCTGCTGTCCAGAATCCCGGAGTGTCTATCAGCCATATCCTCCTTCTTCTCCTCTTGCTTCCTCAAACTCAATGTAGACAAATCTGAACTCATCATCTTTCCTCCATCTCGCATATCTTCCTTACCTGATCTATCACAATTAATGACATCACGCTTTCCCCCGTACCGGAAGTCCGCTGCCTCGGAGTAACTCTTGACTCTGCCATGTCCTTCAAACTGCACACCCAAGCTCTTTCCACCTCCTGTCACTTACAGCTCAAAAATATTTTCAGAATCTGTCCTTTCCTCCACCCTCAATATACTAAAATGCTTTTGTATGCCTTCATTATCTCCCGCCTCGGCTACTGCAACATCCTTTTCTGTGGCCTCCCTGCTAACACCCGCGCACCTCTCCAGTCCATCCTTAACTCTGCTGCCCAACTAATTCATCTTTCTCCTCACTGCTCCTCTGCTTCTTCCCTCTGCAAATCGCTTCACTGGCTCCCATTCCCTCAGCATATCCAGTTCAAATTACTAATGCTGCCCTACAAGCCATCTATAACCGGTCTCCTCCTTATATCTCTGAACTAATCTCCTGATATCTTCCCTCATGTAATTTCTGGTCCTCCCAAGACCTCCTTTTCTCCTCCACACTTATTCGCTCCAAACCCAACCGCCTCCCAGACTTCTCCCGAATATCCCCCATCTTCTGGAATTCTTTGCACCAACACGTCCGACTATCAACCACATTCGGATCCTTCAGACAGAACCTGAAAACCCACCTCTTCAGGAAAGCTTACAACCTGCAATGACCCCTCTGCCTCCTCACCACTACCGGAGATACTGCCTCACCAACAAGGGAGCTGCTGGAACCCCCAACCTACTGTCTCCTTCCCCACCATCCTGTAGAATGTAAGCTCGCAAGGGCAGGGTCATCTCCCTCTGTATCAGTCTGTGATTGTTAGTTTGTTTACTGTAATTGGTATCTGTAATTTGTATTTAACCCCTTCTCATGTACAGCACCATGGAATCAATGTGCTATATAAATAAATAATAATAATGGCTGCACATCCAACTGGAAGAGTGTTTAAAGTGGGGTACCACAAGGCTGTGTCTTGGACCCAGTGTTGTTCAACATTTTTATAAATGATCTAGATAAGGGAACTGAAGGTATACTAATCAAATTTGCAGATGAAGCAAAGCTAGAAGGGGTAGCTAACACTGGAGAAGAGTCACAAGGGTGTAATATCTGTCTGGAAAACCTAGAATTAGACGGTCACATCAGGTAATGAATCGGAGGTCTTCTTTAGATATGGTGTGATTTGTGTCCCATATTAAATGGATTTAGTGTCTTCTGGTGTGGATGAGGTTAACAACCCTTTCTATGCTGGTCAGAAACATGCAGCTCCATTTCAGCTACTTCTGATCTGGTCATTACCTTTTCCTATATAAACTGGTCAGACCTTGTTGTCTCTGCCAGTGATAGATTCATCATCCTGTGCTGTATGCTGAAGCTAAGTGGTTGGAGTAGAGTTGTAGAAGTGTTCTGTGGTTTGCTGTAGAGCATGTGTGTTTATCTCCTGGTCCCTGTTCTCATTTAGTTTATTCCTTCCTGTCCCAATCCTCCTCCCTATTGTTGGTTAGTGCTTTTGCATGATAGGTTTTCTGTTGTCCCCATTTTGTCTTTGTGTTTTGTTTACATTACATTTTTGTCCCATGCCTCATGGGGTGAGGGAGGGGACAGATCAGGGTTTAACAGGAGCATTGTAAGGTCAGATACTTCAGCTTCTCTACCTTCAAGAGTACCCCCAGGAGAGTGATAGGTAGGGTCCCAGTGTAAGAGGAGAAAGCAGTTCATCTGATGCAGTGAGTAACCGGAGACAGAGAAGGGTTAACAGTTTTTACTAAACAGTAGTTCACAGCAATACTCCTCTCAGGGAGGCAATGAGCTCTTCTGGTCAAATTGCGAGCTGGTGAAGGGGAGCCCGGGTGGCTAGACTTCACTGTACAGGCGGTGTCTCGCCAAAATGGTGTGAAGAAAGTGACCGTTGTGACTTGTAATGAGTCACTTTCTGGAGTTGACATCTTAACGTGGCTTTTCCGTTATGGGGAGGTCAAGGACGTCCCGAAAAAAAGGGGATGAATTTGCCATCTGGTCGGGGGGCTGGACCTTCATGATGAAGTTGAAAGTCTCAGGGGGTACCATCACCCACATCCCTTCCTTGGCGTTCCTAGGGAGGGACAGGATCCTGGTCTTCTAACAGGGGCAGCCGAAGGTCTGTCACAAGTGTGGTGATCCCCGCCACTTCAGCGCAAGCTGCAAGGTGCATAAATGTGCCTTGTGTGGTGGGGTAGGTCATCTCGCCGCTACTTGTAAGGACATTCGTTGCCACCTGTGTGGTGATCTAGGTCACCCATACAGCCACTGCCCTTGCTTCTTCACCATTGCCGCTACAGGCCAGGTAGGGGGAGACCCCTGGTGGCGCCACCTCTGCTGCGGCAGGTGGTGGTGGCGGGAGAGGGGCTTAGGAGACAGTGAGGAAGGACAAAGCCAAAAATGCCTCCTATCAAAGGAGGCAGGCAAGGCGCCATGGAGGTGAGGGGCAGGGGGAGCCTTGGGTAACTGGGGTGATGTCTGTCCCCCCCCCGAGGGCGGTGGCCTGTGTCTCTGAGGCCCCGGGGGAGGAGGAGGTGTACGAGGAGATCGGGAGGATGGAGAGGGAGGAAAACATGGCTGACTCCAACAACTCCTCCCAGTATGAAAGTGTGGATGAGGAGGTCATGGATCAGCCTACAGTAAAGAAGGGTGTTCAGTGTACCAGGACAAAGAGGAGGAAGAAGTTTGGTAAGCCTTCCAAGCCTCCACCCCCTCCCCCGGCCGTAAGTATGCCAACGGAAGAGCTCACCGGCTCCACTCTGTTCATCCTCTCTAACCGGTTACAAATCCTTGATGACTCTGCTGAGACGGAGGTCGGGGGTGAAGGGCCAGGGAAGCACCTGGGGGGCTTTCAGGGGATGAAGGAGTCTGTCCCCCGGAGGGTGCTGTTTCCTCCGGGGGTGAGGGACTGACCCGGAGCCCAGAGGCGAGGAGACCATCAAAATGGATACCACATCTTCCTTAAAGAGGAAAGGGCCAGACCCTTTTCGGAGGGGAAAAATAAGGAAGACAGGGTGGGGAAGAAGAAGGCCATCTAACTTAATCAACTATGATGGCGAAACTCAACCCGTTGACTCTGGCGTCAATTAATGTCGCCAGTATAAAGTCTGATGCGGCTAGAGTTGCGGCCTTTGATTTTTTTCACCCGAATTGAGGCTGAAATTTTGTCATTGCAGACCAGACTAACAGAGACGGGGGCCATTCATAAAGCCAGGAGGGAGTGGAGGTGTGGGCCCTTATACTGGTCTCTTGCGGCCGAGCCGTAAAGCGGGGTGGTGGTCCTTTTTAAAACCGTTGAGGTGGAATGCCGACGGGTTATTGAGGTAGAAATGGGGAGGTGCCTGGTGTTAGACATCTTCATGAGGGGACAGGAGCTTCAGCTCATAAACATCTATGGCCCACAGTCTAGGTGGGACCGTAAGTGTCTCTTCATGAAGATCAAGCCCTTGCTTTTTATGAGCCAGCAGGTGGTCTTCGGTGGGGATTTCAACACCATTACGAGATCCCGTGATAGGGGAGGTTCCGGAGGCTGCCTGGCTTATGACAGCTAGCCTTAAATAGCATAGCTAGTGAAGCTCACCTGGTGGTTGTCCACATCCGGCACACCCCAGGTCACAGGGGATTCACCTTTCATAGAGGTAGCAGTAGGTCTAGGATATAGTTTTTTTTTAAGGAGGATGCCATCTTTTCTGCAGTGTCCGCCGTTGAGGCAGAGTTCTCCGATCACTGTTTGATTTTCTTTTCTCTGAATGTTGCAGAGACCCCCTAGATGGAGAAAGGGCTGTGAAAGCTAAATTCATCCCTTCTAGAAGAAGCGGAGGTGAGACAATTCTTTGAGGCCTTTCTTCAGAGCCAGGTACCGCTCTTGGATCTTTGTACTAGTCAGTCTGGGTGGTGGGAGATTTTCAAGGAGAGGGTGGTGGGGTTCTTCCGTCAGCTCTCGATCCTCAGAAGTCTGAACAGGCACCGCTTGTATCAAGCTTTGAGAAGGAAACTCGAGCAACTCATCTCGACTGGGGGTGACCGTGAGGAAATCTCCAAGGTGAAGTCTTTACTCAAAAGGTGTCAGTGTGATAGGCACACATCTTTAGTTTTTGAGAGGGACTTCGGGAGGTACCGCTCACCTGACCCCTACAGAAACTGTAAAATGTCAGTGAGTTGTAAGGTGGTGACAGGACTGATCAATCCAAATCAGGGATCCTGGTGGTCAGATCCTTTTACTCACACCTCTTAGGAAGTAGGGATCTGGATCGAGATGGGATGTCGGCTTTCTTGGCTGAGACCATTCCTGAGCCAGGGAATGACCCTTCTCCATGTTTTGGTAGAGGCAATCAGGGAAGAGGAAGTTAGACTGGGGATTGATGGGCTTCGACCCAAAAAATCACCAGGTCCGGATGGCTTAACATCCGAGTTTTGCAAGACCTTTAGGGACTCCTAGGTTCCCTTCTTGACTGAGGTGTTTATCGAGTGCCTTTCCTCAGGCTCTCTTCCCAGATCAATGAGGAGGTTAGCCCTGATTATCCTATCAAAGGATAAGGACACGTCCCGTAATGAGAATTGGCCTCCCATAGCGCTTCTCGATACGGACCGAAAGGTTCTGGCGAAGGTGCTGTTTAATCGGTTGGGGAAGTTTGCAACCCGGCTCTTTTCGGGGGCCCAGCAATGCTCTGTTCTAGGCCGTAGTACTTTAGGACTGTACTCGGTGTCCGGGAGGCAGTGGAGCAGGCAGGGTGGGTCGCTGGAAGGGGTACATACTGTCCTTAGACCAAGCGAAGGACTTTGACCAGACGAATCACGAGTACCTCTGGTCTGTCCTTTTGAAGTACGGTCTGCCTGGGAGGTTTGTAAATTGGTTAAAGATCTTGTATAAGGGGGCTGAGACTTTTCCACTTAGTGTATGGGCATTATAAGTATAGGAGACCTGCTCCTTTAAAATGTGAAACTTTTTTTTCATGAGGCCCCCCTCTACGTCACTTCAAAGAGGCTTTGGAGTGGCTCAAAATTTTTGCCAACCCTTGTATTAACTGCTTAGGCAAACTTTTTTATCAGGCCCTCCTCCACATCTCTTTTAAGGGGTTTTAGCGTGTGTCAAAATATGTGGCAGCTCTTGCATTCACTGCATAAGCAAACAGTATGGGTGCCCCACCCCCTTTTGGCCCTCTGCCCCCTGTTGGACCCCCAGTATGGAGTGTGCTGCCTTCCTACAGAACCGTCCATCTCTTGGTTTCTCTTGACCAGTCCGACCAGTTCATTGGTATTCCGGGGATCACCCTGGGCAGCCCAAGTGTGTATGATCCTCTGCAGGGAGTGCGCAAACCGGTCCATCACCACCAGTTCTACCATCTGCGCAGGCATAGAGAACTCTGGCTGCATCCACTTCTAAGACCAGGTGCAACAGGTCAAACATTTGGGAGTGTGGTGGTTTGTCCCAGTGATACGCCCAATGGTGAACCCACTGTGCCCTGATAGTCATTGTTACCCCAAGCATGCAAGAATCTTCGCTTTTAGCTTGCCATACTCTTTGGCGTCCTGCAAAGCTAAAGCATAGTATGCTTTCTGGGGTTCCCCCGTCAAAGTATGGTGCCAATACCTCTGTCCACTGCTCAGGCTGGAATTTCTCCCTCTCAGCGACCCTTTCAAGCAATGTCTGGAAAGCCTTCATCTGTTCAATTCTGCACTACAGATTCTTCAGCTTCAATATTGCAATTCTCAAGTGCAGGTTATTCAGCCTCAACACTGCAATACACTGCAGGTTCTTCAACCTCAACACTGCAATTCTCCACTGCGGGGTATTCAGTCTTAACACTGCAATTCTCCAGTGCATGTTCTTCAGTCTCAACACTGAAATTCTCCACTATAGGTTCTTCAGGCTCAACACTGCAATTCTCCACTGCCGGATCTTTAGCCTCAACACTGCAATTCTCCACTGCAAGTTCTTCAGGCTCAACACTGCAATTTTCCAATGCCGTGTTTTCTACCTCAACACTGCAATTCACTGCAGGTTCTTCAGCTTCAATACTGCAATTCTTCACTGCTGGGTCTTCAGCCTCAACACTGCAGGTTCTTCAAGCTAAACACTGCAATTCTCCACTGCTGGGTATTAAGCCTCAACACTTCAATTTTCCACTGCAGGTTCTTCAGGCTCAATATTGCAATTCTTCAGTGCAGGTTCTTCAGCCTCAGCACTGCAATTCACTGCATGTTCTTCAGGCTCAACACTGCAATTCTCCACTGCCGGGTCTTCAAGCTCAATACTGCAATTCTCCATTGGCAGGTCTTCTGGCTCAACACTGAAATTCTCCACTATAGGTTCTTCAGGCTCAACACTGCAATTATCCAATGCCGGCTCTTCAGCCTCAACACTGAAATTCTCCACTATAGGTTCTTCAGGCTCAACACTGCAATTATCCTATGCCGGGTCTTCAGCCTCAACACTGCAATTCTCTACTGCAGGTTCTTCAGGCTCAACACTGCAATTATCCACTCCCGAGTCTTCAGCCTCAACACTGAAATTCTCCAAATGCAGGTTCTTCAACCTCAACACTGCAATTCACTGCAGGTTCTTCAGCTTCAATATTGCAATTCTCCAGTGACGGTTCTTCAGCCTCAACACTGCAATTCACTGCAGGTTCTTCCGCTTCAATATTGCATTTCTCCACTGTGGGGTCTTCAGCCTCAACACTACAATTCTCCACTGCAGGTTCTTCAGGCTCAGCACTGCAATTCTCCACTACCGGGTCTTCAGCCTGAACACTGCAATTCTCCACTGCAGGTTCTTCTGCCTGAACACTGCAATTCTCCACTGCAGGTTCTTCAGGTTCAACACTGCAATTCTCTACTGCTGGGTCTTTAGCTTCAACACTGCAATTCACTGTAAGTTCTTCAGCTTCAATATTGCAATTCTCCAAATGCAGGTTCTTCAGCCTCAACACTGCAGTTTTCCACTACCGGGTCTTCAGCCTGAATACCACAATTCTCCACTACAGGTTCTTCAGCCTGAACACTGCAATTCTTCACTGCAGGTTTTTCAGGCTCCTCACTGCAATTCTCCACTGCCAGGTCTTCAGCCTCAACACTGCAATTCACTGCATGCTCTTCAGCTTCAATATTGCAATTCTCCAAATGCATGTTCTTCAGGCTCAACACTGCAATTCTCCACTACCGTGTCTTCAGCCTGAACACTGCAATTCTCCACTGCAGGTTCTTCAGGCTCAACACTGCAATTCTCCACTGCCGGGTCTTCAGCCTCAATACTGAAATTCTCCACTATAGGTTCTTCAGGCTCAACATTGCAATTCTCCACTGCCGGGTCTTCAGCTTCAGCACTGCAATTCTCCACTGCGGGTTCTTCAGGCTCAACACTGCAATACTCCACTGCCGGGTCTTCAGCCTCAGCACTGCAATTCTCAAAATGCAGCTTTTTCAGCCTCAACACTGCAATTCACTGCAGGTTCTTAAGCTTCAATATTGCAATTCTTCAGTGCAGGTTCTTCAGGCTAAACACTGCAATTCTCCAATGCAGGTTCTTCAGCCTCAACACTGCAATTCTCCACTGCAGGTTCTTAAGCCTCAACACTGCAATTCACTGCATAGTCAAACAGTATGGGAGTATCAACTTCCTAATAATGGGAACATTGCTTTCAAGTGGCCATCCTGTACGTCTGTTCAAAGTGTTATTGGGGTTTGTCGAAATTTGGGCAGGGCAGGCCTTGCATTTACTTCATGGGCAAACAGTGTGGGAGTACCAACTTCCTAAGAATTGGAACATTGCTTTCAGGTGGCACTCATTTACAGTATGTCTGTTCAAAGGGTTATTGGGATGCGACCACATTTGGGGCAGGTGTTGCATTCACTGCATAGGCAAACAGTATGGGAGTATCAACTTCCTAATGAAGGGAACAGTGCTTTCAGGTGGCCATCCTGTACATCTGTTGAAAGGATTTTTGGGGTGCGTCTAAATTTGTGGAAGGCCTTGCATTCACTTCATGGGCAATCAGTATGGGAGTACCAACTTCCTAAAAATGAGAACATTGCTTTCAGGTGGCACTCATTTACGTCTGTTCAAAGGGTTATTGTGGTGCGACCTTGCATTCACTTCATGGGCAAACAGAATGGGACTATCAACTTCCAAATAATGGGAACGTTGCTTTCAGGTGGCACTCATATACGTCTGTTCAAAGGGTTATTGGGGTGCATCTAAATTTTGGCCAGGGCAGGCCTTGCATTCACTTCATGCGCAAACAGTGTGGGAGTACCAACTTCCTAATAATGGGAACATTGCTTTCAGGTGGCACTCATTTACGTCTGTTCAAAGGGTTATTGGGATGCGACCACATTTGGGGCAGGTGTTGCATTCACTGCATAGGCAAACAGTATGGGAGTATCAACTTCCTAATGATGTTAACAGTGCTTTCAGGTGGCCATCCTGTACATCTGTTGAAGGGATTTTTGGGGTGCGTCTAAATTTGTGGAAGGCCTTGCATTCACTTCATGGGCAATCAGTATGGGAGTACCAACTTCCTAAAAATGGGAACATTGCTTTCAGGTGGCACTCATTTACGTCTGTTCAAAGGGTTATTGGGGTGCAACCTTGCATTCACTTCGTGGGCAAACAGAATGGGACTATCAACTTCCAAATAATGGGAACGTTGCTTTCAGGTGGCACTCATATACGTCTGTTCAAAGGGTTATTGGGGTGCATCTAAATTTTGGCCAGGGCAGGCCTTGCATTCACTTCATTTGCAAACATTGTGGGAGTACAACTTCCTAATAATGGGAACATTGCTTTCATGTGGCACTCATTTACGTCTGTTCAAAGGGTTATTGGGATGCGACCACATTTGGGGCAGGTGTTGCATTCACTGCATAGGCAAACAGTATGGGAGTATCAACTTCCTAATGATGGGAACATTGCTTTAAGGTGGCCATCCTGTACTTCTGTTCAAATGATTTTTGGGGTGCGTCTAAATTTGTGGAAGGCCTTGCATTCACTTCATGGGCAAACAGTATGGGAGTTCCAACTTCCTAATAATAGGAACATTGCTTTCAGGTGGCACTCATTTACGTCTGTTCAAATGGTTATTGGGGTGTGTCCTCATTTGGGGCAGGTGTTGCATTCACTGCATAGAGAAACAGTATGGGATAACCAAATTCCAGGGGTCTTCCCTATGCTGTTCATCTGAGCATTCCAATATGCTCGACTCGAGCAACGTGCACCCGAGCATGGTAGTGCTCACCCATCACTAATAACCGTGTTAAACTGTAAAGATGACTTATTGAATCCATAAAAGAATTAGAATTTAAATATTTTGAAAGTGTACTTTATGTACTTATACACTCATAAAGGATTTGCACAAAATGCGAAGCCAGTAAAAAATTTATAAGGAGGGTCATCCATAGACGTTTGAAAGGCAAGAATTGGCAGGTATTATTCAAATATTTTAAAAGTGTACTTGCTGTACTCCAACACTCATAAAGGCTTTGCACAAAGCATGAAGCCAGGAAAAAATTCTATACAGGGTAATACAATAATCCTTTTCTGGTGTGCTGTCCACTTCTTCTCCTCCCTCTTGAGGCTGAGGGTCTGCCTCCACCTGCTTATTTCCAGGAGCCATATTTCCAGGTGCCAGGGCTGTAAGTTACCTGGCTTCAGGTAGTGCCAGAGACCCCGACCTTTAGAAATGGGAAACAGCCCCCTGTGTCTCCTGCATCATTGGCTGCTCATACATTGGAAGTGAGGAACCCCAAGGACAGTACGATCTCTAGGAGGTGGTAGTAGCCGTGTCTTGAGCAGCCTCAAGGAGCCTCTCCCAAGCCCATTCATTCACAAAGAAGGGTTCAACATGCTTTCTTCCTTCTGGGATCATATCCACTGTATTCCAGTGAAGTTGACCCTCCATTTTAAGGAACGTGACCATAGTTTCTGCCATCAGCTCTTGCAGCCTTTGAGGCAATTGTTTTTCTACTGCCCAATGGTTAAACAAGATGTGATAAAGGGTCGCAAACTTTTCAGTGAACCCCTTTATTGTCACAGTTTTAAGTAACTTCCACCTGCCAGGATGTGAGCTCTCGGTACCCTACGGCTAGAGGGCCCGATAACATTCATCCAAACCTAATCCTGGCTCACTTCCTTTTCTCTTCAGACAGTCCACTCATTAGTTCCTGAATCCTGGCTCTCCCATCTGCAGTACGCAAGAACCTCAGGATGCGGCCTAAGTTCGGGCTTTGGTGGGTCCAGGACATCCGCCGATTCAGGACCACGGGCTCCTGCCACCTCTGCTATTGCACCAGCTTCCTCTGGCTTTGATATTCCTCCAGGTGTTCTCTCAAGAGTCTCGTGTGCTTCTGCCATCTTTGTCACCCACTAAGCACGATACATTGTATGCATGACTAAAACTTTTTCTCAGTTTTATAGATCACAAAAATGTACCCAGATCACTTAATATTATATGGCTGAGAAATGTTAGCCTGCAAACATTTTTTACTGCTTTTTTCAGTTTTATAGATCACAGGAAATGTACCACATACCATGGAATAGTGTATGGATGAGAACTGTATGGATGAGAAGCTTATTTTTTAAAGCTTTTTTGTAGTGTTAGATAATATCACAGACATTTACCTGAAACCACGGAATAGTGTATGGGTGAGAAATGTAATCCAGCTAATTTTTAATGCTTTTTTGGTGTTAGACATCACAGAAATGTACTACAGAACATGTGAAACTGTATGGCTGAGAAATTTTAGACTGCAAAATTTTTTAGCACTTTTTTCAGTTTATAGATCACAGGAAATGTACCCCAGATCACGTAATATTATGCGTGACAAATTTAATCATGCAAAATTTTTAAATGCTTTTTGGAGCGTTAAATCACAAAAAGTAACACAAATCATGTAATACTTGATGGATCAAAATATATTTAATTTTTTCACCCCCACAAAAAAAAAATGCTGCAGCTATATATTTGCCAATGGATTGCACAGTCCTCATACCTGTTTACAGACTGTATTCTGTCACTATCCCTCCTCCTGCGAATTTCTCTCTCTCCCTTGGCTAAATGCAGATTGTATGTGATACAAACAGCAAAGAAAATTATTAGCTCTTAGAAGGGCTGTTAGTATGATGGCTCAAATTCAATACCCGTATCAACACTACAGGCCTCTGATTTATAATACTGTGCACACAGGCCTAGACAAGCACTCCATCCAATACGAAGTGTCACAGAGCTGTGCAATGGCCAAACTCTGAGGCTTTTGCTCGACTGACCCAGTCCCTCATGGATGAGGTTTCCAAGATGTGGACTCAGCAGTTTCAGCATGTAACGGGGTTATTGGTCTCGACTCAAGTCCTGGCTCAATCAGAGCCTAAAGTGTCTCTCCCTAACAGATTTTCTGGAGGGAGAGATAAATGTATAGTCTTCAAAGAAGCCTGTGAGGTGTTTTTCAGGCTTTGCTCTCGTTCTTCAGGTGAGGAATAGTGTGTGGGGATTATAGTCACCCTTCTCAAGGGTGATCCCCAATCCTGAGCCTTCTCCCTGCCGACTGATTCATCATCTTTGCGGTCGGTGAACGAGTTTTCACGGCATTGGCGCTGGTGTATGGGGATCCTGAAGGCGTCTCCCTGGCTGACTCTAGACTCCGCAAAATCAATTAGGGGAGACGGTCTTCTGAGGAGTACTGCTTGGAGTTTCAGAGCTAGGCCACTGACATGCAGTAGAATGACCCTGCTCTTTGGAGCCATTTCTGTCAGGGTCTGTCAGCTAGGCTTCAGGATACTCTGGTGCTATATGCTATTCCTGGGTCGTTGGAAGCCACCATGGCCCTTGATATCCGGGTGGATAGCCATCTCATGTAAAGACATACACCAAATCTACCCTCTGTGGTTCTTTCTAGGGAGGCAGACACACAGGTGCAGTTGGAAAAACCCATTCAGGTGGGAGGAGCTTCCTCTCAAAGTAGGTTGCCTGTGGTTCGTCATGGGATGGGGACATGGTTTTTCTGTGGTTAGACTGAAAATTACGTCAATGTCTGCCCAGCTCGCGCTAAAGTATGTACTCCATCCCAAAAGCCGCGCTCCCCTGGTCATGTGCAGGGAGATGACCAGGGTGTGTATATTTTCTACATCTTCTCATCTCAGTGTACCATTCCGGCTGAAGTGGCGGCTACTGGGGTTACTGATACTATACAGGTGCTTGTGGATAGTGGAGCTAAGGTCAATCTGGTAGATTCTCACATTGTTCAGACCCATGGTCTGATTGGTAGGTTGCTAGCGAGATCCATTATCGTTCGGGCAATTGACTCTGTTCCTCTCAGCCAGGGGAGTGGGACCCAAGTCGTAGACAATATTAACTTGCATATATGGACTCCTCATGAGGTGTCCCTGTCGTGCTATGTCTTGGAGGGTATGGCAACTGCCATTGTCCTAGGCCTTCCCTGGCTAAAGAGACACAACCCGGTCATCAATTGTCGGTCCAGGGAAGTAGTCAGTTGGGACCAGTATTGTAAGGACTGCTGCCTGGGAGCTACAATCTCAACTGTCCTTCTCAAAACTACCCCTTCTTCTCCGGAGGAGGCAGCTAAGGTAATACCAGGGAGTAAGGGCAGGATTCAACCCTCACCACAAGTAAATCCTGAGTCTCGGTGTCCTCTCAGGAGGAGGGATCAGGGGAGGGTGGTGGTTCTGTGACACCCCAGAGTCCGGTTGTCACTGTCAGGAACACCGCACTGCACTGGCTCACTGAGCCAGTGCGCGTGTCCTGAGTACAAAAACAGTGCTCAAAGATACCTGTGGAGCGGGCAGCAGCGGTGACGATGCATGCTCCAGGACCTGAAGCACGTGACTGCAGGGGGCGTGGCCTAAGCTCCACAGAGCTAGGAGCTGCAAGGAAACTCCAAGAAAGGTAACTACATGACAATGTTACCAAGGGGCATAGACAGAGACAGAAACCAGATCAAGCCGGGTCAAAGCACGAGATAGCAGGACAGTACTAAAGGATTAGACAGAGCGAATAGTCAGGACGTAGCAATAGATCAGAAAACCAGAACGGGCAATGGATGGTACAATAGGGACAATCTGCAACGGAGTAACAATAGCCAAGCCAGGAGGTCAGAATTGGAGAAGACAATAGTACCAAAACGAGAGACAGAATACAGAGTGAGCGAACAGGCCGGGTCATACACGGGAATCAAACAAGCAATGCAGAATACACGCACACCAGGGGGGTCGGTCAGACACACATCCAGAATAACAGTATAGCTGACAGAGAATGCTTGTCTGGAGTGAGTATAAATACCCCTCCCAGATCCAAAGAGAGGCCGGCAAAAGTTAACCCTGTGAGAACAGGACATTAACCATGTCCTAACCATGACAGTACCCCCCTCTTAATGGGGGGCCACTGGACCCCCAGGTTTCTCAGGGTATCTGGCATGAAAAGCCCGCACCAGTCGATCAGCATGCACCAAACTGGCCGGAACCCATGACCGATCCTCCACGGAATATCCCTTCCAATGAATAAGGTACTGAAGTCTCCGGCGCACCCACCGTGAATCAATGATGCGCCCTACCTCATACTCCAGTTGACCCTCTACCAACACTGGTGGAGCCACAGATGAGGGATCTTCTCTAACTGTCCCCACAGGTTTTAATAGGGACCTGTGGAAGACGTTAGATATTTTGAAGGAGGTGGGCAACTGTAATCTGTATGCCACCGGGTTGATCACCTCTACAATCTTGTATGGGCCAATAAATTTTGGGCCCAACTTCGTAGAGCGTATTTTAAGTTTGATGTTATGGGAGGACAACCAGACTTTTTCCCCCACTGTTAACGCAGGACCCAACCCCCTCCTCCTGTCCGCAAAATGTTTATACTTCTTCTGGGCTTTGGGGATGTTCCCCTGCACCTCCCTCCAGAAGGTTTTAACTGTTGTACCATCCTCTCGGCACCAGGGCAATCCGAATCCATACGGGAAAATTCTCCAAACTGCAGAAAGAACCCATAATTGACGTGAAAGGGAGACTTTCCGGTAGACTGATTAAGACGACAGTTGAATGCAAATTCTGCCATGGGCAATACCTCACACCAGTCTTCCTGTCTGGTGGAGGCCAGGCATCTCAGAATCTGCTCCAACGACTGGTTGGTGTGTTCAGTCTGTCCATTGGATTCCGGGTGATAGGCAAAGGAGAATGACAACGTGACCCCCAACTTCATACAAAACGCTCTCCAAAACCTGGCCACAAATTGCACACCCCTGTCCGACACCACGTTCAGGGGCACTCCATGCAATCAAACAATGTGCTGTATAAACAAGTGGGCCAAGGTTTCCGCAAATGGTAACGCAGGTAATGGCACAAAGTGAGCTAGCTTAGAAAATCTATCAACCACTACCCATACCACTGAGTTGCCCTTGGAAGATGGAAGATTAGTGATAAAGTCCATGGACAGGTGTGTCCATGGTTTTTCTGGAATTGGCAAAGGCACCAATTCCCCGGCTGGCCGGACCTGAGAGCTTTTAGAGCGCGCGCACACCCCACAAGAATTTACAAACCTTTTTATATCAGTACTAGTGTTGAGCTTTCCGATACCGCAAGTATCGGGTATCGGCCGATATTTGCCGTATGGGAATTCCGATACCGAGTATCGATACTTTTTTTGTATCGGATACCGGAATCGGAAGTCCAAAATGCAATGAGCCACTTTTGTGGCTCTGATTGGCTGCCGAAATGACGTCATCATGATGCGCTGTCTGTGCGCATCATGATGCGCCGTTAGTTCGGGCCTTCGGGGGGGCTGTGCCGACTGTCCGGGGGTCTGTGCCGGCCTGCCGGTGGTCTGTGCAGACTCCGGGGGTCTGTGCCGTCCTGCCGGGGGGCTGTGCCGGCCTGCCGGTGGTCTGTGCAGGCTCCGGGGGTCTGTGCCGGCCTGCCGGGGGGGCTGTGCCGGCCTGCCGGTGGTCTGTGCAGGCTCCGGGGGGCTGTGCCGGCCTGCCGGGTGGCTGTGCCGGCCTGCCGGTGGTCTGTGCAGGCTCCGGTGGTCTGTGCCGACCTGCCGGGGGGCTGTGCCGGCCTGCCGGTGGTCTATGCAGGCTCCGGGGGTCTGTGCAGGCATCGTCCGATGGGACTACAAGTCCCATCGGGCGATGCCTGCTACCATGACAGTGATTGACACATTAGCCAATGATGGGACAGTAGTAGTCCCATCATCCGGCTAATGTGTTGAATGTAAAAAAAAAAAAAAAAAAATTACATGCTACATACATGCTACATACATACAACATGCATACTACATATATACTACATGTAACATACATACTACATGCAACATGCATACTACATACATACTACATGCAACATGCATACTACATACATGCTACATACTACATGCATGCTACATACATGCTACATACTACATACATGCTACATACATACTACATACATAATACATATATACTACATGCATGCAACATACATACAACATATATACTACATGCATGCAACATGCATACTACATATATACTATATATACTACATGTAACATACATACTACATATATACTACATGCTACATACATGCTACATACTACATACATGCTACATACTACATACATAATACATATATACTACATGCATGCAACATACATACAACATATATACTACATGCATACTACATATATACTATATATACTACATGTAACATACATACTACATATATACTACATGCTACATACATGCAACATACACACTACATGCTACATACATGCAGCATACATACTACATACATGCTACATACATACACACTACATGCTACATACAGTCATGGCCAAAAGTATTGACACCCCTGCAATTCTGTCAGATAATACTCAGTTTCTTCCTGAAAATGATTGCAAACACAAATTCTTTGGTATTATTATCTTCATTTAATTTGTCTTAAATGAAAAAACACAAAAAGAATTGTCCTAAAGCCAAATTAGATATAATTCCACACCAAACATAAAAAAGAGGGTGGACAAAAGTATTGGCACTGTGCGAAAAATCATGTGATGCTTCTCTAATTTGTGTAATTAACAGCACCTGTAAGTTACCTGTGGCACCTAACAGGTGTTGGCAATAACTAAATCACACTTGCAGCCAGTTGACATGGATTAAAGTTGACTCAACCTCTGTCCTGTGTCCTTGTGTGTACCACATTGAGCATGGAGAAAAGAAAGAAGACCAAAGAACTGTCTGAGGACTTGAGAAACCAAATTGTGAGGAAGCATGAGCAATCTCAAGGCTACAAGTCCATCTCCAAAGACCTGAATGTTCCTGTGTCTACCGTGCGCAGTGTCATCAAGAAGTTTAAAGCCCATGGCACTGTGGCTAACCTCCCTAGATGTGGACGGAAAAGAAAAATTGACAAGAGATTTCAATGCAAGATTGTGCGGATGTTGGATAAAGAACCTCCACTAACATCCAAACAAGTTCAAGCTGCCCTGCAGTCCGAGGGTACAATGGTGTCAACCCGTACTATCCGTCGGCATCTGAAAGAAAAGGTACTGTATGGTAGGAGACCCAGGAAGACTCCACTTCTTACCCCAAGACATAAAAAAGCCAGGCTAGAGTTTGCCAAAACTTACCTGAAAAAGCCTAAAACATTTTGGAAGAATGTTCTTTGGTCAGATGAGACAAAAGTAGAGCTTTTAGGGCAAAAGAATCAACATAGAGTTTACAGGAGAAAAAAGAGGCATTCAAAGAAAAGTACATGGTCCCTACAGTCAAACATGGCGGAGGTTCCCTGATGTTTTGGGGTTGCTTTGCTGCCTCTGGCACTGGACTGCTTGACCGTGTGCATGGCATTATGAAGTCAGAAGACTTCCACCAAATTTTGCAGCATAATTTAGGGCCCAGTGTGAGAAAGCTGGGTCTCCCTCAGAGGTCATGGGTCTTCCAGCAGGACAATAACCCAAAACACACTTCAAAAAGCACTAGAAAATGGTTTGAGAGAAAGCACTGGAGACTTCTAAGGTGGCCAGCAATGAGTCCAGACCTGAATCCCATAGAACACCTGTGGAGAGATCTAAAAATGGCAGTTTGGAGAAGGCACCCTTCAAATATCAGGGACCTGGAGTAGTTTGCCAAAGAAGAATGGTCTAAAATTCCAGCAGAGCATTGTAAGAAACTCATTGATGGTTACCGGAAGCGGTTGGTCGCAGTTATTTTGGCTAAAGGTTGTGCAACCAAGTATTAGGCTGAGGGTGCCAATACTTTTGTCCGGCCCATTTTTGGAGTTTTGTGTGAAATGATCAATGTTTTGCTTTTTGCTTCATTCTCTTTTGTGTTTTTTCATTTAAGACAAATTAAATGAAGATAATAATACCAAAGAATTTGTGTTTGCAATCATTTTCAGGAAGAAACTGAATATTATCTGACAGAATTGCAGGGGTGTCAATACTTTTGGCCATGACTGTATATGCAACATACATACTACATACATGCTACATACTACATACATGCTACATACATACTACATATATACCACATGCATGCAACATGCATACTACATATATACTGCATATATACTACATGCATGCAACATACATATATACTACATACAATACATACATATAGACATACAGTACATATAACATAGAGTACATACTCACCGTCACTTGTCACTTTGATCCCCGAAGCCATTGTCCCCTTGAGGAATAAATATCAAAATAAAAAAACACCAATATACTTACCCCGATCCGCAGAAGTCCACGAGGGTCCCACGTCCATCTTGCGTGGAGAACAGCAGCATCGGCTGATGCTACCGTTCTCTACCAGCTCCAGGAATACAATGACGGAAGGTAGGTATCCTTCCGCACTGTATTCCTCCACCACTTTAAGAAAAAAAAAGTCCCTAGTCTCACTTTATGCCATTGCGGTTGTGGTCAGTCCTGAACCGCCTGAATCTTATCAACCTGGGGTTTAACAACACCCCTCCCAATTACATACCCCAAATACCGGGCTTCTTCTAGCCCGATGTGACATTTCTTGGGGTTCGCGGTTAGACCTGCCTCCCACAGGTCGTCAATCACAGCTTGTACTTTCTGGAGATGAGTCTCCCAGTCCAAGCTGTAAATGACAATGTCATCCAAATAGGCCGAAGCGTACCGCCTATGTGGCCTCAAGACTCGATCCATCAGTCTCTGGAAGGTCGCCGGTGCCCCGTGCAGTCCAAACGGCATATACACATACTGAAATAAACCTTCCGGCGTGGCAAATGCCGTCTTTTCTCTGGCAGCCTCAGCCAGAGGGATCTGCCAATACCCCTTTGTTAGATCTAGGGTCGTAATATACCGGGCTTTTCCTAACCGATCTATTAACTCGTCGACCCGGGGCATAGGATAGGCATCAAATTTTGAGACCGCATTCAGTTTCCTGAAGTCATTGCAGAACCGGATGGTGCCGTCCGGTTTAGGAATTAGCACAATCGGGCTGGACCACGCACTGTGCGATTCCTCAATGACTCCTAACTCTAACATTGCCTTCACTTCTCGGGAAACGGCTTCACGGCGCGCTTCCGGGATTCGGTAGGGCTTTACGTGAACTGTGACACCAGGTTCCGTTACGATGTCATGTTTCATTAGCATAGTCTGCCCGGGTTTTTCTGAGAAAAACTTTTGGTTGTGAAGTAGAAACTGCCTGACCTCAGTCTTTTGCCGCTCCGAGAGAGTCTCTGCAACCCGTACCTCCGGTACGGTATGCGAGCAGACAGGACGGGCCAGCTCCGCTGACAAGGCAGACCGATCCTTCCAGGGCTTTATCAGATTTACATGATAAATCTGTTCAGGTTTCCGTTTACCTGCCTGGTATACTTTGTAGTTTACTTCACCAACTCTTTCCTTGATCTCAAAGGGGCCCTACCACTTTGCCAGGAACTTACTGTCCACCGTGGGGACCAGGATCAACACCCTATCTCCGGGTGCAAACGTACGGATCTTGGCGCCCCTATCATAGATTCTTTTTTGGGCTCCTTGAGCCTGTATCATGTGTTCTTTAACGATAGGCATAACAGCCGCAATACGGTCCTGCATTTGTGTGACGTGATCTATCACTGTTTTAAATGGAGTGACCTGACCCTCCCAGGTTTCTTTTGCAACGTCTAACAGTCCGCGAGGACGTCGGGCGTACAATAACTCGAAAGGCGAGAATCCTGTGGAAGACTGGGGTACTTCCCTGATGGCAAAAAGCAAATACGGAAGTAAATAGTCCCAGTTCTTCCCATCCTTGTCTATCACCTTTCTCAGCATCTGCTTCAGTTTTATTGAACCGTTCAACCAACCCGTCTGTTTGAGGGTGATACACGGATGTGCGTAACGGTTCGATTTGTAACAATCGGCAGAGCTCCTTCATTATCCTGGACATAAAGGGGGTCCCCTGGTCGGTGAGTATCTGTTTTGGTATACCGACCCGACTAAACACATGCTCCTTGGCAATCGTCTTGGTGGCCGTGTTACGCAAAGGGATGGCCTCCGGGTAACGAGTGGCATAATCCAAGATGACCAGGATATGTTGGTGTCCACGTGCAGACCGTGGAAGGGGCCCAACTAAATCCATCCCAATTCTCTCAAACGGAACTTCAATAATAGGTAGGGGTACCAAAGGGCTACAGAACCGGGGCTTAGGTGCAGAGGCTTGGCAGTCAGGACAAGACTCACAATATACACGAATATCGTGATGCATGCCTGGCCAAACAAAACAGTGTAATATCCTTTCGGTGGTTTTCTGGACTCCCAGGTGACCTCCCATCACATGTCCGTGGGCCAGGTCCAGCACCTGCCGCCGGTAGGGTTTTGACACGACTAATAGTTGCACCGTTTCTTCCCCCTTTTTCTCTACCTGATAGAGTAAATCATTCTCCAGAACCATGTAAGGATATGCCAGCCTAGAGCCAGGTTCTACGGGTACCCCATTTATCACTTTTACATTTGTCCTAGCCTGAGAAAGGGTAGGATCCTTTATTTGCTCGCTTTGGAAGTCATCTTTCTGAACTTCCAAATCCGGCAAACGGGGAGGTGGACGGCTGTCGGCCTCCTCCTCTTCCCCGGTCTCCTCCGTATCACCCGCCATGACTGAAAACGGGAACGGCAGGTCATTTCCCGCAGACTCTTCCCCAGAGTCTTCCGGGGAGACCTCTTCCAGGGGTTCGGGACCCACACGCGCCCTGGGAGAAGAATCATGTACACTATTACCCGAGGGCATCAACTGATTCTCCCACAATTGCCAGAAGTGGGGAAAATCCCGGCCCAGGATAACATCATGCAATAACGCCGGGACGAGTCCCACTTTATGTTGCACAGACCCATAGGAAGTAGTAATGCATATGACCGTGGTTAGGTACGAACAGGTGTCTCCATTCACACACGTTACAGAAAATTTGTCTGATGGTCCAGTCGGGGCGGACACCAGACTGGCCTTCACCAGAGTCACCACACTTCCCGAGTCTAACAATGCCACCACATTTTTGCCATCAACAGTTAAATCACACAAGTGTTTTTCCACATCCTTTTGACCGGCATTCACACTCACTACCCGTGCAACCATAGACATGCGGTTTTTAGAGTCTGTGACGTCGCACTGCATGGGTTCAGTAGTGACCGGACAGTTCGCAGCAATATGTCCCATCTCTTGGCAGCGGAAACACCTAACGGGCCACTTGCTTAGACCATAGTTCGTTACTCTCGGCCTCGCAGTGCGGGCAGTCCCGTTTTCCTCCCGCACTGTCTTAGGGATTTTTCCATCTCCCCTACTCCCTGGAACAGTCTTACCGGTTCCACGTGGAGATGATGAAGAACGAGGTAGGGTAGCGTCGTCTCGGAGTCCTTCCGCCACGGAGTAACGTTCAACCAGATCCACCAGTTGATCTGCCGTCGTAGGATTTCCATGGCTTACCCACTTCCTCAGGGCTGGCGGTAGAGCTCTCAGGTACTTGTCCATGACGACTCTCTGGATTATCTCTGGCGCTGTCAGCACCTCGGGTTGTAGCCACTTCTTCGTCACGTGGATCAGGTCGAACATCTGTGACCGCGGTGGTTTATCCGGCTGATAAGTCCATTGATGCACTCTCTGTGCACGGACAGCGGTCGTCACTCCCAGCCGGGCCAAGATCTCGGCTTTCAATTTGTCAAAGTCCTGTGCGGCTTCAGGCTCTAAGTCATAATAAGCCTTTTTGGCCTCACCGGAAAGAAACGGGGCAATCAGGCCGGCCCATCGTGCCTTCGGCCATTTTTCTCGCACAGCCGTTCAAACGTGGTCAGGTATGCCTCGACGTCATCTTCGGTCATCTTCTGCCAGTACCGACTCACGTGAATCACTCTCGACTCGGCTTCCAGGTTAAGCTCAGGTAAGCTTGCCAAGAGCTGCGCCACCTGCTGAAGAAGCGAACGATCGGTAACTGTCATGTCCACCAACTCCTTCAGCTGGGCCATCATCACCCGATTAGCTTCTTGCTGGACGGCGGTGGACTGTAGCAGCGCTTTCACCACGTCCTCCATGCTCATGCTTGCAACGTGATGCCCGCGTTCTCCACCACAATGTGATAAAACACTCCGGGATCGCCTTTGCTGGGGTCAAAGGTCACGTGCATTCAGCATGAAACTAAGGCGCAGAGCTGGGAGTCGGGTATAACTGACCCTGGGTCAGGTTTATTAACGGTGAAAGCAATGCAAAAGGAAATAAAACATAAAACAAATCCTTGCCTGTCCGGCACTAACTAAACAATGGACAATAGAGTTGAGCGAAACGGGTCGAAAAATTTCAAAAGTCGCCGACTTTTGGCAAAGTCGGGTTTCATGAAATGAAACCCGACCATAGGATGAGGTCGGCCACGAGGTCGGCGACTTACGCGCCAAAGTCGCGTTTCAAAAGTTTGTTTTGCGCTCTTTTTCAGCCAATCAGGATCCACGGACACTGTGGGCAACATGATGACATAGGCACGGGTCACCACCATCTTTCAGAAGGGCATGCAAGTGATTGGCTTGCTTTGGGGGGCGTCACAGGGGGTATAAAAGGGTGTGCACGCTGACCGCCATGTTACTCATGCTGATCTCAGAATAGGGAGAGCTGCTGCTGCTGCTGATTTTGTAGGGAGAGCGTTAGTCAGGGAAGAAGACACCAAAAACTGCTTCTGCTGCTAGCGATTTTGCCTGTACAACACACCAGTCACTGTGTGTGCACTGCAAGGGGAGGCTATATAGTGGTGTATCAGTGGTGTTGGTTGTTGGGCTGCCTTCTAAGGCTTCCTGACATTCCTGCATTGCTGTTTACCCACTGCTCCGCAAACTGCTTTTTTAAAAGCAATCCCAATTTTTTTTTTGTCCTGCTGAGAAGAAAAAAAAACTGCTTCTGCTGCTAGCGATTTTGCCTGTACAACACACCAGTCACTGTGTGTGCAGTGCAAGGGGAGGCTATATAGTGGTGTATCAGTGGTGTTGGTTGTTGGGCTGCCTTCTAAGGCTTCCTGACATTCCTGCATTGCTGTTTACCCACTGCTCCGCAAACTGCTTTTTTAAAAGCAATCCCAATTTTTTTTTTTTTGTCCTGCTGAGAAGAAAAAAAACTGCTTCTGCTGCTAGCGATTTTGCCTGTACAACACATCAGTCACTGTGTGTGCAGTGCAAGGGGAGGCTATATAGTGGTGTATCAGTGGTGTTGGTTGTTGGGCTGCCTTCTAAGGCTTCCTGACATTCCTGCATTGCTGTTTACCCACTGCTCCGCAAACTGCTTTTTTAAAAGCAATCCCAATTTTTTGTCCTGCTGAGGTACTGAGCGTGCATTTTTTCACACCATACAGCGGTGTACGCTCCTCACACAGTACCGTGTAACGGCTGTTATCACAGCCACAGTGAAGCTATCAGTGTGTCACTCTGTGAGAATAAAACGAGGACATGTTCCGTTCTTACAGACCTGCACTCTAGGGAGATACCTATTCTGCCCAATTCTACATACACCTTGTAGATTGTGATACACTAGCCAATTTCTGCCTGTGACATAGCGCTGTGATATTCAGTGGGCCTCACACAATCCATAAGTGTCCAGTGTCCACAAGTGTGTGCAGAAATTCAAAATCTCCCTTATCCTTTAGTCATTTTGGTCACAGCTGTGCCATCGAGCCTGTGACAGAGCGCTCAGATATCAGTGGGCCTCACACAATCCAAAAGTGTCCAGTGTCCACAAGTGTCTGCTGAAATTCAAAATCTCACTTATCCTCTAGTCACTTTGGTCACAGCTGTGCCATCGAGCCTGTCACATAGCGCTCAGATATTCATTGGGCCTCACACAATCCAAAAGTGTCCAGTGTCTGCTGAAATTCAAAACCTCCCTTATCCTCTAGTCACTTTTGTCACAGCTGTGCCATCGAGCCTGTGACATAGCGCTCAGATATCAGTGGGCCTCACACAATCCAAATGTGTCCAGTGTCCACAAGTGTCTGCTGAAATTCAAAATCTCCCTTATCCTCTAGTCACTTTTGTCACAGCTGTGCCATCGAGCCTGTGACATAGCGCTCAGATATCAGTGGGCCTCACACAATCCAAAAGTGTCCAGTGTCCACAAGTGTCTGCAGAAATTCAAAATCTCCCTTATCCTCTCGTCACTTTTGTCACAGCTGTGCCATCGAGCCTGTCACATAGCGCTCAGATATTCATTGGGCCTCACACAATCCAAAAGTGTCCAGTGTCTGCTGAAATTCAAAATCTCCCTTATCCTCTAGTCACTTTTGTCACAGCTGTGCCATCGAGCCTGTGACATAGCGCTCAGATATCAGTGGGCCTCACACAATCCAAAAGTGTCCAGTGTCCACAAGTGTCTGCAGAAATTCAAAATCTCCCTTATCCTCTCGTCACTTTTGTCACAGCTGTGCCATCGAGCCTGTCACATAGCGCTCAGATATTCATTGGGCCTCACACAATCCAAAAGTATCCAGTGTCCACAAGTGTCTGCTGAAATTCAAAATCTCCCTTATCCTCTAGTCACTTTTGTCACAGCTGTGCCATCGAGCCTGTGACATAGCGCTCAGATATCAGTGGGCCTCACACAATCCAAAAGTGTCCAGTGTCCACAAGTGTCTGCTCAAATTCAAAATCTCCCTTATCCTCTAGTCACTTTTGTCACAGCTGTGCCATCGAGCCTGTGACATAGCGCTCAGATATCAGTGGGCCTCACACAATCCAAAAGTGTCCAGTGTCCACAAGTGTCTGCAGAAATTCAAAATCTCCCTTATCCTCTCGTCACTTTTGTCACAGCTGTGCCATCGAGCCTGTCACATAGCGCTCAGATATTCATTGGGCCTCACACAATCCAAAAGTGTCCAGTGTCCACAAGTGTCTGCAGAAATTCAAAATCTCCCTTATCCTCTCGTCACTTTTGTCACAGCTGTGCCATCGAGCCTGTCACAAAGCGCTCAGATATTCATTGGGCCTCACACAATCCAAAAGTGTCCAGTGTCCACAAGTGTCTGCTGAAATTCAAATCTCACTTATCCTCTACTCACTTTGGTCACAGCTGTGCCATCGCGCCTGTCACATAGCGCTCAGATATTCATTGGGCCTCACACAATCCAAAAGTGTCCAGTGTCCACAAGTGTCTGCAGAAATTCAAAATCTCCCTTATCCTCTAGTCACTTATGTCACAGCTGTGCCATCGAGCCTGTGACATAGCGCTCAGATATCAGTGGGCCTCACACAATCCAAAAGTGTCCAGTGTCCACAAGTGTCTGCTGAAATTCAAAATCTCCCTTATCCTCTAGTCACTTTTGTCACAGCTGTGCCATCGAGCCTGTGACATAGCGCTCAGATATCAGTGGGCCTCACACAATCCAAAAGTGTCCAGTGTCCACAAGTGTCTGCAGAAATTCAAAATCTCCCTTATCCTCTCGTCACTTTTGTCACAGCTGTGCCATCGAGCCTGTCACATAGCGCTCAGATATTCATTGGGCCTCACACAATCCAAAAGTGTCCAGTGTCCACAAGTGTCTGCAGAAATTCAAAATCTCCCTTATCCTCTCGTCACTTTTGTCACAGCTGTGCCATCGAGCCTGTCACATAGCGCTCAGATATTCATTGGGCCTCACACAATCCAAAAGTGTCCAGTGTCCACAAGTGTCTGCAGAAATTCAAAATCTCCCTTATCCTCTCGTCACTTTTGTCACAGCTGTGCCATCGAGCCTGTCACAAAGCGCTCAGATATTCATTGGGCCTCACACAATCCAAAAGTGTCCAGTGTCCACAAGTGTCTGCTGAAATTCAAATCTCACTTATCCTCTACTCACTTTGGTCACAGCTGTGCCATCGCGCCTGTCACATAGCGCTCAGATATTCATTGGGCCTCACACAATCCAAAAGTGTCCAGTGTCCACAAGTGTCTGCAGAAATTCAAAATCTCCCTTATCCTCTAGTCACTTATGTCACAGCTGTGCCATCGAGCCTGTGACATAGCGCTCAGATATCAGTGGGCCTCACACAATCCAAAAGTGTCCAGTGTCCACAAGTGTCTGCTGAAATTCAAAATCTCCCTTATCCTCTAGTCACTTTTGTCACAGCTGTGCCATCGAGCCTGTGACATAGCGCTCAGATATCAGTGGGCCTCACACAATCCAAAAGTGTCCAGTGTCCACAAGTGTCTGCAGAAATTCAAAATCTCCCTTATCCTCTAGTCACTTTTGTCACAGCTGTGCCATCGAGCCTGTCACATAGCGCTCAGCTATTCATTGGGCCTCACACAATCCAAAAGTGTCCAGTGTCCACAAGTGTCTGCAGAAATTCAAAATCTCCCTTATCCTCTCGTCACTTTTGTCACAGCTGTGCCATCGAGCCTGTCACAAAGCGCTCAGATATTCATTGGGCCTCACACAATCCAAAAGTGTCCAGTGTCCACAAGTGTCTGCTGAAATTCAAAATCTCACTTATCCTCTAGTCACTTTTGTCACAGCTGTGCCATCGAGCCTGTCACATAGCGCTCAGATATTCATTGTGCCTCACACAATCCAAAAGTGTCCAGTGTCCACAAGTGTCTGCTGAAATTCAAAATCTCCCTTATCCTCTAGTCACTTTTGTCACAGCTGTGCCATCGAGCCTGTGACATAGCGCTCAGATATCAGTGGGCCTCACACAATCCAAAAGTGTCCAGTGTCCACAAGTGTCTGCAGAAATTCAAAATCTCCCTTATCCTCTCGTCACGTTTGTCACAGCTGTGCCATCGAGCCTGTCACATAGCGCTCATATATTCATTGGGCCTCACACAATCCAAAAGTGTCCAGTGTCCACAAGTGTCTGCAGAAATTCAAAATCTCCCTTATCCTCTCGTCACTTTTGTCACAGCTGTGCCATCGAGCCTGTCACATAGCGCTCAGATATTCATTGGGCCTCACACAATCCAAAAGTGTCCAGTGTCCACAAGTGTCTGCTGAAATTCAAAATCTCCCTTATCCTCTCGTCACTTTTGTCACAGCTGTGCCATCGAGCCTGTGACATAGCGCTCAGATATCAGTGGGCCTCACACAATCCAAAAGTGTCCAGTGTCCACAAGTGTCTGCTGAAATTCAAAATCTCCCTTATCCTCTAGTCACTTTTGTCACAGCTGTGCCATCGAGCCTGTGACATAGCGCTCAGATATCAGTGGGCCTCACACAATCCAAAAGTGTCCAGTGTCCACAAGTGTCTGCAGAAATTCAAAATCTCCCTTATCCTCTCGTCACTTTTGTCACAGCTGTGCCATCGAGCCTGTCACATAGCGCTCAGATATTCATTGGGCCTCACACAATCCAAAAGTGTCCAGTGTCCACAAGTGTCTGCAGAAATTCAAAATCTCCCTTATCCTCTAGTCACTTTTGTCACAGCTGTGCCATCGAGCCTGTCATATAGCGCTCAGATATCAGTGGGCCTCACACAATCCAAAAGTGTCCAGTGTCCACAATGTCTGCTGAAATTCAAAATCTCCCTTATCCTCTCGTCACTTTTGTCACAGCTGTGCCATCGAGCCTGTCACATAGCGCTCAGATATTCATTGGGCCTCACACAATCCAAAAGTGTCCAGTGTCCACAAGTGTCTGCTGAAATTCAAAATCTCCCTTATCCTCTAGTCACTTTGGTCACAGCTGTGCCATCGAGCCTGTCACATAGCGCTCAGATATCAGTGGGCCTCACACAATCCAAAAGTGTCCAGTGTCCACAAGTGTCTGCAGAAATTCAAAATCTCCCATGTCCTATAGACACCTTGTACCTTGTTTTACATTACTATATAGTTTGTTGGATTTTGTCTACATTTCTACCAAAAATGAGGAAGGCTGGTGGAAGAGGCCGTGGGTGGGGGTTGGCAGCTGGTAATGATGGTGTTGGTGGTGGATCTGATGGTAGTGGCAAGAGCAAAATAGGACCGAATGCAGGAGGTGTTGAGCCTGCGTCATCGTCTGGCTACATAAGGCCTCGAACGCTTAGTTTTCTAGGAGTTGGCAGACCGCTTTTAAAGCCAGAGCATCAGGAAAAAGTTTTGTCTTACATTGCTGACTCAGCCTCCAGCTCTATCGCCTCCTCTTCTTCAGTTGTAAAAAGTAAAAGCACTGAGTCGTCATTGGAGGCTCATGTTCATGAACCACACCTTTCCTTGTGTCCTTCACCCCAACCAAGATTGAAGGATGACGCAGGCCATACTACTGATTACTCCATGGAGCTGTTTTCACATACCATGCCTGGATTATCAAGTCAAATGGTGAATTACCCAGGCCAAGATGAATCTGACATGGAGTGCACTGATGCACAGCCGCTGATGGATGATTCTGCTGGTACATTCACTCAGAGCACTACATTGTCCTCGCAGTGTACAGAGCCAGATTCTGACCCTGATGAGATTCAGGTGCCCCTTCCCGCACACTATACCACCATACACGGTGACACAGAGGAAGGTGCACATGACATAGAAGAGGAGGTGATGGATGACCCAGTTGTTGACCCAGATTGGCATCCATTGGGGGAAGAGGGTGCTGCTTCCAATAGCTCAGATGAGGAGCATCCACAGCAGACATCAACATCGCAACAGCTGTTATCTGGCAGGCCCGGAGCACTCCAAAGACAGGTTCCAAACATCAAAAGAGTTGCTGGACAGCTTGTCCAGAGGGTCAAAAGATCACAGTGTGCTAGGTCGCAAAATGTCTGCCAAAGTAGGAAGAGTGCAGTGTGGCACTTTTTTGAACAAAATCCTCGTGATCAGGCCAAGGTTATCTGTAAGAAGTGCGCAAAGACCTTTAGCCGAGGGAAAAATCTGAAAAATTTGAATACCAGTTGCATGCTTAGACATTTAACCAGCATGCACTTGCAAGCGTGGACACAACACCAAACCTCAAGTGCCACATGTGCAACTGATCACAACGAAGGTAGTCAGCAACGCTACATTGTTTCCCCCACTGTAAGCCCACCGGTTAGCACAGCAGCAAATGTTGAGGTGTCGTTGCAAGGCCACAGCAGTCAGGGAATCCCACTGTTATATCAACGAAAGACTGATTCTAGGCCATCAGAAAGAACACCAACTCCATCACCATCATCAACCCTCTCTCAGTCCGCCCTGTCCACCGCTACTTCCACCATATGCAGCTCTCAAGTCCAGCTCACCGTCCCAGACACTATGAGTAGGTCAAGAAAGTACTCTGTCTCTCATCCGCGTACACTGGGTTTGAACACCCACATTGCCAAACTAATCTCGTTTGAGATGATGCCCTTTCGGTTGGTGGAAAGCGCAGCTTTCCGCGAACTCATGGCCTATGCAGTACCACGCTATGACCTACCCAGTCGCCACTTCTTCTCTCGCAAAGCGATCCCAGCCCTCCACCATCATGTGAAAGACCGCATTGTCCATGCACTCAAGCAGTCAGTGAGCGGAAAGGTGCACCTCACAACTGATGCATGGTCCAGTCGGCATGGCCAGGGCCGTTACGTGTCCATCATTGCGCACTGGGTTAATGTGGTGGATGCAGGGTCCACAGGGGACAGCGGTGGTGGGACAGTGCTGCCTACCCACGGTATAGGAAACAGTTGGCTGTAGGCGTTCGACCCTCCTCCTCCTCCTCCTCCAGAAGCGAAAGCTCGTCCACAGAGCGCAGTCGTACGAGCACTCCATCTGCAGCTGCCACTGTTGCACACGAGGTGTCCCCCTATCGAGCAGCTAGTGGAAAGCGCCAGCAGGCAGTGTTGCAGATGATGTGTTTGGGCGACAGACACACCGCCGAGGTGCTGGCCGAGTACTTGAAGCGACAAACTGAGTCATGGCTGGGCAGTGTACATCTTGAGGCAGGCAAGGTAGTTAGTGATAACGGCCGTAATTTTGTGGCAGCCATAGCCCTTTCAAAACTCAGCCACATACCTTGCTTGGCTCACACCTTGAACCTGGTGGTGCAGTGCTTCCTCAAAAATTATCCGGAGTTAACAGCCCTGCTCCAGAAGGTGCGAAGACTGTGCGCGCACATCCGCCGGTCGCCTGTACACTCCGTTCGTATGCAGAAGCTGCAGCGATTGCTCCACTTTCCCAACCACCGCCTCATTATCGACATTGCAACAAGGTGGAACTCCACCCTGCACATGGTGGAGCGGCTGTGCGAGCAGAGGCAGGCCATAATGCATTTGTGGGAGGATACACGGCCAGGCACTTTGAGAGCAGACATGGAGTTGACCGGTGTGCAGTGGTCGAAGCTGAAAGACCTTTGTAAAGTCCTTCAGTGTTTTGAGGAATGCACACGGCTGGTAAGTGCAGACGACGCCATCCTAAGCATGAGCATCCCACTTATGCGTCTGCTCATGCAAACTTTGACGCACCTTAAGGAGCAGGCTTCTGCAGCCAATGTTGATGAGGAGGAAGAGGAGGAGGGAATCCTTGATGACATTCAGCCATTGTCTGCTCAGGGACCTCTCCTGGACGAGGTGGAGGAAGAAGAGGAGGAGGAGGAGGATGATGGGGATGATTACTTAGGGGAGGAGGATGCATCTCGTGGGGCACGTGAAAATGTTGGCGTGGCAAGGTCTGGTACAGGGTTTGTGCGTGACTGGAGGGATGTGGATTTGCCAGAAAGTGCTCCTCCAACCAGCACTCGCAGTGCATCATTGACACCGGGAACATTGGCCCACATGTCAGATTATGCCTTGCAGATCCTAAAAAGGGACCCCCGCATTGCCAAAATGATGAACGATGACGACTACTGGTTGGCCAGCATCCTGGATCCACGCTATAAAGGCAAATTACAAAACATCATGCCACAGGAGAACCTTGACCTAATATTGGCTAATAAACAAGCAACTCTGGTAAATCGGTTGCTTGAGGCATTCCCAGCACACAGCAGCGGTGATGGTTCTCACACGAGCCGTACGGGCCGGAGGCAGCTTGGCAGAGGTGTTCGTGGTGCACACAGCAGAAGTGGCGTTGGAGACAGGGGTTTCATGACAATGTTGTGGACTGATTTTTCAAGTACCGCTCACACAACTGGTAATACTGCATCGATGGAAAGTGACAGGAGACAGCAGTTGTCAACTATGGTTACAAACTACTTTTCCTCCCATATCGATGTTCTCCCACACAGGTCATTCCCCTTTGACTATTGGGCCGCTAAACTGGACACCTGGCCTGAATTGGCCCAATATGCCTTACAGGAGCTCGCTTGCCCAGCTGCAAGTGTGCTATCGGAAAGAGTCTTCAGTGCAGCTGGATCAATCCTGACAGAAAAAAGGACCCGTCTGTCAACCCAAAATGTGGATGATCTAACCTTCATTAAAATGAACCACGCATGGGTTTCCAAGGATTTTGTCCCACCTTCCCCTGATGACACATAAGGTGACAGAAAAATGGCTTGCTTTGGTCCACCTCTTCCTGGGACTTGACCTATTTCACCTTTTGCATCAGCTGAATGTCCAACATCAACATATGCCACTTTCTAAAACTCCCTAACTGTGCTGCCTCCCCCCCCCCATGGCCGGGGTCACCACCTAGCGCACGACACCGTGCGAGTGCCGTTGCCCTGGACAGGTGGGTAGGCCGACTCTTGGGCGCGGGCACTGGCACAGGGTCCTTCATAGTGCAATCAAGTGTCTCTGACGTTGGTGGTGCACACCCGCCGTCAGACACACCGCCGTACTATGAGGGGCCCAGTGCCAGTACCGACGCCCACGAGTGGGCCCCCCTTGCTTGGGCAGGGCCCCAGCATTTGCAATCTTTACCTCTCCCTGCTCCTCCGCTGTGTAGTCTGGGCTGTCAAATCCATACTGTGCCTGACACCGTCTGAGCCTGCCTCCTGATGTATAGACATATATTTTGAATGTGTACGCTATCCATATATGTTATCCGGGGAAACGGTACCCTTTCTAACCTTTGTGCAATCACGTGCAATCCATACTGGGCCTAACACCGTCTGAGCCTGCCTCCTGATGTATAGACATATATTTTGAATGTGTACGCTATCCATACATGTTATCTGGGGATACGGTACCCTTTCTAACCTTTGTGCAATCACGTGCAATCCATACTGGGCCTAACACCGTCTGAGCCTGCCTCCTGATGTATAGACATATATTTTGAATGTGTACGCTATCCATACATGTTATCTGGGGATACGGTACCCTTTCTAACCTTTGTGCAATCACGTGCAATCCATACTGGGCCTAACACCGTCTGAGCCTGCCTCCTGATGTATAGACATATATTTTGAATGTGTACGCTATCTATACATGTTATCCGGGGAAACCGTACCCTTTCTAACCTTTGTGCAATCACGTGCAATCCATACTGGGCCTAACACCGTCTGAGCCTGCCTCCTGATGTATAGACATATATTTTGAATGTGTACGCTATCCATACATGTTATCTGGGGATACGGTACCCTTTCTAACCTTTGTGCAATCACGTGCAATCCATACTGGGCCTAACACCGTCTGAGCCTGCCTCCTGATGTATAGACATATATTTTGAATGTGTACGCTATCCATACATGTTATCTGGGGATACGGTACCCTTTCTAACCTTTGTGCAATCACGTGCAATCCATACTGGGCCTAACACCGTCTGAGCCTGCCTCCTGATGTATAGACATATATTTTGAATGTGTACGCTATCCATACATGTTATCCGGGGAAACGGTACCCTTTCTAACCTTTGTGCAATCACGTGCAATCCATACTGGGCCTAACACCGTCTGAGCCTGCCTCCTGATGTATAGACATATATTTTGAATGTGTACGCTATCCATACATGTTAGCTGGGGATACGGTACCCTTTCTAACCTTTGTGCAATCACGTGCAATCCATACTGGGCCTAACACCGTCTGAGCCTGCCTCCTGATGTATAGACATATATTTTGAATGTGTACGCTATCCATACATGTTATCTGGGGATACGGTACCCTTTCTAACCTTTGTGCAATCACGTGCAATCCATACTGGGCCTAACACCGTCTGAGCCTGCCTCCTGATGTATAGACATATATTTTGAATGTGTACGCTATCCATACATGTTATCCGGGGAAACGGTACCCTTTCTAACCTTTGTGCAATCACGTGCAATCCATACTGGGCCTAACACCGTCTGAGCCTGCCTCCTGATGTATAGACATATATTTTGAATGTGTACGCTATCCATACATGTTATCTGGGGATACGGTACCCTTTCTAACCTTTGTGCAATCACGTGCAATCCATACTGGGCCTAACACCATCTGAGCCTGCCTCCTGATGTATAGACATATATTTTGAATGTGTACGCTATCCATACATGTTATCCGGGGAAACAGTACCCTTTCTAACCTTTGTGCAATCACGTGCAATCCATACTGGGCCTAACACCGTCTGAGCCTGCCTCCTGATGTATAGACTTATATTTTGAATGTGTACGCTATCCATACATGTTATCCGGGGATAAGGTACCCTTTCTAACCTTTGTGCAATCACGTGCAATCCATACTGGGCCTAACACTGTCTGAGCCTGCCTCCTGATGTATAGACATATATTTTGAATGTGTACGCTATCCATACATGTTATCTGGGGATACGGTACCCTTTCTAACCTTTGTGCAATCACGTGCAATCCATACTGGGCCTAACACCGTCTGAGCCTGCCTCCTGATGTATAGACATATATTTTGAATGTGTACGCTATCCATACATGTTATCCGGGGAAACGGTACCCTTTCTAACCTTTGTGCAATCACGTGCAATCCATACTGGGCCTAACACCGTCTGAGCCTGCCTCCTGATGTATAGACATATATTTTGAATGTGTACGCTATCCATACATGTTATCCGGGGAAACGGTTCCCTTTCTAACCTTTGTGCAATCACGTGCAATCCATACTGGGCCTAACACCGTCTGAGCCTGCCTCCTGATGTATAGACATATATTTTGAATGTGTACGCTATTGTTATGTGGGGCTTAGGTCAAAGGAATCTGAAAAACCCGGGCCCCTGCGGAGTCCCTCAAACTAGGGAAAACCCTGTCTGACCCTCAACCCAGGGTTTTTGCTAAAGGTGCAAATGCCTGAGCCTCCAGCCTCTCCTTATCTCCTGCTCAGCCCTAATCTGAACCCTCTACCCTCCACCCAGTGAGTTGTAAAACCTCCAAAGCCCACACGGTAATGACAGACAGGGAGAACTCAAACCACACCGCGCCGCAACCACACAGGACAATACTATAATGTGAACAGGGCAAAACAAAGCACAAATATAGGAAGGCGAAAAGGTAACAACGGATCATACGACACCAGATTTGAATTTCTCTCTCCAACACCTCCTCTCCAGACCGGAACCACTTGGCACAAAACACAAGCTATAATCGGCGACGCCCACAGGCCAGCACGACTATTTAAAGACCGTGGGCGTGACCAAACATCCCACCTGATTTCCAGCTAGATTAAGCCCAGATAACCTGAGTAAAATCAAGCCGGCGCCACTGAGGCTATAGTGGACGGAGATGGAACTACCGCTGCCTGCCGGACGCTGTGGTGTGAACAGCGTCCGACATGACAGTACCCCGTCTTCTACGAGGGACCCCAGGGCCCTCAAGACTCATAGGACCCGGCTTGTCCGGATGGCGGTGGTGAAAAGAACTGACCAGCCGATCCGCATGTATGTCCGAGGCTGGTACCCAAGACCTCTCCTCCGGACCATACCCCCTCCAGTGCACCAAATACTGAAGAGTACGGCGCAGTACTCGAGAGTCCACCACCTTGGAGACTTCAAACTCTAAATCGCCATCCACCATGACTGGAGGTGGCATCGGCATCGTGTCCACAGAGCCTACCACCTTTTTCAATAAAGACCTGTGAAACACGTTGCGTATCTTGTATACCGCAGGAAGCTCCAACCGATAAGCGACCGGGTTAATGATGGCCGCAATCTTAAAAGGGCCAATAAATCTTGGACCCAATTTCAATGATGGAATTTTGAGTTTTATGTTTTTAGTAGCTAACCACACCCAATCACCCATACACAGGTCCGGACCTGGCACGCGTCTAGAGTCAGCCACACATTTGTATCTTGCACTCATGCTCAGCAATCGCTGTTTCACACTCCTCCAGACCGATGATAGTTGAACTCCTAACCGGTCCTCCTCTGGGACGCCCCCAGAGCCCCCCTGACGCAAGGTACAAAATTGAGGATGGTGCCCATAAACACAAAAGAACGGAGACTCTCCCGATGATTCTTGGCGGTGATTATTTAATGCGAACTCGGCCAAGGGAAGGAACGTCGACCACTCCTCTTGGTTGTCAGACACAAAACATCGCAAATACTGCTCCAGATTTTGGTTCATGCGCTCAGTTTGACCATATTACTGCGGATGAAACGCCGACGAATGAGACAACTTGATCCCCAATCGTGAGCAAAAAGCTTTCCAAAACTTTGCCACAAACTGGGTACCCCTATCAGACACTATGTCCGACGGAACTCCGTGCAGTCTGACCACCTCCTGCACAAAGACCTGAGCCAACGTCTTCGCGTTGGGCAAGGAAGGCAACGACACAAAATGCGCCATCTTTGAAAATCGATCAACCACCACCAGGATGACTGTGTTCCCCGCCGAGGCAGGCAAGTCTGTGATAAAGTCCATGGAGATTTCTGTCCATGGCCTACTAGGTATCCCCAGAGGCTGTAGAGTGCCAGCAGGACGGGTTCTGGGCGACTTGGCCCTGGCGCACGTGATGCAAGCTGTCACGTACGAAACCACGTCCTGCCGGATTTTTGGCCACCAGAAGCGGCGCGATACCAGTTCCAAGGTGCCCCTAACCCCTGGATAACCGGCCAGGACCGAGTCGTGGTGTTCCCCCAACACTTTAAGACGAAGATGAAGGGGTACGAACGACTTATTAGCGGGAAGTCCTGGTGGTACCTCCTCCTGGGCCTCGGCAATCTCCGCCTCTACCTCAGTCGTGAGAGCCGAGACCACTACACCTTCCTGGAGGATGGGTACTGGATCTTCCCGAGGTTCTCCCCCCGGAAAACACCTGGACAAGGCATCCGCCTTGGTGTTTTTCGCCCCAGGACGGTAAGTCACCAGAAAGTTAAAACGTGTAAAAAACAATGCCCAGCGAGCCTGCCTGGGAGACAGACGCTTGGCCGACTCCAGATAGAGCAGGTTTTTATGGTCGGTGATGACTGTGACCTGGTGGGCCGCCCCCTCCAAGAAGTGTCGCCATTCCTCAAAAGCCAATTTGATGGCCAACAACTCCCTGTTGCCGATGTCGTAATTCCGTTCGGCCGGCGACAGCTTCTTGGAGAAGTAGGCGCATGGATGCAAATTGCTCAAGGACGAGCCCTGTGACAGTACTGCCCCCACTCCCACCTCAGATGCATCGACCTCCACCGTAAAAGGTTTAGATACGTCCAGTTGCACCAGAATGGGGGCTGAAGCAAAACGGTTCTTCAGAAGCTCAAATGCACGCACCGCATCCTCAGACCAGATAGCGAGATTGGTACCTTTTTTCGTCATGTCCGTGAGCGGTTTGGCTATAGCTGAGAAATTCTTAATAAACTTCCTATAATAGTTAGAATAGTTAGCAAACCCAAGGAACCGCTGGAGCGCTTTTAGATTACCAGGCCGTTCCCATCGCAGCACCGCTTGCACCTTCGCGGCATCCATTTTAAACCCTGCGGCGGACACAATATATCCCAAAAAAGGCAACTCTTGAACAAAAAACATGCATTTTTCAAGCTTAGCATAGAGCTTATTCTCACGGAGCAGCTGTAACACCTGCCTGACATGCTCTAAATGAGTGTCCTGGTCGCTCGAATAAATGAGGATATCATCCAGGTACACAATCACAAATTTCCCCAGCACATGAGCAAATACATCATTTATGAAATGTTGGAACACAGCCGGCGCGGTTGTCAACCCAAATAGCATAACTAGGCTTTCAAAATGACCCTCAGGGGTATTAAATGCCGTCTTCCACTCATCCCCGTGACGGACCTTTATGAGGTTATATGCCCCCCTGAGGTCAAGTTTGGAAAACCACTTCGCACCCGCCACCTGGTTGAACAAATCAGGGATCAGAGGCATCGGGTAGGGATCACGGACCGTAATCTGGTTTAACTCCCGGAAATCCAGACACGGGCGTAACCCCCCATCTTTTTTCTTAATGAAGAAAAACCCCGCTGCTACAGGTGAGGATGAAGGCCGGATGTGCCCTTTACTTAAACTCTCCGCAATGTAATCCTTAAGAGCTTGTCTCTCCGGACCAGAAATACTAAACATCCTCGCCTTAGGCAATTTAGCCCCGGGTTTTAACCTAATCTGACAGTCATAGGCTCGATGTGGAGGTAGTTCTGAGCAACCCCTCTCAGAGAATACGTCCGCAAAATCCAGCAATGCCTCCGGAAGGCTGGACTTCACGGCAGACACACATGTGGCCAAGCAATTTTCCTGGCAGAAACTGCTCCACTGGACTATGTCCTGGGTTCTCCAGTCAATCACCGGGTTGTGCTTAGACAACCATGGGAAACCCAGGACTATTTGTGCTGGGAGATTATTGAGTACCTTACATGTAACCCACTCAGAATGTAGGACCCCAATGTGGAGTTTAACCTCAGCTACAAACTCAGTAATCTCCCCCTGTGGGAGGGGAGCGGCATTAATGGTAACCACGCGAATAGGATGAGGGAGTTTTTCGATCTTGAAACCTGCCATGCGTGCAAACTCCTCATCCATGAGATTGGTGGCTGAACCGCTATCCACAAACACTGATATTGGTAGCTCTCTGCCCGCAATAATAACCCTGGCAGGGAGCATACATTGAGATACCATCATGGAGGATATGCATACGCTCAGTTGGGCCTCCTCCATACCCTCTGAGCTTACCAGTTTTCCGCCGGTGCGACTTTCTTTGGTAGCACCGGACAAGCATTTACATAATTTATCTCTTTTACCACAGTAAAAACATGCTCCATGCTTCCTGAACCCAGGAACGCGACGCTGCACATGCGATACCCCCGCGATTTGCATAGGTTCCGTGGGCTCACCTGCAGCAACCACACTGGCACCCCTGCTTTCCCCCAGAGGCAGCGTCTCCTGCGCCCCTTGACGCAAACGGCGATCAATACGAATAACCAAACTCATGGCAGATTCTAACGATGCAGGAGTCTCATACATCAGGAGGGCCTGCTTAACTCTTTCTGAGACCCTATGAATAAACTGACTCCGCAACGCTGGGTCGTTCCACTGTGTGTCTACTGCCCAACAGCGAAATTCTGAACAATAGTCTTCCGCCATACGTTCCCCCTGACGGAGGGCGCGGATTTTAGATTCCGCCAAAGCCAATCTGTCGGGGTCATCATAAATGAGCCCGAGTGCTGAAAAAACATTCTCAACCGAATGAAGCATAGCAGAGTCGGCTGGTAAGGAAAACGCCCATGCTTGGGGGTCCCCACTCAGTAAAGATAACACCAGACCCACCCGCTGAGCCTCATTACCTGAGGAGACCGGGCGCATGCGAAAGTATAACTTGCATGCCTCCCGAAAGATGACAAATTTGCTGCGTTCCACAGAAAATCGTTCAGGCAGTGGAATCTTAGGCTCTGCACCTGCAGAAGCCGCTTGCACATTAGCTACAACCAGGCCCTGCTGCTGAACTGCCCCCTTCAACTCGGTGACCTGTACGGACAGCGCCACCAACTGGCGGTTAATGGAAGTCATGGAATCCATGGAAAAATGTTGGGCCGATTATAATGTTATGCGGGGCTTAGGTCAAAGGAGACTGACAAACCCGGGCCCCTGCGGAGTCCCTCAAACTAGGGAAAACCCTGTCTGACCCTCAACCCAGGGTTTTTGCTAAAGGTGCAAATGCCTGAGCCTCCAGCCTCTCCTTATCTCCTGCTCAGCCCTAAGCTGAACCCTCCACCCTCCACCCAGTGAGTTGTAAAACCTCCAAAGCCCACACGGTAATGACAGACAGGGAGAACTCAAACCACACCACGCCGCAACCACACAGGACAATACTATAATGTGAACAGGGCAAAACAAAGCACAAATATAGGAAGGCGAAAAGGTAACAACGGATCATACGACACCAGATATGAATTTCTCTCTCCAACACCTCCTCACCAGACCGGAACCACTTGGCACAAAACACAAGCTATAATCGGCGACGCCCACAGGCCAGCACGACTATTTAAAGACCGTGGGCGTGACCAAACATCCCACCTGATTTCCAGCTAGATTAAGCCCAGATAACCTGAGTAAAATCAAGCCGGCGCCACTGAGGCTATAGTGGACGGAGATGGAACTACCGCTGCCTGCCGGACGCTGTGGTGTGAACAGCGTCCGACATGACAGCTATCCATACATGTTATCTGGGGATACGGTACCCTTTCTAACCTTTGTGCAATCACGTGCAATCCATACTGGGCCTAACACCGTCTGAGCCTGCCTCCTGATGTATAGACATATATTTTGAATGTGTACGCTATCCATACATGTTATCCGGGGAAACGGTACCCTTTCTAACCTTTGTGCAATCACATGCAATCCATACTGGGCCTAACACCGTCTGAGCCTGCCTCCTGATGTATAGTCATATATTTTGAATGTGTATGCTATCCACACATGTTATCTGGGGATACGGTACCCTTTCTTACCTTTGTGCAATCACGTGTAATCCATACTGGGCGTGAGAACGGCTGGCGAGCTGTTAAGCAAGCTACAGCACCTGTGGTTTGCACACGTAAGTTTTTCATTTTTTCAGGAATGACGGTTAGGCCTAATTCCGGAACTGCGGTTGACCTGCACTTACTGGGAAATCATTGTTCGCGGGTAATAATTGTAATCAGTGATCCCCATCACTAACGTTGTTCAGCGGGTTATCTGCACCTGTAAGCGACAAACGCTGGCCTTTTCAGTGTAGCGCACATGCAGCCACGGACATGTAAGGGCATGACACACCAGTTATTGGCCAATCTCATGTGCCAGAGCCTCACGTGTCCCTCTAGTAAGCCGGACTTGGACCGCGGGGCATGACGGAGTCTCGTTCGTTAACGGAATTAAGCTTGCAATGTGTGCATCTGTTCTGTAGCTGGCATGGTTGAGGTTTCCCAGGTGGAGTCGAATTTAACCGTAGGCTCCACTCCTGGTGGTGCCCTTCTGGACATTCCTTTAAGGTTCAGCTTTGCAACCATACTGCCCACGTAAAACAAACACTTTGCCTTCATGAACGCTGTTTGGAGGGTCATGACTCGTGGGAATAACGCCGCCCAATCAGTTAACCTGCTAGAGAGATCGTTCGTTGCTCCCAAGCATGACATCACACTCCCTAGGAAGAAGGTAATGCCACTGTGGCGACCGTACTCCTGGGGGCGACACAAGTGCACTGATGCCCAGCCACTGCTCGATGAATCTGCTGGTACATTGACCCAGACCACTACATTCCCCTCGCACGCTACATGACCTGAATCTGACCCTGATGAAACTCAGGTTACCCTTCCCATATACAGTTCCATCTTACACGGTGACAAAGAGGAAGCTGCAGATGAAAGTGCAGGTTCGGCCCACCCGCCATCAGACACACCACCGTACTATCAGGGGCCCTGTGCCAGTGCCGTCGCCAACGAGTGGGCCCCCCCTGCTTGCTCAGGATCACAGCACTTGCAAAGTTGAAATACTGTGCAGTGAGATGGAAGATGGGGACGACGAGGAGTCCAGACTAGTACAGGGATTCCCTAGCGAGGAGACTTATTTGATTGTTTTCAGTGTTGGGACAGCAATTTTTGGGGAGCACTATACTCTGGAGAATGATAGATGGGGCCCACCATACACTGGAACATTCCAAAGGTGGACAACAGACACTGGAGCAGCATTTACAGGGCCCATTATACACTAGAGCATTAGAAATGGGGCCCATTATGTTTGGAGCATTATTTGGGCCCATAAGACAGTGGAGCTTCATCCATGGGGACCAACATATACTGTAGCATTATGTGGAGCTCATCATATACTGTTTCAAACATTATATGGGACCAATGATTCTGTATGGAGAAATAGATGGGCCTCGTCATGAGATGTA
This sequence comes from Dendrobates tinctorius, assembly GCF_039654945.1. Lineage (NCBI taxonomy): Eukaryota > Metazoa > Chordata > Amphibia > Anura > Dendrobatidae > Dendrobates > Dendrobates tinctorius. The sequence goes on along the minus strand of NW_027362054.1, from coordinate 5,965,306 downwards.
AAAAGTGAAGTATTTTTCATTGTACTATACCGCTATTTCTCTGCCGTATCGGAGCATGATGAGTTGTGGTATGTGTTAAAGGGACGCTCTTTCGCCCAGGGCACATGAAAACCTGCAGCCAGCCCTCCCCCCCACAACTTTAGCCAAATAACCCCCATTTTTCAGTGTGTAACTTGTATTATGAAGTTAATTAAGGTTGACAAGCTTAAGTAAGAAGAATTGATGCTTTTGGCATTCAAATGGGCACTGTAGGTGTGTTTCCTGTCCTCTCACTGCCGACTTTTATTCCCCATTGACTTACATTGGGTTTCGTGTTTCGGGACGACCCCAACTTTTCCCTATAATCGGACGATCTTGCTCGACCCGACTTTTGGAAAAGTCGGGTTTCACGAAACGAAACTCGACCATAAAAAAACAAAAGTCGCTCAACTCTAATGGACAACCTAACTACCAACTGGCGGGCTTCTCCCGTCCAGCCAAACCACAGTTGCAGTGGGCACTGCTTCCACTCACGTGTTTCTCTCACACAGACAGGCTCTCTGTGTTCCCAGGCTGAGACACTCACACAACCACCTTGCATCCTTTTATATCCACCTCCCATTATTCATTAGCAAGCAGGTGCAATACTGACCAGACTAGGCCACATAGGAAACGAATCTGGGTGAGATATACCTGCCCTCATCCACTATTCCCACATGATTCTCACAATATTTATTCCTCAAGGGGACAATTGCTTTGGGGATCAAAGTGACAAGTGACGGTGAGTATGTACTCTATGTTATATGTACTGTATGTCTATATGTATGTATTGTATGTAGTATATATGTATGTTGCATGCATGTAGTATATATGCAGTATATATGTAGTATGCATGTTGCATGCATGTGGTATATATGTAGTATGTATGTAGCATGTATGTAGTATGTATGTTGCATGTATGTAGCATGTAGTGTGTATGTATGTAGCATGTATGTAGTATGTATGTTGCATGTATGTAGCATGTAGTGTGTATGTTGCATGTATGTAGCATGTAGTATATACACTCACTGGCCACTTTATTAGGTACACCATGCTAGTAAGGGGTTGGACCCCCTTTTGCCTTCAGAACTGCCTCAATTCTTCGTGGCAGAGATTCAACAAGGTGCTGGAAGCATTCCTCAGAGATTTTGGACCATATTGACATGATGGCATCACACAGTTGGCGCAGATTTGTCGGCTGCACATCCCTGATGCGAATCTCCCGTTCCACCACATCCCAAAGATGCTCTATTGGATTGAGATCTGGTGACTGAGGAGGCCATTTGAGTACAGTAAACTCATTGTCATGTTCAAGAAACCAATCTGAGATGATTCGAGCTTTATGACATGGCGCATTATCCTGCTGAAAGTAGCCATCAGATGTTGGGTACATTGTGGTCATAAAGGGATGGACATGGTCAGCAACAATACTCAGGTAGGCTGTGGCGTTGCAACGATGCTCAATTGGTACCAAGGGGCCCAAAGAGTGCCCAGAAAAAATTCCCCACACCATGACACCACCACCACCAGCCTGAACCGTTGATACAAGGCAGGATGGATCCATGCTTTCATGTTGTTTACGCCAAATTCTGACCCTACCATCCGAATGTCGCAGCAGAAATCGAGACTCATCAGACCAGGCAACGTTTTTCCAATCTTCTACTGTCCAATTTCGATGAGCTTGTGCAAATTGTAGCCTCAGTTTCCTGTTCTTAGCTGAGAGGAGTGGTACCCAGTGTGGTCTTCTGCTGCTGTAGCCCATCTGCCTCAAAGTTCGACGCACTGTGCGTTCAGAGATGCTCTTCTGCCTACCTTGGTTGTAACGGGTGGCAATTTGAGTCACTGTTGCCTTTCTATCAGCTCGAACCAGTCTGCCCATTCTCCTCTGACCTCTGGCATCAACATGGCATTTCCGGCCACAGAACTGCCGCTCACTGGATTTTTTTTCTTTTTCGGACCATTCTCTGTAAACCCTAGAGATGGTTGTGCGTGAAAATCCCAGTAGATCAGCAGTTTCTGAAATTCTCAGACCAGCCCTTCTGGCACCAACAATCATGCCACGTTCAAAGGCACTCAAATCACCTTTCTTCCCCATACTGATGCTCGGTTTGAACTGCAGGAGATTGTCTTGACCATGTCTACATGCCTAAATGCACTGAGTTGCCGCCATGTGATTGGCTGATTAGAAATTAAGTCTTAACACACAGTTGGACAGGTGTACCTAATAAAGTGGCCAGTGAGTGTATGTAGTATGTATGTTACATGTAGTATATATAGTATATATGTAGTATGCATGTTGCATGACTGTAGTATATATGTTGTATGCATGTTGCATGCATGTAGTATATATGTATTATGTAAGTAGTATGTATGTAGCATGTATGTAGTATGTATGTTGCATGTATGTAGCATGTAGTATATATGTAGTAAGTATGTTACATGTAGTATATATGTAGTATGCATGTTGCATGCATGTAGTATATATGTTGTATGTATGTTGCATGCATGTAGTATATATGTATTATGTATGTAGTATGTATGTAGTATGTAGCATGTATGTGGAAAGCATGTAGTATGTAGCATGTATGTAGTATGCATGTTGCATGTAGTATATATGTAGTGTGTATGTTACATATAGTATATATGTAGTATGCATGTTGTATGTATGTAGCATGTAAATTTTTTTTTCTTTTTTTTACATTCAACACATTAGCCGGATGATGGGACTACTACTGTCCCATCATTGGCTAATGTGTCAATCACTGTCATGGTAGCAGGCATCGCCCGATGGGACTTGTAGTCCCATCGGACGATGCCTGCACAGACCCCCGGAGCCTGCACAGCCCACCAGCAGGCCGGCACAGCCCCCCGGCAGGCCGGCACAGACCACCGGAGCCTGCACAGCTCCCCGGCAGGCCGGCACAGCTCCCCGGCAGGCCGGCACAGACCACCGGAGCCTGTACAGCTCCCCGGCAGGCCGGCACAGCTCCCCGGCAGGCCGGCACAGCCCCCCGGCAGGCCGGCACAGCCCCCCGAAAGGCCTGCACAGACCACCGGAGCCTGCACAGACCACCGGAGCCTGCACAGACCACCGGCAGGCCTGCACAGACCCCCCGGCAGGCCGGCACAGCCCCCCGAAAGGCCCGTACAGACCCCAGAGAGGCTGTACAAGGCAAAAATAGGGTTTTTCTTATTCCGATACCGGAAGTCCCATAGACTTGAATGGGACTTCCGGTATCGGAATCGGCGATACCCGATATTTTTTTTAGATCGGCCGTTACCATCCGATACGATACTTTTAAGTATCGGACGGTATCGCTCAACACTAATCAGTACCCATAGAGGGCCACCAAAAACCCGTAGCTACTGCCCCCCGGGTAGCTGCAATACCAGAGTGTGCACTTAACATAGAATCATGAAATTCTTGAAGGAGTGTGAGACGGAATTGTTCGGGTACAAACAATTTACCTGGGGGTTTATTTCCGGGAGCTTGTGCTCGTGCTTCCAGAATCTCTCTCTGTAACTCAGAGGAGATTTCAGCTACAACCACTCCCGGTTGAAGAATGGAGGAAGGAGGTTCGTTAGGGGACACAGAATCAAAATTTCGGGATAAGGCATCTGCCTTTACATTTTTAGACCCTGGTCGGAACGTGATGGTAAAATGAAATCGAGAAAAAAAAAGTGCCCACCGTGCCTGTCTGAGAGTCATTCTCTTAGCTGACTCGATATAAGCCAGGTTTGTATGATCAGTGATGACCGTAATCGGATGAGCGGCCCCCTCCAAAAAATGCCTCCATTCTTCGAAGGCCAATTTAACTGCTAACAATTCCCTGTTACCGACATCATAGTTTCTCTCGGCCGAAGAGAACTTCTTAGAGAAAAAGGCACAGGGTTTGAGGTTAGTCAGGGTAGAGGGGCCCTGTGACAATACTGCCCCCACCCCCACCTCTGAAGCGTCGACCTCAACGATAAAAGGTCTTGACGAATCGGGTTGTACCAACACAGGGGCTGTGGTAAAACACTTCTTTAGTGTAAGAAAGGAATTTTTTGCGGCCACGGACCAATTTTTTACATCTGCCCCTTTAAGAGTGAGGTCCGTCAAGGGTTTCACCACCTGCGAGAACCCTTTAATGAACTTCCTATAATAATTAGCAAAGCCCAGAAATCGCTGCAACCCCTTCAGGTCATGAGGCTGCACCCAATCGGTAATGGCCTGAACCTTCCCTGGATCCATGCGGAATCCCTCCCCGGATACAATTACACCCAGAAAAGACAGTTCTTGCATAAAAAATGAGCACTTCTCCAGCTTAGCATACAAATGGTTCTCCCGGAGTCTCATAAGAACCGTACGTAAATGGTGTAAGTGTGACTGACTGTCCTCAGAGTATATCAAGATGTCTTCCAAGTAGATGACTACATAACGCCCAATCAAGTCAGAAAAAACAACATTAATGAAGTTCTGAAAAACAGCAGGAGCATTAGTGATGCCGAAGGGCATAACCAGGTTTTCAAACAGCCCCTCAGTTGTCAGGAACGCTGTTTTCCATTCGTCCCCCTCCCAGATCCTTATAAGGTTATAAACCCCTCGTAGATCGAGCTTAGTAAACCATTTGGCCCCCGTGAGTTGGTTGCATAGATCAGGAATCAACGGGAGAGGGTACGTGTTCTTAAAAGTAATTTTGTTTAGTTCCTGAAAGTCTAGGCACGGTCGCAACCCACCATCTTTTTTCTTTACAAAGAAAAACCCCGCTGCCATGGGTGAGACCGAGGGCCAAATATGCCTCTTGCAAAGGCTCTCTTTGATGTACTCTTGCATAGCTTGGCGCTCAGGCCCGGACAAATTAAACAAACGAGCCTTGGGTAATTTGGCTCCAGGTACTAAATCGATAGCACAATCAAATGGTCTATGTGGTGGGAGCGCCTCAGCCTCGCTTTCGGAAAATACATCTTCAAAGTCTCTCAGGTACTCCGGAATACCCTCCAGACCGACAGACGACACAGATACAGATCTTATCGGATTGACAAAAGGAACCGGGTTACAACACAGACCATTATTATTACATCCCCATTGGATGATCTCCCCCTTCACCCAATCAATGAGAGGATTGTGATGTTGCAACCAGGGCATCCCCAATACCAGTCCTGCAGGCAGATTATTCATAATAAAACAACTTAACTTCTCCACATGAGTGGAACCCATTTTCATAGAAAAAACTTCAGACATAAAGCAAATTCCATCCCGGGTAAGAGGGGATGAATCAACAGCCACAATTTTAACAGGGTCTTTTAACCTGACTGTCCCTATCTTATTAAGCGTCACAAATTGGGCATCAATCAGAATAATGGAGGAACCAAAGTCAACAAAGGCGGTAGTCATAACAGGACCGCCAGCAAGTTCCAATTCAACCTGGAGCACCATCTTTGTACATGAGAAAAAATGTACCTGGGAGTCTGGACAACCTCCTCGATTGTTGCCCAGACTCAGTTGTTTCTCTGATGGTTTCTCTGAAGAAGGGCAGGAGGGGCAATTCCTTTTCCAATGTCCAGAGGCTCCACTGTAAAAGTATAGTAGGTTGTCTCTACGGTGCCATCTCTCTTTCTCCTTAACCGAGACTGACCCAACCTCCATGGGCTCAGATACCGATGCAGTGTCACACAATTTGGGATACAAGGGAGACTCTTGTTGCATCATTCCTCTAGCACGGAGTCTCCGGTCCATATGGACTGCCTGCATCATGGCATCCTCCAGGGTATCAGGGGGAGGATGTAATGCCAGAGCGTCCTGCAGACGGTCAGACAGGCCCCTGCGGAACAACCCCCTCAGGGCGGCGTCGTTCCAGGATACTTCGGCGGTCCAACGTCTAAACTCTGAGCAGAACCATTCAGCAGAGTGCCTCCCCTGTGTCACACTCATCACCATATCCTCTGCCAGACGCACTCTATCAGGCTCATCATAAATGTGCCCCAGAGCCTCAAAGAACAAATTCACAGACATACGTTCAGGAGCAGAGGAAGAGAGAGAGAAGGCCCATGCCCGTGGAGCCCCCCGAAGTAGAGGAATGACGACCCCCACCCTCTGGAACTCATCCCCGGAGGAGCAGGGCCTCAGGGGGAAAAAAAAGCTTGCATCCTTCTCTGAACGACCTGAACTCCCTTTTATCCCCTGAGAAAGGGTCTGGCAATTTGACCGGAGATTCGGGGGATGCCAATGACACATCTCTATCCCCAGCACTAACAGCCCCCTGCACAGTATCCACCAACTGTTACTGGGTATGAGCCATTGTGCGCTGTTCCACATTAAGTTTGTGGAACATTTGGGTCAGGTGCTTGATCTGATCAGCCAAAGCTTGTATGGGATCCATGAGGATAACACACTTTTTTTTTTCTTCAGAGAAAAAAAAAACTGAAATGGTCAACTATAATGTCAGGAACAATGCACTGCACTTGCTTACTGAGCCAATGCAAGTGTCCTGAGTACAAAAACAGCGCTCAAAGATACCTATGGAGCGAGCAGCAGTGGTGACGATGCATGCTCCAGGACCTGAAGCACGTGACTGCTGGGGGCGTGGCCTAAGCTCCACAGAGCTAGGAGCTGCAGGGAAACTCCTAGAAAGGTAACTACAGGACAATGTTACCAAGGGGCATAGACAGAGACAGAAACCAGATCAAGCCGGGTCAAAGCACGAGATAGCAGGACAGTACCAAAGGGTTAGACAGAGTGAATAGTCAGGACGTAGCAATAGATCAGAAAACCAGAACGGGCAATGGATGGTACAATAGGGACAAACTGCAACGGAGTAACAATAGTCAAGCCAGGAGGTCAGAACCAGAGAAGACAATAGTACCAAAACGAGACACGGAGTACAGAGTGAGGGAACAGGCCGGGTCATACACGGGAATCAAACAAGCAATGCAAAATACACGCACACCAGGGGGGTCGGTCAGACACACAGCCAGAATAACAGTATAGCTGACAGAGAATGCTAGTCTGGAGTGAGTATAAATACCTCTCCCAGATCCAAAGAGAGGCCGGCAAAAGTTAACCCTGTGAGACCAGGACATTAACCATGTCCTAACCATGACAGCCACAGTGACATTGCCTCCCTCTAAGGGGTAAATTCATGCCTGGAGGCAGGCAGGGGGCCCCCATGCCAGATAACATAGATTACATGACAATTCCTGCTGCAGGTCAGAAATGGGAGCTGCCTTATAAATTCTGGCCAGCAGAAGGGGTTAGTGAGTCAGCAAGCAGTCAGCTGTGAGAGAAAACAGGGGAGTTGTCATGGAAACGAGAGCAGCTGAGCAGATGGCAAGACAGTTAAGTCTGTGGCGAAGGATCTTTCTGAAAGATCCAGTCAGTTGAAGACAGGGAGCTGATCTGTGAGGAGGAGAAGGATAATAGCAGAGACAAGAGGCTCCGGGGAAGCTAAAAACTGCGTATAGCAGACCCCAGGGTGAAGCGCTAATAGAGAAAGGGACTCCAGAGTCCTGGGCTGGGCAGAAGCTGTACGTCTTGACCGCCGAATCTGGAAGTACAGGGGACTGCAAGTTCCTGAGCGACACTGAACACCTGAGGGCACGGCAATGGATAAGGAGCCCGGGGCTGACAGGGAAAAAGACAGTACCCATGGAATAGGCTCACGCTGACAGCCATACAGGTTAGAGAAACCATCACGCAATAGAGGGTCGCAGCTTAGTTACAAACAGCAGAGACCCGCACACAAAGCGCAGAAGGAAGGTCCCAAACCCCCACCTGGCAGTGTGGATCCCCTGAATGCCTTCAGGTGAGCTGCACTCAATCCATCAACTGTATGTGGTACCCCGGATTGCAACCACTTGCAAGTAAAAGATAAAGAAACTGCACCTCTCTGTGTCCTTCTCATATTTCTCTGCACCCCAACGTTCACCGACATATCTAAAGGCATATAAGGGAGGCATATCTAAAGAAGAATATAATGCTGTCTGCAGAACCTGCAGAGCACAAATCAGATGATCTAAAGCTGAAAATGAATTGAGGCTTGCAAGAGATGTCAAAAGCAATAATAAAGGATTTTGGGGATATGTCAAAAGTAAAAGATAAGTCAAAGATGCTATAGGATTTTTACAGGATGAAAATGATGAAATGGTAAGACAGGATGTTGAAAAGGCTGAACTTTTACATTCCTATTTTGCATCTGTTTTCTCTCAGAAAGGAAATGTAACGTCAACTGTTATTCACTGTCCTATTAAGGGAATAGAAGAATCCAGGATATCTATAAACAGAAAGATAGTGAGGAAACACTTAGCTAACCTAAATGAATTCAAGTCTCCAGGTCCAGATGAATTACACCCAAGAGTACTGAAGGAGATAGCAGAAGAAATTTTTGAACCCCTCTCCATAATCTTTGAAAATTCTTGGAGAACAGGAGAAGTGCCAGAAGACTGGAGAAGAGCAAATGTTGTTCCTATCTTCAAAAAGGGGAAGAAGGTGGACCCAGGCAACTATAGGCCGGTGAGTCTGACTTCTATACCAGGAAAGATCTTTGAACAAATTATTAAACAACATGTATGTCAATACCTGGATAAGAATGAAGTGATTAAACAGAGTCAGCATGGGTTTGTAACTAATAAGTCATGTCAGACTAACTTAATTTCCTTCTATGACGGTATCACTGATTGGGTGGATCAAGGAAATGCTGTAGATATAGTATATCTTGACTTCAGCAAAGCATTTGACAAAGTCTCTCATACAATCCTTATTGAAAAAATGACTAAGTATGGAAAGGACAAGGCAACTGTTAGGTGGATTCATAACTGGCTTAGTGATCGGACCCAAAGAGTGGTCGTAAATGGCTGCACATCCAGTTGGAAGAATGTCTCAAGTGGGGTACCACAGGGCTCTGTCCTGGGCCCTGTATTGTTCAACATCTTTATCAACGATTTAGATGAAGGACTTGAGGGTAAACTGATTAAATTTGCTGATGACACAAAGCTAGGAGGGATAGCTAATACTAGAGAAGAGAGAGAGAGGATTCAAAAAGATTTAAATAAACTGGAGAAGTGGGCAGCAACTAACAGAATGGTTTTTAACAGGGAGAAATGCAAAGTACTACATCTGGGCAATAAAAATGAAAAAAGCATATACAGAATGGGAGGAATAGGGCTAAGTGACAGCACATGTGAAAAAGACTTGGGTATAATAATAGATCACAGACTGAATATGAGTCAACAGTGTGATGCAGCAGCAAAAAAGGCAAATGCAATTCTAGGATGTATTAACAGAAGCATACAGTCTAGATCACGTGAAGTCATTATTTCCCTCTACTCCTCTTTGGTCAGACCTCATCTGGAATATTGTGTCCAGTTTTGGGCACCACATTTTAAAAAAGACATCAACAAACTGGAGCAAGTTCAGAAAAGAGTGAGCAGAATGGTGACCGGTCTGCAAACCCTGTCTTATGAGGAAAGGTTGCAGGATTTGGGAATGTTTAGTTTGCAAAAGAGAAGACTGAGAGGAGACTTAATAGCTGTCTACAAATATCTAAAGGGCTGTCACATTGTAGAAGGATCAACTTTATTCTCATTTGCACAAGGAAAGACTAGAAGCAATGGGATGAAACTGAATGGGAGGAGACACAGATTAGATATTAGAAAAAACTTTTTGACAGTTAGAGTGATCAATGAGTGGAACAGGCTGCCACGAGAAGTGGTGAGTTCTCCTTCAATGGAAGTCTTCAAACAGAGGCTGGACAGACATCTGACTGGGATGATTTAGAGAATCCTGCTTTGAGCAGGGGGTTGGACCAGATGGCACAGGAGGTCCCTTCCAACTCTACGATTCTATGATTCTATGATTCTATGATTCTATGACATCTGAACTATTAATCAAATATATTTGCTCTGGGGCCCCCGCTCTACCTTTGGGGAGCTGAACGATCTTGGCTGCATCACCATCAGCCCCAGGGGACCAAAAGCCGCAGCGTCGGCAATCAATTGCCGAACACCACGGGTGGTGTCACACTTAAATACCACACAACTTTCTCCTATTTTATTACTGGACGCCTCAGGGCCAAGCACCGGGTCACCGCCGCCGCGACATCCCCCATTGAAGTCAACGGGCCTGGTACCGAGTACCCCAAGGCCCTGCAGGGCGCTCCAGTTCCCTCTGCATATAGTGAGGGTATGAGTTTGGTGACACAGGAGGACGCCTCTGTTGTCGGTTCCTCAAAGAGTTCACCATCCTTTGGTTAACGCATGCGTGAAAATAAACGTTCAGGTCGAGATCTGTGTGTGAATGAGTACGTGTGGGTGTCCACCAAAAACATCAGGTGAAAGTACACATCTGGGACCTGGAGTTCTAGGGTGATTGGTCTGCATTCGGTGTCAGCCTTTCTCAGTCCGGGGACTTTCCAGCTGGAGTTATCCCCAGTAATGCACGTACACAACGTATTCCACAGGTCGGCGCTCTGGCAATTGGTTGCGCCTCCAGAACCTACATTATTGTCATCTCCATTGGGCTGCGTTTGCCATAAACCTGAGGATCAGGTGACTGCAGAAGTGAATCCTGGTGGATCAAGGCATCCTCACTGTATGTCATTTCCGATGAGGTCCAGTTTTGAAGGCCCAGAGCCCCTTCGTTGAAAGGGGAGAACTGTCACGATCCATTTTTGGATTCGTGGCAGCTCTGGTTCCACTTTAATTAAAATGTAGCTTTTTTCATTTCAGGCCAGCAGGGGTTAATGTCAGTTTTCATTGCTGGCAGCATACTGCTGCTGAGTTGCTAGGTCAGCTGATGTGGGTGGTGACCACTCTCACCATCCTTTATATAGTCACCTGATGCATCAGCTGACTGTTGGTGATAGAGTTATTTTATGGAGACCAGCTCTCTGGTGTCAGCGCTGTATCAGCTACTTCTGGAGTTGGTGGTTCTGTTTCCCTGTCCTCTGAGGTGTGCAGTTTGGCAGCAGAGTCTGGAAGCTAAGTGTTGTGTTTTTACCTTGTCTATCTCATGCTGGTTACCACCCGCTGTATTGTACCATCTGAAGTGGTGAAGCTAGCGCCCTTGCCGACCAGTGTACTAGCCAGGGCAGTGCGATGTGACAGTGAGGGACAAGGTTCATGACGGCGGTGGGGGGAGGATCCACCTAGGGCATTAGGGAAGTGCAGGGACAGGCTCTGGTTGGAGCTCAGGAGGTTTGCCATCCCTCATTCCCTATTGGTAGCACCTTCCTCTATCACATAAAGTTTCTGAGATAGAAATATTTTTGTTATTACATTATTTTTTCATTTTCAATGTATGTGGTTTTTCCTTTGTTGTTCCCATTTCTTTGCTTGTCTTACTTAATTATGAATTTTATTACAGGGACAACATCAGTAAAGGTTTTAGTGAGTTATTGGGAAGGAGTATTAACATTACAGTCAACCAATGACTGCTTTTTGGAAAGTCACGATATGGGAAGGAGCTAACTGTTGGTGATGGCAGCAAGAACTGGTATGTGAGACTCTGACAGGAGACAGGCCTCTACAGGGATCTGAGCCCTGCCACAGGGAGTTAGAAGGCAAGGCAGCGGACAGCCGCCATTGTGAGAAAATTTTCACTGCATTTCTGGGAGGGCAAGTCGCCTCAGAGGGAAGAAAACAGCTCAGCAACTGAGGTGTAACTGAGTGAGGGTCTCCACAAAGAGAGAACCTAGAAGCAGCCAATATCGCACTGAGAAACTGCCTGTCTGCAAATGTTCATCTATAAGGAATAGGCTGACCCGTTTACCTCACAACTGTATATAGTTATCTACCAGATTACCTTCAGTAAAATCAGTTGTAAATACAAGCTGCCTCTGTCATTGCATTTTTTTTTAGTTTGTCACCACCATTGAATTGAACTGAACTTACTCTACTGTTTGATCTGATTTAAAGGAGAAAAATGCCCCGACAGTGTATCAATCATCCAAACAGATTCTGCTATGTATATGGTTCTTTTAGACCAAAAGGCCAAGTACGTTCAATCACTCATGATATTAAAAAGATGTACCAAATGTACTTTCAGTGTCTACTTGGTGATCAAGACAAAAGCTGGGCCCCTCATGTTATATGCTCAAGTTGTTCAAATGGTCTGCATTACTAGTTGAATATTAGGAAAGTGGCTATACCATTTGTTGTTCCCATGATTTGGAAAAAACCCAAAAATCAGTGTGATGACTGGTATTTTTGTTTTGTCAAACCGAAGGGCTTTTCTACAAAGAACAAACATAAGATTAATAACCCTGAACTTGAATCTGCTATTAGGCCAGTTTCATATGATGGTACCTTGCCAATTCCTGTACCACAGTTATCTGGATTGGATGAAAATGAAGTAGAATATGAGGACTATGGAGTTGAAGCTCCTGGCGAAGACATGAAGACCTCAAGCCAAGATGAGTATGCACCTGATGGAGCAGCCAAACAGCCAGAATGCTTTACTCATCATGAATTAAATGATCTCATCAGAGACTTTTCGTTGTCAAAAGATAAAGCTGAACCTCTTGCATCTAGTTTGAAACAGAAGAATCTTCTTCATGATGATGTCAAAGTGTGTTATTACTGAAACAGAAGTAACACTTTAACACATATTTTCACAGTTGATGGACCAATGGTGTACTGTAACAATGTGAATGGCCTCTTTGAAGAACCAAATCAAGAATATTTTGTTGCAGATTGGCAATTGTTTATTGACTCATCCCAGGCAAGTTTGAAAGCAGTGTTGCTTCACAATGGAAATATGAAACCATCAATCCCTATTGCTCGCTCATGTCATCTAAAGGAAAGTTATGAAAATCTGTCAGTTGTTTTGGATGCTATACAATATAAGCATCATCAATGGAATATCTGTGGAGGTTTGAAAGTGATTGGTCTGCTAATGGGAATGCAAGGAGGTTTCTCAAAATATTGTTGCTTCTTGTGTTTATGGGACAGTAGAAATACAGTAGAGCATTATGTTAAGCATGATTGGGGACAGAGAAACATCTTTGTTCCAGGTAGAGACAATGTTCAGCATAATCCTTTAGTTGCTCCAACAAAACTCTTTCTTCCTCCACTACATATAAAGTTGGGATTGATTTAAAAACTTTGTGAAAGCCATGGCAAAGACAAATTCACAAGGGTTCCAGTACATTTCACGGAAATTCTCCAGCATTTCAACAGCAAAACTGAAGGAAGGGGTTTTTGTTGGTCCTCAGATCAGAGAGCTTATGAGAGATGATGTGTTTGAAGGAACTCTACATGATAAGGAATTGAGATCTTGGAAAATGCTTCAAGTGGATCTGTGGAAACTTCTTAGGAAAACAAAAATCTCCAGAATATGTTGAATGTGTTGAGGAACTGCTAAATGCATACCACTGTCTTGGATGTCGCATGTATTTGAAAATGCTCTTTTTGCCTTCACATTTAGACATTTAGATTTCTTTCCTCAAAGTCTTGGGAATGTAAGGGATGAACAAGGCAAGCGGTTGCACCAGGACATTAAAGTAATGGAACACCGCTACAAGGGTTTTTGGAATGACTCAATGATGGCAGATTACTGTTGGATGTTATATAGGGACAACCCTGAAAAATCGTATCAACGACAGTCTAATGTCAAGCACTTTTAATTTCTGCTCATATTTTGGTTTCTATTTTGCATGTGAAATTATTTTGGTTCAATAAAAACTGTTTTCTAAGGTGAAGCATTTTTTCTGATATGTAGATTACTGTTTTTTTAATGTCGCCAGTATATTTCCTATACCTTATAATAATGATGCTGCTCCATGGAAACTATTCGTGCTACAGAAAAACTATATACATGTATGAAATCAAGACAAAAATATGATTCAGAAAAGTATAAAGTCACCTGCAATGATTACAAAAAATATTTTTTGTAGACCTGTGTTATAGCACAGGCGCTGGCTGATGAATATGCTCAGCCTTGCCTGCTCCTGATGCTATCAGGGGCCACATACTTAGGATGATGAGAGTTGTACTCTTATCAGCCGATGCCTGGGAATGGCGGTAACCTTTTTACCTCTGGTCACAGCTGCTCGCTCACATGCTGTCATCTTACAGCGTGGGAACCACAGTTCTCTGACTGGCAGTAGTGATCTTACCGCCGATCAGAGCCTGTGTTTGACGTGTTGTTAGCGCAGATGACAGCGAGGCAAACAACGGATGTCCGAGCCCACCATTCCTCTGAATGAGGTATGGGTCCTGGTTCAGGTTAGGTTATGTTTTGCTCCCCGAACGAAACCTTTTTTTAAATGATCAACAGAACCCACCAAACCCGAACAACCACGGGCTTGCCGATCACTACTTATGTGTCTTGTTCAGTAGTGGTCGGGCTTCAGGTTCTCTTACTTTGACCATGTCTTTGATCCCTGAACACCTTGTACTTATGTGTACTCCTGCAGTTGTGGAACAGGGCAGCACTGGAGCATAATAGGCTCCGTGTCACATCACATTTCTTTGGCAGCTAGTGTGTGCCTTTTTTTTCTACACACATTTTTTTCAACTCTGTTGACTATTTGCAAGAAAACCTTCTATGGTTCTGTCATCACGCCCCAATATCTTAGCAATTTTAAGAGCGCTAAATCGCTATGTAAGACTTTTAACAATATTTGTCTTTTCAAGATCAGTTACATTTGTTTTTTTGGCCCATTTTCCCTGAGGAAAACAGGCTGCCTAATAATTCTTTACACCTTGATAAAGGGTGTTGAATCCTTGGTCCCCACCCTCATTCATTGCACAAATACACATCACCTGATATGTTTCAACCAATAAGAGCTTGCAGTTGGAAAATATGCACAAAAATTATATGGTCAAAATGTTCACTTGACTAAAAATTGTGCACACAGTGTAAATAAAGTCCATAAGGTAAGGTATCTGTTAGCCAATGACAATTTCTTCCTATCAATTTCAATGTCATGTAATTCAAAAACTTCTTGACTACCTGGATTGTATTTGTAAAAAAAAAACAAGCAAAGGCACAGAATCTTGGCTGAAACGAATTGTTCAGAGTTGTTCCACTGATAGATATGGACCACAGATGGTTATTTTCTAGGGTGATTGCGTCTTATTTTTATTTTGTTTATTTTGGATCTATGCTCCAATCCCTGAGGCAAAAAAGGAGGTTTGGAAAAGCCAACCTAACTGGAAGGGCTTCCATATTATTTTTTGTGTGTATCCAAGTTAAACTGCACCACATTAGCCGGGTTCTGTAAATTAATTTGCACATTATCACTGCCCACAATGTACTGCTCCAGGAAATGTTCCTCCTCTTGTCCTTTTTGCTTCCCACACTGCAATTACTTTTGAATTCTGAAGTAGTACCCTGTAAATAAAGTAGTACAGATTGGATGGACTTTGTACTTCACTGGCCACTGCAATGCACTGAAAGATTGTGACAAACCAGATTATCACCCACTGTAAAAGTGCAATATAAAGCTGGAGTCACACATAGCGACTTACCAGCGATCCCGACAACGATATCAACGTGTCAGGATCGCTGGTAAGTCGCTATGTGATCGCTGGTGAGCTGTCAAGCAGACAGCTTCACCAGCGATTAGCACAGCGATGCCGAGCGCCCGGCATCACTGTGTTCGTTAGCGCTGATGCCATATCCCTGTAAAAAAATAGAATTAAAATAAAAAATATTGTTATTCTCACCTTCCGACGTCCCGCGCAGCCATCCTGCCTCTCTCCACGCTCCGGTCCCAGTAATCCTTTGCGAGAATGACCGCGAGAATGTCACGGTCTCGTGGCAGTGCGACATCTTGCGGTCATTCGTGCAAAGGATCACTGGGACCGAGAGCGTGGAGAGAGGCAGGATGGCTGCGCGGGACGTCGGAAGGTGAGAATAACAATATTTTTTTACTTTTTTTTATTATTTTTGATAGCTGGTCTCCTACCTGTCACATGCAGTGATGCGTGCTGGCCAGCGGGAGACCAGCGACGAAAAATATGTCCAGAGGTTTCTTGCAGCGATCAGCGATACCAGCAGGGGGGCCGGTCGCTGATCGCTGTCACACACAGCGATCTCGCTGGTGAGATCGCTGTTGTGTCACAAAAGTTGTGACTCAGCAGCGATCTCGCTAGCGAGATTGCTATGTGTGACTCCCGCTTAAGTATCAGTAAATTGGTAAATAAAAGCATTATATCAGCATGAAGGTTGACAATAAATTCTACAGCTTCTATAGGAAAACAAAATGCACAAAATATACAAAATATAAATATAAAAGTGATATTAACTATCTGCTTGACTGCAAAAAGGATTCCTACTGTACGGTTGTCTTTGTGCATATTTAGACATTCCTTATAAACCTTTATTTACGCACAGATCTTTTGCTGAGGTTATTCACTCACAGATGTTCTTTCCTCTGTGGAGGATGTAATCTAATTTTCCCACTGAAAAGGAATTGAGAATTTCATGAGCAGCCACTTAACCTGCCAGCATGGTCTAAGGTAGGAGGGAAGCAGGATGCCAGAGGAAAATTAGAAAATAGATAAATCTTATATGAAAGGTGACTTGGTCCGAATTAAACCAATGACCCCACTGCTGCTGGAAGTCAATGCAAATCACCAAGCTCTAACCAATTGAATGGACTTTAATTGTTGCAAATGAAGTAGTGAGATCACAAAGCAAGTCAAGATTCTCCAATTTCCTTAATGGGATATTTATTTTTGTAAATTTAGTTCAGACTTCCGTTGTTATCATTATTCTCCCAAGGACTGTCTTCTAATTACTGGCTGCAGTACTCCCAGTCTAATGCCATCATAATGATTGTACCTTGTTAGTTCAAGGATCCCTTAATCACAGCATAGTCATACAAGTTATTTTATATCTGTAAACTCAATTACCGGTAATTAAGTTTTGCACAATAGTCATTTTGGACTGAATGGCATCCTTTAATAGATTGCATATGTGATTTTTATGTATTTTGATTATGAGAGAGGTAATTAGTGTCTTCTCTAGTAAAAAGCATCCTCTTTAAAAAAATCACGTAACATCAATGTAAAAAAAGTAATTGAGTAAATCATTTAGTTTTTGCTATACCCTAAAGGAAACCTGTCATGTAAAATAGCGCTACTATTTTGCAGACATGAGGTTAATCTGCAGATTAGTAGTGTTCTGAAAACATGCGAAACCTGACTCTGAGAGCCCCTCTATCGGGTGGAAATTAACTTTATTCCCCCTGTAACATGCAGCTTCCATTCAGTGCATAGAGAACGGTGGCTTTAATTGAACTCCTGCCAGTGATTGACAGCTGACCCTAATGATGAGTGTGCTGTCAGTCAGTGCCTGGGGCGTGGTTACATACGATGCTCTCTATACACAGAGAAGTGACTGAAGCCATGCTTGCAACATCCCTATGACTGAAAAAAGGAGGCTACCGGGGGAATAAAGTTGTTTCCTCACCACAGCAGGATTCTCAATGCTGATGCTGCGTGGTGTCCGAATGCTATTAACCAGCAGACTAATCCTACATCTGCAGGTTAATAGCATTGTTTTACATGGCAGGTTGCCAAGGCCAGGATGAGGGGTAGGCAGGGTAGGCACCTGCCTAAGTGCTAACTCTGGCGTAACCAAGGAGGGCTCAATTTGAAAAACAAATTGCTGAATGCCAGCGACCTCCCGACACATTCCTTCTTCGGCAGCAGGTATTCAGCCCAGTGACAGGCAGGGCGCAGGCACACTGGAGAAGTGTCAGTCACTGACACTGAACCAAGAGAGAGAAATTGGAAAGGAGACAAAGCGCAAATAGGGTCTTATCTTGGTACCAATATAGAAGGCTAGGCATGATTGTGCTCACCTGGATGGGTTGTGTGCACACAACCACTTATAAGGCTTAAGGCTGCTGGAGACCGATGAGGAGATAAATGCATAGAACTGGAGAAACAAATGGATTATTCTGCGTTGCCGTGCAGACAAAATGAAGGATGCCTATCCAATTTCATTTGGCTTTATTCGTCACTGCATTTCGAAGTATATAACTTCTTCATCAGGACAAATCATGATCATGGTTTGTCCTGATGAAGAAGTTATATACTTTGAAATGCTTTGACCAATTAAACTACCTGAAATTGGATTGGCATCCTTCATCTTGTCTGCACGGCGAAGTAGAATGTTCCATTTGTTTCTCCAGTTCTAGTCACTGACACTACTCACCCCTCTCTCTACCTGTGCCCCAGCCATCACTCCCCCTCCCTGCACTCATTTGTATACGCGCAGAGGCGTATCTAGGCTTTCTGGCACCCGGGGCAAGAATTCGGTTCGGCGCCCCCCCCCCCGCCCAAGTTCATATGCGACTTGAACACTTAGCCATGTACCTGCGAGCTGCTCCTCCTAATGCTCTCAATGTTCAGTAAAAAACTGAGAGAAGCAGGATGAGAAGCTCGTTGTCACAGGACCATACCTATGAAAATCGCATATGAGTGAAGTGTCCATGTGATGACTACTGGAACCTGCAGAGCTGAATCCTGACATTGCAGCTTCTGAATTCTCACAACGAATGCACTGCACACTTTTAGGATTCTCCCTTGCCGATGTACAGTCATGTCAGCACAAGTATGTGATTTATATACTTCTGGCCACATTCCGACTAGACGTGCCCGGCCTCGCTCCGTTCATTTTCATTGAGTGAGGCCACGCATGTCTAGTCAGCATGTGACTGCATGTATGTAAATTACCGGCACAAGAGAATCCTGACAGCGTTCAGTGAGCACTGTGAGAATTCAGAAGTCTGCAGTCACCTAGAATGACTGCAGACTCAGCACAAACCTGGACAACCCCTATAATGTTCCTAACAAATAAAAACATGAGAATTAGTCAGTATCACAAATAACATTTACATCCAAGTACCTTATAGATGACGTCGTCTCTGCAGTCGGTCTCCTTTTCTTCTAGACCCCATGATGAGTTTTCTCATCCACATCTCGTCTCTGTAGACGTCCATCTTCTCCGGTCTTCTGCAGCAAATCTCCACACGATGCCCTTAAAGATAGAAGTGTCATTATAATGCTCCTAAATAAAAATATCTGCAATATACTGTCTCCTCACACTATTCCCCTCTAGCATCCCACCTGTTCACCATACTGTCTCCTCATATATTTACCCCCTCACTCTCTATTCTGTCTGCTCACACATATCCCTGACTCCCTATACGGTGTCCATCCACATACATTAACCCATTCGCTCCCCATACTGTCTGCACCAATCCCCCATACTGTTTCCTCATACATACTCTTTATTTTGTGTCCTCAAATCTCCCCACACATTAAATCCCCCCATCCCCAATCCCCCACACACATTAAGTACCCCCATCCCCATTCCAAATCCCCCCCACACATTAAATAACCCCCCATCCCCACTCCAAATCCCCCCACACATTAACCCAATCCCCACTCATTAACCCCCATCAGCACTCCAAATCCCCCCACCCCCACTCCAAATACCCCCACACATTAACCCCCATCCCCACTCATTAATGCCCCCACACATTAACCCCCATCCCCATTCATTAACCCCCGCACACATTAACCCAATCCCCACTCATTAACCCCCATCACATTAAATAACCCCCATCTCCACTCCAAATCCCCCCACACATTAACCCCATGGCATCCCCACTCATTAACCCCCACACACATTAACCCCCATCCCCACTCTAAATACCCCCACACATTAACCGCCATCCCCTCTACAAATCCCCCCCATCTCCACTCATTAACTCCCCCTCATCTCCCATCTTTGGTGGTTCTTCAGCTCCACAGAGGAGCACACTTACCACCAGCGTTTGCTTTGGGCGCCGGGGAGTGACGTCAGCAGCGTGATCACATGACCTGATCACGCTGCTGACGTCGCTCTGGCTCGGCGGTCAGAGCTTCAATTGTACTGGCGTCTGTATAGACGCCAGTACAATTGTTCCCTGGGAGCCGGCACGCGCACTTTCTCTGCACCAGCTGTCAGTTTGACAGCTGACACAGAGAACCGCCGACTCTCAGGCCGGGGGGGCGGCAGAACGCAGCCGCCAAGGAGGACACTGCGGACCGCTGCATTAGGCGGCTCGACTGCGCCCCCTGCTGGCTGCGCCCGGGGCAAATGCCCCGGCTGCCCCCCCCTAGATACGCCCCTGTATACGCGTCTATCAGACGCGAATACAATTGATGTCAACTCCACCCAGGGCAGGATCAGAGTAGCTGTCATCAGGAACTCCAGCAAGATGCAGGCTAGTTCCGGCCTGTGCCTTGTTGTAGAGGGTGCATGTAAGGTGCATCAGATGACACGATGCAGTGACATCATTACGCTGAAAAGCACCCACTGCTATCCAGGTGTAAGGGGGTGACAGGGACTGTCACGTGCCTTCTCTCCTGAAAGACAACATTTACAAAATGGTTCTGACATGTTATTTTATTGTATTTTTGTGCCTGTGGTAGGTAATATGTGAAAGTGCATAGAACTGTATAAGAGCTAATGTGGATATTATAATGTAACTAATATATAATGTGCAGTGGATAGGGAAAGCAGAGAGTTAGGTTTAGGACATAAGGTAGAGTGTAGAGCTTAGAGGTTAGATTAAGAAACAGAAATATGCGGTGCTGGGCTTATTAGTTAAATAGGAGAAAGGTTACTTTTACCCAGCAACAGACTGCTGGGGCAGACAGAGTAACTTAGGATTCAGTTAATGTGTTTTGGACCAGTCCAGAATGAGAGAGCGTTGGGTCAATTGAAAAGAGAAATTATTTCCTGGTATAGGCAGTTGGAGTGGAGAGGTTCAAGTGGGAAGTTTATGTGCAGGCTACAGTGGGCACTACCAGTACATATCGTTCGGGTAGTATGAAGTCCAGAGATAAGAGAATATTTCAAGGTTCGTTTTGGATTACTATCGCCGAATCTGCAATATTCGCCGATTTATTCATCGAATATTCGCCGTACATAGAAAAACATGATTGAAGTCAATGGGAGGCAAAAACAAATGCATATATAACACCTTCAAACGTTCCCAAAAGCTGCTAAAACACATCAAATTAGGGGCAGACACCAGGAAAGTGGCCTCAATTGACTCACAGTTCAAGTTTGGTGTAGGCCTGCTCTGCTGGGAGCCCTCCTGATACCATATGCAACAGCTCAACCTGCTTTGCTGCTCAGCCACACAAGTGGCACAATTATCAGTTTTGTAGACTTCTATTGTCAGAAAAATGTAAGGATAGTAACACATGTAGTTGACTCAAAGGTAGTGGAGGCATGACGGTCTCAGAGGCCAACTGCTACAGGAAACACACATTAAGGACACCCAACCAGGAGTCTTCAAATTTAAAATAATAAGAAGCAGACCCCATCAAAGTGGCATCAATTTCACCACAGTAGAAATAGTATAATAGGGACGGACACCTCTTCTACTACACCCAATCCAGAAGATATAGACCCAACAGGGAGTGTTCATATTTCCAACAATTAGTGACAGACAACACCAAAGTGGCATCAATTTCACTAGAGTAAAAATAGTATTATGGGGAGCGACATCTCTTCCAATACAGGTAACCCAGCAGATGGAGACCCAACCAGGAGTGTTCACATTTCCAAACTTTAGTGGCAAACACCACCAAAGTTCCGTCAATTTCACCACAGTAGAAATAGTATAATAGGGACAGACACATCTTCCACTATAGCCAACCCTGCAGATGGACACCCATCCAGGAGTGTACACATTTCTAACAATTAGTGGCAGACACCACCAAAGTGGCATCAATTTCACCAGAGTATAAATAATATAATGGAGAGCATCATCTCTTATACTACAGCCAACCCAGCAGAATGAGAAATACAGTCAGGCCTCTCCACATTTTCAATAATTAGTGGCAGACACCACCAAAGTGGCATCAATTTCACAAGAGCAGAAATAGTATAATAGGGACGAACACATCTTCCACTACAGCCAAATCAGCAGATGGACACCCAACCAGGAGTGTACACATTTCCAAAAATTAGTTGCAGACACCAACAGAGTGACAGCATTTTCACTAGAGTAGAAATAGTATAGTGGGGAGCAATATATTTTCCACAACAGCCAACCTGCGACACTAGTTACTTCTCATGGCCAAGCCAAGAGTCAGAATTATCAAGGCGTCAAAGGTCAGAGGCCAGGAGGATGCATCATAAACAGAAGGAAGAGACAAAAGCGTGATCAGGTAACATTCTGAGGTCAAAATACCAGGATGATAACAGATCACAGCAGAAGCGGTTAAACAGTTGGATGGTCAGAATGAAATCCAAGGTCAGGCAGCAAATGATCAAGTATACAGAACTCAAGGCACAGGGAGCACAAACCTCACTTGTTGAATGTACATCTGACAGAGATCTGGGAAAAGCAGCTCAGTTAAATAGCATTTCAATCACCTGGGATAGTGAACACATCGAGACAGCCGACGCCTCCCAGTCACACATTGGATAGTAAAGTTGTCAATCAGCACACTGACAACTCAGCACACCCCTGTACCAGATTTAATGACCAAGCTGTCAATCAAAGTACTGACAGCTTCAGCATGCCAGCATGATTGGATGGTCGAGCTGTCAGTAACTGCATCCCAGACACACTGAGGGGTGGAATGATGACACAACTCAGCAGATGGACACCTAACCAGGAGTCTTTAAAGTTTCAAAAAATGAGGGCCTGACACGGCCAATGTGGCATCAATTTCACAAGAGTAGAAACAGTATAATAGTGACTCGCATGTCTTCCACTTATTGAGCGCCTTTGCCGGCTGACGCAGTGTTTTCTTTGACTGGTCTCCCTGAGGTCAGTGATTGTTTTGTGATGTTGGTATACTAGGCATTGCTCCCACCTAGCCAGAATCCTACTCCACACTGATGAGGGGCAACACCCCGAAACAGCTGTCTGTGGATGGATACCTGGCCTTGGTATTTCCCTTGTCATATCTGTAAACTCGTAAAAAGCTGAATATTGACTTAAAGGGGCACTTAATATGGTGGTAATGGTGGTTTCCGAAAGGAGCCACCCCTTGGCTGGGTCCTTCCCTGGAGGAAGATCTGGCTAGTCTCGTGTTTGAGACTCTTAAATGAGGCTCCACGGACTTTATTTGTATATTCGTATTTCCCAGGGAGCATTGCACCTAGGATTTCACTGATTGAGCACCTTTGCCGGCTGCCGCAGTGTTTTCTTTGACTGGTCTCCCTGAGGTCAGTGATTGTTTCGTGATGTTTGTATACTAGGCATGCATTGCTCCCACCTAGCCAGAATCCTACTCCACACTGATGAGGGGCAACACCCCGAAACAGCTGTCTGTGGATGGATACCTGACCTTGGTATTTCCCTTGTCATATCTGTAAACTTGTAAAGAGCTGGATATTGACTTAAAGGGCCACTTAATATGGTGGTAATGGTGGTTTCCGAAAGGAGCCACCCCTTGGCTGGGTCTTCCCTGGAGGAAGATCTGGCTAGTCTCGTGTTTGAGACTCTTAAATGAGGCTCCACAGACTTTATTTGTATATTCGTATTTCCCAGGGAGCATTGCACCTAGGATTTCACTGATTGAGCGCCTTTGCCGGCTGCCGCAGTGTTTTCTTTGACTGGTCTCCCTGAGGTCAGCGATTGTTTCGTGATGTTGGTATACTAGGCATTGCTCCCACCTAGCCAGAATCCTACTCCACACTCCACACTGATGAGGGGCAACACCCCGAAACAGCTGTCTGTGGATGGATACCTGGCCTTGGTATTTCCCTTGTCATATCTGTAAACTCGTAAAGAGCTGGATATTGACTTAAAGGGACACTTAATATGGTGTTAATGGTGGTTTCCGAAAGGAGCCACCCCTTGGCTGGGTCC
This sequence comes from Dendrobates tinctorius, assembly GCF_039654945.1. Lineage (NCBI taxonomy): Eukaryota > Metazoa > Chordata > Amphibia > Anura > Dendrobatidae > Dendrobates > Dendrobates tinctorius. The sequence continues at coordinate 5,941,466 of NW_027362054.1, read as the reverse complement.
TTCCCTGGAGGAAGATCTGGCTAGTCCTGTGTTTAAGACTCTTAAATGAGGCTCCACGGACTTTATTTGTATATACTATAGCCAGCCCAGCAGATGGAGACCCAATCAGGAGTTTTATATTTCAAAAAATTAGGACCTGACACCACCTAAGTGGCATCAATGTCAAGAGAGTAGAAATAATATAATAGGGACCGACATGTCTTCCACTACAGCAAACCCAGCAGATGGAGACCAACTGTTAATGTTCAAATCTCCCCATATTTGTGTTAACATCTGCAGCAGCAACAGCAGGCACAGAAGCCACACTAAAGATATCACTGCAATTACGCAAGATCAATGCAGCACACTAAAAACTTCATCATCGCCTTGTCTGTAGAGTCTGTGATTGGGGTGCAAAAGTCCTTGGAGATCCATGACTTGTTCATCTTGATGAAAGTTAGGCAGTATACACTTTCAAGGGACAGCCGACTGCGCTAATCTGTCAGGACACCACCAGTAGCACTGAAGATACTTTCTGAGAGAATCCTGGCTACCAGGCATGATAAAACCTCCAAGGCGAGCTCAGGTCACTCATGCATTTTTGAAAACGAAAATGTGAAAGAATCCAAACCCTCCCTGATGGTACTCATTTTCAGTTCTAGATAGTCCTGTAGCATCCTCTCCATTCATTCACCACGTGTCAGACTTGGATTCTGTTGTGCTGGTGCATGTGCTGGTCTAAAAAATGTGTCCAAGGCCTCACAGAAATTGCTGCTGACACTGATGCCAATGTTTTGTCATTGACGAATTGATGTGCCAGAGTTTGGAAGTCTAGAACTGCGAGCACACTGTGTGCTTCACTGCTGTCTTGGGGAAAACCTCTCTTAAGGTTATGTAAAAGCGTGTTTTGATACTCCAGCATTTGCGGGTCCCTTTCCAGGGCGGTAAGCATTTGGCAAAATTTTGTCTTAGAACATGGGTCTAACAGAGTGGCAACCCAGTAGTCAGAACTATTTTGAATCATAACTATACAGGGATCATGTTGCAGATAGTGCAGCAAGAAGTTACTCATATATCGGGCTCTTCCATGAGTTCCAAGCCCATGGTGTGCTGGTGGCTGGGTAACACTGATGCTTGTTTCCTCTGTCTCCTCCCGCCAACCACGTACAACAGAGAGGGGATGATTATCCTCTTCATCTACTGACAGTTGCTCCCCCATTCCCTCTTCCTCCTCCATTTGTTCCTCGGGTCTTGAACCTTCACCAACAGTTTGTTTGTTGTCACAAACCCCCCACGATAGCAGCAATACACCTTCCCTTGGCATCTGCATGTGTGACGACAGTCTGGATCTTTGAAACAATGTTATCCTTCCGCATTGTCCTCTGCTTCCTCCTCTTCCTCTGGGACCACTACCTTCTCCTGCAGGCTATTCAATGTCTGCTCCAGAATATAGATGACTGGAATAGTGATGCTGATGATGGCATTGTCTGTGCTAACCATCTTACTAGCCATTTCAAAATTGTGCAGAAGGGTGCAGAGGTCCTTAATCCATAAACGTGATATGCACCACGTCCGTACGGCATTGTCCCAGGCTATACGACATGACATACTACGTCACAGCTCATTGCTGCTACCACAGTTGCTGCAACATGTGCAGAGTGGAATTCCACCATGTCGGCACATCGCATATCAACCTGTTACCTGGCATGGACAAACACCTCCATATTGATGCAAGTTGATGACCTGAGGTGTGCGAACGGCGGAAGTGAGCACAATGCTTCCGTGGTTTCAGTAGCAGCCAACCAGGTCAGGAGTCAGGATAGTGGTGGGGAAAACGCTGTACCACCAGATTGAGGACGTGAGCCATGCAAGGCATGTGTGTGAGCTTGCCTCGGTGTAAGGCCGCCACCATTTTCGCACAGTTACTGGACACGGCCTTCCTTGGATGCAGGTTCAGGGGAGACAGCCATTGCTCAAACTCATCCTGGAGAGCTGTCTACAACTTGTGTACAGAGGTGGTGGGGATTTGCTCTGCAATGTTGGAGCGACTGTCTTATTAAGGCAGAGGTTGAGGGCGTAGGTGGAGGCCCTAGAGGAGGAGGCAAAAGCAGTGGAGAAAGTGTGAAATATAGATGTTTGTCCCGCAAGTCTTGGGAACTCCAAAACTTGTGGAGCAGCACCTTCCCTGCCTGCCCAAACAGCCACCAGAGTCACCCAGTGCCCCGTCAGTGAGATGTAACGCCCTTGACCATGCTTACTTGTTCAAGTGTCTGTGGTGAAATGCACCCTGGCAGACAGAGTCTCCATGAACCCTTACTTATAGCGCAAGTAAACACCATTTCACACTGAGATTTCCCCTACTGTAGAATGTTAGTAACAGAAGACTTTTTTGGTGTGAATGAGGCCTGCATAACATAGACTAGATGCTCCAAACAATTTCAAACTGAGGTCTCTCCAACTGTATGACATTAGTAACAGAAGAAAGAATTGTTTGAGTGTGGATGAGGCCTGTATGACAAAGAAGATATGCTCCAAACCATTTCAAAATGAGGTGTGTTCACTCATTAAAGGTGTGTCAGTTGTGCTCACTGACGTTGGTGATATTACTGTTGGTCTTTTCCAACCATCCGGGGTGAAGCAAGGAGCTGAGGAGGTCCAGGGCAGCTCAGTCAGAGTCCTGGAGTGGCAGCTATGGTGTCAGCGAGGAGTTCTTGTAAAGCATGGTGGAGTGGCAGCTATGGTGTCAGTGAAGAATTCTTGCAAAGCTTGGTGGAGTGGAAGCTATGGTGTAGAGCTGCACTCAGTTTGCTGGACTCCTACTGGAAAGCTGCACTCAGGTGCTGGACTCGGTTGCTGGACAGTTGCACTCAGGTGCTGGACTCTGTAGCTGGACAGCTGCACTCAGGTGCTAGACTCTGTTGCTCCAAGGCGGCACTCGGGTGCTGGACACTGTTGCTGTAAAGCTGCACCCAGGTGTTGGACACGTGGGAGGAAGATGCACTCAGGTGTTGGACTCTGTTGCCAGGAGCAAGTGCATCAGAGCAAAGCTAAGTGTTTCCCTTTTTGTCACTTTTCCTCATGTTGGTGTTAGTACAGCGGTGGGACCAGTGCCTGCACCACCCAGCTCCCTAGTAAGGAATAGGTGTAGGTTGTGCTAGGGTGACAGGTATTCAGATCGGCGACAGGTGAGGAGCCTGTATAGGGAACTGTTAGTTGTCTGGTTTCTGCATCTGCTCTGCAGGAATCCAGAGCCTCACATTCTACGGTCTCCTGCTGCCCATCTACTGCAGAGAAGATTACTCTGCAGCAGACCGCTCCAGAGACTAAGTTCCTCTGTGCTCCTTCTGAGCATGCTCATGAGACGATCTCCCATTGGAGTTCAGGAATCATGTGCTCAGGTCCTGCTCCAGATCTCATTGGTCCATCTCGGAGATCTGGAAGCTTCTGGAAGGTCCCGGCTACTATAAAAAGCGCGCATGGCGGTTGCGCCATGCGCTAGTATAGACAATACGTGCTATGTGTGAATGGTGACGGATGTATTATTCTGGTGACTGACTCATTTAAAACCCCTTCCCTCTGATAATACACATGTGGTTAGGGAATTAGTTTAGTAGTCAGCGCCAGTCAGTGGCAAGCCATACGCCACGGTGCATACCGCACCGCTACACTAGCATCCGATAGTGTTATGCCTCACGGCACTGTCGTACAGCGGCAGTAGTTACCGCCGCGCTGCAGTTAGCAGCACTTAAAAGGCGTCCACGGTAGCAACGACGCACGTGCGGTAGGTCAAGACGGGCACTGACCTCTGCCTTGGGCCGTGTCCTGTGACCGTATACCGTATGTGCAAGCCAGCTGAGACCTGTGAAGCTAACAGGCTCGACGTTTATGCTTTACTTATACTAAAGCGCCTCTGTGTGTTTAACAGAGTCCGCTCTGCGCACCTCAGGTGACGTTTAACCCGAGCGCAGTATACCGCCATATAGCGAGTCTGCCATTACTCAGCAGCGGTTGTTACACCTACTGCACGGTGGACACCGGGCGGCGAACGCACTTCCTATTATTTATATTTAGTGCGTTCCGCCATCCCTAACAGGGAACATTAGGAGTGTTAGGGACACTGACTCAGGGGAGTGCAGGAGGTCTCCACGTCCCCCGTTCCCTATCGCAGGGCCCACCGTTGTACATGTTTCCCTATCCCCTGTGTCTGGTTGTATACCTGCGGGCCGTGTCACACTGGACAATTACACGTGCCGCATCCTGTTGTATTAGTTACCGGCCTGCTGGCCGTGTCACACAGGACGGGGCACGTGACACCAGCATGGAATATAGCCCCCCAGAATGGTATAATACAGCCCATCATGGTATAATACAGCCCGGCATGGTATATAGCCCACCCAGAATGGTATAATACAGCCCAGCAAGGTATAATACAGCCCACCATGGTATATAGCCCCCCCAGAATGGTATAATACAGCCCAGCAAGGTATATTACAGCCCAGCATGGTATATATCCCATCCAGAATGGTATAATACAGCCCAGCACGTTATAATACAGCCCATCATGGTATATAGCCCCCCCCAGAATGGTATAATACAGCCCACCATGGTATAATACAACCCACCATGTTATAATACAGCCCACCATGGTATACAGGCTGTATACCATGCTGGGCTGTATACCAGGTTGGGCTGTATAATACAGCCCAGCCTGGTATAATACAGCCCAGCATCGTATACAGCCCAGCATGGTATAATACAGCCCAGCATGGTATATAGCCCCCCCAGCATGGTATAATACAGCCCAGCATGGTATATAGCCCCCCAGAATGGTATAATACAGCCCAGCAATGACTAATACAGCCCAGCATGGTATAATACAGACCAGCATAGTATACAGCCCACCATGGTATAATACAGCCCAGCATGGTATAATATAGCCCAGCATGGTATATAGCCCCCCAGAATAGTATAATACAGCCCAGCATGGTCTAATACAGCCCAGCAAGGTATATAGCCCCCCCAGAATGGTATAATACAGCCCAGCACGGTATAATACAGCCCAGCATGGTATATAGCCCCCCCAGAATGGTATAATACAGCCCAGCACGGTATAATACAGCCCAGCATGGTATATAGCCCCCCAGAACGGTATAATAAAGGCCAGCAAGGTATAATACAGCACAACATGGTATATAGCCCCCCCAGAATGGTATAATACAGCCCAGCAAGGTATAATACAGCCCAGCATGGTATATAGCCCCCCCAGAATGGTATAATACAGCCCAGCATGGTATAATACAGCCCAGCATGGTATATAGCCCCCCCAGAATGGTGTAATACAGCGCAGCATGGTATAATACAGCCCAGCATGATATATAGCCCCCCCAGCATGGTATGATACAGCCGAGCATGGTATAATACAGCCCAGCATGGTATATAACCCCCCCACCATGGTATAATACAGTCCAGCATGGTATAATACAGCCCAGCATGGTATATAGCCCCCCCAGAATGGTATAATACAGCCCAGCATGGTCTAATACAGCCCAGCATGGTATATACCCCCCAGAATGGTATAATACAGCCCAGCTTGGTATATAGCCCCCATAGAATGGTATAATACAGCCCAGCAAGGTATAATACAGACCAGCATGGTATATAGCCCCCCCAGAATGGTATAATACAGCCCAGCAAGGTATAATACAGCCCAGCATGGTATATAGCCCTCCCCAGAATGGTATAATACAGCCCAGCACGGTATAATACAGCCCAGCATGGTATATTGCCCCCCCCAGAATGGTGTAATACAGCCCAGCATGGTATAATACAGCCTAGCATGGTATATAGCCCCCGGCATGGTATGATACAGCCGAGCATGGTATATTACAGCCCAGCATGGTACATAGCCTGCCCAGAATGGTGTTATACAGCCCAGCATGGTATAATATGGCCCAGCATTGTATATAGCCCCCGTCCAGCATGGTATGATACAGCCGAGCATGGTATAATACAGCCCAGCATGATATATAGCCCCCCCAGAATGGTGTAATACAGTCCAGCATGGTATATAACCCCCCAGCATGGTATGATACAGCCGGGCATGGTATATAGTCCCCCCAGAGTGACTCCACAGTCCAGTACTCACACTGATTTAAAAAATAAAAAAACAAATATTCCTCACCTTCTCCTCGTGCCTGTGCTGCTGGCTGCTCCTGTCTCCTCCTGTCCTGTCTGGCACACACTGAGAGCGCGATGATGCCATCATGCCCCCGATGTGTCAGAGGCAGAGCGAGGAATGATGGGAGAGGGAGCGTCAGCTGACGCTCTCTCCTCCATCACTGCCTCCTTCAATGCGGCGGCGAGAGTCGGCGCTGGGGGCAGGCGGGCCCCCCTGCCTCACAGGGGCCCCATAGCAGCTGTGTGATGTGCCGCTGGCTGGGGGGCCTCTGGAGGAGTGGGGGCCCTAGGCAGCTGCCTGGTCTGCCTGCCCCTAACGCCGGCCCTGGCTATGCAGACACCTGAATTTCACCGCCACTAAATGACAAGATGATAAATGGCATGCTGAATCACGTTAGCAACTGTCCCCCCAACTTTTGATTTGACTAAGCTACAGCTCTACACATAGAACAATTTCACTACCACAAAATTACTACGTGGGATATGGTGGGCTATATCACATTTAGCAACAGAACAATTTTGTTTTTAAAATCTGCATGAGCTGTGCAGATAGTTGAATTTCACTACCAATAAATGACAAGGTGAGATATGGCATGCTGAATCACGGTAGCAACTGCCTAGTAATTTTTTTTCCTGGCCAACAGCTCAATTCACAGAACAATGTCACCACCAATAAATTACACGGTAACATATGTCTTGCTGTTTCACATTTAGCAACTGAAAAAATAAACTTTAGAAAGGTCTACTCGTGCATGGAGCACAATAAAAGCAGTGCACAACACATTTCTATGAAATGTGCCCTGCTGCCTCTGTGAGCCTCGGTAATGGCTTAAAAAAAATTGCTGGAAGGTCAATTTCACAGCCACACGGGACACTAGCTATATGTCATAGGTGTGTTAGATGCTGCAGCCAGTCGCTCTGCATCTGGCTGCAGAACGTCTCTGCGTTTGGCATTGCAGAAACCTCCTTAATCCTTCTGACTCTTGGACCCAGCGGCAACCTCCGTCCGGCTCTAGTTGACATACCTGGTGTTAGGAACGGTGGAACGCGCTAAATAATAATAAAGTGCGTTTGCCGCTCGGGGTCCACCGTGCAGTAGGTGATATAACCGCTGCTAAGTGGTGGCAGGAGCAATATGGCGGAAATGCGCACAGGGTTAAACTTCACCCAGGTGCGCAGAGCAATCTCAGTTAATTCACAGAGATGCCAAATAAGTACAAACACAAAAGACTGAGCCTGTTGAGGTCTCAGTACTCAGTAAAAACGCACACACGGTATCAGGTCACAGGAGTAGCCCAAGACAGCAGCACTACGTCCGTCTAGACCTACCATGTGCTGAGCGTTGCAACTGCGGACGCAAAGGGGCTGCTACTGCAGCGCGACGTTCACACTGCCGCTAAACGACAAGGCTAAGACGCAAGCGCAATGTCGGACGCTAGCAGCTGTGGATGTTGCAGCAGAGGAGCGCTGGCGCTGATTCTAACTCAGTCCCTAACCACATACGTAATATCAGAGGGAAGGGGTTTTTTAATGAGTCATTCACCAGAATCATACATCCGTCCTCATATACACAGCAGCATGTAAGTCTATACTAGCGCATGGCGGAACAGCCATGCGCGCCTTTTATAGCAGCCGGGACCTTCCGCAAGCTTCCAGATCTCTGAGATGGACCAATGAGATCTGGAGCGGGACCTGAGCACATGACTCCTGATCTCCAATGGGAGATCGTCCCATGAGCATAATCAGTAGGAGGACAGAAGGACTTAGCCTCAAGAGAGATTTGCTGCACGGCAATCTCCTCTGCAATCTCCTCTGTAGTAGATAAACAGCAGGAGACTGCAGAATGTGAGGGTCTGGATCCCTGCGAAGTAAATGCAGAAATCCGACGCCTAACACCTGGACCTGTGTATTGCTAAATTCCCAGTCTTCTGCAGAGAGTCGCCGGTGATATTCATATTTGTCCTTTGTGAAGGCTTGGAGCTATAGCAATTGGCTATCTTCCTCTCTGGTGCTATTGGAGGACATCTAGTGTTACGCCTCTGAGCCTGCTCAAGATAAGTGTTCCCTTTGTTCTTCTCCCCTCTCTGTCTTTAGGTGTAGTTTGTACTGACTAGTGCTTACCCAGCCCTCTCCCTAACCAGGGCCTATCGCTAAGGTCAGGCAGGGATTAGGTGCTGCTCGTCAATACGTGCAGGACCTATATAGGGAAATTTAGGGCAGACAGGGTGATATTAGAGCTGCCTAGAGGTCTCCACTCCCCTCTTCTAGGCAAGCTAAATGTTTCTTACTGGGTTCATTTTTGTTGCAATTTCCATCCAGGGGTCAGAAATGGTCCTAGCAGACCATAGACACACTTGGCCGTGGATTTTATTACTGACCTACTGGTATCTGCAGGCAAGACTGTGGTTTGGTGGTTGTAGATAGCTTCAGTAAAATGGTTCACTTCATTGCATAACTGGATCGCCCTCACCCAGGGCGGCGGTGTACTCGGAGCCGGGCCTGGTGGATTTCAATGGGAGTTTTCACGGTAGCTGTGACCCGGTCCTTGGCCCTGGGCGTCCATTGTAAAAAGGGGGAAAATGTTGAGTGTGCGGATGATGCTTAAAGTTTATTAGTGAATGATTCGTGATGCCACCTGTGGTGTTCGACAATGAAGGTGTTAAGCCGATGCTGCAGACAGATCTTCTGGGACTGATGGTGTGGTGCAGCAATGATGTTGTGGCCCTCCACAGGTAAGGCAGTAGTCCCAGGGCAGTGTAGGTGAAGAGATAGGGAGGAGACGTAGATGGTGCGGTGTCAGGCACAGCGATGTAGCAGTGCTGAGTATGTTGGTGCAGGAATAAGTGGAGGACACCAGGGCATGTAGTTCCAAAGCTTTACTCACAGTCTTTTGTGCATACAGGTGCCCGCATCCATGCTGTGTCCTCCAGGTCAGGGGCTCAGCCAACCACCAGGCAAGATGAAGTACTCCGTTCCAACACTCCGCAAACATAAGTGCCTTTTCTGAACGTCTCCCTTTTGCGCCTATAGTGAAGTGTTATGATTGAGTCACCATAGGAGGCAAAAACAGAAATGCTAGCTAAATCCAGAAAACCAGAGAAGTTGGCAGCTATCGGATTGCAGACCCCTGAACCTATCAACACAACTAGTAGTAGCCGTGGGGGGTTCCTACGATGCCCTAGACCCCTCGATTACAGCCAGAGAATTAAATAGGCCTACAGAAAGAAAGGGGAAATCTAAACTGCCCCAGAGCAGACCCCAAAGCAAAAGGCAGCCCCCAACATATAATGACGGTGAAGCAAGATGAAAACACTAACACAGACAAAAAGATAGACTGAGCAAAGACGGGGCCCAAGCTAACTAGATAGGAAAGAACAGGAAGGCTGCTGTCTGCAATCCGTGAAAAACCCTATGAAAATAAGAGCCAACAGACTGACAGTGAAAAAGGCCCTGAAGACGCTAGGCTTCAAAAAAGCTATGTCAGTACTCAGGAATATTCTGAAGACAGAGCAACAGGCAAAAGGAGATTCAGCTCACCTCAGCAGGGAATGGCAGAATCCAGAAAAGCAAGGAAAACAAAAACAAAACACAAATGCTAACAGGCAAAGCAAAAAACTTAGCTTTAGAGGAGCAGGAATCAGACTGGTGCCCTAGAAGTCCACAGAGAAATCACCCGCAGGCCAGAAGGGCATCGGCAGCCTTATATCCAGTCATTAACTCCACTCAGCCAGTCATCATCATCAGCCCCAGGTGTTTGACAATCAGGCTCACTACCTTTCTTCACCAGAAGAGGGAGTTCCTCGGGCCTCAGTAGTGAAGGGGAAAATGAACTCACAACAGTACCTCCCCCTTGAGGAGGGGTCACCGAAACCTCAACCACGCCACCAGGGCGATCAGGGTGAGCCCGATGAAAGGCACGCACCAATCTTTTGGCATGAATATCAGAGGCAGAGACCCAGGAATTATCCTCCTGACCATAACCCTTCCAATTAACCAAATACTGGAGTCTCCGTCTAGCCAAACGGGAATCCAGTATTTTCTCTACCTCATATTCGATGTTACCTTCAACCAATACAGGGTCTGGAGGTGCCACCCCAGGAACAACTGGTTCAACAAACCTCTTCAACAAGGACTTATGGAGCACATTATGGATTTTAAATTTGACAGGAAGAGCCAAACGAAAAGAGACCGGATTAATGATCTCCAAAATCTTGTAAGGTCCAATAAATCTAGGCTTAAACTTAGGAGAAGCCACCTTCATAGCAATATTTTTTGATGATAACCACACCATATCACCAATCTTAAACTGGGGACCAATGGTCCTATGTCGATTGGAAAACTGCTGGGCCTTTTCCAGGGAGAGAGATAACTTATCCACCACTTGGTCCCAGATCTGGTGCATTCTCTCCACCACAGTGTCAACACCTGGGCAGGAAGAAGGCTCCACCTGCCCTGAAGAAAATCGAGGATGAAACCCAAAGTTACAAAAAAAAAGTGACATCAAAGTGCCAGAACTAGCTCTATTATTTAAAGCAAATTCGGCCAAGGGCAAAAATGAAACCCAATCATCCTGATCAGCGGAAATAAAACATCTCAAATACGACTCCAAGGTCTGGTTTGTTCTCTCTGTCTGCCCATTGGTCTGAGGGTGAAAAGCAGAGGAGAAGGACAACTGAATTCCCAGCTTGGAACAGAAAGTCCTCCATAATCTAGACACAAACTGAACTCCTCTGTCAGATACAATGTTCTCAGGAATCCCATGTAAGCGAACCACCTGTTGCAAAAACAGGGGCACCAACTCAGAGGAAGATGGCAACTTAGGGAGTGGTACGAGATGAACCATCTTAAAGAACCTATCACAAATCACCCAAATAACAGTCATTCTTTGAGAGACCGGCATATCAGAGATGAAATCCATTGAAATATGGGTCCATGGCCTCCTGGGGACCGGCAAAGGCATCAACAACCCACTAGAGCGAGAACAAGATTTAGACCGGGAGCAAGTCCCACAGGACTGCACAAAATTCCTGACATCATGAGACAAGGTGGGCCACCAAAAAGAGCGACTCACCAGATCTCTAGTACCAAAAATACCTGGATGACCAGCCAATGCAGAGCAATGAACTTCAGACATCACTCTCTTCTTCCACTGGTCAGGAACATACAACTTTCCACTGGGACAACGCTCAGGTTTGTCCTCCTGGAACTCTTGCAGAGCAAGTCTCAAATCGGGCGAGATGGCAGAAAGAACTACCCCTTCGCCTAAGATGGTAGCAGGCTTGGTCACCACAGGAGAATCAGCAAAGAAACTCCTAGAGAGGGCGTCTGCCTTGACATTCTTAGTTCCAGGAAGAAAAGAGACCACAAAATCAAAACGTGTAAAAAACAAGGCCCACCTAGCCTGTCTAGGGTTCAAGCGTTTAGCCGACTCTAGGTAAATCAAATTCTTGTGGTCAATGAGGACCACAACTTGATGTTTAGCTCCCTCCAACCAATGTCTCCACTCCTCAAATACCCATTTCATGGCCAACAGTTCCCGATTCCCCACATCATAGTTACGTTCAGATGGAGAGAACTTTCGGGAAAAGAAAGCACAGGGATTCATTTTAGATGTTACAGGATCCTTTTGGGACAAAACAGCTCCTGCACCAATCTCAGAAGCATCCACCTCTACCTGGAATGGGAGTGAGACATCAGGTTGCCGCAAAACCGGGGCGGAGGTAAATCTTCGCTTCAGCTCCTGAAAGGAAGCAACAGCCTCCGGAGACCAATTCAACACATCAGCACCCTTCTTAGTCAGATCAGTCAATGGCTTGGCAATACTAGAAAATTTTGCTATAAATTTCCGATAAAAATTAGCAAAACCGAAAAACTTCTGGAGGGCCTTCAAAGAAGTGGGCTGAACCCAATCATAAATGGCCTGTACCTTGGCCGGGTCCATTTCAATAGTTGACGGAGACAAAATAAATCCCAAAAATGAAATCCTCTGTACTCCAAAAAGGCATTTCGATCCTTTGACATACAGGGAATTCTCCCTCAAGATCCGGAACACAGTCCGAATATGTTCCACATGAGAATCCCAATCCTTGGAGAAGATCAAAATATCATCCAGATAGATAATCAAAAATTTATCGACAAAGTCTCGGAAAATATCGTTCATGAAGCACTGGAAGACAGAAGGGGCATTAGTGAGCCCAAAAGGCATCACCAGGTACTCAAAATGTCCCTCCGGAGTATTAAACGCCGTCTTCCATTCATCCCCCTGCTTAATGCGGATAAGATTATACGCCCCCCTGAGGTCAAGCTTGGTAAACCAACAAGCACCTCTAACTCTAGAGAATAGATCCGAAATCAGGGGTAACGGATACTGATATTTAATAGTAATTTTATTGAGGGCACGATAATCAATACAAGGCCTTAAAGAACCATCCTTTTTGGCCACAAAAAAAAACCGGCACCTAAGGGTGAAGAGGATGGTCTAATATGACCCTTCTCCAATGCCTCCTTAATATAGGACCGCATAGCCTCGTGCTCGGGTACAGATAAATTGAAGAGCCGACCCTTGGGAAATTTACACCCCGGGCTTAGTTCGATTGCACAGTCATAACTCCTATGAGGAGGCAAGGACGCAGACTCATTCTCACTAAATACATCATAAAAGTCCGCCAAATAGTCAGGAACATCATGCGACTGAGGAGAGGTGGAAAAAGCCGGAGCTTCACTAAAGGCACACCGACAACCCCAACTCACCACAGAGACAGATTTCCAATCCAAAACTGGATTATGAATTTGCAACCAGGGAAACCCCAGAACAACGGCATCATGCAAACCATGCAACACCAAAAATCTGCAATTTTCTTGATGGTCTGGGGCGACCTGCATGACCACCTGGGTCCAAAACTGAGGTTTATTTTTAGCCAAAGGAGTAGCATCAATCCCCCTCAAAGGGATAGGCGTCTGCAGAGGTGTCATCGGAAATCCACAACGTTTAGCAAAATCCAAGTCCATTAGGTTTAGCGCTGCTCCCGAATCCACAAAAGCCTTGGCGGAAAATGTGGACAGGGAGCAGATCAGAGTAATTGCCAGAAGAAACTTAGGTTGAACACCACCAACAGAAAACGTGTGTGCAAAGCGTTTCTCTTGTTTAGGACAAACAGAAATAATATGTGAGGCATCTCCACAGAAAAAACACAGCTTATTACGCCTTCTGAACTCCTGATGTTGCGCCTTAGACAAAACTCTATCACATTGCATAGGTTCAGACGTCTGTTCAATCGGTGGCAACACCTCTCGTGCAATCCTGCGTTCACGTAAACGCCGATCAACCTGAATGGCTAATGACATAGAATCGTCCAGACCAGAGGGAACAGGAAATCCCACCATAGTATCTTTTACGGCTTCTGACAAACCCTTCCGAAAGAGAGCAGCCAAGGCATTATCATTCCAGGTAGTAAGGACCGCCCACTTTCGGAACTTTTGACAGTACAACTTTGCAGAATCTCGACCCTGGTTCAATGCCAACAGGGTCTTTTCAGCCTGATCAATAGCATTAGGTTCGTCATACAACAACCCCAAAGCTTGAAAGAATGCGTTCACATTAGTCAGAATAGGATCATCTGGTTTCAAAGAAAACGCCCAATCCTGGGGATCGCCACGCAGCAAAGAGATGACAATTTTAACTTGCTGTGCGGAGCTCCCTGACGAGTTAGGCTTCAAGGCAAAAGATAATTTACAATTATTTTTGAAACTCAAAAATTTAGATCGATCCCCAAAAAATACATCAGGTGTAGGGATCTTTGGTTCAACAGCATGCGAACGAGCAAGGTAGGCGGAAATTCCCTGCACTTCCGCAGTGAGCTGCTCCACACGATCAGACAATTGCTTTATCTCCATTGAGAGAAAAAAAAAAAATTCCCCCTACGTCCTCAGAGATATAGAGGAAAGAATATACACACACTTTTTTTTTTTTTTTTTTAAACACAATTCTTTCCTGCTATTCAGTACCCTAGGATCTGCGGTATGGCAGGTGATTCTGTTATGATTGAGTCACCGTAGGAGGCAAAAACCGAAATGCTAGCTAAATCCAGAAAACCAGAGAAGTTGGCAGCTATCGGATTGCAGACCCCTGAACCTATCAACACAGCTAGCAGTAGCCGTGGAGGGTTCCTACGATGCCCTAGACCCCTCGATCACAGCAGGAGAATTAAATAGGCCTACAGAAAGAAAGGGGAAATCTAAACTGCCCCAGAGCAGACCCCAAAGCAAAAGGCAGCCCCCAACATATAATGACGGTGAAGCAAGATGAAAACACTAACACAGACAGAAAGATAGACTGAGCAAAGACGGGGCCCAAGCTAACTAGATAGGAAAGGACAGGAAGGCTGCTGTCTGCAATCCGTGAAAAACCCTATGAAAATAAGAGCCAACAGACTGACAGTGAAAAAGGCCCTGAAGACGCTAGGCTTCAAAAAAGCTATGTCAGTACTCAGGAATATTCTGAAGACAGAGCAACAGGCAAAAGGAGATTCAGCTCACCCGAGCAGGGAATGGCAGAATCCAGAAAAGCAAGGAAAACAAAAACAAAACACAAATGCTAACAGGCAAAGCAAAAAACTTAGCTTTAGAGGACCAGGAATCAGACTGGTGTCCTAGAAGTCCACAGAGAAATCACCCGCAGGGCAGAAGGGCGTCGGCAGCCTTATATCCAGTCCGTGACTCCACTCAGCCAGTCATCCTCATTAGGCTCAGGTGCCTGATAATCAGGCTCATTACCTTCCTTTACCAGAATAGGGAGTTCACCAGACCTCAGTGACGAAGGGGAAAATGAACTCACAACAGTTAAGTACTCTCAGTACTGAGTTACACTGGAGTTCCTCCTGTCAGATGTTCCTATGGACTCTACTTGTACGGCAGACAGCTGTAGCCTGCTTCGGGGACTCCTTGCTAATAATGTCCCGGCTCACTATCATTGCTGTTGTGCCCCCAAGTCTTGTGTGGGAATAAAGTGGTGACAACTTCTATTCCTCCGGTGTCTGTCGCAGGACCATTAGTATCCATACAACCTCAGGGACCGGACCCCGGCCATGAACTGTGAACTTGAGAAGGGTTCTGCTCTAATCCTAATCCTTAGTCCTCCTCTCCTTACGTTCCATACTAATCCTTCTTTCTTATGGAGAGAGTTAGGCTTTCCATCAATGTCCCTTTCCTGTGCCAGCGGACCCAGGTCACTGAGGTCGGCTGCAGCACTTCCTTCATCCATCCCACTCAGGGGATCTTCACTCTTCCTCTGACTCTGTCAGACTGCCTCCAGTCCTAAACTCTTCCCGCTCTTTTGGTGCCAACTAATTCCACCCGCCTCCCAGCACGCTTCGTGTTCCAAGCAGGGAGCCACCAAAGGGTGCTTTGCTACACTACTATGTTGTGTGGGATGCAGTTGTTGGGGCGTGGTCAGGTGTCTCCACCTTACCTGGATGGTGGGGTACCACACCTCAGGAGGAGGTGCAGTACCTCTGTGGCAACTGAACCCTCAGGGGCACCACATAACTGGCACTTCCGAATGCCATGACTCTTGCTCAGGTGTTTTATAAATGAGATTGAGAAGCTTCACATGGTTTCCTCTGATGTGGTGTCAGATCGGGGGACCCAGTTTGTTTCCAAGGTCTAGAGGGATTTCTCTTCTCGACTGGGGGTGCAGCTATCCTTTTCCTCTGCCTTCCATCTCCAGTTGAATGGAGAGACCAAGCGCGTTAACCTGAATTACTTACATAATTGGAGAATTATCTCAGGTGTTTTGTCTCTGAAAATCAGAAAGATTGGGCATCCTACTTACCGCTGGCAGAATTTGCTATTAATAATCACTGTCAACAATCTACCGGCAGGTCACCGTTTTTTGGTGCATACGGTTACCATCCACAGTTTGGTACTTTTAGCAGGGGAGGGGCTTCGGGAGTTCCGGAAGATGAACGTTTTGCTTCGTCACTCTCCTGATTATGGCGGGGGTTTCTGAATCATTTGAAGATTATGGGAGACAAATACAAATGTATTGGCTGACAGAAAACACTTGCCAGGTCCGAACCTGAATGTGAGAGACTTTATGTGGTTGTCTACCAGGAATATCAGGTTGAAGGTTCCTTCCTGGAAGTTGGGACCTAGATTTATTGGTCCCTATAATATAACTGCCGCCATTAATCCAGCATCATTTTGTCTTGAGCTACCTCAGGCCCTTAAGATCCAGAATATCTTTCACAGGTCTTTGCTCAAGAAATATGTGGAACCTCTTGAGTCCTCACCTCTACTGATACCTCCAATAATGGATGATGGAAATCTAGAATTTCAGATCTCAATGATTGTAGATTCTCGCCTCCAACATCTTTCTCTACAATACTTGGTGCACTGGAAGGGTTATGCTCCTGAGGAAAGTATGTGAGTCTTGGCATCAGAGGTGAATAATCCAGGCTGGTTCCTTCATTTCACACCTCTTATCCTGAGAAACCTAGTCCTGAGTGTCCGGAAGTCACTCGTAGAAGGGGGGTACTGTCACTGGTGTGTCAAATGATGCAGACATCAACATCAAAATTGCTGTCCACTAGATCAGCGTGGGGTAAACAACATTAATTACAATTTGCCTAAGGCAACAAAAGACCTCCATCAAAAGACCTTAAAATATAACCTTTAATTGCTGCTTTAAGAAATAATCATTTAAAATCCTACCAGAGGTCAGTGTGTGAAAGGAGCAAATTCATCCTCTTTCCTACTACTACCAGTGCTTCACGTGCCTTTGCCTCATATTGTGGTTTATAGGGATTTTGTGGTGCGGCCGCTACCTAATTCCCCTCAAAGACAAACAAGACCAATCTCAATTAAAATTTGCCCTAAAGCCTCTCAGACATGTTTCACCAGAGACCTGGCAACATCCCCTGAATAGATGCATACCAAAAAACAACTAGCATTTCAAAATAGGAAAATGGTTGCACTGAATCATGTTAAAGCATGTCAATGTGAAATACGTGAAATGTGAATAGCAAAATGGCTTTTGAAATTTAGGAAAAATACACGAGATGCTTCGCACAAAATTTGGCCAAATAACGTGAGCCCATCCACCATCGTCAAGGTAATCTCATGAATCGGATGGGTCCCTGACCTCCTTGTCCAGTGTGAACACTTACCTAAGGCTAATATCTGCATGCATGGGTGAATTTGAACTCTTTCAGTAAAGCCTACATATATGGGTCGGTCGGACCTAAATGTGACTAGATGAAAAAAAATGTGCTGATAAACTCGGCTTATACATGAGTATATAAGGTATGTGTGGTTGATCCTGAACCATGGACATGGATGCAATGGAGGCTTTTGTGGCACCCCTGAGGGTCCAGTCACCACAGAGGTACTGCACCTCACCCAGAGACAAGCTTGAGATGAAAATTAGTGACAACTTCAGAGAAGATCTATAGGGATGTAAGTGTTTACAGTGGCTTTCAAAACTATTTACCTCCTTTGCTTTTTACCTATTTTGTTACATTACAACCTCTGTTAAAATATTTTTATATTCCAATTTGTGTGTGATGCATCAGTACTAAATAATCTAAGTTGGTGAAGTGAAGTATGAAAAATATAGGTGTAAATTAAATTTATGAGATCAAACACCGGTAACCAAAAATTGGCATGTACTTATGTAATCACTAGAGTTGAGCGACTTTTGGTTTTTTAGGGTCGCGTTTCGTTTCGTGAAACCCGACTTTTCCAAAAGTCGGGTCGAGCAAGATCGTCCGATTATAGGGAAAAGTCGGGGTCATCCTGAAACACGAAACCCAATGTAAGTCAATGGGGAATAAAAGTCGGCAGTGAGAGGAGGACAGGAAACACACCTACAGTGCCCATTTGAATGCCAAAAGCATCAATTCTTCTTTCTTAAGCTTGTCAACCTTAATTAACTTCATAATACAAGTTACGCACTGAAAAATGGGGGTTATTTGGCTACAAACTGTGGGGGGGGAGGGCTGGCTCCAGGTTTTCATGTGCCCTGGGCGAAAGAGCGCCCCTTTAACACATACCACAACTCATCATGCTCCGATACGGCAGAGAAATAGCGGTATAGTACAATGAAAAATACCTCACTTTTTACATCTCATGACGAGGCCCATCTATTTCTCCATACAGAATCATTGGTCCCATATAATGTTTGAAACAGTATATGATGAGCTCCACATAATGCTACAGTATATGTTGGTCCCCATGGATGAAGCTCCACTGTCTTATGGGCCCAAATAATGCTCCAAACATAATGGGCCCCATTTCTAATGCTCTAGTGTATAATGGGCCCTGTAAATGCTGCTCCAGTGTCTGATGTCCACCTTTGGAATGTTCCAGTGTATGGTGGGCCCCATCTATCATTCTCCAGAGTATAGTGCTCCCCAAAAATTGCTGTCCCAACATTGAAAACAATCAAATAAGTCTCCTCGCTAGGGAATCCCTGTACTTGTCTGGACAGGTGCTGTAGCTTGCTTAACAGCTCGCCAGCCGTTCTCACGCCCAGTATGGATTACACGTGATTGCACAAAGGTGAGAAAGGGTACCGTATCCCCAGATAACATGTATGGATAGCATACACATTCAAAATATATGTCTCAGGAGGCAGGCTCAGACGGTGTTAGGCCCAGTATGGATTGCACGTGATTGCACAAAGGTTAGAAAGGGTACCGTATCCCCGGATAACATGTATGGATAGCGTGCACATTCAAAATATATGTCTATACAGCATGAGGCAGGCTCAGACGTGTTAGGCCCAGTATGGATTGCACGTGATTGCACAAAGGTTAGAAAGGGTACCGTATCCCTGGATAACATGTATGGATAGCGTACACATTCAAAATATATGTCTCAGGAGGCAGGCTCAGACGGTGTTAGGCCCAGTATGGATCGCACGTGATTGCACAAAGGTTAGAAAGGGTACCGTATCCCTGGATAACAAGTATGGATAGCGTACACATTCAAAATATATGTCTCAGGAGGCAGGCTCAGACGGTGTTAGGCCCAGTATGGATTGCACGTGATTGCACAAAGGTTAGAAAGGGTACCGTATCCCTGGATAACATGTATGGATAGCGTACACATTCAAAATATATGTCTCAGGAGGCAGCCTCAGACGGTGTTAGGCCCAGTATGGATTGCACGTGATTGCACAAAGGTTAGAAAGGGTACCGTATCCCTGGATAACATGTATGGATAGCGTACACATTCAAAATATATGTCTATACAGCATGAGGCAGGCTCAGACGGTGTTAGGCCCAGTATGGATTGCACGTGATTGCACAAAGGTTAGAAAGGGTACCGTATCCCTGGATAACATGTATGGATAGCGTACACATTCAAAATATATGTCTATACAGCATGAGGCAGGCTCAGACGGTGTTAGGCCCAGTATGGATTGCACATGATTGCACAAAGGTTAGAAAGGGTACCGTGTCTCTGGATAACATGTATGGATAGCGTACACATTCAAAATATATGTCTATACAGCATGAGGCAGGCTCAGACGGTGTTAGGCCCAGTATGGATTGCACGTGATTGCACAAAGGTTAGAAAGGGTACCGTATCCCTGGATAACATGTATGGATAGCGTACACATTCAAAATATATGTCTCAGGAGGCAGGCTCAGACGGTGTCAGGCACAGTATGGATTTGACGGCCCAGATTACACAGGGAGAGGTAAAGATTGCAAATGCTGGGGCCCTGCCCAAGCAAGGGGGGCCCACTCGTGGGTGTCGGTACTGGCACTGGGCCCCTCATAGTACAGCGGTGTGTCTGACGGCGGGTGTGCACTACCACCGTCAGAGACACTTGATTGCACTATGAGGGACCCTGTGCCAGTGCCCGCGCCCAAGAGTCGGCCTACCCACCTGTCCAGGGCAACGGCACTCGCACGGTGTCGTGCGGTAGGTGGTGACCCCGGCCATGGGGGGGAGGCAGCACAGTTAGGGAGTTTTAGAAAGTGGCATATGTTGATGTTGGACATTCAGCTGATGCAAAAGGCGAAATAGGTGAAGTACCAGGAAGAGGTGGACCAAAGCAAGCCATTTTTCTGTCACCCTATGTGTCATCAGGGGAAGGTGGGACAAAATCCTTGGAAACCCATGCGTGGTTCATTTTAATGAAGGTTAGATCATCCACATTTTGGGTTGACAGACGGGTCCTTTTTTCTGTCAGGATTGATCCAGCTGCACTGAAGACTCTTTCCGATAGCACACTTGCAGCTGGGCAAGCGAGCTCCTGTAAGGCATATTGTGCCAATTCAGGCCAGGTGGCCAGTTTAGCGGCCCAATAGTCAAAGGGGAATGACCTGTGTGGGAGAACATCGATATGGGAGGAAAAGTAGTTTGTTACCATAGTGGACAACTGCTGTCTCCTGTCACTTTCCATCGATGCAGTATTACCAGTTGTGTGAGCGGTATTTGAAAAATCAGTCCACAACATTGTCATGAAACCCCTGTCTCCAACGCCACTTCTGCTGTGTGCACCACGAACACCTCTGCCAAGCTGCCCCCGGCCCGTACGGCTCGTGTGAGAACCATCACCGCTGCTATGTGCTGGGAATGCCTCAAGCAACCGATTTACCAGAGTTGCTTGTTTATTAGCCAATATTAGGTCAAGGTTCTCCTGTGGCATGATGTTTTGTAATTTGCCTTTATAGCGTGGATCCAGGATGCTGGCCAACCAGTAGTCGTCATCGTTCATCATTTTGGCAATGCGGGGGTCCCTTTTTAGGATCTGCAAGGCATAATCTGACATGTGGGCCAATGTTCCCGGTGTCAAAGATGCACTGCGAGTGCTGGGTGGAGGAGCACTTTCTGGAAAATCCACATCCCTCCAGTCACGCACAAACCCTGTACCAGACCTTGCCACGCCAACATTTTCACTTGCCCCACGAGATGCATCCTCCTCCCCTAAATAATCATCCTCATCATCCTCCTCCTCCTCTTCTTCTTCTTCCTCCACCTCGTCCAGGAGAGGTCCCTGAGCAGACAATGGCTGAATGTCATCAAGGATTCCCTCCTCCTCATCAACATAGGCTGCAGATGCCTGCTCCTTAAGGTGCGTCAAAGTTTGCATGAGCATACGCATAAGTGGGATGCTCATGCTTAGGATGGCGTCGTCTGCGCTTACCAGCCGTGTGCATTCCTCAAAACACTGAAGGACTTTACAAAGGTCTTTCAGCTTCGACCACTGCACACCTGTCAACTCCATGTCTGCTCTCAAAGTGCCTGGCCGTGTATCCTCCCACAAATGCATTATGGCCTGCCTCTGCTCGCACAGCCGCTCCGCCATGTGCAGGGTGGAGTTCCACCTTGTTGCAATGTCGATAATGAGGCGGTGGTTGGGAAGGTGGAGCAATCGCTGCAGCTTCTGCATACGAACGGAGTGTACAGGCGACCGGCGGATGTGTGCGCACAGTCTTCGCACCTTCTGGAGCAGGGCTGTTAACTCCGGATAATTTTTGAGGAAGCACTGCACCACCAGGTTCAAGGTGTGAGCCAAGCAAGGTATGTGGCTGAGTTTTGAAAGGGCTATGGCTGCCACAAAATTACGGCCGTTATCACTAACTACCTTGCCTGCCTCAAGATGTACACTGCCCAGCCATGACTCAGTTTGTCGCTTCAAGTACTCGGCCAGCACCTCGGCGGTGTGTCTGTCGCCCAAACACATCATCTGCAACACAGCCTGCTGACGCTTTCCACTAGCTGCTCGATAGGGGGACACATCGTGTGCAACAGTGGCAGCTGCAGATGGAGTGCTCGTACGACTGCGCTCTGTGGACGAGCTTTCGCTTCTGGAGGAGGTGGTGGAGGAGGAGGGTCGAACGCCTACAGCCAACTGTTTCCTATACCGTGGGCTAGGCAGCACTGTCCCACCACCGCTCTCCCCTGTGGACCCTGCATCCACCACATTAACCCAGTGCGCAGTGATGGACACGTAACGGCCCTGGCCATGCCGACTGGACCATGCATCAGTTGTGAGGTGCACCTTTCCGCTCACTGACTGCTTGAGTGCATGGACAATGTGGTCTTTCACATGATGGTGGAGGGCTGGGATGGCTTTGCGAGAGAAGAAGTGGCGACTGGGTAGGTCATAGCGTGGTACTGCATAGGCCATGAGTTCGCGGAAAGCTGTGCTTTCCACCAACCGAAAGGGCATCATCTCAAACGAGATTAGTTTGGCAATGTGGGCGTTCAAACCCAGTGTACGCGGATGAGAGACTGAGTACTTTCTTGACCTACTCATAGTGTCTGGGAGGGTGAGCTGGACTTGAGAGCTGCATATGGTGGAAGTAGCGGTGGACAGGGCGGACTGAGAGAGGGTTGATGATGGTGATGAAGTTGGTGTTCTTTCTGATGGCCTAGAATCAGTCTTTCGTTGATATAACAGTGGGATTCCCTGACTGCTGTGGCCTTGCAACGACACCTCAACAATTGCTGCTGTGCTAACCGGTGGGCTTACAGTGGGGGAAACAATGTAGCGTTGCTGACTACCTTCGTTGTGATCAGTTGCACATGTGGCACTTGAGGTTTGGTGTTGTGTCCATGCTTGCAAGTGCATGCTGGTTAAATGTCTAAGCATGCAACTGGTATTCAAATTTTTCAGATTTTTCCCTCGGCTAAAGGTCTTTGCGCACTTCTTACAGATAACCTTGGCCTGATCACGAGGATTTTGTTCAAAAAAGTGCCACACTGCACTCTTCCTAACTTTGGCAGACATTTTGCGGCCTAGCACGCTGTGATCTTTTGACCCTCTGGACAAGCTGTCCAGCAACTCTTTTGATGTTTGGAACCTGTCTTTGGAGTGCTCTGGGCCTGCCAGATAACAGCTGTTGCGATGTCGATGTCTGCTGTGGATGCTCCTCATCTGAGCTATTGGAAGCAGCACCCTCTTCCCCCAATGGATGCCAATCTGGGTCAACAACTGGGTCATCCATCACCTCCTCTTCTATGTCATGTGCACCTTCCTCTGTGTCACCGTGTATGGTGGTATAGTGTGCGGGAAGGGGCACCTGAGTCTCATCGGGGTCAGAATCTGGCACTGTACACTGCGAGGACAATGTAGTGCTCTGAGTGAATGTACCAGCAGAATCATCCATCAGCGGCTGTGCATCAGTGCACTCCATGTCAGATTCATCTTGGCCTGGGTAATTCACCATTTCACTTGATAATCCAGGCATGGTATGTGAAAACAGCTCCATGGAGTAATCAGTAGTATGGCCTCCGTCATCCTTCAATCTTGGTTGGGGTGAAGGACACAAGGAAAGGTGTGGTTCATGAACATGAGCCTCCAATGACGACTCAGTGCTTTTACTTTTTACAACTGAAGAAGAGGAGGCGATAGAGCTGGAGGCTGAGTCAGCAATGTAAGACAAAACTTTTTCCTGATGCTCTGGCTTTAAAAGCGGTTTGCCAACTCCTAGAAAACTAAGCGTTCGAGGCCTTATGTAGCCAGACGATGACGCAGGCTCAACACCTCCTGCATTCGGTCCTATTTTGCTCTTGCCACTACCATCAGATCCACCACCAACACCATCATTACCAGCTGCCAACCCCCGCCCAATTCCACGGCCTCTTCCACCAGCCTTCCTCATTTTTGGTAGAAATGTAGACAAAATCCAACAAACTATATAGTATGTAAAACAAGGTGTCTATAGGACAGGGGAGATTTTGAATTTCTGCACACACTTTTGGACACTGGACACTTTTGGATTGTGTGAGGCCCACTGATATCTGAGCGCTATGTGACAGGCTCGATGGCACAGCTGTGACCTAAGTGACTAGAGAATAAGTGAGATTTTGAATCTCTGCACACACTTTTGGACACTGGACACTTTTGGATTGTGTGAGGCCCACTGATATCTGAGCGCTATGTGACAGGCTCGATGGCTCAGCTGTGACCTAAGTGACTAGAGAATAAGTGAGATTTTGAATCTCTGCACACACTTTTGGACACTGGACACTTTTGGATTGTGTGAGGCACAATGAATATCTGAGCGCTATGTGACAAGCTCGATGGCACAGCTGTGACCTAAGTGACTAGAGGATAAGTGAGAGTTTGAATCTCTGCACACACTTTTGGACACTGGACACTTTTGGATTGTGTGAGGCCCAATGAATATCTGAGCGCTATGTGACAAGCTCGATGGCACAGCTGTGACCTAAGTGACTAGAGGATAAGTAAGAGTTTGAATCTCTGCACACACTTTTGGACACTGGACACTTTTGGATTGTGTGAGGCCCAATGAATATCTGCGCGCTATGTGACAAGCTCGATGGCACAGCTGTGACCTAAGTGACTAGAGAATAAGTGAGATTTTGAATCTCTGCACACACTTTTGGACACTGGACACTTTTGGATTGTGTGAGGCCCAATGAATATCTGAGCGCTATGTGACAAGCTCGATGGCACAGCTGTGACCTAAGTGACTAGAGGATAAGTGAGAGTTTGAATCTCTGCACACACTTTTGGACACTGGACACTTTTGGATTGTGTGAGGCCCAATGAATATCTGAGCGCTATGTGACAAGCTCGATGGCACAGCTGTGACCTAAGTGACTAGAGGATAAGTGAGAGTTTGAATCTCTGCACACACTTTTGGACACTGGACACTTTTGGATTGTGTGAGGCCCAATGAATATCTGAGTGCTATGTGACAAGCTCGATGGCACAGCTGTTACCTAAGTGACTAGAGAATAAGTGAGATTTTGAATCTCTGCACACACTTTTGGACACTGGACACTTTTGGATTGTGTGAGGCCCAATGAATATCTGAGCGCTATGTGACAAGCTCGATGGCACAGCTGTGACCTAAGTGACTAGAGGATAAGTGAGAGTTTGACTCTCTGCACACACTTTTGGACAGTGGACACTTTTGGATTGTGTGAGGCCCAATGAATATCTGAGCGCTATGTGACAAGCTCGATGGCACAGCTGTGACCTAAGTGACTAGAGGATAAGTGAGAGTTTGAATCTCTGCACACACTTTTGGACACTGGACACTTTTGGATTGTGTGAGGCCCAATGAATATCTGAGCGCTATGTGACAAGCTCGATGGCACAGCTGTTACCTAAGTGACTAGAGGATAAGGGAGATTGGATTGCTTTTAAAAAAGCAGTTTGCGGAGCAGTGGGTAAACAGCAATGCCAGCCTGTCAGGAAGCCTTAAAAGGCAGCCCAACAACCAACACCACTGATACACCACTATATAGCCTCCCCTTGCACTGCACACAGTGACTGGTGTGTTGTGCAGGCCAAATTGCTATCAGCAGCAGAAGCAGTTTTTTTTTCTTCTCAGCAGGACAAAAAAAAAAAATTGGGATTGCTTTTAAAAAAGCAGTTTGAGGCGCAATGAATATCTGAGCGCTATGTGACAGGCTCGATGGCACAGCTGTGACCAAAGTGACTAGAGGATAAGGGAGATTGGATTGCTTTTAAAAAAGCAGTTTGCGGAGCAGTGGGTAAACAGCAATGCCAGCCTGTCAGGAAGCCTTAGAAGGCAGCCCAACAACCAACACCACTGATACACCACTATATAGCCTCCCCTTGCACTGCACACACAGTGACTGGTGTGTTGTGCAGGCCAAATCGCTAGCAGCAGAAGCAGTTTTTTGGTCTTCTTCCCTGCCTAATGCTCTCCCTACAGAATCAGCAGCAACCTCTCCCTATACTGAGATCGGCAGAAGTAAGATGGCGGTCGGCGTGCACGCCCTTTTATACCCCCTGTGACGCCCACCAAAGCAAGCCAATCACTTGCATGCCCTTCTGAAAGATGGTGGTGACCCGTGCCTATGTCATCACGTTGCCCACAGTGTCCGTGGATCCTGATTGGCTGAAAAAGAGCGCAAAACAAACTTTTGAAACGCGACTTTGGCGCGTAAGTCGCCGACCTCGTGGCCGACCTCATCCTAGGGTCGGGTTTCGTTTCATGAAACCCGACTTTGCCAAAAGTCGGCGACTTTTGAATTTTTTCGACCCGTTTCGCTCAACTCTAGTAATCACCCCTTTTGTGATTAAGCCCCTAAATATTTATGGAGCAAGCAGTTACCTTCATAAGTCACATGCTTAGTGAAAGGAAGTCCACCTGTGTCTAATAGCTAAGGGTCACATGGACTGTCTATACATACATCTGTATATACATACAGATCTTTTCTGAAAGGCCACAAAGGGTGCAACAGCATTAAGCAAGAGGCACCACTAACCAAACACCACGAAGACCATGGAGATCATCAAAAAAGTCAGGGACAAAGTTGTTGAAAGTACAAGTCGAGGTTGGATTATAAAAAAAAAATCCCAATCTCTGATGATCCCCGGGAGCACCATCAAATCCATTATCATCAAATGGAAAGAACATAGGCTGCCTAACAAAGCTCTCAGCCTGGGCAAGGAAGACATTAATTAGAGAGGCAGCGTGGAGAAAAGGTAACACTGAAGGAGCTGTCGAGTTCGAGAAATTATTGATTCTATATCTAACTTTCAATTTCACTCCGTTAAGTAACATTCCTAAAGTACAACACTTTTTTTTTTCACTTTTGCTGAAATTTTTGTATGAAAAAGGTTACAATTCTAGTGGAACTTGTTATCGAAAATTCTTACCTAACCAATTGGAAGGGGAGAGCAGAGGTGGATTTGGGATCCTATTACCTTAGTCTCTGACCCATTCCTTTGATTTGGGGTGGGGGAAGGCAGGGGCTGCCATTGACTTTAACTGGCTAGGGCCTCTAAGCTGCATTCACACTCACACTGAAAGATTATTGTGAACAAGATTTCTTTAGAACAGTCATTCACAACAATCTTCCAGTGTAAACGGGATGCTGCTCAAAGAGCAAAACACTCTGTAAGAATTCCGGACTTTCCTTTGTGCCTATATGCCCTGATCCAAGATGGAGACTTTTATCTCGCCCTGCCATGGAACTTCCTGTCTGTCCTGATTATATAAGTCCAGGTCGTGTGCTCCTCTTTGCCTGCATATTTTGTTGCTGTTTGCTCCTGAGCTCCTGCTCTTCTGCTGGTGGACTCATTACTCGGTGCTCTGCCTCTCCTCATTCTGCTGCCTACAGTCCTCTGTGCATCTCCCTGATGCTGCCTGTGCTTAACTACTGTCTGGACTTCTAGTTGGAGTTATTCGCCCCTGGATTTGCTGTGGCCTGTAAGGAATCCTGACATCATCTTCTCCTCTAGGTCTGTGTTTGTGTTGGCCCCTGTGCAGGACTTATGCGGGACTTACAGCCCAAAAGGTACTGTACACATAGTGACCTTCTCTTGTTAATACCACTCCTGTATAAAGCTGGACTTCCAAGTTTAGGTGCATTCCCACCTCTCTGATTGGTGGACTTCTACACTTTAGTGCTGTGTGCGTGCTCATTCTTAATATCACTGGACTGCCTCATTAAATGCGGTGTGCTTACTCACATACTTTCTGCTGGACTCCTACATTTAGCACCTTGTACACACTTGCATTATATTACTGTTGGACTGGTTATATTAGTTTTCGCGCCCCACTCTTCAGTTATTCTGGACATTTCTATATTGAGCTGTGTTCTTGTTACAATTGCAGGAAGTGCTCTGTTAGTTTTGCTTTACTTGCATAATTCCATATAGTGCTGTGCCTTTGTTACTATTGCAGGAAGTGCAGTGTTAGTTTTGTTACTCTTGTTAAATATACTTATTTGCAGCAACTTATGAGGATGGTCTGAGTGGGCACAACCCCCATCTATGGACGTCGGGCACTTGGACCATCCTCATGGAGTTGGTTTCTAACCGTTTGTGCAGACACAAGTACATTTGTAGCCTGCTGGAGGTCATTTTGCAGGGCTCTGGCAGTGCTCCTCCTGTTCCTTCTTGCGCAAAGGCAGAGGTAGCGGTCCTGCTGCTGGGTTGTTGCCCTCCTACGGCCCCTCCATGTCTCCTGGTGTACTGGCCGCCTGTCTCCTGGTAGCGACTCCAGCCTCTGGACACTATGCTGACAGGCATAGCAAACCTTCTTGCCACAGCTCGTATTGTGTGAAAGCACAACCAACATTCAAAAGTGACCAAAACATCAGCCAGAAAGCATTGGTACTGAGATGTGGTCTGTGGTCCCCACCTGCAGAACCACTCCTTTATTGAGGGCGTCTTGATAATTGCTAATAATTTCCATCTGTTGTCTATTCCACTTGCACAACAGCATGTGAAACTGATTGTCAACCAGTGTTGCTTGCTAAAGGGACAGTTTGATTTCACAGAGGTTTGATTTACTTGGAGTTATATTCTGTTATTTAAGTGCTCCCTTTTTTTTTTTGAGTAGTGTGTGTATATATATATATATATATATATATATATATATATATATATATGTTAGGCATAGGATTCCTGACACTGCACAGCAGGAATCCAGAGCCAGACATCCAGCGGTCTCCCATTCTCCTCCAACCACTCCAGGTGCTGCTCAGCAATCACGGCCAGCCAGAGTTGCTCTGACAGCCTGGATGTTGCTGCCACCTCTGGTGCAGCAATGGTAGTGCAACCTGCTCTGCAGGGAACCGCTCCAGAGGCTAAGTCCTCATGCCATGCTACTGGGCATGTCCGCAAGGTGACCTCTCAGTGGAGAGCAGGGGTCACATGTTCAGGTCCTGTGTCGGATCTGATTGGTCCTTCTCAGGGTACTGGAAGGTCCCGGAAGCGCATGGCTATAAAAAGCCCACATGATGGCTCGGCCATGCGCTAGTGTAGCATATTATTCTGTGTGTGTATGGTGATGGATGCATTGACTGGTGACTGACTTATTAAGAAATCCCTTCCCTCTGATATTACGAATGGTGACAGAGTGTTGGTTAGTCAGCGCCAGATTGTGGCAAGTTACACGCCACTGTGTCTCCTGCACTGCACATCAGCGTCCGGCCTTCCGGTGCCGTCATGCAGTGGCTATAGTTACTGCCGCGCTGTGGTAGCAGCATCCATTGGCGGTTGCGGCTGCAATGCCACTCGCTGGTCATCCTGTGAGGCTAACAGGGCCAGCGTATTTACATTCTTTATTCTAAGGCGACTCTGTGTCTTAACAGAGCCGCTCTTAGCGTTCGGGTGACGTTAACCCGAGCGCAATACTTTACCTTTTGGTGCATCTGCCTTTGTCCAGCAGCGGTCTTACCATCTACCACACGGTGGACCCCGGGCGGCGAACGCATCTCCTATTATTTATATCTGGTGCGATCTGCCGACCCTAACATTACACTAGCGCCAGGGTCTGGCTGGTAATGGCAGACGTGCAGCAGTTGCAGCGCTATATTCGGCAGCTGGAGAGCAGGTTGGCGGCTACTGAGGCGCCAACTCAGCTGCGAATACTGCACTAGCTGCTGCT
The DNA here is from genome assembly GCF_039654945.1 of Dendrobates tinctorius. Taxonomy (NCBI): domain Eukaryota; kingdom Metazoa; phylum Chordata; class Amphibia; order Anura; family Dendrobatidae; genus Dendrobates; species Dendrobates tinctorius. The sequence continues at coordinate 5,911,944 of NW_027362054.1, read as the reverse complement.
CAGACAGTTGCTGAGGCTGTTACACGTGTGCCCGCACTCTTGCCCACACCGACAATTACTTGCCTCCCGCTTCCCGACAAGTTTTCGGGTGATAGCGCCACCTGTAGGGGATTCGTGAGCCAATGCTCAATTCAGCTCGAGTTACTGGCTGCACGGTTTCCTACAGAGCGGGCTAAGGTGGGTTTTATCGTGTCACTCTTGTCTGGCCGGGCATTACAGTGGGCTACACCGTTGTGGGAATGTGATGATCCTGTGGTTCGGGGTGCTGCTCAGTTCCTCATGGCCCTGAAGCAGGTCTTTTTGGGACCACGGATCACACACGACACTTCTCTTCAACTTCTGTCATTAACACAGGGGTCACTCTCGGTCAGCCATTATGCCGTCCGGTTCCGGACATTGGCTTCCGAATTAGAGTGGCCGGACAAAGCATTAGTCCCGGAGTTTTGGAGAGTGTTGGCTGGGCATGTAAAAGATGCTCTAGCTACTAGAGAAGTTTCCACAAGTCTGGAGGAATTGATTGCAGTTTCCACCCACATTGATCTCCGGTTTACGGAGCGCGGGCTGGAATGTGCACAATCCAGATGAAGGGTTAATTTGGCTTCCACTTTCACCGAGCCGCTGAGATATCCTGCACAGGAGTTCGTACCCTCTGAACCTATGGAGGTGTCTCGCACCGACTCCAAGCCACCACCGGTGCGAAGCTATGTACGTTGCTATCAGTGCCGACAATTTGGTCACTTGGCTAGCACGTGTCCTTTGCAGGCGAAAAAATGCCAACGTCCTGTGGCCATAGGAGGTGGTCAGTCCAACATGAAACCCTTCTCACCCAAACCGGTATTCCGGGGTACCTTAGACAGTGGTCCCTTCACCTGGGAGGCAGAGGCTTTCGTGGATTCCGGGGCTGAAGGGAATTTTATGTCCTCAACCTTTGCCCAGAAACATGCTATCTCTCAGGTGCTGCTGCCTCAACCACTGACCATCATGGTGGTTAATGGGGCACATTTGTCCACTTAGGTAACCCATCAGACAGTTCCACTAGGGCTTTCTATCTCTCCCTCCCATCGAGAGATCTTGTCCCTGCTCATTTTGCCTGATGGTATTGACCAGGTGCTACTTGGTCTTCCCTGGCTCCATTGCCACTCTCCTCATATCGAGTGGGCATCAGGGAGAATACTGGCTTGGAGCAAGGATTGTGAGGGAAAGTGTCTGAAGGGCAGTCTTCAGGTGGCTTCCACTGAAGTACCTGCGGATCTCTCCGCGCTTCCTAAATCCTACCATCAGTACGCGGACGTCTTCTCCAAAAAATCTGTGGAGACGCTCCCGCCACACCGCCCATATGATTGCCCGATAGACCTCATGCCAGGCACAGAACCTCCTAGGGGTTGTGTGTATCCCCTATCACTCCCCGACACAGAAGCTATGTCAGAATATATGCGGGAGAACCTGGCTAGAGGTTTTATTAGGAAGTCGGTGTCGCCGGCTGGTGCAGGGTTCTTTTTCGTTCAGAAGAAGAGCGGAGAATTACGTCCCTGCATTGATTACAGAGGTCTCAATGCCATAACAGTAAAGAACAAATACCCTCTTCCACTGACCTCTGAACTGTTTGACAGGTTGCGAGGGGCCCGGATCTTTACGAAACTAGATCTATGGGGGGCATACAACCTGATCCACATTCGCGAGGGAGACGAGTGGAAGACAGCCTTTAATACCAGGGATGGCCACTATGAATATCTGGTCATGCCCTTCGGCTTGTGTAATGCGCCAGCTGTCTTCCAAGATTTCGTCAACGACATTTTCTGCGACATGCTCTCTACTTCGGTGGTGGTCTATATGGATGACATACTCATCTTCTCGCCAGATTTGACCACTCACCGGAGAGACGTATGCAGGGTCTTCGACCATCTACGGGTGAACTCTCTATACGCCAAGCTGGAGAAATGTCAGTTTGAGCAGGAGTCCTTGCTGTTCCTGGGCTACATCATCTCGGCCCAGGGATTGGCTATGGATCCGGCCAAACTACAAGCAGTGATGGACTGGCAGGAACCCTATTCACTCAAAGCGGTGCAGCGCTTCTTAGGGTTCGTAAATTATTACCGCCAGTTTATACCGCACTTCTCCACATTGGTGGCTCCTTTGGTTGCTCTCACCAAGAAAGGAGCTAATCCTAATGCTTGGTCGGAACAGGTCTCCAAGGCCTTCTTGTCTATTAAATCCCTCTTTGCTGGCGCTCCCATCCTATATCGTCCCGATGTGAACAAGCCATTTATACTGGAGGTAGATGCCTCTTCCGTCGGTGCAGGAGCAGTCCTCTTCCAGAAGGATGCTCAAGGTTGGAAGCATCCATGCTTCTTCTCAAAGATCTTCTCACCGGCGGAGAAGAATTACTCCATTAGTGACAGGGAGCTGCTGGCAATGAATTTGGCCTTTTCTGAGTGGAGACATCTCCTGGAGGGGGCTCGGTTTCTCTTCCAGGTATACACGGACCACAAAAATCTGGTCTATATGCAGACGGCCCAGCGCCTGAACTCCCGTCAGGCTAGGTGGTCGCTCTTCTTTTCCCGCTTCCGTTACATCCTGCATTATCTCTCCGGAGAGAAGAACGTCCGTGCGGATGCTCTTTCACGCTCGGTGGTTTCGGTGGAAGAGCGAGAGGCTGAACCTCGGCTTATTCTCCCGCCGGAGAGTTTTACGACCGTGGCTCCAGTTTCACTCGAGTCAGTGCCACCGGGCAAGACCTTGGTGCCTCCTCAGCTACGGCCGGAGGTCCTTGCTTGGGCACATGCCTCCAGGGTAGATGGTCATTTTGGTAATAAACGGACCACCGAACTCCTGGCAAGGTCATATTGGTGGCCACATATGGCTCGAGATGTCAGGGAATATGTGCAAGCATGCGTCTCGTGTGCTCGGAACAGACCCTCAAGACAGAGGCCGGCGGGGCTGTTATATCCCTTGCCAGTGGTGGATAGCACATGGGAGATGGTTGGCATGGATTTCATAGTTGGCCTGCCCAAGTCTGGTGGCAGTACGGTCATCTGGGTGGTCACCGACTATTTTTCCAAAATGGTGCATCTGGTGCCACTCGCACGCTTGCCTTCCGCTGGTGGTCTTGCCACTTTGTTCATTAAGCACGTATGCCGGACAAAATCAAGAGTGACCGAGGGCCCCAGTTTGCGTCTCGGTTTTGGAGGGAGCTCTGCAGCTTACTCAGCATCGAGCTAAATTTGTCCTCCGCTTATCATCCCGAGACGAATGGCTTGGTCGAGAGAGCCAATCATACCTTGGTCACCTACTTACGGCATTTTATCTCGGCCAGGCAGGATGACTTGCTACCATGGGCTGAATTTGCCCTAAACAATGCAGTGGCTGATTCCACTGGTCAGGCGCCCTTTCTCCTAAGCTACGGCCAACATCCACGCATCCCTGTCCCAATGCCAGTGTCCTCCGCTGACTCCAGGGTGGCAGACTGGGCGGTGGAGGCCCGTGATAATTGGGATCGCACTCAGGATGCTGTCCGTGCCTCCAGAGAAAGGATGAGGGCGTCCGCCGACACGCATCGGCGACCCGCTCCAAGCTTCTCCCCTGGCGACATGGTGTGGCTCTCTACCCGAAACATCAAACTGCGGGTCGAGTCCCCCAAGTTCGTGCCGCGATACATAGGACCTTTCAAGGTTCTCGAGCGAATTAGCTCGGTGGTCTACCGCCTGGCTCTTCCTCCACATTTAGCCATTTCGGACGTGTTCCATGTGTCCCTCCTCAAACCAGTTGACAAGGGTCGGTTTTCTGAGTCATCAGCCAGGTCGTCAGACTTATCGTCTGACGAGTTTGAGGTTAACGCCATCATGGGGTGCAGGTTTGTCCGTGGCAAAAAATTTTATTTAGTGGATTGAAAGGGTCATGGGCCTGAGGCTCGGACCTGGGAGCCGGTGGAAAACATCCACGCACCGCTCCTGATCGCGGCTTTTGAGCGCAGTGGGGAGGGGGGTAATGTTAGGCGTCAGATTCCTGACACTGCACAGCAGGAATCCAGAGCCAGACATCCAGCGGTCTCCCATTCTCCTCCGACCGCTCTGGGTGCTGCTCAGACTTGCTCTGACAGCCTGGGTGTTGCTGCCACCTCTGGTGCAGCAATGGTAGCGCAACCTGCTCTGCAGGGAACCGCTCCAGAGGCTAAGTCCTCATGCCATGCTACTGGGCATGCCCGCAAGGTGACCTCTTAGTGGAGAGCAGGAGTCACATGTTCAGGTCCTGTGTCGGATCTGATTGGTCCTTCTCAGGGTACTGGAAGGTCCCGGAAGCGCATGGCTATAAAAAGCCCGCATGGCAAGTAGACAATGTATCACTGCGTCATTCGTCTCTGAAGATTTGCCATTCAGAAGGAAAATTGGTTGAAAAAATCTGGGTGACAAAGTATATATGCTTGTTGTCACCCAATATTCCCAGAAATACATATAACTATGATAAGTCTGTATAGAATTGTAATAACACAAATAATTACTGGGGATTTTTGTAGATTTTATTTTGAGGAAGCTAATTATTAAATGCATCCACACAGGTAAATATAATATAAATTCTGCTTTCTTGTTGGCTGCAATAGTAATGTAGTACAATTCTGCCATGGGGATGTTATTTAACCCTCTTGCATCATACAGATAATTATCTAGCATTTTTCATTGACAATAAATTATTCTTTTCAGAAAATGTCAGAGGAAACTGATCTAGATCATTATCCTCCTAGTGACTTGGATACAGATGACATGTAATGGAGGAAGACATTTAAAACTCTCCTTTTTCAGACTAGTAGATGTATTGGCTGCCAAATTATATGATTTATAAAGGTAAAGGCCGATGCCATTATATTTTCCTGGGACATCAGAAGTCACTCTTGGTTCTTGACAGTTTGATTCCTGGCTTCAAAGGAGACTTGCCCACTTTGTTAGGGGTTCAGGAGTATTTTCCAAAATCAGAGGGGGAGTTTTGGCTAGTTTGATAAAACTATTTTGCTTGCTTTGCAGTTGCAATAATAGCAAGTTGATCTTCTGTATCTGAACATCCTGTCATGTAACCTTAACTTAAAATAATAAAGTGTTGATGTTTGGAGGCAACAGGTAGAGTATGGCTACTTTAATACATATATTTGTTTAAACTGTAATTTTTATTAGATTTTATACAATGTTAACAGAGACAACATTCCGAAAATACACAATGAAATGTCAAAGAATTGCAATAAAACAAACATATGAAAATCAAAGGATTGATACCCTTCCACTGAAGCTAGGACACCATTGGGGTCAGAGAGGGGGACAGTTCAGAAGTGCCCTTAAATAAAATATGACACATCATAAAGGAAAAGTGCTATTGAGGTTTCTGGCTATGAAACAATTCTCATGTTTTAAAAACAGAGCTTTCGCAAAAAACTACCAACAACACTGATGACAAGTGACATGGACAGAAGTGTAGGTAGAGGGAAGGAGTGTGGGAAAAGGACCAAAATATTTTGTTGGGCTCAGAAATACTTCCAAGAAGCCCAAACTGCCATGAATGAGTAAACCTTTCCATTTAGTGTGGCAGTCAAGTGTTCCATACCACGAATATTACAAATTCATGTAAAGTAATCTAGGCGAGAATAGGAAAAACCTGCCTCCTGCAACAAATTTTCTTAACTCCATTTAACCTATATGTCTGAGAATGCTTCAGACATATGCATATGGCATATATTTAGATGGTATGCATTGACATATTGCATGAAAAAGAGTGGACTGCTGCATTTTTGCATAGAAAAGGCTGCCACCTAAAAACATATGTTTCTTTGTAAACACTTTTATATATACTGTGAGGTAGCGCTGTCATTCAGGGTTGGGGGACACTCGCTTGGCAGCGAATAATCACGTCCGGCACAGGTTTCCATAAAGCAATATCACAGTCCATGAGGTTTATTCATTATCATAAACCAATCACGATATGCAACAGTCTTATAGCAGACAGCAGGGTATCTTCACACTGGAGCTCTGCTCCCCTTTAGCCCTCCTAGTCACACAGGCTGTGCTTCATCTAGCCAACCGGCTATACAGTCTCTCAGTTGTAGTCCCGTCTCCGGGTTACCTTGCATGCTGCTTTACACTGCTAATGTTCATTCCCTCTCCCTGGAAACTGTCAGGCACACTTCGCCATTAGTCACAGCGTCCAGACGTGCTGTCAAGCAGGAAGCCACACAAGACCATCCAAACGGACCAATCGGATCTCTGCATTCACCCCTGTGACCAGACCTCAGGTACCTTATATGGTCCATAACCACACCCACAGGTGATCACATGGCTATGACCTCACCCAAGGTCCTATTGCATACAGCCACACACAGACTTCCCTGACACATTGTAACGGAACGTACTACTCAGCAGTCCCTCTGCTGATTATTATGATCTTTCAGTATCCTACACCTATCAGGGCAATGGAAATGCTTATACGGCTGTCCTGGGACACCCAGACAGCGCCCCCTAGTGGACACAGCGGTCACTGCACCACATACCTCCCCCCTATGTTCAAACCTGTGGGGTTGAACACACAGCATAACCCCCGGCTCTCGAGACTGGGCACTAACTACACCTTGCCCACCAGGTCGAGAGAACCGTCTCCATTTGTCATACGGCCTCATCTCTACATTAGGCCTCCCCCGCTCCCAGCGGTCATAATACCGGTCATTGTCTTTGACCCTCCAGTCACGGTTTGTCTGCGTCATCAGACACTTTCTAGTCTCCACCTGTCTGCAGTACGCTTCGTCACCTGATCTTTCTCTCACTGACCATCTCTCTCGGTTGGTGCGGTCATAAGTCTTAATAGAGCCTGCTGTCTGGTCTGAGTCTGACTCAGTCAGCATCTCACAGGAACTATGGTCTTTCAACGTCATCCTGCCAGTCGAACTACCCCTTGCTGACACTCTTCTGCCATCTGCCCTGTCACTTCTTGGAGGAACCGTTCAGGTCCTTACATCTTGGGTTGGAGGCGGCCGCCACCTGGTATTCTGTATTTCTTTATTAATTTGCCGACGGTCCAGCCTCAACTGCTCAATTTCTTGCAGGTACTCCACTCGATACTCCACGAGCATCCGAAAGTCTCTCAGGGTTTCCACAGAGCCAACCACCATGATGGGAATCCTATCCACTTCACTGGATACCAGGTCATCAGGAGGGATCCTCACCCTCACCACACCGGAGATATTCACAAGGTCTTGCATTACCTTCCCGGATCTTCCAATGATTCTTCCAATCAGAGCTTTGGGTACCGGAACCACATCTTTCTGCAAACCCAGCCGATCCATAGCCTCCTTCGCTAACTCTAGGCATCGAGCAGCCTTCATATTGCTCCGCCTGACCAGCTGTTTGGCGTGGAGACATTGTAAATGCATCTCTTTCAGCACAGCTACCCGGTTTGCTGTATCTTCTCTGGCGGATATTATCACTAACTGCCGAGACTCAGGTGCCCAGTGCACCTCACACGCCTTGACCGCCTCTTTGAAAGTCTCATGTACACCTTCCTCTGCACAGGCTTCTTGCATGTCTTCGGGTACCTCGATCATAGATTTAAAGGTCGTGGTCTTGCTCTCTTCCTGGACAGAAGACTCTGGCTTTACCCCGGACACTTCCCTCACTATAGTTGACCCGAACGGGTGACTGTCTTCTTCGGCTCTTTGTTCACCAACTTCAGGAGATTTTATCTCTTCGCGAGCCTTTGCCAAGATAGGTACCGGCAGTTCCACCTTGTTATCACTCGGACCCAGCCGCTGCACATCTCCGTCCACGCTCTTCTCCCGCAGAAGACCTTCTACTACTCCTCTGAGTTCCTCCATCTCTTCCTTAAGGCTCTTGTTCACACTTTGCCAGGTGGACAGGTGACCTCTGAGCTCCAAGACTTCTTTCTCGAGCCCCTCCACCTTGTGCTCGGCCAATTGTCTCAAGATTCTTTCTTGTTTGACATGTTCTTCCACTGTCTCTTTTATTAGTTGTATCTCCTGATCTTGTTCTCTTTTGGCCAGCACTAGAGTTGAGCGACTTTTGGTTTTTTAGGGTCGAGTTTCGTTTCGTGAAACCCGACTTTTCCAAAAGTCGGGTCGAGCAAGATCGTCCGATTATAGGGAAAAGTCGGGGTCGTCCCGAAACACGAAACCCAAAAGTCGGCAGTGAGAGGAGGACAGGAAACACACCTACAGTGCCCATTTGAATGCCAAAAGCATCAATTCTTCTTACTTAAGCTTGTCAACCTTAATTAACTTCATAATACAAGTTACGCACTGAAAAATGGGGGTTATTTGGCTAAAGTTGTGGGGGGGAGGGCTGGCTGCAGGTTTTCATGTGCCCTGGGCGAAAGAGCGCCGCTTTAACACATACCACAACTCATCATGCTCCAATACGGCAGAGAAATAGCGGTATAGTACAATGAAAAATACTTCAGTTTTTACATCTCATGACGAGGCCCATCTATTTCTCCATACAGAATCATTGGTCCCATATAATGTTTGAAACAGTATATGATGAGCTCCACATAATGCTACAGTATATGTTGGTCCCCATGGATGAAGCTCCACTGTCTTATGGGCCCAAATAATGCTCCAAACATAATGGGCCCCATTTCTAATGCTCTAGTGTATAATGGGCCCTGTAAATGCTGCTCCAGTGTCTGATGTCCACCTTTGGAATGTTCCAGTGTATGGTGGGCCCCATCTATCATTCTCCAGAGTATAGTGCTCCCCAAAAATTGCTGTCCCAACATTGAAAACAATCAAATAAGTCTCCTCGCTAGGGAATCCCTGTACTTGTCTGGACTCCTCGTCGTCCCCATCTTCCATCTCACTGCACAGTATTTCAACTTTGCAAGTGCTGTGATCCTGAGCAAGCAGGGGGGGCCCACTCGTTGGCGACGGCACTGGCACAGGGCCCCTGATAGTACGGTGGTGTGTCTGATGGCGGGTGGGCCGAACCTGCACTTTCATCTGCAGCTTCCTCTTTGTCACCGTGTAAGATGGAACTGTATATGGGAAGGGTAACCTGAGTTTCATCAGGGTCAGATTCAGGTTGTGTAGCGTGCGAGGGGAATGTAGTGGTCTGGGTCAATGTACCAGCAGATTCATCGAGCAGTGACTGGGCATCTGACTGGGCATCAGTGCACTTGTGTCGCCCCCAGGAGTACGGTCGCCACAGTGGCATTACCTTCTTCCTAGGGAGTGTGATGTCATGCTTGGGAGCAACGAACGATCTCTCTAGCAGGTTAACTGATTGGGCGGCGTTATTCCCACGAGTCATGACCCTCCAAACAGCGTTCATGAAGGCAAAGTGTTTGTTTTACGTGGGCAGTATGGTTGCAAAGCTGAACCTTAAAGGAATGTCCAGAAGGCACCACCAGGAGTGGAGCCTACGGTTAAATTCGACTCCACCTGGGAAACCTCAACCATGCCAGCTACAGAACAGATGCACACATTGCTAGCTTAATTCCGTTAACGAACGAGACTCCGTCATGCCCCGCGGTCCGAGTCCGGCTTACTAGAGGGACACGTGAGGCTCTGGCACATGAGATTGGCCAATAACTGGTGTGTCATGCCCTTACATGTCCGTGGCTACATGTGCGCTACACTGAAAAGGCCAGCGTTTGTCGCTTACAGGTGCAGATAACTGTTAAATATTAATAATCCGTTAATTTCTTATAAGACCCAGTTCTGTAGAATGCTTTAGCTTACATGACATAGGCTATTTTTAAGCTTGGCTCATGGTAGAAAGACAGCTCCATATATGTAGAGACCACGTGCTTTAGGAGACGTATATAATTCATGGCTAACTGTAGAGGTCGCTCCTCTTCTTCCCTCACCATCATGAGAGACAGACGCAAGATGACATGACATAACAGCTGGTATATTACTTGACGGCGATGTGAGAAGCCGAACTGAGACACAGCAGCCATTTGCTATTCAGGATCTCGGAGAGAAGAAGAATACATGTTGCTTTTGCCATGTGGGATCTCAGAGCATGATCTAATGGACAATATCTCTTTCACTTATTTTTATTCACCTGTTTTTCTGTAATAACCTTTCTTTGATGGAAGAAACCAAATAAACCACTATATTTTTATCTGGTAACTAGTCCTGAGTATTTTACAGGATATGCATTATTTTACATTGGAGAGCCAGCCAGATCTGAATTTTTGTACTTTTTTGCGGATTTCCCTCAACTTGCACACACGGGGGATTGGACTTTGCTAACGTCAAATCATATGTGCAAGTTATCGGGAATTCCACTACTTACAAGAATCACATAGAACCTAGAAGTAAGAAGTACCAGATAGATTGAGAAGTACTACAAGTGCCAAAAGTACCAGACCTAAGCCAGACGTGTGAAGACAGGAACCCAGCGTTGTCCATCAAAGGAGCTGAGACATTTCAAGGTAAGATAAAATGGATGTCATTAATTGTCTTGCTAAGCAGAGTAAATTGAAATTTAAGTCTGTAGACAATTCTAATTCAGAAGTTTTATGGTTAAGTTTATATGCCGAGTGTGAACTCGAGAATCAGAGGTTAGATTCTAAGTTTTTCAATAGAGAAAGAGAGAGATTAAAAAATATTCTACAGATGGTAGATATATTTCATAGATCTGTGTCAGAGAAATCCAAAAATGATTGTTGTGATGTTCTCGAGATTGGCTGTAAAGTTAGGGAGATTGACTGTAATCAAGTGTCTGTAGCAGCCATTGAAGGTGACCTTGCAGACGTGGAACAAGATGGAGAAGTAGGAGGAGACTTCAGAACTGACGTAGAGGATGTACAAAGGAAAGACGTACCACTAAAAATAGAAGACTCACAGGCCCAAATCCGAAGTAGCGTGAGGAAGGATTTGATAAAGATATGCCAAATAATTCCTGCTTATGACAACAAAATAGATGTTTGTAGGAACTCTGAGATCTTTGAAAGTTGTTCTGATAACTTTGATTTATCTAACGAGGAGAAGAATCAGTTGTTCAAAATGTGGATCCCTGTAAATTTTGCTAGGAGATTGTCTTTAAAGTTATCTGGTGAAACACATGAGAATTTAACTGATAAAGACAGATTAAAAATTCTCATTTTTTGTTCATCAAATGAAAATCATCCAGATATTGATATTCTTCAAAAATTAAGGATTGGTCGGAAGGAATGTATTTTTACGTTCATGTCCATATATGAACGTTTGTACAAAATGCTGAGTGAGAATGTCAAAACACCGTCCCTCATAAGGAGTTTTGTAAGCAAATTTTGGTTTCTAAATCCTGCATCTCGTGTTATTGCGTCACAAAAAGATTCATTGTTTGAATGTGCGCAATCCCTTGATTTTGCCAGAAAACACGAGAATCGTGAGAGGAAAGTAAATTGTGCTAATTTTGTAAAGACAGGCAGAGTAAAATCTTATCAGAAGCCGGTATTAGCAAAACCTTCTAAAATGAGTTTTCCCCAAAATCAAATCTACGAAGAAAGAAAAAGAAAATCACATGTTTGTTATAAACCATATGGAATGATGCAAAAGAACACCGAAAAGACACAAATTGAATTAAGAAAAATGATGAGTTCTGATTTTCTTTCTGTAACAAAGATGGCCGAATTTAACAGACAGAAACAGGTGGTGAGTGACATCATGGCCTGTAAACTGAATACTCTGCTCCAAGAATCTATCAGCTTTAAAATGGCAAGAACCTTTCAGGATATTTTTTGCAGAGAAATAAGTATGGGTGTAGGAATTGGCTAGGAAAAAAGTAATATATATTGTGTAACAGTGTTATACAATTAGTGAGTTATAGAGTATAATCCTGTAGTTTTATGGTTTGTGGATATATACATAGTCATACAGTATATATATAGAGTGTTTGTAGAAGTAGAAATAGTAGAACTGTATTTTTTAATGAAAATTAAAATCTACATCAGTAATAATATTTAGAATATGAATATGATATTAACCTTATTTTTTTATGTTTCCTTAGAATTTTCATTTCAAAGCAGGACTTAATCGAGAAAAATTCTCTTCCAAGGATTTATGCCTTTATTTACACAGGAAGTTGCAATATTGCATGATTTTATATATCTAACCCTTAAAAGGAAATAACTAATTGCTTTTTAAAATGTTCTGGGTGTGTGCTTTACTGCATGGTTTGAATGACAACCACAGCAGGGGAATTTGAACCTTGTTCTAATAATACAAGTATACCAGTATGCTATGTCCCTGTTCCTTAGGAAAAGAATTTTAAAGGGGGTCTCAACTTTTGCAAAGCAATGGAATTTTTTTTCCAGGCCTAAATGTCAAGTATAGCTATACATATACATATATTTATGTCATGTGTATTTGGGGAATATTCAAAGAAATATTAAGAGACTAAATTGAAATAGTTTACAATGCATTGATAATTAGGATAATTTGGGTTAAAATACGTGTATTCATCACACCTTCATATGTGAGGTATTTGGTTTAAAGTTAATATGTGACACAGTCTGAGTGACAGTGACTGAGTGTATGAGCAGCTGCTGAGCGAGTAATGTGATATGTTTGTGAGACCTCAGGATTCTATAAGAGAGAAAAAAAAAAAAAAACCCAAAAGCTTTTATCTTTAGGAGGAAATATGCAGATCAGTTAAATTATTAGAATATTAGGATATATATAATGAAATATTATCTATACAACATATATTTCTGTATTTCTATAGTAATTATTTCTTGATTTAGTTAATTGTGGATAAGTGCAATCGCACAACAAAATAGAAAATAGTTTAGGAAGAAAATCTATTCTTTCCTTATCAGCTTTAGCTCTTTTAAACAGGCACCAGCACAGAGCCTGGTATTCACCAGCTGCATCTGGGAATAGTGGACCTTCCTTCTCTGTCCAAGTGTGTTAATCTTAAACTACATTTAAATTAATTTTTCCAAAGGATAATTTTATGATATTCAAATTAATTTTGATGGTTACACATCTTCAGACAAATAATGGTATAAGCAAGTATAAATTCACATAATTTATACATTAATTATTTTTAATTTTGGTTTTGATAAATGAATTATTTCATGAAACAATATTTTTTGGTATTAAGGGGGAAATATGTTTTTTATCCTGACTACATAATCACATTTGATTAATACCTCTTCTTCACACATTTTAATAGGAAAAAATATTAATAAGGTACAATGGTATAAGTATTGGGTATAATAACAAGTATTATAAAGAGTCATTTCTTTACACTAAGAGGAATTACATGCAAAGTTGCATAATTTGAATATTTTGGTAACACAAGTTTATGACAATTATGAAATAATCCAGATCATGGAAATATTAAGGGTATATGTTACTGAAGACATAACTACTCTGCATCAACATAAAGGCCTTATTCTTATTTTTATTTTTATTCTTATTTTTCATTATTTTTAATTCTTTCACCAATATTTAGTAAAGTAATATCTACTGAGAATATTGCTTCATTAAATATAGCAATTATATGGTTCTATTACTAAGAAAATGTTTCACTTCTGAGTTATATGCAACAATTCTTTTATTCATTCATTCGCTCACTCATATATTCTTATTTTGGTTCATGACTATACATTCCTACATATTATTAGTATAATAAATATATTCCTTATTAATAAAGATGAAAACACTGGTTACATAAAACACAGTGACACCTATGGGTTGAAAAAGGTAATTACACCTATGACATAAAAATGTTCTATCACATGAAAAAAATGGATAATAATGTATTATCACTTATTATTGGTTTATTATTTCAAATATTGAAATCCATATACAGTACAAATTCTGATAATAATTATATGGATATTACTGATTGCTATGGTACGCTGTGATATTATGGGATAGGGAAATTACCAGATTTGGTATAGAATAGGGAATGAAGACTTCAAGCAAGATACTGAAATTATGTTAATAAAGACTTTTCACATTTCTAAACTTCATTGATTTTTATCAGTTGCAAGAAGAAGAATGCCGTGATCCAGAAGTCCCAGAAGGTAACAAAGCTATGATTTCTGAGAAATGAACTGTGTTAATTACAAATGCAGTATCCACCACTGACAGTCACAAGTGCAGTATCCACCACTGACAGTCACAAGTGCAGTATCCACCACCGACAGTCACAATTAAAGTGTCTAACCTGACAACCAGAGGACGATGATCCTATGATGCTGAGATGAACGGTGTTATCACGTTCTTATCAAGTTCCAGAGGTTTTCAATCACCTGAAAAGCTTCGATGAAAGCTGGTGAACAATGAAGGTAATTATCAGGAAGCTACAACCCTGACATATGTCCTGTGCATTAGGACAAGGACTGGTTATGGTGCTATGTTTAGCAAGGAAGAGTCATTTTAACCCTTGCTTTGCTGACCAAAGACGTCACACCTGTTCAAAGACCAGTACCGATGGAGGATTCCAGAATATCCAAGGCGAGCCAATGTAAGCCCAGGTTTTTAAAGATGACACTGCACAGATATTAAAGCTGCATTTCATCTATAGACTTTGTTTCTTATCAACATTTGAATTTATGGACTTTGATTTGATACACCACACAATTCCTACAACATCTATATGCTATAAGAAAACTGTATTTTTAAAAGAACCAAGAAGAAGACAGAAGACATCAAAATGAAGACTAGATGACATCAGATGATGATGACTGGACCTGAGATGCTTCAATTTAGACTTAGGGAAGTATAATTATACATATTTTATATGAATATTGTTCACGGCTTACCATAACATGAATTCACATCAATTATGTCATTGAGTACTTATAACGGTAATCTGATATTATTATTATTATTATTATTATTATTATTATTATTATTAATATTAAATTATTTTGTCAAAGAAGAAGAAAAGAAGAAAAAAAGATCGTTATATTTGAGGGTTCCAATTAATGTCTGTCTCCCTCAAAAGGGGGAATTGTTAAATATTAATAATCCGTTAATTTCTTATAAGACCCAGTTCTGTAGAATGCTTTAGCTTACATGACATAGGCTATTTTTAAGCTTGGCTCATGGTAGAAAGACAGCTCCATATATGTAGAGACCACGTGCTTTAGGAGACGTATATAATTCATGGCTAACTGTAGAGGTCGCTCCTCTTCTTCCCTCACCATCATGAGACACAGACGCAAGATGACATGACATAACAGCTGGTATATTACTTGACGGCGATGTGAGAAGCCGAACTGAGACACAGCAGCCATTTGCTATTCAGGATCTCGGAGAGAAGAAGAATACATGTTGCTTTTGCCATGTGGGATCTCAGAGCATGATCTAATGGACAATATCTCTTTCACTTATTTTTATTCACCTGTTTTTCTGTAATAACCTTTCTTTGATGGAAGAAACCAAATAAACCACTATATTTTTATCTGGTAACTAGTCCTGAGTATTTTACAGGATATGCATTATTTTACAATAACCCGCTGAACAACGTTAGTGATGGGGATCACTGATTACAATTATTACCCGCGAACAATGATTTCCCAGTAAGTGCAGGTCAACCGCAGTTCCGGAATTAGGCCTAACCGTCATTCCTGAAAAAATGAAAAACTTACGTGTGCAAACCACAGGTGCTGTAGCTTGCTTAACAGCTCGCCAGCCGTTCTCACGCCCAGTATGGATTACACGTGATTGCACAAAGGTGAGAAAGGGTACCGTATCCCCAGATAACATGTATGGATATCGTACACATTCAAAATATATGTCTATACATCAGGAGGCAGGCTCAGACGGTGTTAGGCCCAGTATGGATTGCACGTGATTGCACAAAGGTTAGAAAGGGTACCGTATCCCCGGATAACATGTATGGATAGTGTACACATTCAAAATATATGTCTATACATCAGGAGGCAGGCTCAGACGGTGTTAGGCCCAGTATGGATTGCACGTGATTGCACAAAGGTTAGAAAGGGTACCGTATCCCCAGATAACATGTATGGATAGCATACACATTCAAAATATATGTCTATACATCAGGAGGCAGGCTCAGACGGTGTTAGGCCCAGTATGGATTGCACGTGATTGCACAAAGGTTAGAAAGGGTACCGTATCCCCGGATAACATGTATGGATAGCGTACACATTCAAAATATATGTCTATACATCAGGAGGCAGGCTCAGACGGTGTTAGGCCCAGTATGGATTGCACGTGATTGCACAAAGGTTAGAAAGGGTACCGTATCCCCAGATAACATGTATGGATAGCGTACACATTCAAAATATATGTCTATACATCAGGAGGCAGGCTCAGACGGTGTTAGGCCCAGTATGGATTGCACGTGATTGCACAAAGGTTAGAAAGGGTACCGTATCCCCAGATAACATGTATGGATAGCGTACACATTCAAAATATATGTCTATACATCAGGAGGCAGGCTCAGACGGTGTCAGGCACAGTATGGATTTGACGGCCCAGACTTCACAGCGGAGGAGCAGGGAGAGGTAAAGATTGCAAATGCTGGGGCCCTGCCCAAGCAAGGGGGGCCCACTCGTGGGCGTCGGTACTGGCACTGGGCCCCTCATAGTACGGCGGTGTGTCTGACGGCGGGTGTGCACCACCACCGTCAGAGACACTTGATTGCACTATGAAGGACCCTGTGCCAGTGCCCGCGCCCAAGAGTCGGCCTACCCACCTGTCCAGGTCAACGGCACTCGCACGGTGTCGTGCGCTAGGTGGTGACCCCGGCCATGGGGGGGAGGCAGCACAGTTAGGGAGTTTTAGAAAGTGGCATATGTTGATGTTGGACATTCAGCTGATGCAAAAGGTGAAATAGGTCAAGTCCCAGGAAGAGGTGGACTAAAGCAAGCCATTTTTCTGTCACCCTATGTGTCATCAGGGGAAGGTGGGACAAAATCCTTGGAAACCCATGCGTGGTTCATTTTAATGAAGGTTAGATCATCCACATTTTGGGTTGACAGACGGGTCCTTTTTTCTGTCAGGATTGATCCAGCTGCACTGAAGACTCTTTCCGATAGCACACTTGCAGCTGGGCAAGCGAGCTCCTGTAAGGCATATTGTGCCAATTCAGGCCAGGTGTCCAGTTTAGCGGCACAATAGTCAAAGGGGAATGACCTGTGTGGGAGAACATCGATATGGGAGGAAAAGTAGTTTGTAACCATAGTTGACAACTGCTGTCTCCTGTCACTTTCCATCGATGCAGTATTACCAGTTGTGTGAGCGGTACTTGAAAAATCAGTCCACAACATTGTCATGAAACCCCTGTCTCCAACGCCACTTCTGCTGTGTGCACCACGAACACCTCTGCCAAGCTGCCCCCAGCCCGTACGGCTCGTGTGAGAACCATCACCGCTGCTGTGTGCTGGGAATGCCTCAAGCAACTGATTTACCAGAGTTGCTTGTTTATTAGCCAATATTAGGTCAAGGTTCTCCTGTGGCATGATGTTTTGTAATTTGCCTTTATAGCGTGGATCCAGGATGCTGGCCAACCAGTAGTCGTCATCGTTCATCATTTTGGCAATGCGGGGGTCCCTTTTTAGGATCTGCAAGGCATAATCTGACATGTGGGCCAATGTTCCCGGTGTCAATGATGCACTGCGAGTGCTGGTTGGAGGAGCACTTTCTGGCAAATCCACATCCCTCCAGTCACGCACAAACCCTGTACCAGACCTTGCCATGCCAACATTTTCACTTGCCCCACGAGATGCATCCTCCTCCCCTAAGTAATCATCCCCATCATCCTCCTCCTCCTCCTCCTCTTCTTCCTCCACCTCGTCCAGGAGAGGTCCCTGAGCAGACAATGGCTGAATGTCATCAAGGATTCCCTCCTCCTCTTCCTCCTCATCAACATTGGCTGCAGAAGCCTGCTCCTTAAGGTGCGTCAAAGTTTGCATGAGCAGACGCATAAGTGGGATGCTCATGCTTAGGATGGCGTCGTCTGCACTTACCAGCCGTGTGCATTCCTCAAAACACTGAAGGACTTTACAGAGGTCTTTCAGCTTCGACCACTGCACACCGGTCAACTCCATGTCTGCTCTCAAAGTGCCTGGCCGTGTATCCTCCCACAAATGCATTATGGCCTGCCTCTGCTCGCACAGCCGCTCCACCATGTGCAGGGTGGAGTTCCACCTTGTTGCAATGTCGATAATGAGGCGGTGGTTGGGAAGGTGGAGCAATCGCTGCAGCTTCTGCATATGAACAGAGTGTACAGGCGACCGGCGGATGTGCGCGCACAGTCTTCGCACCTTCTGGAGCAGGGCTGTTAACTCCGGATAATTTTTGAGGAAGCACTGCACCACCAGGTTCAAGGTGTGAGCCAAGCAAGGTATGTGGCTGAGTTTTGAAAGGGCTATGGCTGCCACAAAATTACGCCCGTTATCACTAACTACCTTGCCTGCCTCAAGATGTACACTGCCCAGCCATGACTCAGTTTGTCGCTGAAAGTACTCGGCCAGCACCTCGGCGATGTGTCTGTCGCCCAAACACATCATCTGCAACACTGCCTGCTGACGCTTTCCACTAGCTGCTCGATAGGGGGACACCTCGTGTGCAACAGTGGCAGCTGCAGATGGAGTGCTCGTACGACTGCGCTCTGTGGACGAGCTTTCGCTTCTGGAGGAGGAGGAGGGTCGAACGCCTACAGCCAACTGTTTCCTATACCGTGGGCTAGGCAGCACTGTCCCACCACCGCTGTCCCCTGTGGACCCTGCATCCACCACATTAACCCAGTGCGCAGTGATGGACACGTAACGGCCCTGGCCATGCCGACTGGACCATGCATCAGTTGTGAGGTGCACCTTTCCGCTCACTGACTGCTTGAGTGCATGGACAATGCGGTCTTTCACATGATGGTGGAGGGCTGGGATGGCTTTGCGAGAGAAGAAGTGGCGACTGGGTAGGTCATAGCGTGGTACTGCATAGGCCATGAGTTCGCGGAAAGCTGCGCTTTCCACCAACCGAAAGGGCATCATCTCAAACGAGATTAGTTTGGCAATGTGGGCGTTCAAACCCAGTGTACGCGGATGAGAGACTGAGAACTTGGAAGTAGCGGTGGACAGGGCGGACTGAGAGAGGGTTGATGATGGTGATGGAGTTGGTGTTCTTTCTGATGGCCTAGAATCAGTCTTTCGTTGATATAACAGTGGGATTCCCTGACTGCTGTGGCCTTGCAACGACACTTCAACATTTGCTGCTGTGCTAACCGGTGGGCTTACAGTGGGGGAAACAATGTAGCGTTGCTGACTACCTTCGTTGTGATCAGTTGCACATGTGGCACTTGAGGTTTGGTGTTGTGTCCACGCTTGCAAGTGCATGGTGGTTAAATGTCTAAGCATGCAACTGGTATTCAAATTTTTCAGATTTTTCCCTCGGCTAAAGGTCTTTGCGCACTTCTTACAGATAACCTTGGCCTGATCATGAGGATTTTGTTCAAAAAAGTGCCACACTGCACTCTTCCTACTTTGGCAGACATTTTGCGGCCTAGCACACTGTGATCTTTTGACCCTCTGGACAAGCTGTCCAGCAACTCTTTTGATGTTTGGAACCTGTCTTTGGAGTGCTCCGGGCCTGCCAGATAACAGCTGTTGCGATGTCGATGTCTGCTGTGGATGCTCCTCATCTGAGCTATTGGAAGCAGCACCCTCTTCCCCCAATGGATGCCAATCTGGGTCAACAACTGGGTCATCCATCACCTCCTCTTCTATGTCATGTGCACCTTCCTCTGTGTCACTGTGTATGGTGGTATAGTGTGCGGGAAGGGGCACCTGAGTCTCATCAGGGTCAGAATCTGGCTCTGTACACTGCGAGGACAATGTAGTGCTCTGAGTGAATGTACCAGCAGAATCATCCATCAGCGGCTGTGCATCAGTGCACTCCATGTCAGATTCATCTTGGCCTGGGTAATTCACCATTTCACTTGATAATCCAGACATGGTATGTGAAAACAGCTCCATGGAGTAATCAGTAGTATGGCCTGCGTCATCCTTCAATCTTGGTTGGGGTGAAGGACACAAGGAAAGGTGTGGTTCATGAACATGAGCCTCCAATGACGACTCAGTGCTTTTACTTTTTACAACTGAAGAAGAGGAGGCGATAGAGCTGGAGGCTGAGTCAGCAATGTAAGACAAAACTTTTTCCTGATGCTCTGGCTTTAAAAGCGGTTTGCCAACTCCTAGAAAACTAAGCGTTCGAGGCCTTATGTAGCCAGACGATGACGCAGGCTCAACACCTCCTGCATTCGGTCCTATTTTGCTCTTGCCACTACCATCAGATCCACCACCAACACCATCATTACCAGCTGCCAACCCCCGCCCAATTCCACGGCCTCTTCCACCAGCCTTCCTCATTTTTGGTAGAAATGTAGACAAAATCCAACAAACTATATAGTAATGTAAAACATGGTACAAGGTGTCTATAGGACAGGGGAGATTTTGAATTTCTGCAGACACTTGTGGACACTGGACACTTTTGGATTGTGTGAGGCCCACTGAATATCTGAGCGCTCTGTCACAGGCTCGATGGCACAGCTGTGACCAAAGTGACTAGAGGATAAGGGAGATTTTGAATTTCTGCACACACTTGTGGACACTGGACACTTTTGGATTGTGTGAGGCCCACTGAATATCTGAGCGCTCTGTCACAGGCTCGATGGCACAGCTGTAACCAAAGTGACTAGAGGATAAGGGAGATTTTGAATTTCTGCACACACTTGTGGACACTGGACACTTTTGGATTGTGTGAGGCCCACTGAATATCTGAGCGCTCTGTCACAGGCTCGATGGCACAGCTGTGACCAAAGTGACTAGAGGATAAGGGAGATTTTGAATTTCAGCAGACACTTGTGGACACTGGACACTTTTGGATTGTGTGAGGCCCAATGAATATCTGAGCGCTATGTGACAGGCTCGATGGCACAGCTGTGACAAAAGTGACGAGAGGATAAGGGAGATTTTGAATTTCTGCAGACACTTGTGGACACTGGACACTTTTGGATTGTGTGAGGCCCACTGAATATCTGAGCGCTCTGTCACAGGCTCGATGGCACAGCTGTGACCAAAGTGACTAGAGGATAAGGGAGATTTTGAATTTCTGCACACACTTGTGGACACTGGACACTTTTGGATTGTGTGAGGCCCACTGAATATCTGAGCGCTCTGTCACAGGCTCGATGGCACAGCTGTAACCAAAGTGACTAGAGGATAAGGGAGATTTTGAATTTCTGCACACACTTGTGGACACTGGACACTTTTGGATTGTGTGAGGCCCACTGAATATCTGAGCGCTCTGTCACAGGCTCGATGGCACAGCTGTGACCAAAGTGACTAGAGGATAAGGGAGATTTTGAATTTCAGCAGACACTTGTGGACACTGGACACTTTTGGATTGTGTGAGGCCCAATGAATATCTGAGCGCTATGTGACAGGCTCGATGGCACAGCTGTGACAAAAGTGACGAGAGGATAAGGGAGATTTTGAATTTCTGCAGACACTTGACACTGGACACTTTTGGATTGTGTGAGGCCCACTGAATATCTGAGCGCTCTGTCACAGGCTCGATGGCACAGCTGTGACCAAAGTGACTAGAGGATAAGGGAGATTTTGAATTTCTGCACACACTTGTGGACACTGGACACTTTTGGATTGTGTGAGGCCCACTGATATCTGAGCGCTATGTCACAGGCTCGATGGCACAGCTGTGACAAAAGTGACTAGAGGATAAGTGAGATTTTGAATTTCAGCAGACACTTGTGGACACTGGACACTTTTGGATTGTGTGAGGCCCAATGAATATCTGAGCGCTATGTGACAGGCTCGATGGCACAGCTGTGACAAAAGTGACGAGAGGATAAGGGAGATTTTGAATTTCTGCAGACACTTGTGGACACTGGACGCTTTTGGATTGTGTGAGGCCCACTGATATCTGAGCGCTATGTGACAGGCTCGATGGCACAGCTGTGACCAAAGTGACTAGAGGATAAGGGAGATTTTGAATTTCAGCAGACACTTGTGGACACTGGACACTTTTGGATTGTGTGAGGCCCACTGATATCTGAGCGCTCTGTCACAGGCTCGATGGCACAGCTGTGACCAAAGTGACTAGAGGATAAGGGAGATTTTGAATTTCTGCACACACTTGTGGACACTGGACACTTATGGATTGTGTGAGGCCCACTGAATTTCACAGCGCTATGTCACAGGCAGAAATTGGCTAGTGTATCACAAACTACAAGGTGTATGTAGAATTGGGCAGAATAGGAATCTCTCTAGAGTGCAGGTCTGTAAGAACGGAACATGTCCTTGTTTTATTCTCACAGAGTGACACACTGATAGCTTCACTGTGGCTGTGATAACAGCCGTTACACGTTACTGTGTGAGGAGCGTACACCGCTGTATGGTGTGAAAAAATGCACGCTCAGTACCTCAGCAGGACAAAAAAAAAAAATTGGGATTGCTTTTAAAAAAGCAGTTTGCAGAGCAGTGGGTAAACAGCAATGCAGGAATGTCAGGAAGCCTTAGAAGGCAGCCCAACAACCAACACCACTGATACACCACTATATAACCTCCCCTTGCACTGCACACACAGTGACTGATGTGTTGTACAGGCAAAATTGCTAGCAGCAGAAGCAGTTTTTTTTCTTCTCAGCAGGACAAAAAAAAAAATTGGGATTGCTTTTAAAAAAGCAGTTTGCGGAGCAGTGAGTAAACAGCAATCCAGTAATGTCAGGAAGCCTTAGAAGGCAGCCCAACAACCAACACCACTGATACACCACTATATAGCCTCCCCTTGCACTGCACACACAGTGACTGGTGTGTTGTACAGGCAAAATCGCTAGCAGCAGAAGCAGTTTTTGGTGTCTTCTTCCCTGCCTAACGCTCTCCCTACAAAATCAGCAGCAGCAGCAGCTCTCCCTATTCTGAGATCAGCATGAGTAGCATGGCGGTCGGCGTGCACGCCCTTTTATACCCACTGTGACGCCCCCCAAAGCAAGCCAATCACTTGCATGCCCTTCTGAAAGATGGTGGTGACCCGTGCCTATGTCATCACGTTGCCCACAGTGTCCGTGGATCCTGATTGGCTGAAAAAGAGCGCAAAACAAACTTTTGAAACGCGACTTTGGCGCGTAAGTCGCCGACCTCGTGGCCGACCTCATCCTAGGGTCGGGTTTCGTTTCATGAAACCCGACTTTGCCAAAAGTCGGCGACTTTTGAAATTTTTCGACCCGTTTCGCTCAACTCTAGCCAGCACGTGTCGCACCACTAATTCTTTAATTATATCGTCAAAGGGTACCACTGAGTCAGTCCTATCAGTTGAGTGAACCCCCCGGTTACCCTCTGACTGTGTTTCTATTCCCGTTATCTTCTCAATCAGGTTACCACCAGTCCTGTCACGAGTTTCAGTCAGCACAGCACTAGATTCTGTCCTAGTGGTGGCTACTGGCAACAACACGTCACAGTCACACCACATCGTACGGTGAACCCCCAAGGCACTCTCTATCCATGTGTCAGCTCCGCTCTTTTTATTTACCACACTCTTCTCCTTCACACCGTTGTACCCTTCAGGTGACGTCAGGTCAGTAAATTCGTCTGACGCAATTCTTTCTCCGGTCGCCCTTATGTCTGGCCTGTCCACGTTAGGAGGCGTCAGCGTCTCAGTGTCTGCTAACCCTACAGTAGAAACGTCTCTATCCTCCTGCCCCACATCTTTAAACATGACAAAGTCCTGGCGCCTCTCAAAGGTATGCACTAAGTTTGGTGGCATACTACCACCTTGGCACTCCCCCTTTGTCATCTCAATTAGGACTTTGTCCACCTTATAATTCACAATGACCACGTGGAGGCAGCGAACTCTGACGTTTTTCTCGGTCAGAGCTAAAACGAGCGGAGTTCCTGTCAGAGTCACCTGACTCTTTGAGTCCAGCCTACCAGGGACTCCTTCCCGGTGCAGCATCACGGTACACACCTGTGGCTCGTCGTTATCAGGAAAAGACACACCACATTCCTCCCAAGACATGCACTCACACTGCGGTTCCACAGACATACCCACTCAGGCAACCAGTGCTGCTATTTCCTGAACCTTCCCACTTTGGGTCACCGCCCCCTTTTGGGCTACCACCCCGATTTGGGTCACCGCCCCCTTTTGGGACTCCACCCCGCTTTGGGTCACCGCCCCCTTTTGGGACTCCACCCCCTTTCGGGACCTCCCCATGTCTGTTAAACCGGTCTTCTCAGACCACAGTTCACACAACCCAGTTTATGTCTTAACGATCCCACACAAGTCCTTGTTGGCATCACCACAGCTCCTGCTGTCACCGATCACCGACACTACGGGCTGCTGTTCACACACACAGTGGCTGGAGTCACTGCAGCTCCTGCTGCGCCGTCTTCGTGGACCCGCCGATCCACCGGAAGCCGCTTGTCCCCTTCTCCCCTTCGTAACCCCGCCGGGTTACCGGAAGCCGCTTGTCCCCCTCGAAGATAAAAGAAACCACAAAAGCGCGTCCATAGGGCCTTACCAGTGCAGGTATAATGGGTATAAATAAATAATACAGGGTACTCACCCTTAAGAGTTGTGTAAAGCCACAACTACTGTATTCGCTTAGTCACATGCAATAAAGCTGCAGCAGGATGGTGTAGACAGACAACGTCTGCTACCAATGCTCAAAGAGGAGATCCCAAAAAGAAAAAAACACCAGGTCCCTGTGCTGCGAGACCTTCGTGACCCCACTGAGCCACAGCAAGCACCTTCAGGTTTTTTTCAGAGGAAAAAGAAAAAACACATGCACGAAAAACTCCAAAAAACTCACGTATCCTGTCTGTGCGCTATTCAGGATGTACCGTCTCCGCCTGAGACCGTCCAACACACAGGGCACACCGGGTGCTATTCAGGGAGCCGACCCTCCTCCCAGGGTCTCCCAACACACCGGCCTCACCAGGTCCAAGGTCATATCATGTGTTCCAGGGATCCAATTCCTCTCCAAGAACCTCCCAACACTGACCCTCCAGGACCTTGCTCACTGACCCAGGTCAGTACAACAACGAACACTTGTCCGTTACCTGTGTCGGCACACAGGTCCTCGGGTACCTCTTATCCGCAGAGGCACCCTAGCAATCACCAGTCTCTTTCACTGAGCTGCTGTCAGTATACGGCTTTCACAACAGTCAGCCCTCCTGGCTCAGCGTTGCCAGCACTGCAACATGTGCTGTTGGAACCGCAGCCCTTAGCAACAAAGTTTTTTTTTTTTCCTTTGGCAGTCCTTTTCCGTTGCCCCTAGCAACAAGGCTACTATATTGCCCTTAGCAATTCTCCACCATTTGTGAGGTAGCGCTGTCATTCAGGGTTGGGGGACACTCGCATGGCAGCGAATAATCACGTCCGGCACAGGTTTCCATAAAGCAATATCACAGTCCATGAGGTTTATTCATTATCATAAACCAATCACGATATGCAACAGTCTTATAGCAGACAGCAGGGTATCTTCACACTGGAGCTCTGCTCCCCTTTAGCCCTCCTAGTCACACAGGCTGTGCTTCATCTAGCCAACCGGCTATACAGTCTCTCAGTTGTAGTCCCGTCTCCGGGTTACCTTGCATGCTGCTTTACACTGCTAATGTTCATTCCCTCTCCCTAGAAACTGTCAGGCACACTTCGCCATTAGTCACAGCGTCCAGACGTGCTGTCAAGCAACAAGCCACACGAGACCTTCCAAATGGACCAATCGGTCTCTACATTCACCCCTGTGACCAGACCTCAGGTACCTTATATGGTCCATAACCACACCCACAGGTGATCACATGGCTATGACCTCACCCAAGGTCCTATTGCATACAGCCACACACAGACTTCCCTGACACATTGTAACGGAACGTACTACTCAGCAGTACCTTTGCTGATCATTATGATCTTTCAGTATCCTACACCTATCAGGGCAATGGAAATGCTTATACGGCTGTCCTGGGACACCCAGACAGCGCCCCCTAGTGGACACAGCAGTCACTGCACCACAATACATATACAGGTCTGTCAAACATGAAGAGACCACTTTCAAATGTTCAGTTTGTCTTATTTTTCTCTTTATAGGTATATTTTTGAGTAAAATGTAAATTGTTCTTTTATTCTATAAACCACCGACAACATGTCTCCGAATTTCCAAGCACTAAACAGCAATACTAATGTTTTAACTCATTAAGAGTTCTGAAATCAATATTTTGTGGAATAACCATGATTTCTAAAAACAGCTTTCATGCGTCTTGGCATGCTTTCCACCAGCCTTTCACACTGCTTCTGGCGCAAAAATTTAAGCAGTTCTTCTTTGTTTGATGACTATCCATCATCCTCTTAATTACATTCCAGAGGTTTTCAATGGGGTTAAGGTCTGGAGAATGTGCTGCCCATGACAAGGTTTTGATGTGGTGGTCTCTTAACTTTTGTCAGAGCTGTATATACACATATACAGCTCTGGAAAAAGCTAAGAGACACTGCACAGTTTTATAACAATCAACTTCTCTACATGTCTGACTTCCATTCCAGTGTCAGTTGAATTCCAACCAGAGTACACCTCATTTTACTTAATGTGCTTCTAATAACGTGATCACCTGAACCAAGTCTTATATAATAAAGGAAAGTATAAAAAACCCTTCAGTGGTTTTCACAATCCTCTTGCAATAGAACAAGCTGGATGGCAAAACAAATGCTAGTAATATCCCAAAAGTACTAGGAATGATACAGTAAAAAAACTTTTAACCATGCCAAAAGAGTTGAAAAGAAATGTCTTGAGTGAGGAAAAGAAGCGCTCAATACTGGCTTTACTAGCAGAGGGATACAGTGAGCGTTATGTTGCCTCCATCCTTAAAATTTCTAAGACGGCAGTCCATTACAACAAAGTCAAGCAGCAGACATTGGGGACAGCAAAGCTACAGACTGGCAGAGGGCGAAAATAAATCTCCACTGACCGGGATGACCATCATCTTATTCGATTGTCACTCAGCAACCGCAGGATGACATCAAGTGACCTACAAAAGGAATGGAAAATGGCAGCTGTGGTGAAGTGCACAGCAAGAACAGTTCGTAACAGGCTCCTAGAGGCAGGGCTCAAGTCATGTAAACGTAGAAAATAGCCTTTCATCAATGAGAAGCAAAGGAGAGCCAGGCTGAAATTTGCCAAAGACCATAAGGATTGGACCATAGAGGATTGGAGTAAAGTAATTTTCTCTGATGAGTCTAATTTTCAGCTTTGCCCAACACCTTGTCATCTAATAGTTAGACGGAGACCTGGAGAGGTGTACAAGCCACAGTGTCTTGCACCCACTGTGAAATTTGGTGGAGGATCGGTGATGATCTGCGGATGCTTCAGCAAGGCTGGAATTGGACAGGTTAATCTTTGTGAAGGATGTATGAATCAAGCCGCATACAAGGTTATCCTGGAAAAACAGTTGATTCCTTCTGCTTTGGCAATGTTTCCCAACTCTGAGGACTGTTTTTTCCAGCAGGACAATGTGAAATGCCACACAGCTAGGTCAATCAATGTGTAGATGAAGGACCACCACATCAAATCCCTGTCACGGCCAGCCCAATCTCCAGACCTGAACCCCATTGAAAACCTCTGGAATGTAATCAAGAGGAAGATGGATAGTCACAAACCATCAAACAAAGAAGAACTGCTTACATTTTTGTACCAGGAGTGGCATAAGGTCAAAGAAAAGCAGTGTGAAAGACTGGTGGAAAGCATGCCAAGACACATGAAAGCTGTAATTAAAAATCATGGTTATTCCACAAAATATTGATTTCTGAACTCTTCCTGAGTTAAAACATTAGTATAGTTGTTTCTAAAGGATTATTAATTTGTTTTCTTAGCATTATTTGAGGTCTGCAAGCACTGCATTTTTTATTATTTTGACCAATTCTCATTTCCTGAAAATATATACAAAATTTAGTGCTTGGAAATTCGAAGACATGTTGTCAGTAGTTTATAGAGTAAAAGAGCAATTTACATTTTACTCAGAAATATACCTATAAAGAAAAAAAATCAGACAAGCTGAAAATTTTGCAGTGGTCCCTTAATTTTTGCCAGAGCTGTATATATATTAATGGCTGAAAGTTTTGTCACCCTTGAAATTGTTCCAGAAACTGAAGTATTTTCTCCTGAAAATGTTTGCAAATATAAGTTTTGCTATACACATGTTTATTTCCTTTGTGTGTTTTGGAAAAACACAAAACTCCCAAAATGTGCTTGACAAAATTATTGCCACCCTTCCAAGAATATGGGTAAATAATTTTCTTTCAAACATGAGATGCTCGTTCAAACTCACCTGTGGAAAGTAACAGGTGTGGACAATATGAAAATCACACCTGAAACCAGATAGAAATGGGACAAGCTGACTCAATCTTTGCATTGTGTGTGCCACACTAAGCATGGAGAACAGAAAGAGAAGAGAACTGTCTCATTACTTGAGATCCAAAATTGTTGAAAAATATCAACAATCTCAAGGGAAAAATGCAAGATGTTATCAGGAAAATTATCTGGTAATGCTACGTGGAAATTCCCAAGAGCAGATACCATTCAGGAACAGAAAAGGCTATATTTTACAAAGTATTTGTAGTGTCCACTATAGATACCCTTTTAGCCATAATAATAATAATAATAAATTATTATTATTATTATTATTATTATTATTATTATTATTATTATTATATGTAGTATATCCAAAATCTGAGTTTTAAATTGCTTTGATATTTTTCGCTACAGATTTTATCTTTAATAATTATTACTAAGGATTCAGATCCCTTTCCGCTAGTTATGGAAGTAGGACTGGGCAAAGGAAAGATTTAATGTAAATGTTTCCTTTTGTGTATTATATTATATTTATAGCTGTAGTGTGGCCATTAGGGGTTGCACTGGTTTATAGATATCTGGAAATTATGCAGCTTTTTTAATCTTATAACCTTAATGAAGTCCTACTTTGTGAATGTTCACACTGGGCGGTTTTGCTGCTTTTTTTTTCTGCTTTTTTTTTTCTGCAGCAAAGCCTTATTTCTTGGCAGGAAGGAAGCTGCGGCAAAAACGCAGGTTTAGGTGCGTTTTTTTTATCTCTTTGTCCATGCTAATGTCCATGACTTTTCTGCAGAAAAAAGGCTGCAAATAATGATACCCGCGCTTTGGCAGCGTTTTTTCAACACCCATTCAAGCCAATGGGTGAAAAACTCTGCAAAAACGCTGAAAGAAGTGACCAATGTGTGTGCATGAGAATTCTGAAATCTCATAGGCTTTGCTGGTACTGTAAAAAGCAGCTGAAAATTTGCACTAAAAAAATGCAGCAAAAATGCCAGTGTGAACTTACCCTAATAAATATAATGCAACAAATCTATCTTCTAGTACAGGCTGCCAAGGCTTCCTATAGTTTTCTGACCAACAATCCTGTTTTCTATTTTTACTGTGCATTTTAATCCTCTTTTCAGACTACTGTAGCTACAGAAGCAAAAGGTGTAATTAAATGAGGCAAACCTTGATCCAACCTTATGTCAAGTAAATCCTCACCTTGGAATTTAATTACGAACATTTCTAAAACTGTCTGACACGGAATATTTGTCACTGAGAAATGAATGAGTTAAAAAATCCCAAATGATTTAGAAGCTTCAGCAAAGCCCGGATTGCTTCCCAATCACAAAGATTGATCCCCCTATTCTCCTGGGGGCTATTGAGTTTTTAAGTATCAGGATTTAAAAATGTCAGATTTGCCTTCCGCCTGTTCAGCCCGCCCTCTATGGCTGCGATGTGAAATACAAATGGAGCAATCAATGCCAGCATCTGCCAGCTGTGTGTGGAATGAGAACGCGGAAGAACCGTGCCTGGAATTATATCAATGCAGGAACTATACAGCCACCTCTCACCTCCAGCAATGCCCATACTGATCCTGTGCGATTACATATCTGTCTGTTGTTCCCTCGTATTTCATACTGGCTTTCAAAACTGTTCTCAGATTTGAAAATATTTCATCCTCATTTTTTTGCAATTATTTTGAAACAATGGGTAAGAGACATAATACCGTATGGCTTTACATTGGTATTTCCCCTTCACGCAGGATGAGCTAAACTCATGAACTGAGTGTGTGTCCTTTGTATGAATTTAATGTAGGCTTAAAACAATGCCAGGACCTGAGATAAAATGAGCAAATACCCTGTAGTAAGTAAATTGTAATAGTACATGTAAGTAACATAGGGTTCTTATTTAACATTGTTTTGCTCAAAAAAATGTAAAACCCATCAATGTTAACTTAAGGCCCCATTACACGCAACAATATTGTGAACGATATCATTGCAACGTCACCAGTTTGGTGACGTTGCAGCAAAGTCAAAATGACATTGTTGCGTGTGACACGTATCAACGATCAGTTGGCTGATCGTTAATTGTTGCCTAATGGTCTGGGCCATAAATCTATCGTTGGTCTCCCGCTGGGCAGCACACATCGCTGCGTGTGACAGCGAGAGACCAACGATCAGCGAGCTCTCAGTGAAATACAGCAGACGCTGGGAGCTGGTATCCAGGGTAAATAGCAGGAAACTAAGAGCCACGCGGCTCTTAGATACCCGCTGTTTACCCTGGATACCAGCTGGTCCTGAACGCTGGTGAGTCTGCCTATGTCCCAGCGATCCCATCCATGTCGGATTGTTGGTGGGATCACTGGGACTTTGAAGCATGTAACGGGGCCCTAAGTCTCCTTTGTTATTTACATGCACTATTGCTATTTATTTACTTACTACAGGGTATTTGCTCATTTTGTTTTTATCTCAGGTCCAGATTGCAAAAGGGGTTGTCCCACTACTAGAATCATAGAATGTTATAGTTGGAAAGGACCTCCAGGGTCATCATGCCCAAACCCCAGCTCAATGCTCAATGATTCACTAGACCATCTTAGACAGATGTCTTTGAAGAAGTTAGAAGAGTTAAACATTAACAAAATTTACAAAACCATTTATTTAGGAACTACATCACATTTGAAGTTACTTTGAGGGGCCTATATGAATAAAAATATCTAAAAGTGACATAAATCTAAAAACTGCGCCACTCAATGTGCTCAAAACCACATTCAAGAAGTTTATTAACCCTTTAGAAGCTTCACAGGAACGGAGGCAATGTGGAAGGAAAAATTTAACATCTTTTTTTCACAAAAATTTTAATTTATACCCCAATGTTTTATTTTCACAAGGGTACCAGGAGAAAATGGACTCCAAAATTTGTTGTGAGGGGGGAAAATACTAGCTGGTTGCACGGCTGGGCTCAGAAGGGAAGGAGCACAGTTTGACCTTTTGAATTCAAAATTGGCTGGAATCGAGAGCGGATGCCATGTCAAGTTTGTAGAGCCCCTGATGTGCTTAAACAGTGGAAAACTCCAAGTGACCCCATTTTGGAAATTAGACTCCTCAAGGAACTTATCTGGATGAGTAGTGAGCACCTTGAACCCCAAGGTGCTTCACAGAAAAATATAATGTAGAGCCATAAAAATAAAAGAATAAAATTTTTCCCACAAAAATGTTTTTTTTTTAGACCCAATTTTTTTTTATTTTTACAAGTGTAACAGGAGAAAATAGAACCCCAAATTTATTGTGCAATTTCTCCTGAGTACGCCGATAACCCATAAGTGGGTGAAATCTATTGTTTAGGCGCATGGCGGGGCTCAGAAAGGAAGGGGTGATGTTTTATGAAAGAAGATTTTGATTCGTCTACAGATGTCATCATGTTTTTTGAGCCACCGATATGCCTAAACAGTGTAAACCCCACAAAAGTTATCTTATTTTGGAAACTAGACCCCTCAAGGAATCTATCTAGAAGTGTTGAGTGAGCACCATGAACCCACAGATTCGTCACAGAATCTTAGAACGTTAATCTGTGAAAATGAAAAAAAAAAAAAAGTTTCACCCGAAAATGTACTTTTAGTCCTTTTTATTTTCAGAAGGGTAGCAGAAGAAAATGGACTGCAAAATTTGTTGTGCAATTTCTCGTGAGTACACCGATACCCCATATGTCGTTAAACTTTTGAAGCAGAGTGCAAAACTCAGAAGGAAAGTGATGACTTGCTTTTTTGTGGATTGATTTGAAACATTTGATGGTAACATTTTAAATAACATTTTGGATCACATTTATCCTGCGCTCTATGCTGAGCACTTACTTTGGAGTTTCCATCTAAATCTCCTAGTGACGTGATTCAGATGAAATCCCCGAGGGATCCATTCACTTTAATAAGGCAGCAAAGTTACTCTGAAGTCCATCTGGCCATGCATGTGGTAAAATTGGTAAGGTAGCATTATTCTTTGGGTCAGTATGATTACATTGATAGCACATTTATATTTTTTTTATGTTTTGGCTCTTTTACACAATAAAAACTATTTTATAGAAAAAATAATAATTTTTGCATTGCTGTATTCTGAGAGTTTTTATTTTTCCATTGATGGAGCTGTATTGCTCCTTGTTAATTATGGGACAAGTTGACATTTTCAACTATATCATTTTTTATTTACATTTGACTTTTTATCGTGTTTTATTCCACTTTTAGTTTGTCAGTATGATGAAAAATTATTGATTTGTGGCCATTTTTTTTTTTTTTACATTGTGTTCACTAGTGTGTAGTTTTATGGGGTGAGTCATTCAGGATGCGGTGACACCAAATATATGTACTTTGCTTTTTTTTACAAAAAATGCAAATTTACAGGATATATATATATATATATACACATATATATATATGTATATATATATATATATATAATGTGTGTGTGTGTGTGTGTACTATATACAGCTCTGGCAAAAATTAAGACACCACCACATCAAAACCCTGTCATGGGCAGCCCATTCTCCAGACCTGAACCCCATTGAAAACCTCTGGAATGTAATCAAAAGAATGATGGATAGTGACAAGCCATCAAACAAAGAAGAACTGCTTACATTTTTGTGCCAGGAGCAGTGTGAAAGACTGGTGGAAAGCATGCCAAGACGCATGAGTGTTTTTTAAAAATCCTGGGTATTCCACAAAATATTGATTTCAGAACTCTTCCTGAGTTAAAACATTAGTATTGTTGTTTCTAAATGATTATGAATGTGTTTTCTTACCATTATTTGAGGTCTGGAAGCACTGGGTCTTTTTTTTTTTTTTTTTTAAATTTTGACCATTTTTCTTTGTCAGAAAAAAACCCCAAATTTATTGCTTGGAAATTCGGAGACATGTTGTCCTATACCTTTAAAGAGAAAAATCAGACAAATTGAACATTTCAAAGTGCTCTCTTAATTTTTGCTTAATTTTGTATATATATATATATATACACTCACTGGCCACTTTATTAGGTACACCTGTCCAACTGTGTGTTAAGACTTAATTTCTAATCAGCCAATCACATGGTGGCAACTCAGTGCATTTAGGCATGTAGACATGGTCAAGACAATCTCCTGCAGTTCAAACCGAGCATCAGTATGGGGAAGAAAGGTGATTTGAGTGCCTTTGAACGTGGCATGATTGTTGGTGCCAGAAGGGCTGGTCTGAGTATTTCAGAAACTGCTGATCTACTGGGATTTTCACGCACAGCCATCTCTAGGGTTTACAGAGAATGGTCCGAAAAAGAAAAAAAATCCAGTGAGCGGCAGTTCTGTGGCCGGAAATGCCTTGTTGATGCCAGAGGTCAGAGGAGAATGGGCAGACTGGTTCGAGCTGATAGAAAGGCAACAGTGACTCAAATTGCCACCCGTTACAACCAAGGTAGGCAGAAGAGCATCTCTGAACGCACAGTGCGTCGAACTTTGAGGCAGATGGGCTACAGCAGCAGAAGACCACACCGGGTACCACTCCTCTCAGCTAAGAACAGGAAACTGAGGCTACAATTTGCACAAGCTCATCGAAATTGGACAGTAGAAGATTGGAAAAACGTTGCCTGGTCTGATGAGTCTCGATTTCTGCTGCGACATTCGGATGGTAGGGTCAGAATTTGGCGTAAACAACATGAAAGCATGGATCCATCCTGCCTTGTATCAACGGTTCAGGCTGGTGGTGGTGGTGTCATGGTGTGGGGAATTTTTTCTTGGCACTCTTTGGGCCCCTTGGTACCAATTGAGCATCGTTGCAACGCCACAGCCTACCTGAGTATTGTTGCTGACCATGTCCATCCCTTTATGACCACAATGTACCCAACATCTGATGGCTACTTTCAGCAGGATAATGCGCCATGTCATAAAGCTCGAATCATCTCAGATTGGTTTCTTGAACATGACAATGAGTTCACTGTACTCAAATGGCCTCCTCAGTCACCAGATCTCAATCCAATAGAGCATCTTTGGGATGTGGTGGAACGGGAGATTCGCATCAGGGATGTGCAGCCGACAAATCTGCGCCAACTGTGTGATGCCATCATGTCAATATGGTCCAAAATCTCTGAGGAATGCTTCCAGCACCTTGTTGAATCTCTGCCACGAAGAATTGAGGCAGTTCTGAAGGCAAAAGGGGGTCCAACCCCTTACTAGCATGGTGTACCTAATAAAGTGGCCAGTGAGTGTATATACACACTTTTTTACTTAGTCCCTTTATGGCACTTTCACTTTTAGCAGTCTGATCACTGTTATAGACCATTGCAATGCACTGACACATGCCCTTTAGATCATGCAATCGATATCTTCCCCTTGAAAAAGCAGCTATGTGTAACGCGCGTCAGGGCAGCAAGGAGGGCATTTGTAGTCCTGGGACACTATGGGTTAGCTCTTTTCATCTTGAATTTTGTATACATTGATATCTCATTACTTTGATGTTCAAGGGGCCCTTACTAGCACTATGATTGTTTTTGACTTCTATGTGCACTTGCTGTTTTTGACCTTGGTTTATATGATGTGGCTCTCACAGATTGCTCCCATACTCCACACTGGACTCTACTTCACTTTGTATTTCTCATGTTTTCTCCTCATTAGACCATGATATTTTATATATTTGACATTTTTCATTTTTAAATTATCTCAATAAACTTGTACTTTTTATTTGGTGTTTGCTGCTTTTTGCCTACTCCCGTTCTTGGTGGTGTCACAAGCTCTTACCACCAATCATTGCTGTAATAACCCTAAAAAAGATATAAATTACTTAAAATATATCAAAATTAGTGGTAGAAAATAAGGAACAGTAATAAAACATTATATTTTTTATTTTCTCATTTTAGATACATCAAGTGTTTACTAGAAAATTGAATAGTAGCACTTTTTTGTACAACGCAGAGTTGCACAGAAACTGTACAACTTTTGTTGTTTACTGGCCAGTTTCAAGTTGCTCTGCCAAAATGGGTGAAGCTAGAGAGGAACCGTCTGTGGTAGACCTGTTTGTCAAAATCATGTAAAGTGGTGGCGTTTCTTAGGCCAGAAATGTTAAATCCAGTTCCTGAGCGGGGTATCATTTCTGTCCAGGTGGAC
Source organism: Dendrobates tinctorius (assembly GCF_039654945.1). Classification (NCBI taxonomy): domain Eukaryota; kingdom Metazoa; phylum Chordata; class Amphibia; order Anura; family Dendrobatidae; genus Dendrobates; species Dendrobates tinctorius. The sequence continues at coordinate 5,876,539 of NW_027362054.1, read as the reverse complement.
ACCACTGGTAACTTGCATCAAATTGATTGAGTGCCAGTCTTAATGAATCAAGGCCTATGTTTCTGAAAAGTTTGAAAAAAATTAACTAAGCCTATAAAAGTAATGAAAAGAAATGTTGGTTACAAAAAGAGGCAAAAAATCAAATCCATGGCCCAACAAATAAAAATGGTGTGGCTGTAAAATAATGGTTACTAAAACTAACTAAATGGTATCTGAATCTGAATACAAAAATACCCTAGAACTGAACCAGTTACTGGATAACAGTAGCTGGCATCCTTATAGGATATATTTCTCAGCTGTTTTTCAGCGTTTAATCCATAGTTATCCCAAACATGGAAAATTGTCATGGCTAGAGGCCAGAGGCCAGAGGCCAGAGTCACACTTAACGTATAAAAATAGGGTCCCTTTTTTACGGACAAGAATCACAGAAATGTTCCCTGAACAGTGATCCGTATGTCATCCGTTGGCAATGTGAGGATGCGATTTTGTCGCATCTAACCATCCGTTTGATATCCGTATGGCGTTTTTTTCTCGCAACCTTGCAAAATGGCATTTAAAGGTTTTTAGGCCTGAAAATAGCTTAAATCATAATCAGCAACCCTATTATTGCCTCTACATCAGGTGGCACACTCCAATCTGGGCAGTTTCTGGCCGTGCTTTTGTTGGGGTATTTCTGCTTTGTGTGAAACATGTCAGACAGACTTTCAACACAACTGAGCAGATGCTTTACAACTGGGTTTTGTCATGATGCTTTGAGAAGCCATACCCAGTGATCGTGAATCTGAGGAGGAGGAGACGAATGTGGGTACATCCGCTTTTGAGGCAACGCCTCACTAAAGGCCATTTCCACCATCTCTATGCATCTCTGCTGACCCATCCTGACAAGTTTTACCAATATTGTCGCATGAGCCTTTCCACCTTTGATATTTTGTTGGAGATAGTGCGCCCTGGGATCACCTTTAAGGACACCAGGATGCGCGATGTATTTCTGCCGAGGAGCGCCTTATCCTTACGTTACGGTATGTATTCCTCCTCCTCTATGTTGATGATGTTTCCAAATGTAGTATTTTTTTCCTTACATAACATCTTAGTTGTTATCTTTTTTGTTTTAAAAAGACAAAATACAACCTGTGATTAATCATAGTATTTGTCTCTTTTTGCAATCACAAAGCCATTGCAAGTGTTTTAATGTTGTTATGGCATGTCTTGTTAGGTACAGACTATAACTTTGATTAATGTGAAATTGTTTTTATATGTTGAATGGTATCTAATTTTTTTATTTTTCATTTTACTTTTAGCTTCCTTACAACTGGTCTTTCATATGCGGCACAGCATTATGAATTTTTTTTCGGAAAATCCACAATATCAGGCATAATCCGCTCTACCTGTTCCGAAATATGGTCACGACTTCATCAAGTGGTCATGCCTGAGACAAAAATGGAAGACTGGTTGCGGATAACCCATGGTTTTGAGGAGACCTGCCAGTTTCCAAATTGTATTGGCACCCTGGATGGGAAGCACATCCGTGTGCGTAAGCCGCCAAACTCAGGGTCTCAATTCTATAATTATAAACAATATTTTTCTGTAGTGTTGTTGGCCCTGGTCAACAGTCGCTACAGGTTTATAATTGTAGATATTGGGGCCTATGGAAGAACTGGAGACCCCAGAGTATTCAATTCTTCCATTATGGGTGGGTGGCTGTGCAATAATCAGTTGGACCTACCACCACCACGTCAGCTTCCAGGGTCCAATATGGAACCCATGCCTTATGTCCTGGTTTCAGATGAGGCCTTTCAATTAACCCATCACATCATGAGGCCCTATCCCCGTAGAAACCTGGACCACCGGCACAAAATCTTTAACTTACACCTGTCCCGTGCACAACGACTGGTGGAGTGTGCCTTTGGCATTCTTTGGGCCAAATGGCGTGTCCTCCAGTCAGCCATTCAGCTGAGTGAATCTAATGTTAAAGAGGTAATTAAAGCGTGTGTGTGATCCTTCACAACTTCACCAGAATAAATCATTGCTCATCATCTGATGGTGATGAAATTGTTTTGGGAAATGTTGTGAGGCCTATTCCACATGTGATACCTCCGCGTCGTCAGCCCTCTGGACTCAAAGTACAGGATGTGTTGACTAATTATTTTGTTTCACCTGAGGGAGCTACTCCACGGCAAGAGAATGCTATATCTATGTTGTAAATTGCATTTACTTTGTTAATTAAAAAGCATGTTGGTTATTGAAGTGTGTGTTCCGTTTCCCTTATATTGTGTAAATCTTAAGCTGACCAATATCGGCATTAAAAAACAGACAGAATTCATATTGTTTCAATTGTTTATAATGACAAAGTATAACTTTTGTAAACAATAAACCATATTATTTGCATATGGATTTTGTGCCCAATTAAATTTGGGCAAGAAATGTTTAAACAATTTTTACAATAAAAAATGACAAACAAACAAATAACTTTGCCTGAGCAAAAATAAAATAAAAAAAATTAAACGTTATGGTAGGTTGGTGGTGGGGATGGCGGAAGGCCAGCTTGAGGTGGTTGCTGTGTTTGAGGCGCAACTTGTACCTCACTCTGTGTGTGTACATATTCAGGCTCAGGATGGTTGATCTGGCCAGGATCCTGTTGTTGAGGAAAAAAGTGGGATGAGGGATATTGTAGTGGATACTCCTGGGTATTTGGGTACCCACGTGTTTCATAACTGTCTACAAATATCTCAAGGGCTGTCACATTGTAGAAGGATCATCTTTATTCTCATTTGCACAATGAAAGACTAGAAGCAATGGGATAAAACTGAATGGGAGGAGACACAGATTAGATATTAGAAAAAACTTTTTGACAGAGTGATCAATGAGTGGAACAGGCTGCCACGAGAGGTGGTGAGTTCTCCTTCAATAGAAGTCTTTAAACAGAGACTGGACAGACATCTGTCTGGGATTATTTAGCGAATCCTGCTTTGAGCAGGGGGGTTGGACCAGATGGCCCAGAAGGTCCCTTCCAACTCTATGATTCTATGACAACGCCCAATATGGCCATGTTGACCATACCCATGGTGGGACCAGTCTCCAACAGTGGGTCTGATCAAGTGGCTATATTGGGCAGGTGGATTGTAGGCTGACATTGGGCCTGTATAGGCCAATGTAGGGTTGGTGGGGGATTTTGCTGTGGTGTAGGCACCCTGGGAGGAGGTGGCTCAGATACTGATTGTGCCTGCACTTGTGTTATTGAGGCCATTCTAAGCTGGTTATTGGGGGACAGCTGCCACTGTTCCAAATATTTAAACACCTCATATGAGTTATTGGGGGGTGTGCAGGCATCAATCAGTATTTGAATTGATCCTCAGACACGCAGTCCGACCTCCTGGTGTAATGTACGGAGGTACTGGGCCAGACTGCGGGCATAGGCTTCCTTACCATCATTGTGTGCAGCCCTGGTCAAATAATTTAAGACCCAGGTATAAACATGCCTCCTGGTGTCAGAGGATGGAATGTCTCTCCTGCGTCGGCCACGGCGTGGGATGATGGCAGGCTGTGGTGAGGTTTCCAGAGGCATGGTAGGGCTGCTGCTGTTTCCCTGGTCCTCCTGTTGATGTTCGTCTTTTCTTCCTGATGTCACTGATGCAGCTGGAAGGTGCAGAAGATGGGCCAGCCACCTCTTCACCTTTCCTGACTGGGTCGATAGGGGCCTCGGAGTCTGAGCCTGTTTCCCTCTCAGTGAGGTTGGACTGACTGAGTGCTGTTTTTATGTGGGTAAAAAAATAAAATTGTACATATGACCCTAACAGCATATGTAAAATATGGTGTGATGTATGTACTTACGGTCTGAGATCCAGAATGGGAGCCAGAAAAGACAGGCGATCATAATAGATGTATTTTCTTTTAGTCGGTGCTGCATCCCCACTCCTGGCCCACTGCTGACGTTCCCACCGGTACTGGTCTTTGATGCTGCGCCAGCGTCTCATGACAACATCCACAGCAACGTAACATAAAAATTAATTAGGGCATTGAAAATATGTTTTTACACTTTAACATATATTTTACAGTGTCATGTGGCCTGATATTTTAACATCTTTACCTCAGAAATATGCCACATATTCTTCCAAATACATCACATATTATGAATTTATGGTCTAATGGTAACACGTGTTACTTTGCTCAGTAATATTAATAAAGGATAGTACTTACTAATTTGTTGCTGGCCCTCATGAGGTCCGTCCTCATAATCTGGGAACATCTGGACACATATCCTCCTCCATGCCGCCTGTCTTCAGGCCCGGTCAGCATAATTGGCGTCCCTCTGATCCCATAGTTCTGGCCTCTCTTGGACCAGAACTATCAGCATCTCCACATTAATGTATGTAGACATATTGGACTCCGTTGAGGCGTTCTTCCGATATGTTTAGAGCGCTTTCAAAGCTAATTAGCATGTCAAAGCATCCTGATAATGGATGATTTAATTTCCTGTCACCTGGAGAAGTCTTGCGTATTTCTCGCAAGTCACACGCATGGTCCGTGTGTAATCCGTATTTTTCTTGCACCCATAGACTTGAATTGGCGAGTTACGGGCGTAACACGGTGCCAATCGCAGCATGCTGTGATTTCCTCCGCACGTATACTACGGCCGAGAAAATAACGTATGATGTGAGCTGCCCCATAGATTAACATTGGTCCGAGCGTTATACGATTTTTTTTTCCTCGCATAGCACTTGTCCGTATTTCTTACTAGTGTTACTCCAGCCTAATATTCATAATACTATATTGTCCCTAGTATACTAGATATTGTAATATATGTAAGAAGGCATTATCATGTAGCAGAATATATACATGTAGATATAGAATAGCTGTGATAGAAAGTAAAACTATTTTTTACTTTTTTAATTTTTTATATTTTTTACGTTTTTTTTTGCCTTAGTAAATAAAGTGCAATAATTACCAAACACCTAAAAAGAATGGATGTTAAAACCACAGCGTTTCTACACAGATGTATTCTGATTATTTTAAACAATGTGCGTTACTTTCCTGGATTGTAGTTGTCATGGAAATATTGTATTGGCAGGTCCCATAGGTGTCTAGCGGAGTGTGGGTGAGGAGGGATGAGGTATGGTCATACTGACATGCTGAGGATAGAGAGGGAGAACCTATAGGCAGAGGGCACAGGATGTATTGTGTGAGAACTACACACAAGACAATGGAGAGGGCTTGGGAGATAACAAGAGATGGAATTTACCAGAAAGAAAGCGATAAAAAAAAAAAAGACATGGAATAAAGTAGAGATAAAAAAAAGATCATCAGAGAGCAAGTTAGAGAAAGACAGCCAGGCTGAACATTTTGTGGGTCTCTCCCTCAGCTGCCTGTCAGGCTGATGCAATGAATTAGGCGTGTGGTTCTGTGCTGCAGGAGGGAGCTCAGTGCTGTGAATCAGACCTCAGCAGCCAGCTAAAGGTCAGAATTATTGATTTCCTTCCATAGAGGGGGCTAGAGCTGTCCGTCACTGACAGCCCCCTCTTTCAGAAGATGTCAGGTGCAATACTAAAGAGGCAGTGTGTATAGGCACAAGTTGTTTTCAGGACTGTCCGGGACAGACTAGTTATAGCGGAATAATATTCTAATTGTGCCATTATCTAGAGAAAAGTGACATTATTCAGTCGCTGTGTCCAACTTCTGCTAATTAAACTTTAATAGGAGCGATGCCTGTGAGCAGGGTTGAGGTTTGTATAGGAGGGTGAGAGATTGTTCTTGGATTTTGGCAGTAAATAAATCCAGCAGTAAATATGATGCTAGGTCCACGACTGTGAGTGTTCACTTATTCATGTAGGTAGAGACTATGGTCAAACAATAAAATATTGTGTAAGGAGATGGATATACTGCCCTCATTCCTCCTTATATACTGCCCTCATTCGTCCTTGAATGTATTGTTGCAGTGTATTCTAATGAGTAATGTGTATGGTGACATGTGTTATTGGTGATAATGTTATGTTCTGCCTCACAGTATGGAGAGTTAGGGTTAATATTTGAGACTAGCCCAGAGTGGGAGGTGCTAAAGTAAAGAGACAGACAGTTTCCTGTCAGGAAGATGAGCCCAGCTGCTGTAAAAGCAGACCTATGGTCTGATTAGTGAGCAGAGCCGCTTGACGTGTGTGTCTGTGACATCGGTGGAGACTGAGGCAGTGGATGGCAGTGAGACTGAGTCAGTGTCCAGGGTTGCAGAGAGGAACTGGAAGAAAACACATTCACAGGAGTACTTCACCAATAGCTATTTAACACATTTAACTCCCTCCTCTGCACCCCACTGCCCCAATTTGACCTCCTTTATCTCTGCTGAAGAATTTGCAGTACACTTCAATAAGATCGACCAAATCAGGCAAATCTTTACTAATCAACCACCACAAGCCCTATATATAACAGACAATTGGTCTCCCCTACTAACCTTCCTCCCCAATAACACTTAAGGAGAGCTTACTCCTCTACTCTCCAAATCACACCTCATCACCTGCGCATTTGACCCCATCTCATCCCACATCCTCCCAAACCTCATTATCATGCTTATCCCAGGTCTAACCCACTAACTTCTGGCACCTTCCCTTCTGCTTTTAAACATGCCACAATTACACCTATTCCTGAAGAAGCCATCCCTCTATCCGACCTCTACATCCAACTATCGATACATTACACTTGTCCCGTTCACCTACAACCCTGCAAATTACCACTACCAGAGATGCTGCCTCACCATCACCAGAGCTGCTGAGACCCCCCCGAACCTTCTGTTTCTTTCCCCATTATCATGCAGAATTTAAGCCCGCAGCGTCTAGTGATGAGCGAACATGCTCGCCAATACTCTTTACTCGCCCGAGTATCACGGTACTCGGCGAGCAACAAGCATTTCCGGGATTACTCGGCAGGAACTTGGGTCTCCACCCAGCATTTTTGGCGGTCTTTAAAGACCCAATCACCAAGCAGGGATTGTCTGCCAGACACTTTAACGTCGCAGCCATCTTTGCTGTGGTCTTGCAGTGATTGACTGGCCGCACAGCATCATCAGGTATATAAGAGACCAGACATCGCCCTGCTCGGCGCATTCATCTCTGGATTGAGATAGTGTAGGGAGAGTTGCTGCCAAGATAGGGTCAGATTTGGGGCATTATTAGTCAGTGTGGGGTCTACTATCCTAAACTACTCAAATCCAGCTAAACCAAAAGTCCTTCTAAGGACTAATTCCGGAGTATATAGGTCGCAGTGTTAGGTAGGCAGGGTAGTGTACGTCGCTCTTTTCATATCAGTGCAAGGCCTGCAGGCACTGTATGTGTGTATATAGATATCATTGCATACATCAAGAGGGTCCATTCCATTACTGTCTGCTGCTGCTGCTACCTATAGCATATATTGACCGTATATACCTAGCCCCTGGAATAATTGGCTAGTACAAATTCTTTTGCCAAGTTAATAGAGATTATTTTATTTCAAAGCAATCCAGAGTCCAGATCCCTTTTTTTTCTCCATTTTCTTTTTGACATGTCACAATACAGCCAGATCCTTTTCCTAGAACAGCATGAAAATCCCAAAAATCACTTTTGAGTGCGCAGAGAAATCTTTTATTTTTATGTGGTACGACTCAGTAGACATTTTTTGAGTGTCTTACACAATTTAACACCATTTTTCTGAATCCCCCAAAAAATACATACAGGCCACATATATTACAGTGTGGTATATCTGTGACACGCCTCATACATACGTGTGCTAAAAAATTGGGCATATTAGGCCTAAATTCAATTTTTTTGCTGTCTGTCACTCTAGTTATACACAGCACTGATTTGCATTAAAAAAATACAGGCCACATATTTGGCAGTGTGGAATCTCTGTGCCAGGACTCATATCTGTCTGCTCTAAGTTTGGGCATTTTAGGCCGGTATTCCATTTTTTTTTTTTTTGCTGTCTGTCACTCTAGTTATATAAAGCACTTGTCAGGAACACCGCACTGCACTTGCTTACTGAGCCAGTATGCGTGTCCTGAGTAAAACAAACTGTGCCCTAAAATACCTGTGAAGCGGGGCAGCAGCAGTGAAGATGCGTGCTTCAGACAAATAGGACTTGAAGCAAGTGACTGCTGGGGACGTGGCCTAAGCTCCAGGGAGCTAGGAGCTGTAGGAAAACTCCTAGAAGGGTAACTACAGGACAAAGTTACCAAGGGGCATAGACAGGGACGTAAACCAGATCAGGCCGGGGTCAAAGCACGAGATAGCATGTCAGTACCAAAGGATTAGACAGAACAGATAGTCAGGACATATCAAGAGATCAGTAAACCAGAATGGACAATAGACGGTACAATGGGGACAAACTGTAACGGAGTAACAATAGCCAAGCCAGGAGGTCAGAACCGGAGAAGACAATAATACCAAAACGTGAGACCGAGAACAGAGCGGACAGACCAGGTAATACACGGGAGGCAATCAAGCAATGCAGTATACAAGAACACCAGGGGGTCAGACACACAGCCAGAACAATAGTATAGCTGACAGGGAATCCTAGTCTGGAGTCAGTGAGTATAAATGCACCTCCCAGACCCAAAGGGAGGCCAGCAAAAGTTATCCCTGAGAGAGCAGGATATTAACCATGTCCTATATCATGACAGCACTATTTTGCATTTAAAAAATTACAGGCCACATATTTGGCAGTGTGGTATATCCGTGCCTGGGCTCATATATCTGCATGCTCTAAGTTTGAGTATTTTAGGCCAGTATTCCATTTTTTTTGCTGTCTGTCACTCAAGTTATATACATCACTATTTTGCATTTAAAAAAACAGGCCATATATTTGGAAGTGTGGTATCTCTGTGCCAGGACTCATATCTGCGTGGTCCAAGTTTGGCCATTTTAGGCCGGTATTCCAGTGTTTTCCTTTCTGTCACTCTAGTTATATACAGCACTATTTAGCATAAAAAAGAAAAAAATACTGGCCACATATTTGGCAGTGTGGTATCTCCGTGCCAGGCCTCATATATCTTTGTGCTCTAAGCTTGGGCATTTTGGGCCAGTATTCCATTTTTTTTTGCTGTCTGTCACTCTAGTTATATACAGCACTTGTCAGAAACACCGCACTGCACTTGCTTACTGAGCCAGTGCGCGTGTCCTGAGTAAAACAAACTGTGTCCTAAGATACCTGTGGAGCGGGGCAGCAGCAGTGAAGATACGTGCTTCAGACAAACAGGACCTGAAACACGTGACTGCTGGGGGTGTGGCTTAAGCTCCAGGTTGCTAGGAGCTGTAAGAAAACTCCTAGAAGGGTGACTACAGGACAAAGTTACCAAGGGGCACAGAGAGGGACGTAAACCAGATCAGGCCGGGGTCAAAGCATGAGATAGCATGACAGTACCAAAGGATTAGACAGAACAGATAGTCAGGACATAGCAAGAGATCAGTAAACCAGAATGGACAAGAGACGGTACAATAGGGACAAACTGTAACAGAGTAACAATAGCCAAGCCAGGAGGTCAGAACCGGAGAAGACAATAGTACCAAAATGTGAGACTGCGAACAGAGTGAGCGGACAGACCAGATAATACATGGGAGGCAATCAAGCAATGCAGTATACACGCACACCAGGGGGTCAGACACACAGCCAGAACAATAGTATAACTGACAGGGAATCCTAGTCTGGAGTGAGTATAAATGCCCCTCCCAGATCCAAAGGGAGGCCAGCAAAAGTTAACCCTGAGAGAGCAGGATATTAACCATGTCCTATATCATGACAGCACTATTTTTTGCATTTAAAAATTTACAGGCCACATATTTGGCAGTGTGGTATATCCGTGCCTGGCCTCGTATATCTGCATACTCTAAGTTTGAGTATTTTAGGCCAGTATTCCATTTTTTTTGTTGTCTGTCACTCAAGTTATATACATCACTAATAAATAATAATAATCTTTATTTTTGTATAGCGCTAATGTGGCGCCCCTGAGGCTTCAGTCGCCACAGAGGTACTGCACCTTCTCCCAAGGTGTGGTACCCCACCATCCAGGTAGGGTGGGAACTCCCTTTCACATTCCAACACCTGCACCCCACACGCAGGTTAGTTCAGCAGGGACCCATCCATGCTTTATGCTGGAAAGGTCATAGGGTGCCTTTTGTGGTCCCTGGCTTCATAACACGAGAGGTGCTGGGGAGGCGGGTGGAGTTGGCTATAAAAGAGAGGGAAGGTGTAGGATTTCAGGTCAGTCTGACAGAAGGTCAGTGGAGTAGGAAGTCACTCAGACAGGAGTGAGGATCCCTGAAAGAGGCATCTAGGAAGGAGTGCTGCAGCTGCCCCAGTGAACTGGGCCAGCTGGCACGGGAAGGAAGAGAAGGAGAAAGAGACATAGACTGGAGACTACAGATTCCATAAGAGAAATAGAACAGATCGGAACGAAGGAGAATAGAAGGACGGTGGGAAGCAGGTTGAGAAAGAAAGTGAACTCTTCCAGTCCAGAGCGCAAAGGCCGGTGCCCGGTCCCCGAGGTTGATTGGATCTTTATGTCCGGCAACAGACACCGGAGGAGTAGTGAGCCACTAACGCCTTGCTCCCATCATAGACTTGGGACACAACAGCAACTGGATAGTGAGCCGGGACGCAGAGAGGAGTCCCCAAAGCAGGCTACAGCTGTCTGTCATACAAGTAGAGACTAGGAACACCTAGAGAGAGGCATTCCAGGGTAACTAAGTACTGGAGTACTTTGCACCTAAAGGCGCATTGGAGGAGTCGTTCGGTAAGGTACATATTGGCGGAGTGTGGAGGGGAGAATCCTATCCTGCCTGGAGTTTGGCTGGGGCCCTGACCCGAAGAACACAGTGCGGAGGCAGGCATTTGTGTGAACTGCAAATAGTGAGTAAAGCTTTGGGACCGCATACTCTGGTGTCCTCCTGTTATTCCAGCACCACTACATCTGGGTAACAACATCTATACCATTCTGCGCCTCTCCTATTGCACCTACACTGCCCTGAGACTACAGCTCCACCACGGGTGGCGTCACAAACTATCCAAATAAACATCCATTATCCACTATCCATTAACATCACCGCCATTGATATTGGGTGCCCAGGGCCACGGACCGGGTCACCGCTGCTGTGACACACATTCCCCCTGACACCGGCCCGGTACCAAGTACCCCACTGCCCTGGGTGTGAGGGGCGACCCACTAACATCTTCCGCAGCGCTTTACAGTTTGCATACATTATCATCACTGTCCCCGATGGGGCTCACAGTCTAAATTCCCTAATAGTATGTTTTTGGAATGTGGGAGGAAACCGGAGTACCCAGACGAAACCCACGCAAACATGGGGAGAACATGCAAACTCCTTGCAGATGTTGTCCTTGTTGGGATTTGAACCCAGGACTCCAGCGCTGCAAAGCTGCAGTGCTAACCACTGAGCCACCATGCTGCCCTCATCACTATTTTGCTTTTAAAAAAAAAACAGGCCACATATTTGGCAGTGTGGTATCTCTGTGCCAGGACTCGTATTTGCGTGGTCCAAGTTTGGCCATTTTAGGCCGGTATTCCAGTGTTTTCCTTTCTGTCACTCTAGTTATATAAAGCACTATTTAGGATAAAAAAGAAAAAAAATACAGGCCACATATTTTGCAGTGTAGTATCTCCGTGCCAAGCCTCATATATCTGCGTTGTCCAAGTTTGACCATTTAGGCCGGTGTTCCAGTTTTTTCTTGTCTGTCACTCTACTAATATACAGCACTATTTAGCATAAAAAAGGAAAAAATACTGGCCACATATTTGGCAGTGTGGTATCTTCGTGCCAGGCCTCATATATTTGCGTGCTCCAAGTTTGGCCATCTAAGGCTGGTATTCCGTTTTTTTCCTGTCTGTCACTCTAGTTATATTCAGCACTATTTAGCATAAAAAATAACAAAATGCAGGCCACATATTTGGCAGTGTGGTATATCCATGCCAGGCCTCATATCTTTGTGCTCTAAGTTTGGGCATTTTAGGCTGGTATTGCAGTGTTTTCCTGTCTGTCACTCTAGTTATATACAGCACTATTTTGCCTTTTTAAAACAAAGAAGGCCACATATTTGGCAGTGGTATTTCCGTGACAAGCATCATTTATCTGTGCAAAAAATTTGTCCAATTTAGGTCTACATATTCTTGTGTTTTTGCAGTCTTTTACCATACTTATTGACACCAATTTGATAACTAAAAAAACATTGTTAACTACAGTCCAGGTAGGTTAAAGTGTGGTTATCCTGCACATGTATCACATACAGGTTCGCTCCCAATTCAGCCATTTGTAGTGAACATGTATAATATTCTAGTCCATTTACAATGGGCAAGGGACAGGGAAGTGGACTTGAAGGTGATGGGACATGCTGAGGCCGAGGCCGTGGGCAAGCTGAAATTGGGCCACCAATAACCTTGCTGTCAATGAATAAGAAAAGAGTATGGGAGTACAAAATGAATAATGTGAAGTGGATTTTCCTGTGACCATCCAGTACATGGCTTCAACAGCTTACTGGGGTGCATGTAGCTTCGGGGCAGGCCAGGCCTTGCATTCAATGCAACATTTTTTTTCTGGAAGCCCTCCTGTACCTCTCGTGAAAGGAGTATTAGGGTGCATCGTAATTCTTGGCAGCCCATCCACTCTGTTAGGAACGGCGGAATGCACTAAATAAATAAATAATAAAGTGCGTTCACCGCTCGGGGTCAACCATGCAGAAGGTGTTAACACTGCTGCTGAATAATGGCAGACACGCTGTATGGCGGTATAACGCGCATGGGTTAAACGCCACCCGATGTGCGCTGAGCGGACTCTGTTAGCTCACAGAGTTGCTGTAACATAAACGCCGAGCCTGTTAGACTCACAGGTCTCAGCGAAATTGCACGAGCGGTATCCGGTCACAGGACACGGGCCCAAGGCTGAGGTTGGTGTCCGTCTAGACCTACTGTGCATGCGGCGTCGCTACCGCGGACGCCGGTAAGTACTGCTGATTGCAGAACGGCGGCAAACACAGCCGCTATACGATAATGCCGTGAGACGTGACACAATCGGACGCTATTGTAGAGGTGCAGTGTGCACAGTGGCCTATGGCTTGCCACTGACTGGCGCTGACTCTGTCTCTAGTTCCCTATCCACTTGCGTAATATCAGAGGAAGGGGAATCATAATAAGTCAGTCACCAGAATCATACATCCATCACCATTCACACATCTAGCAAATAAAGTCTATACTAGCGCATGGCCATGCGGGCCTTTTATAGCCATGCACTGCCAGGACCTTCCAGATCTCTGAGATGGACCAATCAGATCTGGAGAAGGACCTGAGCACGTGACTCCCGAACTCCAATGGGAGATCGTCTCGTCAGCATGCTCAGTGGAGCGGCAGAGGGACTTAGCCTCAGGAATGGCTTGCTGTAGAGCAGCATGTGAGGCTCTGGATTCCTGTTGTGTCGCTGCAGGAATCCGACGCCTAACACACTCACTGCACAGGCAATAACACCATAGGAGACCCACTGTTTAATAATGGCCCTTTAAGAAGATTAATGCTGCCTGTTGCCCCTGTAAAAATAGGCTCTGTGACTTTAAGAGTCCCTCCTTCATAAATGAAACAAGATGTGTCTACTTATGTGTCACACACCACATGACCAGCTAGGGTCATTAAATGTTACAATGACATTTCCCAGTGAATGCATTTGTATTGGTTGAAAGCAATGCTAAAGCTGCAAAACTCCTCAAAAATGCTGTGTGTGAACATAGCCCAAGTGGTGGAGGAACATTTTTGTTTTGGGTTAATTATTTTGGCTTAGAAAAAAGTCATTAACCTGGAAAGGATTTTCCTTAGCCCCTTCCTTACCGATGACGGAATAGTAAGTCATTGGTAAGGTGAGCCCACCTCAAAGCCGCGACATGTGCCTGCAATAGACGCGAGTGGAATCACCGTCCGCCTGCGCCTATTAACTAGTTAAATCCTGCTGTTAAAGCTGACAGTGGGCATTTAAATAGCACTTCCGGCCGCCAGGCCGGAAATGAGCTCATCGCTGACCCCGTGACGTGATCGGGGGCGGCGATGCATTGCCTGGACAACCACAGGTCTCATAGAGACCTCTATGGCTGATCCAGGCAGATCGCTTTGAGCACCGCCCGGTGGCTGGCGTTCAAAGCACAGCAGTAAATCTGCTACATATGGGCGATCTGCTCATCGCCCATATGTAGCAGAGCCGATCGGGTTGTGCATTCTTCTAGCCTCCTAAAAAAAACCTAAAAGTTCAAATCACCCCCCTTCGCCCCAATCAAAATAAAACAATAAAAAAAAGTCCCACATACACATATTAGGTATGGCCGCGTTCAGAATCGCCCAATCTATCAATAAAAGAAAGCATTAACCTGATCACTAAATGGCGTAGCGAGAAAAACATTAAAAACGCCAGAATTACGTTTTTGGGTTAAGGAGGTGACATTTAATGGAGAATTTTTTTTATCACTGATCAAATATGTGGAAAATAGGGGAAAATATGTGTAAGTGGGTTAAGAGCTGGCTCAGGGATAGCAAACAAAGGGTGGTTATTAATGGAGCACACTCGGACTGGGTCACGGTTAGCAGTGGGGTACCACAGGGGTCAGTATTGGGCCCGCTTCCTTTTAACATATTTATTAACGACCTTGTAGGGGGCATAGAGAGTAGAATTTCAATATTTGCAGATGACACTAAACTCTGCAGGGTAATCAATACAGAGGAGGACAATTTTATATTACAGGAGGATTTATGTAATTTATCAGCTTGGGCTGATAAATGGCAAATGAGCTTTAATGGGGATACATGTAAGGTCATGCACTTGGGTAGAACGAGCAAGATATATAATTATGTGCTTAATTGTAAAACACTGGGCAAAACTGTCACTGAAAAAGACCTGGGTGTATGGGTGGAAGACAAACTCACATTTAGTGGCCAGTAGAGATGATCGACTTTGCCTTTTTTAGGGTCGAGTCAGGTTTCATGAAACCTGACTTTCGCAAAAGTCAGGTCGAATGAAACCGGCCGACTATAGGGAAAAGTCGGTGGCCGATTGAAACACGAAACCCAATGAGCGTACAGTTGTATACAGTGTTGGGGTAATCTTAAAGCTCCTAATATATTGCCGGAGTAACAGACAGTCGTTCACAGGATCATTATTAGAGTTGAGCGATACCGTCCGATACTTCAAAGTATCGTATCGGATGGTATCGGCCGATCTTTAAAAAAAGTATCGGTATCGCCGATTCCGATACCGGAAGTCCCATTCAAGTCTATGGGACTTCCGGTATCGGAATAAGAAAAACCCTTTCCTGCCCTTGTACAGCCTCTCTGGGGTCTGTACGGGCCTTTCGGGGGGCTGTGCCGGCCTGCCAGGGGGTCTGTGCAGGCTCCGGTGGTCTGTGCCGGCCTGCCGGTGGTCTGTGCAGGCTCCGGGGGGCTGTGCCGGCCTGCCGGGGGGCTGTGCCGGCCTGCCGGGGGGCTGTGCAGGCTCCGGGGGGCTGTGCCGGCCTGCCGGGGGGCTGTGCAGGCTCCGGGGGGCTGTGCCGGCCTGCCGGGGGGCTGTGCCGGCCTGCCGGGGGGCTGTGCAGGCTCCGGGGGGCTGTGCCGGCCTGCCGGTGGTCTGTGCAGGCTCCGGGGGGCTGTGCCGGCCTGCCGGGGGGCTGTGCAGGCTCCGGGGGGCTGTGCCGGCCTGCCGGGGGGCTGTGCCGGCCTGCCGGGGGGCTGTGCCGGCCTGCCGGTGGTCTGTGCAGGCTCCGGGGGTCTGTGCAGGCATCGTCCGATGGGACTACAAGTCCCATCGGGCGATGCCTGCTACCATGACAGTGATTGACACATTAGCCAATGATGGGACAGTAGTAGTCCCATCATCCGGCTAATGTGTTAAATGTAAAAAAAAAAAAAAAAAAAATTACATGCTACATACATACAACATGCATACTACATACATGCTACATTCATACTACATACTACATACATGCTACATTCATACTACATAAATACTACATGCAACATACATACTACATATATACTACATGCATGCTACATACATACTGCATGCTACATACATACCACATATATACTACATACATACTACATGCATGCTACATGCATGCTACATGCTACATACATAACACATATATACTACATGCATGCTACATACATACTACATGCTACATATATACT
The DNA here is from genome assembly GCF_039654945.1 of Dendrobates tinctorius. NCBI lineage: Eukaryota > Metazoa > Chordata > Amphibia > Anura > Dendrobatidae > Dendrobates > Dendrobates tinctorius. Next base: position 5,860,359 of record NW_027362054.1, on the reverse strand, counting down.
ACATGCATGCTACATACTACATGCTACATACATACTACATATATACTACATGCATGCTACATACATACTGCATGCTACATGCATGCTACATACATACTACATACATGCTACATACATACTACATATATACTACATACATACTACATACATACTACATGCATGCTACATGCATGCTACATACATACCACATATATACTACATGCATGCTACATACATACTACATGCTACATACATACTACATGCTACATACATACTACATATATACTACATGCATGCTACATACATACTACATGCTACATACATACTACATATATACTACATGCATGCTACATACATACTACATGCATGCTGCATACATACTACATGCTACATACATACCACATATATACTACATACATACAATACATTCATACAATACATACATAGACATACAGTACATATAACATAGAGTAACATACTTACCAATACTTGTCACATTGTTCCCCGAAGCCATTGTCTTTTCCGGGATAAATATTAACATAACAAACCACAAAAATACTCACCCACGATCCGAAGCAGTCCACGAGTGTGTCCCACGACGATCTTGGGTAGAGAACTGCAGCATCAGATGATGCTGCCGTTCTCTACGGGCTGCAGGAATCCAATGACGGAAGGTAGGTATCCTTCCGCACTGTATTCCTCCGCCACTTAAAAAAAAAAAGTCCCTAGTCTCACTTTATGCCATTGCTGTGTGGGAAATTCCCACACAGCAATGGCATAAAGTGAGACTAGGGACTTTTTTTTTTTAAGTGGCGGAGGAATACAGTGCGGAAGGATACCTACCTTCCGTCATTGGATTCCTGCAGCCCGTAGAGAACGGCAGCATCATCTGATGCTGCAGTTCTCTACCCAAGATCGTCGTGGGACACACTCGTGGACTGCTTCGGATCGTGGGTGAGTATTTTTGTGGTTTGTTATGTTAATATTTATCCCGGAAAAGACAATGGCTTCGGGGAACAATGTGACAAGTATTGGTAAGTATGTTACTCTATGTTATATGTACTGTATGTCTATGTATGTATTGTATGAATGTATTGTATGTATGTAGTATATATGTGGTATGTATGTAGCATGTAGTATGTATGCAGCATGCATGTAGTATGTATGTAGCATGCATGTAGTATATATGTAGTATGTATGTAGCATGTAGTATGTATGTAGCATGCATGTAGTATGTATGTAGCATGTAGTATGTATGTAGCATGTATGTAGTATGTATGTAGTATATATGTAGTATGTATGTAGCATGCATGTAGTATGTATGTAGTATGTATGTAGCATGCAGTATGTATGTAGCATGCATGTAGTATATATGTGGTATGTATGTAGTATATATGTAGTATGTATGTAGCATGTATGTAGTATGTATGTAGCATGCATGTAGCATGCAGTATGTATGTAGCATGCATGTAGTATATATGTAGTATGTATGTAGCATGTAGTATGTAGCATGCATGTAGTATATATGTAGCATGTAGTATGTATGTAGCATGCATGTAGTATGTATGTAGTATGTATGTAGCATGCAGTATGTATGTAGCATGTATGTAGTATGTATGTAGTATATATGTAGTATGTATGTAGCATGCATGTAGTATGTATGTAGTATGTATGTAGCATGCAGTATGTATGTAGCATGTATGTAGTATGTATGTAGTATATATGTAGTATGCATGTAGTATGTATGTAGTATGTATGTAGTATGTATGTAGCATGCAGTATGTATGTAGCATGTATGTAGTATGTATGTAGTATATATGTAGTATGTATGTAGCATGCATGTAGTATGTATGTAGCATGCATGTAGTATGTATGTAGTATGTATGTAGCATGCAGTATGTATGTAGTATGTATGTAGTATATATGTAGTATGTATGTAGCATGCATGTAGTATGTATGTAGTATTTTTTTTTTTTTTTTTTTAACATTTAACACATTAGCCGGATGATGGGACTACTACTGTCCCATCATTGGCTAATGTGTCAATCACTGTCATGGTAGCAGGCATCGCCCGATGGGACTTGTAGTCCCATCGGACGATGCTTGCACAGACCCCCGGACATCAGCACAGACCACCGGCAGGCCGGCACAGCCCCCCGGCAGGCCGGTACAGACCCCGGGCAGTCCACACAGCCCCCCGGCAGGCCGGCACAGCCCCCCGGCAGGCCGGCAGAGACCCCCGGAAGGCCCGAAATGACGGCGCATCATGATGCGCACACACCGCGCATCATGATGACGTCAGGCCGTCAATCAACTGAACTTCCGATTCCGATGCCGAATTCCGATATTGAAAAAATATCGGAAGTCGGTATCGGAATTCCGATACAGCAAGTATCGGCCGATACCCGATACTTGCGGTATCGGAATGCTCAACACTAATCATTATGGATTACACCAGAATCTAAATAGCTAAAAAGGTTACTGTATCAGAAGCGTACAGCTGTATACAGTGTTGGCCAAATTTGAAATCTCGGTATATATTTCCGGAGTCACCCTCAGATGCTCACTCAGTCTGGGTTTGACCATAATAATAAATGTTGTAAAAAAGGTACTGGATAACAAGATAGCAAGTATATATATTATAGGGTACAATTGAAATCTCCATATACATATTCCCATAGTCACTCTCACATGCTTACTTAGCATGGATTTGACCGTAATACTAAATGTCGAACAAAGGTACTGTATAACAAGATACAAGCTGTATCGAGTATAGGGTAAAAATTGGTATCTCCGATTCACCGTATATATAGAAGGCGTAAACCACACATGCTCACTCACCCACACATGCTCACTCACCTCACGATGATATCGTAATACAAAATTTGGAACAAAGGTACTGTATCAGCACATAGCAGGGGTATCCAGTCTAGGGGTAATTGTAAATTTCCATCTATACTTCCGGCGTCAGACACAGACACTCACAGGCTCACTATGTATTACACCAGAATTTAAAAAGTAGAAAAAGGGAAAGGTAGTCGAAGCGCACAACAGTATACAGAGTTGTGGTACTTTTAAATCTTCGTTTATATTTTAATCTCAGTAAGCCAGTCCAGACTCTCCGCTACTGGAAATTACATGGATACAAGTACTTAAGGAAAGTCGAGTGTTAGCAGAAATTTGGGAATTACTCATCGCGGGAAAACCTCCCGGTAAATGTTGCAGAGGCGATGCAGACCCTCAATTACTGTGTCTGTGGAGACAGCAAAAAAGGTTCTTTATGAAGAAAGGATTGCTTTATCACAGTAGTGTGGATCACATCACCGTTACTCGTCTTCATCAAATTGTGATCACAGGGAGAGATGTAGACATGGTCCTATCATGATGTGTCTGGTCATTTTGGAGTGCAAAAGACAGAAGCCACAGGCCGTAGGTGATTCTATTGGATTGGCATCAGAGGAGACATTGAAAAATGGTGGCAGGAATGTCACACGTCTGTGACTATTACAACTGTGAAAGGTGATCATAAAGCACCACTGCATCCGCTTGTAAGTTGACATCCATTACAAATGGTAGCCATTGATCATCTGAAGGTAGTGGCCAGCAGGACAGGCCATAGCTACATCTTAACCATCCTCGATCAATACCCCAAATTTCTAGTGGCCGTCCCTGTGAAGGATTTAACTGCCCAGACTACACAGCGGTGGAGCAGGGAGAGGTAAGTATTGCAACTTGCAAGTGCTGTGGCCATGACCAAGCAGGGGGGGCACTCTCGTGGTCGACGGTACTTGCTCAGGGCTGCTCATAGTATGCTGGTGTGGCTGACGGCAAGTGGGCCCCCCAACCATCAGATACACTGTATTGTACTATGAGGGGCCCTGTGCCAGTGCCGTCGGCCATTAGTGGGCCCATCCACCTGTTCAGAGCAACGGCACTTGCCCGAATGCGCCAGGTGTTGACCCCAGCCCTTGGTGGGGGGCAGCCCAGTTAGGGAGATTTAAAAAAAAATGGCATATGTTGATGTGTTGGCTGGACATTCAGCTGCTGCAAAGGGCGGAATTGAGCAAGTCCGAGGAAAAGGAGGACAAAAGCGAGGCAGTTTTCTGGCAACCTATGTGTCATCAGGGGAAGGTGGGACAAAATCCTTTGAAACCCATGCATGGTTCATTTTAAAGAAGGTTAGATCATCAACATTTTGGGTAGACAGATGGGTCCTTTTTTCTGTCAGGATTGATCCAGCAGCACTGAAGACTCTTTCAGATAACACACTAGCAGCAGGGCAAACGAGCTCCTGTAAGGCATATTGTGCCAATTCAGGCCAGGTGTCCAGTTTAGAGGCCAAATAGTCAAAGGGGAATGACCTGTGAGGGAGAACATCGATATGGGAGGAGAAGTAGTTTGTAACCATAGTTGAAAACTGCTGTCTCCTGTCACTTTTAATCGATGCAGTATTAGCAGTCGTGTGAGCGGTACTTGAGAAATCATTCCACAACATGGTCATTAAACCCCTTTCTCCAACGACACTTCGGCTGTGTGCACCACAAACACTTCTTCCATTGTGCCCACTACAGCTCGTGGGAGAACCAGCACCGCTGCTGTGTGCTGGGAAAGCCTCAAACAAACGGTTTACTAGAGTTGCTTGTTTGTTAGCCAATATTATCTCTAGGTTCTCCTGTGGCATGATGTTGTGTAATTTGCCTTTGTAGCGTGGATCCAGGATGCTGGCCAGCCAGTAGTCTTCATCCCTCATCATTTTGGCAAAGCGGGGGTCCCTTTTTAGGATCCACAAGGCATAATCGCACATGTGGGCCAATGTTTCAGGTATCAATGCTGCACTGCCACTGCTGGGTGCAGGAGCACTTTCTGGCAAATCCACATCCCTACAGTCACGCACAAACACTGTACCTGACCTTGGCATGCCCCTTGAGAAGCATCCTCCTGCCCAAAATAATCTTCCCCCTCATCCTCCTCCTCCTCCTCCTCCTTTTCTTCCTCCACCTCATGCAGGACAGTTCCCTGACCAGACAATGGCTGACTGTCATCAAGGCTTCCCTCCTCCTCCTCATCCGCTGCAGATGCCTGATCCTTATTATGCATCAAACTTTGCATGAGCAGACACATAAGTGGGATGCTCATGCTTATGATGGCGTCGTCTGCGCTTACCATCCGTGTGCATTCCTCAAAACACTGAAGGACTTTACAGAGGTCTTTCAGCTTTGACCACTGCACATCCGACAATTCCATGTCTTCCCTCAAACTGCCTGCCCGTGTATCCTCCCACAAATGCATTACAGCCTGCCTCTGTTCGCACAGCCTCTCAACCATGTGCAGGGTGGAGTTCCACCTTGTTGCAACGTCTATGATTAGGCGGTGCTTGGGGAGGTGGAGCAATCGCTGCAGCTTCTGCATATGAGTGGAGTGGACGTTTGAGCAACGGATGTGCGAGCACAGTCTTCGCACCTTATGTAGCAGGGATGTTAACTCCGGATAATTATTAAGGAAGCATTGCACCACTAGGTTCAAAGTGTGAGCCAGGCAAAGTATGTGTGTGAGTTTTGCACGGGCTATGGCTGCCACAAAATTATGGCCATTATCACTGACTACCTTGCCTGCCTCAAGATGTAGACTGCCCAGCCATGACTCAGTTTGTCGCTGCAAGTAGTCGGCCAGTACTTTCGCGGTGTGTCTGTTGTCGCCCAAAGACATCATCTTTAACACAGCCTGCTGACGCTTACCACTAGCTGTTCGATAGTGGGACACCTTGTGTGCAACACTGCCTGCTGCGAATGGAGTGCTGCCGATGGAGTGCTCGTGTGACTGCGCTCTGTGGACGAGCTTTCGCTGATGGAGAAGGAGGAGGAGGGTCGAAAGCCTACAGCCAACTGTTTCCTATACCGTGGGCTAGGCAGCACTGTTCCACTGCCGCTGTCCCCTGTGGAGCCTGCATCCACCACATTAACCCAGTGCACAGTGATGGACACGTAATGGCCCTGGCTATGCCTACTGGTCCATGCATCTGTTGTGAGGTGCACCTTTCCACTCACTGACTGTTTTAATGCATGGACAATGCCTTCTTTCACATGCCAGGAAGGGATGCCTTTTCGAGAAAAGAAGTGCCGACTGGGTAGGTCATAGCGTGGGACAGCGTAAGCCATAAGCTCGCGGAAAGCTTCGCTTTCAACCAAACGGTAGGGCATCATCTCTAATGAGGTTAGTTTGGCAATGTAGGCATTCAAACACAGTGTACGCGGATGAGAGGATGAGTACTTTCTTGTCCTACTCATAGTGTCTGGTAGGGTGAGCTGGACTGGAGAGCTGCATATGGGGGAAGTAGCGGTGGACCGGATGGAGTGAGAGGGAGTTGGTGATGGTATTGGTGGTGATGGCCTAGATTCAGTGTTGTCTTGCAAAACCATTGTGATTCCCTGAGTGCTTTGGCTTTGCGACGACACCTCCACATTTAGTGCTGGTGGTGTGCTTAACGGTGGCGGTCGTCTTACAGTGGGGGAAGCGATGGAGCGTTGCTGGCTACCTTCAATCGGAGCAGGTGCACATGTGCTACCTGAGGTTTTGTTGTCTGTCCATGCTTGCAAGTGCATGTTGATTAAATGTCTAAGCATGCAACTGGTATTCAAATTTCTGAGTTGTGTACCTCAGCTAAAGGTCCTTCTGCACTTCTTACAGGTAACCTTTGCCTCATCAGTAGGATTTTGGACAAAGAAGTGCCACACTGCACTCTTCCTACTATGGTATACATTTTCTGGCCTTGCACGCTGTGCTAAGTTGACTGTCTGGCCAAGCTGTCCTGCAACTATTTTAGTTTTTGGTCCACTTTTTAGGACAGCTACGGGCCTGCCAGATAACCGCTGCTGCGATGTCAATGCCTGCTGCGGATCCTTCTCCTTATCTGAACTATTGCCAGTGCCATCCTCCTCCCCCAATGAATGCCAATCCGGGTCAAGAACTGGGTAATCCATCACCTCCTCTTCAAAGTCATCTGCACCATCCTCTTTACCTTCCTCTGTGTCACCATGTAAGGTGGTATAGTATGTGGGAAGGGGCACCTGAGTTTCATCAGGGTCAGATTCTGGCTCAATCGACTGCAAGGGCAATGTAGTGCTCTGGGTCAATGTACCAGCAGAATCATCTAGCAGTGGCTGTGCATCAGTGCACTCCATGTCAGATTCATCTAGGACTGGGGAATTCAGGATTTGCCTGGATAACCCAGGCATGGTATGTGAAAACAGCTCCACAGAGTAATCTTAAGTGTTGGCTGCCGAATACTTAACTTTTGGTGGAGGTGAAGGACACAAGGAAAGGTGTTTTTCTAGACCAGAACCCTGCACTGACGACTCCGTGCTTGCAGGTTTCGAACGTTCAGAAGAGGAGGCAGTAGAGCTGGTTGCTGTTTCGGCAATGTACGCCAAAACCTGATCCTGATGCTCTGGCTTTAAAATCGGTTTTCCTACTCCAAGAAAAGGCAACCTTACAGGCCTTCTTGGGCCAGACAATGATGCAGGCTCAACACCTCCTGCCTTAGCTGCTATTGTGCTTTTGCCAGAACCAGCCGATGCACCACCACCATCAGTACCAGCTGCGCCACCATGCCATCGTCCGCGGCCTCTTCCACCATACTTCCTCATGTTTGGGAAAATGTACCAAAAATACCAGCAGAGAGATGGTACTGTATGAGGAGCGTCCACCTGTGTAAGGTGTATTAAAAAAATTAAATCTACGTATAAATTTTGTTAGTCACAGACGCTCTCACAGTATGTATTTGACCGTAATCCAACAAGCAGATATATGGAACTGTATACATTTTTTGTGTAACTAACAATCTCCGTATATGTATTTACGGAGTGTCACACACACACGCTGACTCTATAGATGTGACTGTAATGCGAATGGTAGATATACGATACTGTTTGAGAAACGGACAGCTCTATACGGTGTGTGTATGGAAAATTGTCAATCTCCGTCTATTTGTATATGGACTGACACAAAATCTCCTCGGCTTGTTTTTCCAAAGTCACACACAGATAGCTTCTGTTTGTCCGTGATACAAGGCGGTACATGGTAGTGTGTGAGGAGCGTACACTGCTATATGGTGTCTGTATGGAAAATTGTCAATCTCCGTCTATTTGTATACGGACTGACACACGCTGTCTCTGTCTAGTTTTGACCGTAATCAAACAGTAGATATACGAAACTGTTTGAAAAGCGGACAGCTCTATAAGGAGTAGGTCTGGAAAAATGGAAAAACTCTTCAGCTTTTTTTCCAGAGTCACACCCAGATAGCTTCTATTTGTCTGTAATACCAGCCAGTACATGGTAGTGTGTGGAGCGTACACCGCTATACGGTGTGTGAAAAAATGAACGCTCAGTAACTCACCAGAACAAATAATAAAAGATGGAGTGCTTTGAAAAAAGCAGTTTGAACAGCAGTGTGCACACAGCAATGCAGCTAGCAGGTAGCCTTAAAAGGCAGCCTAATCACCACCAGCGCTGCTGCACAGATTAAAAATCCTCCTCTTTCACTGCACACTAACTGTACAGTGAAAAGCGCTAGCAGCAGAAGCAATTTTTTTTTCTTCCCTGCCTAACGCTCTCCCTATTCAGAATCAGCAGCAGCACCTCTCCCTATTGTAAGATCGGCAGAAGTAAGATGGCGGTCGACGGTCACGGCCTTTTATACCCACTGTGATGCCACACAAAGCCAGCCAATCACTTCAATGCCCTTCTCTAAGATGGTGGTGGCCACTGCGCATGTCATTGCGTTGCCCACAGTGTGCATCTGTAGGGTCAGTAGGCCGGACTGGTAGGTGGTCCCTCTGTATACCGCGCAGTAACGTACAGACACAAGATGGAGGCAATTTTTGGGTGCAACAGGTCCAAGTTTATTTTCCGCCGTCCGACTGACGGCTCTGGCAACACACCGCAATTCCTTCACGGCCCTCCGTTTCCAGGCCCCAGTACACACACAATGTACTTTCACTTGGGACGTAGATACACACACCGTCCCTTTCTCAGCTTAGTGACGTTCCTGCCAGTTTGGTCACTGTGGCCGCCTTAGGCCTGTACACGAACAGTAATTTTACTGGTCAGCTGTCGTCGTCAAATTCGGTATGCTTCCCCTCGGGACCTTGTCTGTACTGCGGTACTTCGTGTCAGGACCACCCCCTGACTTCTCTCCTCAGTCCCCTGGTTGAGCTTTCCTCACAACACCCACTTTTCCACAGGCTCCTCTCCTCTTGAGCTCCTCCCAAGGACTGGAACATTCTGGAACCCTCCTGTCAAATTTATAACTTTCCCGGTTCCCTGTAACTCCGCCCCCATGACCAACGGTTTCTAAAGCCCTAAGCTGCTGTCAAGTCCTGAACTCACACTCCTCCCTGCCATCTTGTGGTCAACCCCAGGTACTGCATGTCACCTACACTTTCCTAGCTGTTTCCCCACTGTCATAACTGCTATCTGCCTAAAATGTGCAAACCCTCCTTCCTACTTGCTGACAAGACCGTCCGTCAGGTCACCTTCCCTACACGTCCTCCATAATTGGCTGAGAAAAGGCACTGAAAGCATTATTTGAAACACGACTTTGGCGCTCTGATAGGCGACCTTATGGCCGACCTCACGCTATGGTCGGGTTTCGATCGGCGAAACCCGACTTTAGCTAAAGTCTGCTATTTTTGAATTTGACCGACTGTTATAATAAATGTAATAAAGTTCTTTCTTTTATATGTATATATATTTATCTATATGCATATGTGTATGTTTGTGAGTATATATATACACAGTATATACATGATTGTATGTATGCCATTATTATGCCTAGTCACTCTTTTCAGCTGATGTAATACATGGGTGTAATGCTTAGGTTGCAAACCTTATCTAACGTACAAAATAAAAGTCATACCTTTTCTTCTCTGGTAACGTAGATAGGGATTGCTAACAGCTAAGCATAATGTGTGAACTATTTTGCAAACGAAGTATGTTTCAACACCCTCCTCTTGTATTAGTTAAACTCTAAGAATCTGTATTGAAGTCAGACAGAGGACGGCCCACACCTAGTGTGGCTGTCATTCTCTCTCTCCATCATGACCAAATAAACATCTTACTTATTCAGGTCTGGAAGACTAATAACTCCACTGACATTTGGTGCATTGGCCGGGAAATCCAACACCTTTCCCTCACCGGTGAGTACTGTAAACCATGCACGGGGGAGTCTGGAACTCCTTAAGTAAGTCCTCCGCCTTGACATTAGGCGTCAACAGGAGCATTATCAGTTATCCCGGTCTGAGGGAAAGTGACGGATTTTGTATAGTGTAAGGATCTCTGGGAATCGTCTGTATCTGAATACAGGTAAGAACATTTAATAATTTTTATTATATTCGGTAACCTTGTTAATCCAGTATGAATGTTATTCTAGGAATTGAATGGGGACTGTGATTGTGAACTTTTCCAATTGGGGTTTGTGAGAGACTCCTGTAAGTTGGAGGTTTACATGCAATTGGAGTTATAATAACTCCTGTAAGTTGCTAAGCTCCATAGTGATTGGGGTTTGTTTGTTCTTTTAAGATATTCCGCTGAATAACAATAATCTTTATTTTGTTATTTATTTTATTTTTGAATGGGTACAAAGCCAGTGTGAGAAGGCTACCGTGGAATAAAAAACTCCGTGTGCACGTTAAATTGATCTAGATGAGAGAATCGAGGGAGATTCTCGTTAGATTAACCCCTTAATGACAGCCAATATGTCTTTTTACTGACCTGAGATTTAAGAGAATATTATCCCCACACAGGTGATGATCCAGCAGCTGTCGGCTGTCCACTATAGCTGACAACTTGCTGTATCCTGCTATACCACTTTGCAATAATTCCTGAAAATCACCTGAAGGGTTAATAAACTACCTGACAGAAGTTTTCAATATGTCAGGGGGTGCTGTTTTTTTAAAAAATGGGCTACTAAGGGGTTAAGGAATCCGGTATAAGATGAATTTTTGCCGGTATTGTTTGTCTTCTGTACTTTGTTGAATGTTGTTTTCTGTTAAGTGTGCTGTTTTGTCTGTCTTTTAAAATTATAGAACTAAAACGCCATAAATATATGTTTTATGTTACACATGAGACTCCTTGAATGTTATCTTGAGTGAATGTATGAGGATTTAAATATAAAATCTTGAATGTAAATAAGGGAGTCCAGTAGGCGTGGTTAACAGTCATCCGTGGACTGGAGACAACTCATAGGTTATTATAGTGGGATAAATCACCTAGGTACACGTCACCTGATCCCCATAGAGAATATTCTATGTTGTTATGTTATATGTTTTTCTTTTAATAACACAGAGTTACTGAACCCTCCTCGTTTCACTGAGGAGAGTCTGCGCCTGTGGTGCTCTGAATACCTGATATTAAGAACGGGAACGTCTCTGTATATAAAAAGGCGGTGTCATTAGACTTTATCTCAGCACTTCAGGTCTAGGAGTACGAGGGAACTTTAATAATCTCTTGTCTTATATGTCTATGTGTACGTGTGTATGTCCAGTCCCTAACTGTGGAAGCTGTTGTACGTTGTCAAAAGTCCTTGTGAGTATATATATCAGTGACTATAGCCCTTGGGGACTTTCATGCTTGTTACACTGTGTTGTCACACTCGTCCTTACAGGCCTTCATTGGACGGAGGTGGCAAGATATAGAGATACAAGCTGGTAAATACCTAGGACATAGTGTAATCAGTGAGGATTATTTAGATCCTGGATATTAGTAGCAGTAATTGAATTGTTGCTATTGGTTTTTTATCTTCTTGTTGACTTATGAATTTCACTGATATTTGTCCAACTTCTTATAAGTGGGTAGAAATCCGTTGTGCTCCAGGGTTTATATTGTGTATAGTCCTTATTTTGTTTTTTGTCTTTTTCTTGTGTATAAGAATTTTATGTAACATCCTTATGGGACTTTGACCCATATAGATATATATTTTAAGAGCTTGTCCTCATTGTAAGGCAGGATTGTTATTGACCATTTTATCTGAAGACTGGAAAGTTATTAAGATTGTACCAAGAAGGTATCCGTGGAATGAAACCGGATATGGTCCTTTTTCATCGGGTACCCAGAGAAAACAGTCTTCAGATCAGATGTGCAATGTGTCCTTATTGGTAACTTGTAGGCCTAACTCATATTTATTATAACAAATAGAGAGTAAACATTGTAGATCGCTGACATTGTCTTTTTAATCTTGAAAAAACTAGGAGAAGGCACCACCCAGAGCAAACAGTCCTGAGGTGGGGAGATAAGCTGTGAGCATGAGGATTGTTGTGGAATGTGGTTGTGGTTTTGAGATAAGAAGGGGCCACTAGGAAACCCTGAATGTGTCACCTGACAGATGGGTTGTATTTGATGATAAACTTAGTTTCATAAAATGTGAAAATTTGGTACAAGAAATGTGTAATGAGAGGAAATATTTAATTTGGCTAAAGTAGAAATACATTTATAAAAAACACTATTTCCAGAAGTAAGTCTCCTTGTGGGAAGCCATGAGGTCACTTTTCTTGATTCAGGAGCCACTAGAACCTTAGTACATCCAGAAGAGATACCGACTATTGGACTGTCTGCTGCCTGCATAATAGTAAAAGGAGCAAGTGGTAAGACACAGAGAACCATTGTCTACGCCTGTGGAGACACCGGGCCCTCAGCACAGGTAAAAGTGCAATTACACAAATTATAATATCAACTGTGTGGGAGGGATATGATGCAAGCCCTGAGCCTGGGAATAATTCCTACTGCTGCAGGACTATAGGTGAAATCCATGGCTGAGACAATGGTGCTCCAGGGGTATGGGGAATCTAGATACTATTACAGTCTAGATCTAATAACTGCAGGACCATCCTTTATTACTGAGTCCTTCATCAAGGAAGCAATAGATAAAGGTATACAAATGTACATATACCAGAAGAACTACACAGCACCATGTATTGTAGGTATTTTAGGGGTCCTGATGTAAAATATGAGAATTTTCATGCTCTAGATTGTTCTTTGCACACCATATACTGCAATTATAAAGGGAACTGTGCCATCAGTTGTAAACTGTCAGAACAAATTAAATTGCTGTTTTTGCTTTTTAGAGGTTCTGTGCCACGTTTCCCTCTCCAGATGTAAAGGTAGATCATGGAAATTCCTTGGTGATTTTGTTGGAGTGTAAGGAAAGTAACAATGGGAGGATTTGGGTGATGGCTCATTTTGCAATGCCAGACTGCAGGCATATTCACAAGTACTAAAGTGGAACACCATTTCTAAACCCAGTGTCCACCTGCAGGGAGGCAGGGGAACGAGTGAGAAATGCTGATCCTTTCCCAGAATTAGAGGAAGAATTGACCACATACCCAGAATCTTTGTGGTCTTCATGACCTGCAGATGTGGGATTGATAAAAGGGGTGATTATACCCTGTCCAGCTCACCTTGTAACACAACCTTGTTTCCTGTAGGGAGGGCACCCCATCTGTAAACGAGGCTGTGATTCTAAGAGCCCCCACAGTGCCAGACCTCAATACTCAATGACTGGAGGCCGGAAAATAAGGTCTTTACAGTGATAATGTCTTCTTCAGCATCTTGGTACATCCAGATAGCCAGGTTTGGTTTGTATTCACATATAAGGGGAGCAGGTATACATTCACCAGAATCCCACAAGGGTACTGTGAACTACCTACTATTGTTTTCCAGGTAAAATCGGCTAACCTAGCTCAATGTGAGTCACCAGAAGGTAGCCAGATGCTCTTATATGTGGATGACATGCTATTGGCATTATAAAAAACAAAAAAAAAACAAATTGGTAACAAAAGGGGTTATTTTTAAAGATGACCTATATGTATAAACTGCCAGTAACCTCCTAGGATATGTCACTGTATTGAGCCATGGCATAAGCTATGTCTCAACAGGAGGGATGGTAGAGATCATATCTTACGTATTTATGACGTATAGCTTTACTAACTATTAAAAATTTTTGTTTAATCTGCATTACTTGTGCAAAAAATAATTCCTAAGGGAATCTGAGACCAAAGAGAGGACAATGTCCTCACCCTGAATACTTATTCCAACACATTTGTATGGATTTTATTGAACAAGTGTGAGGGAAAAAGTACGGCCTTGTTATTATGGATGCTTTCAGCAGGTGGATTGAAGCTGTCCACCCTGATGTATTAATGGTACCGAAGGCCCTTCTAAAGGAAATCATACCCAGATTTGGGGTTCCAGAAAATATATAGTAAACTAAGTAATGTTATTATTACCTAAAACATTGTCAATTGAGTTGGGAAACCACTGTGCCTGTCATCCACAGTCAGCCAGACTGGTTGAAAGACACAGTGGGATCTTGAAAAACAGGTTGACAAAGACCATGTAGGAAGCAGGAAAAATTGGTTGTACTGTTTCCTATTGGTTGTACTAAATATGTATGTCACACGGACATCGGTAGTGCTGACAGCCTTTGAAGTCATATATTGGAGACCTTTTCTGTTACCTCAGCTAAAATCCTTTAAAAGGATAGATGAGGAAGCTGATTGTACATTAGCAGAATATATGGCTAAGATATTAACTCACAAAGAAGTTTCTACTCGTAGTTTTGTTCCAGGAAACCCACTAACAAAACCTGCAGACTGGGTCCTTGTGAAGGTGATAAAGAAGAAACACCAGCACCATCCTAAGTGGGAAGGTCCTTACCAAGTCCTGTAGACTTCTCCTACTGTGGTCAAGATTGCTGAGCGCAGCTCCTGGATCCATCTCTCACACTGTGAACTTGTCAGACAGGTAGGGACAGAGTAGGATCTGACTTGCTTGTCAAAGTCCAGCTACAAAGGGAGGTTTTCCATAAGGGAAAGCTTGTCTCAAACTGGTGAAGTCTCCCATTCATCCCCCTACCCGGACAAGACGGTCAGATCTAGGGTGTGTACATCAGGGTTAGTCACATGTATATTCTTCGTGACCATAGTGATGGGAGATTGGAGAGTAATAGACCCAGCAGGAGAGGAAAGTCCAGGGTGGTAGAATGGTTTCAGATTTAAGGCTTTAAATCCTACTTTTGAAATTGGGCAGGAGGCTGCCATGTTAGTGGATTTCTGTCTGTTGTATAAATGATGCAGAAATAGGGAACAAGCTGTGAAACTAGCAGAGTCTGATAAGTATGTTTGTGTTATGAGCTCTAATAGCAGAGGGGATGGATGTGTGTGACTGGAGTAAAGCAGTATGGACAATTGTAGCCCGAGACTATAGGTATAAGCATTGTGGCTACATAGATTTAAAGCCTGATTCTCCATTAGGAAAAAGGAGATCCCCTTACACAAATAAGAATAATAGTAATCAGCTACTGAGAACTTTTAAAAAACCCTAAGATGAGGGATCAAAGGTTATAGGAGCTGATATGTCAGGAACAGACCCAATAGGACATTTCTACATAGAAGTTCAGAATAATAGCATACAAAGACCAAAGGAAGGTATGCCAGAGAGATCCATAACAGAGTCCATAGGGTTCATAGTTAGATTGTCTAACCTAACTTATGAAGATAAACTAGCTCTAGAGAGAGGCTGTGAGGAGAAGAATGAATGGTTAGAATGGCTTAAATACATTGCAAAAAGCTTAAAAAATTAAGTTATATAGTAAAACTTATGTCTGCTCAGAAAGGGAAGGAAAATGTAAAATGTTATCATTTTTATATCCTCCACTTGAGAAACCGGATATCCCACCACAGGTGATTGCTAATCCTGGTAACTATTCTTGTTTTAGTCTTCCAGGGCATGGGCACGACTTCGGAGAGCTCCAATGCGACTCTTGTAGAAAATGGATCATTGTCTCCCACAGGGCCAAGTACTCAGCCATATGGTCAGACCACACTACCCTGAGAGCGGATATATGGTGGTTAAGCGGTGATAAAAAGATAAGAGCCAGACTACCACATGGTTCCCGAAGGGACCGTGCGGTGGTCCAGCCAATCATGCCGTTCCACCTGTTGTCAACAGGGATATGGCCAAAGGTACGTAGTGGAAGAGACAGAAGTGTGAAACTCTGCAAGGATCCTTCCATTCTAGTATCTACAGAGATGACATTGGAGTTCCCAGGGGAGTGCCCAAAGAGTACAAGGCTAGGATCCAGGTGGCAGCCGGGTGGAAATCCATAATTTGGTGGGTGATTATAAAAATGAATGTAGATTGGATAAACTACTTATACTATAACCAGCAGAGATTTGTTAATTATACCCGAGATGCAGTTAAATGGACAGCTGAGCAATTAGAACCAACTCCTCTCATGGCTTGGTAGAATAGGATGGCATTAGACAAGTTAGTAGCAGAAAAGGGAGGTGTATATAAAATGTTTGGAGGATTTTGTTGCACCCTTTATCCCTAATACAGATCCTGATGGTAGTATCTCCAAAGCTCTTGATGGACTGACTGCCCTGACTAATGAATTAGCTGAGAACTCCGGATATGACGACATATTCCTGGACTGAAGGATGGTTTGGGAATTGGTCCGGAGTATTCACTTCTGCGCTGACATCTCTTACCATCGTGGCCGGAGTGCTGATTGTTTGTGGATGCTGTGCTATTCTATGCATTAGAGGACTTGTTCAAAGACTGATTGACTCTGCCATAACAAAAACTATGTATCAAGGAATGGAGACCTTGGAATCCAACGAAAGAATGAAAATTTTGGGACTTAATGATAAATATACTGAACATAAATACTCTCCCTCTAGATTATATAAAGATCTTCTGTGAAATCTGACAAAAAGAAATCTGTCCCCAATGTGTACAGATAAATGATTTTATTATACGATGAGGGAATGTTATAATTGTAATAAAGTTCTTTCTTTTATATATATATATATATATATATATATATAGATCTATATGCATATGTGTATGTGTGTGAGTACACAGTATATACATGATTGTATGTATGCCATTATTATGCCTAGTCACTCTTTTCAGCTGATGTAATACATGGGTGTAATGCTTAGGTTGCAAACCTTATCTAACGTACAAAATAAAAGTCATACCTTTACTTCTCTGGTAACGTAGATAAGGATTGCTAACAGCTAAGCATAATGTATGAACTATTTTGCAAATGAAGTATTTTTCAACACCCTCCTCTTGTATTATTTAAACTCTAAGAATCTGTATTAAAGGCAGACAGAGGACTGCCCACACCTAGTGTGGCTGTCATTCTCTCTCTCCATGCCGGCATGACCAAATAAAGAAACATCTTAGGCTACTTTCACACATCAGGTTTTCGGCGTCAGGCGCGATCCGGCGTCGTGCGGGAACGCCGGATCCGGCAAATGTTTAGTAAAACCGGATGTGACGGATCCGGTTTTCTGCCGGATCCGTCTTTTTCTTGACAGACAAAACCGGATCCGTCTCATCCGGTTCATCCGTTTTTCGACGGATTACGCCGGATCCGGTTTTTAAAATTGACCCTTGTGGCCTTCCGAACGGGATTGGCTACTGGAAAACTATATATAGAGTGTTCCTACAGCCCTTCTTTGACAGGTTGTCGAGGAGAAAGTGCAGGTTGGAGAGAAGAGCAAGTTACTGGCGAAGATGGATGTTGTCATTGGAAATATTTTGAAGAATTTGGCGGATTTTACAGCGGAGACGAATCGTTTGAGGGTGATTGTTCTGGAGAAGGAGAGAGCGAGACAGCAGCGCATCAGGCATCGTAGATGACGTTTGTGGATCCACCCCATCACAGCCAAGAGAATGACGCGTGGGGTCTATTCTACACTCTGCATGGACCTTCGACGAAACCCGGATAAATTTTTTGGATATGATAGGATGAAAATGGAGAATTTTGATTACTTGGTGGAGCGCATTGCACACCTCATAAGAAAAGCGGACACCTATTGCCGCTTCTCTGTTTCACCCGCAGAGCGTCTGATGGTGACTTTAAGGTAAGCCACATTAATATTGGATGTGATCGCATCAGAGCACACTTTCACTGCAATGTTGTTGCAGTGTAGTTTGTATCTCCAAGTGTTATAGCTCAGTTTTGGTATGTAATGCTGTGATTTTAAACTAATTGATTGTTTTTTAATTCCCCACAGATTTCTTGCAACTGGAGAATCCCTTTCGTCACTGCATTTCCAGTACAGACTCGGGATTTCCACCATATCTGGAATTGTGAAGTACACATGCCGTGCACTGTGGGACTCCTTTGCTGAAGAGTTTTTACCAGAGCCCACAACAGATAGGTGGATTGAAATTGCTGACAAGTTTCAACAGATATGTCAGTTTCCCAACTGCTTGGGCGCTGTGGACGGGAAACATATCCGCATTGTAAAGCCAGCTGGATCGGGATCGGAATATCTCAATTACAAGAAATATTTTTCAATTGTCCTCATGGCCATCGCTGACGCGGAATACAAATTTATTGCGGTTGATATTGGGGCCTATGGCTGCTCCAATGACTCTCAAGTTTTCAAACTGTCTGCCATGGGGCGTAAACTGTATGGAAACACCTTCCAGTTCCCACCACCTAGACCGCTGCCGCAAACATCTGGTCCACCTATGCCATTTGTCTGTGTAGGGGATGAAGCCTTCCAGCTGTCAGAACACCTTTTGAAACCGTACTCTAGCAGAGGATTGACAAGACCAAAACGCATTTTTAATTACCGCCTCACAAGAGCAAGAAGAATGGTTGAATGTACCTTTGGTATTCTGACAGACAGTCCTATTGACTGCGATCAACCTCAAGACAGAAACTGAGGACGAGGTGATCAAAGTGTGCGTGGTACTCCACAATTTTGTTATCTGCAAGGAACCCATTTCCATTGAGGACACCTCTGAAGAAACCACCTTGCAAGATTACCATGACATTACCACTAGAAGTTCTGTGACGGTTTCAGTAATGAGGGACAATTTTGCACTATACTTTATGTCACCTCAAGGCAGAGTACACTGGCAGGATGACAGAGTGTGAAAGATTTGTGCCCTAACCAAACTTGTGTACCTTCTGTACCAACAGTATATACCTTTGCCAACCAAAGTTGGCTATCTTGTCATGGTCTCTATTTTTAGCTTTAGGCCACAGGTGTGTACCTGGTTGTGTTTTATGCAAAGTATTTCACCTTTTAACAAAAGTTGTGTACATTGTTAGGAAATCACCAACAATAAACACAACTTTTTAGGTGAAATACTTTGCTTCAAACACAACCAGGAACACAACTGTGGCAAAAAGCTAAAATTTACCCACAGTTATATACCTAGTTTTGAATACTATTTCACCTTTTAAATACCCTGTATTTAACCTTTTTCGCCGCAGAAAGAAATGACAGACAACCAGTGTAAAATAATTTAACTTTTATTGAAAAATGTTTTTTTTAGTAAACTTTTTTAAAATTTTAATAAACTTGTTTAATAAAGCTTTGAAACCATAAAACTGGTCATTTTTATTTAAATACACACATTATAAATCTGTGTAGTGTGTGGTGGAAATACTGCTGGAGGGGCTGCGGGACACTTCGACACTGGGAGTGTGGAGAGAGGACTGGGATCGTGGTGGGGAAGGAACAGTTAGAGGTGAAGGTGTGGAAAAAACTACAGAATGGGTGGACATGTGGGAAGCAGAAGAGGTGGTGGGTGGTGGAGTGGAGGGTTGGGCAGGGACTGTAGGAGCAGATGATGTTGATGGCAAGTTGTATGGGGAAGGAGTTTGGTACGGGGCAGGTTGCTGGAAGTGGGGAGATGTCTGGTACGGGGCAGGTTGCTGGAAGTGGGGAGATGTCTGGTACGGGGCAGGTTGCTGGAAGTGGGGAGATGTCTGGTACGGGGCAGGTTGCTGGAAGTGGGGAGATGTCTGGTACGGGGCAGGTTGCTGGAAGTGGGGAGATGTCTGGTACTGGGGAGGTTGCTGGTACTGGGGAGTTTGCAGGTACTGGGGAGGTTGCTGGTAGTGGGGAGGTTGCTGGTACTGGGGAGGTTGCTGGTACTGGGGAGGTTGCTGGTGCTGGAGAGGTTGCTGGTGCTGGGGAGGTTGCTGGTGCTGGGGAGGCTGCTGGTGCTGGGGAGGTGGATGGTATGTAATAGGAGGGGGAGGATGGAAAGTGGCTGGAGGGGGTGTAGATGTAATAGGAGGGGGAGGATGGAAAGTGGCTGGAGGGGGTGTAGATGTAATAGGAGGGGGAGGATGGAAAGTGGCTGGAGGGGGTGTAGATGTAATAGGAGGGGGAGGATGGAAAGTGGCTGGAGGGGGTGCAGGTGGAGGAACTACTGTGGTGGGAGGAGGAGGTTGGGAGGTAACTTGCTGGAGAGCAGCGTGGCATGAATGCATTACATGCATCTGCTGGGCAGGAGAGAGCATTTCCATGCACTCCACAACAGACCTGAAAAAGGTGTGGTTTGGCGAAGATCTTGCTTCTGAATGCATGGTTTGCAGAAGTGTCTTCACCTCCAGAATGCTGGAGTTGATCTGCTGATAGCCTGCGGAGATTTGCTCTGACAAGACTTTTAGACAGTTCTGGAAAGATGCATTCAGATGCAAGAACTCTGGCGCATAAGTCTTTTCCTGACCCCTCTGCCGCTGCCGCCCAGTACCCGCAGGTGTACTAGAGGTGGCAGGGGCAGAAGGGTGGGGTAAAGGGAAAGCGATCTCCTCACCAGCAGCTTCATGTAATGTAGGCGGCCACGATGCTCCTGTGCTGGTGGATGGGACAGATGGGTCGAATGTGTGGGAAGGCTGGGAAGGTGCAGATGTACCGGGGCGGTCGAAGTGTCCCTCGGTGCCGGTCTCCTCAGGGATCGCCTCAGAAGGGTCCAATCGTGCAGGCTCCCGAGTGCTGCTCACCGTGCTGTGGAATAAAGAGAAAAAAAACCAATTAAAATAGTGACATGGTATGGCCCTGGCTGAAAAAAAAAAGTTACATCTAAACATTTTTTTGTCACATGTGGTGTGTAATATTTACCTTCTGGTGAGCATTGTCTCCCGGAGGAACGACAGGGCTCGTGCGTACTTGTACTTGCTCCTGCGTCCTCCAGATCCACTCGGGGCCCGCATCTCTTTATTGAACTCCTTCTTGAAACGATCCCTCACAGACCGCCACCGCTTCACAATTCTCTCCCCTGAAACGAGAAAGGACAAAGTGGTTAGTATACAACATCAGTGTTTCCCAAACTCCAGTCCTCATGGTCCCCAGGGGTCATGTTTTCAGGATTTCCAAAGTAAATAGAAATCCTGAACACATGATCCGTGGGGACCACGAGGACTGGAGTTCGGGAAACACTGGTTTAAATCAAGCAACCGGTACTGTATATACTTACGCTCTTTAATCTGGGCCCGAGCTTCGAGGTCCTCCCAGCGGTCCACAAGGAGCGAACAGATTTCCTCCCAGAGTCGTCGGGTAACGATCAGCTCAGCGTGGCGTCGGTCAGCCATATTCCAGAGCGGCTCCCTTTCTCTGACGAGATCGATGAGGCGGTCCACATCAATCCCTCCATCCTCACCGTCAGAGTCGGGAGCACGCTGTGAAGGCTGTTGAAGAAAAAGACAAAAATAACATAATTAGCCTCCACAAAAGAAATGAAATAAAAAGTGCAAAAAAAACAAAGCAAAAATATTTATACTTACACGCTGGTGACCGCCGCGTTGCTGTCGCCGACGACCCTGGGAGGCACTGCGAGGACCTCTTGGCCGAGCACCAGATTGGGAAGACTAGAGAAGAAAACAAAAAATGTTATGTCTTTGGATGTAGGCATTTGTTTGCTGTGTGTGGTCTGCAGAACATTGTTTTCTATGTGTTGTGTGTAGTGTGATGTTGTGTTTCTGCGTTTGATGCAAAAAACTTACCAATTGTGAGCCCACTCCAAGTGTCTGTCCACCCCTTCCTTCTTCTTCTGGGAGCTCCTCTTCATCTTGTGATTCCTGTTTTGAAATAAAAGGCAATGAATACACATATATTACAGAGATGATGGATTTTGGAAATAAAAACTTACCGTCAAACGCTGACGATGCGAGGGAGGGCTCCCAGAAGATGTGCTGTCTTCCTCATGGCCAGACTCCATGGCTGTGGGTGGTGTTTCTGCTGCTGCCATTGCTGCTGCTGCTGCTGCATCTATTGGGCGGCTGTTGAATAAAGAGAAACAAAGGGCCAATGAATATCTTGATATTCCATAGCCCTAGTTTGGAGGAATGGGGGATTTGATAATTACCGTCTCTCATCTGCTGCTGCACTCCCCTCCCGTTGTTCAGCATGCTGCTCCATTTGGGGTGGTGCTGATGGTGCTGCTGCTGCAGATGTCTGCTGCCTTCTCCTGCTCCTGGTTCTTGGCTTGGGTGGCATGTTGGGTGTGGCTGAGGGTCCCATTGTCTTGCTTTTATATATGTCCTGTGGGCAGAGCTACTGAGCATGCTCAGACCAAAGAAACCGGATCCGGCGCATTGCGGCGCTCATAGGCTTTCATTGCATGAAAAAGCCGGACACGCCGGATCCGGCGTGTCCGGCTTTTTCGACGGATACAAAAAACGTTACAGTCACCGTTTTTTCCAGACGCCGGATCGCGTCACATTGCCGGATCCGGCGAAAATCGGATGAAACGCATGGCCATCCGGCTCGATCCGGCTCTAATGCAAGTCAATGGGGGGGAAACCGGATCCGGCATTGCATTTCGACGGATCCGGTTTTAGTCAAAAGCACCGGATCGCGCCTGAAGCAGAAAACCTGATGTGTGAAAGAGGCCTAATACCATGTACAGTTCTGGTCTCCGGTGTATTAGAAAGATATAGCTGAACTGGAGCAGGTGCAGAGAAGAGTGACCAAGGTTATTAGGGAACTGGGGGGTCTGCAATACCAAGACAGGTTATTACACTTGGGGTTATTTAGTTTGGAGAATCGATGGCTTAGGGTTGATCTTATTACAATGTATAAATATATGCAGGGACAGTACAAAGACCTTTCTAATGATCTTTTTACTCTTAGACCTGTGACGGGGACAAGGGGGCATCCTCTATGTCTGGAGGTAAGAAGGTTTAAGCATAATCCCAGACGTGGATTCTTTACTGTAAGAGCAGTGAAACTATGGAACTCTCTGCCAAATGATGTTGTAATGAGTGATTCCCTACTAAAATTTAAGAAGGGTCTAGATGCCTTTCTTGAAAAGTATATTATTACAGGTTATATACACTAGTTTCCTTGATATTGCGTTGATCCAGGGAGCTAGTCTAATTGCCTTATGTGGAGTCGGAAAGGAATTTTTTTCCCCAATGTGAAGCTTACTGTTTGCCACATGGATTTTTTTTTGCCTTCCTCTAGATCAACATGTTAGGGCAGGTTAGCATAGGATATGGGTTGAACTAGATGGACTTAAAGTCTTCTTTCAACCTTAATAATAACTATGTTACTATGTTACATCTGGAGCATCATGTCGCGCTCCATCCACCAAAGTTGCACCACAGACTGTCCAGGAGTTGGCGGAAGCTTTAGTCCAGGTCTGGGAGGAGATCCCTCAGGAGACCATCCGTCGCCTCATCAGGATCATGCACAGTTGTTGTACAGTAGGGAGGTCATACAGGCACGTGGAGGCCACACACAATACTGAGCATCATTTTGACTTGTTTTAAGGACATTACATTTCACTTTAATTTTGTGTGGGACTCCAAATCCAGGCCTCCATTGATTAATAAATTTGATTTCCATTGATGATTTTTGTGTGATTTTGTTGTCAGCACATTCAACTTTGTACAGAACAAAGTATTCAATGAGAATATTTCATTCATTCAGATCTAGGATGTGTTATTTGAGTGTTCCCGTTATTTTTTTGAGCAGTGTAGTTCCTTTAAGAGGGAAGAGAACGTGGAACAGTGGGTTGAGAATAGTACTCTCACTAAATAGACTGTAATACAGTGTTGGCTAGTGGTGAAAATATAGTACTGAGTGAGACAGAGTCGAGTCATTCTGAGATGGACAGGAAGAATGTACACTACCGTTCAAAAGTTTAGGGTCACTTAGAAATTTCCTTATTTTTGAAAGAAAAGCACAGTTTTTTCAAATGAAGCTAACATTAAATGATTCAGAAATACACTCTATGCATTGTTAATGTGGTAAATGACTATTCTAGCTGCAAAGGTCTGGTTTGTAATGCAATATCTTCATAGGTGTAAAGAGGCCCATTTCTAACAACCATCACTCCAGTGTTCTTATGGTACTTTGTGTTTGTGTTTGTATCAGGCAGCACGGTGGCTCAGTGGTTAGCGCTGCAGCCTTGCAGCGCTTGAGTCCTGGGTTCGAATCCCACCAAGGACAACATCTGCAAGGAGTTTGTATGTTCTCCCCGTGTTTGCGTGGGTTTCCTCCGGGAACTCCGGTTTCCTCCCACACTCCAAAGACATACTGATAGGGAATTTAGATTGTGAGCCCCATCAGGGACAGTGATGAAAAATATGTGCAAACTGTAAAGCGCTGTGGAATATGTTAGCGCTATATAAAGATTATTATTATTATTATTATTTGCTAACTGTATAAGAAGGCTGATGGATGGTTAGAATACCCTTGAAAACCATTGTGCAAGTATGCTAGCACAGCTGAAAACAGTTTGGCTGATTAGACAAACTATAAACCCATCCTTCCTTTGAGCTAGAAAAAAAGAACTTTCATGTGAATCTCAACAGTCTATTCTTGTTCTTAGAAATGAAGGCTATTCCATGCAATAATTTGCCAAGAAACTGAAGATTTTCTACAGCGGTGTGTACTACTCCCTTCAGAGGAGAGCACAAACAGGCTCTAACCAGAGTAGAAAGAGAAGTGGGAGAGACCCCACTGCACAACTGAGCAACAAAACAAGTACATTAGAGTTTGTAGTTTGAGAAATCAATGCCTCACAGGTCCTCAAGTGGCAGCTTCATTAAATAGTACACACAAAACCCCAGTGTCAACATCTACAGTGAAGAGGCGACTCCGGGATGATGTCCTTTATGGCAGAGTGGCAAAGAAAAAGTCATATCTTAGACTGGCTAATAAAAGGAAAAGAGTAATATGGCCAAAAGAATACAGAAATTGGACAGCGGAAGATTGGAAAAAAGTGTCAGGGACAGACGAATCCAAGTTTGAGGTGTTTGGATCACACAGAAGAACATTTGTAAGATGCAGAACAACTGAAAAGATGCTGGAAAAGTGACTGACGCCATCTGTCAAGCATGGTGGAGGTATTGTGATGGTCTATGGTTGCTTTGCTGCTGGTAAAGTGGGAGATTTGTACAAGGTAAAAGGGATTTTGAAGGAAGGCTTTCACTGCATTTTGCAATGCCATGCCATACCCTGTTGACAGCGCTTGATTGGAGCCAATTTCAGGACAGTGACCGAAAGCAAACCTCCAAATTATGCAAGAACTATTTAGGGAAGAAGCAGGCAGCTAGTATTCTATCAGTAATGGAGTGGCCAGCGCAGTTACCAGATGTCAACACCATTGAGCTGTTGTGGGAGCAGCTTGACCGTATGGTATGCAAAAAGTGCCCATCAAGCCAAACCAAATTGTGGGAGGGGCTTTTAGAAGCATATGGTGAAATTTCTCCAGATTACCTCAGCAAATTAACTACCAAATGCCAAAGGTCTGCAATGCTGTAATTGCTGCAAAGGGAGCATTCGTTGACAAAAGCAAAGTTTGAAGGAGAAAATTATTGTTTCAAATAAAAATCTTTTTTTTGTACCTTGTCAATGTCTGGATTAGATTTTAAATTCATTTGGCAACTCATTTCATTAATAAAAGTATGTTTTCATGGAAAACACAAAATTGTCTTGGTGACCCCAAACTTTTGAACAATAGTGTATGTGAAGATGTTGAAGATGCACTATGTGTTAAAGGAAATGTTTGTGAAGTATTACACCCACCCACTGTACATAGTCTTTTACTAAACAGCAACTTGATGGGAACTGTTTACTGTTGATTAGTAGCCTCCCACATTGAACTTTACAACACCTGGTCCTAGCCAGTTGAAGTCATCGGAATCATGCAGCCTTCAAGTTCCACAAGTCCACACCCCCAGCAAGGACATTAATCTTCATGTAGCGTGCAGGGGTATGAAAGACAAGTACCTCGCCAATGGCTACCGTCTCGCTCTGCGTTACAATCGTGTAGCTACTCGGGACAAGAGGTGAGCGAATATTTGAATGTTCGGTTCGGATTACGATTGCCAATTTTGCAATGTTCGCCGATTTATAGACGCCTCTCTATTACTAACCTATAGGCTTCATGTCACCGGGCAATACAAAGGTGACATAAACCTCACAAATATGAACCCCAATTGCCACTGCTACAGGGCAAGTGGGAACAGCCTGGGCAAAAAACAAAGGCTGAGGAAAGCAGTAGTCCGATCAGCCTGCACAAGTGACCAGAGGTACATTTATACCTCCAATCATAGCTGAGGGCTCAAACCATAGGTGTTTAGTACGGACGCTGAACTTTACTGTTTGGGTTCGCCCATCTCTATTCATAAAGTGACGGTGGTCAGAATTGAAAAAATTGGCCTAGCCAAAAAGGAGAAAACAGGCTTCGGGGTGAAGGGGTTAAGAGTTACAGTTTTACATAAAAGAACATGGCTGCTTTAACTGTGAAAGTCCTGCATGAGTTGTGTGACATCATAGTTCAGCTGCATTGAAAAGAATGGGACTGGTCGGTGTGAGGCAGCGCTGTGATTCACATAGGGGATTCTCGCTTAGCCGCCACAAAACCAGATCCGGCACGGGTTTTCCATAAAACCATTATAGTCCATGCGGTTTATTTATGCAGCATAAACCAAAGCAAGCAACATAAAGTTCATATCAGCATAGCGTCCTTGACAGAGCTTCTCTCTGTCCTCCCTGTGGTCACACAGGTTGGCATACACAGGCTCTTCAGCCTCATAGTTATTTCACCCACGTCAGGGTTTCCTCATGGCTGTTTCTCCATGCTGCAGACATCCATTCCCTCCAGGGAATCATCTGGCACGTGCAACCATTACACACAGCCACTCCACATGCTGTTAGCCAGGAGACACATCTCCCAGTGGGACCTTTCACAACAGACCAACCAGGTCACTGCATTCACCACATGTGACCTACCCTGGCCACCGCATATGGTCCGTAGCCATGCCCACCGGGTCACATGGCTATGACCTCATCACAGGTTTTTGAACTATTCACAAAAACTTTGCAATAGCGTTCTTAAACACCCCCCTGGGCTGGGTTTGTAGGTAACTGGGTCCGCCTGTCTCCCCAGCTACCTGGAGACGTCTCCCTGACACATTGAAACAACACCTCAGCGGTGTCACTGCTGATCAACACACACATCAGTCTCCATCTCAAGGCCACCCACCTTGAGATACATAACGGTCATTCAGGACGCTGCCATTCATCCTCTCTCCTAGGACATCCACACAGCGTCCCCTAGCGGACACAGTGGTCATTACACCACAGCGGGAATACCAAACAAAAGGGGTGACACTGTTTTTGGAAGAAAGCAGTTATGATTTTTTTAACCATATACAACCCATTGAAGCAACCTATGTGTTATGAATAGGTCACTGAGGAGGATGGCAGGAATAGGCTAGGCCACCAGGAAACCAGAAAGGTCGGTAACTTAGCGGATTGCAGACCCCTAATCCTAACAACACAACTAGCAGTAGCCATGGGGCGTAACTGCGATGCCCTTAACTAAGCCTAAAGCAAGAAAGGTGAAATCTAAACTTCCCCGGAGTAGGACCCCAAAGAAATAGATAACCCCCAAACATATATTGTCGGTGAGACAAGATGAGTCACAAACACAGACAGAAAATAGACTGAGCAAATAATGGGGCCCAAACTGTCTAGATAGGATAGGAAAGGAAAGACACTGTCTGCAATCACACAAAAACCCTAAATAATCCAACACATCAGATGTACAAAAAACACTGAGGTCTCACGACCTCTCCCCCACTATATCAGCATTCTGGTGAAACTGGCAGCAAAGCAAAAGAGACTAATATAACAGGGGACTGAAGAAGCTGACACAAGCTGCAACATATGGAGCGGGGAGCACGCTGAACCCTCACAGCAAAGCAGAAAGAGGCAAAACCAGATCAGATGCAAAGGATTAGCAAATGAACAACTTAACTGAAAAATGCAGGATAAGGCAGGAGACAGCAGACCTCAGAATGCACAGGAAGAACTAATCACCAGCAACAACTGAGGGAAGCCTGCTCACTTATATCCTCCCATTCAGTGACCCCTGTTTTCCAATTGTTATCGTCAGGTGGTAGACTTCTATCAACCCGGCCAGCTCCACTACCCGCAATAACCACCAGAGGAAGCCCCGACTCAGAAGTCCGATCAAGAGAATTCACAACACCTATGTGTGTACTGTTTGTGTAGATAACAAAGTCACACTTATATTTATATGCTCCCTGAGTTTGTTCAACCTCAAATGAAATCAATTACCCTCCTAGCTGATCAGATCAATGTTATTTTACTTTGACAGTGGTTTAAAGGGTCATATCTTGACCTTGGGCCGTCTTGGTAAGACCCCTTGCTGTATGCAAGAACCGTTCTCCATTTGGATTATGTCCACACTCTTCTCTTTATTTTTTTTTACATTTTGTTTTCATTGTTTGTACAATGCTATAATTCTATTGACCGCAAGAATTACATGTACGGGTTTTATCCAAGTGTTGCTTCCCAGAGAGAATTGTGAAATATTTTCATTTCAGGTAAGAGCAGCATCCTCCAATATAAAGGTTCCAACTGGGAATAATAACCTCATTGACTTAATGAGGGTAATTGATTACCTGTAACCCTCCAGCAAATAACACTTACACACTGATTCCATGACAGCAGACAACTAATTAAGAGTTCAAATACCAAACATATGTACTCATTAAGAAATGATTGTTTAAGTGCGTAATTCATGCGGACAATCCACATTTTAAGGTTAAAACTAGTTCCATAAACTGAAATTACGGCTATTGAACCAGAAATAGAATTTATTATAACAAGCAGATGCAACTGCAATAAATAAAATGCATATCATAAAGAATATTAAATTATTAGAACATTTGTTAGGTTCAGTTACTAGATATTTTTTTCTATTGCAAAGCCCAGCATTGTATAAGTATTTAGTTTTGTTTCTGCACTAATGAAGTAGTTTATTCATTTTTTAACCCTTTCATGACAGTCCAACTTTCAATTTTCTTTTTACTTTCCTTCTTTTAAGAGCCATACCTTTTATTTTTTCAGCGACATAGCTGTATGATGGCTTGTTTTCTGCAGTAGGAGTAGTAGTTTTGAATGATTCCACGCATTTTGCCACACCATGTTCTGAAAACCAGAGAAAAAATTCCAAATGAAGTGAAATTGTACAAAAAATACAATTCGGCTAATGTTTTTCAAGTTTTGTTCTAACAGCATTCATTGCACAGTAAAAATTACCTGGTAGCATGATTCTCCATGTCATTAAGACGACAGTGATTACAAACCTGTACTTTTTTTTTTATATAGTTTAGTAATGAAAAAAACTGAAATTTGTAAAAAAAAAAAAAAAAAGTTTGTGTAGCTAAGTGCAGGCGTTGGGTATGTCACCACGGAACAGACGGACCAACAGTTAAAAGGTTTATTTAGGCTGGGTTCACACTTAGGCCATGTGCAGACGTTGCATATTTTTCGTCAGGTTATTCTGCACAAAAACTGCATCTGCTGCCAGAAACCGCATGGTGGAAGGCTTGCGGTTTTGATGCGGTTTTTTGAATGCGGTTTTCAAACACTTTTCCATGCAGTTTCTATGCTGATTTCATGCATTTTTTGTGCGGTTTTGCTTGCGTTTTTCAGCCTGATTTGTCTGCCTTTTTTGTAAGCATAAATAAAGAGAAGAAACTTCAAAAAAGAAAAAAAAATTGATGTAATTTCCTAGTCCAACCTCTTTCTCCATTTTGGAATCTGCACACTTTCGTAATCATGAGTGCTAACCTTGAAAATGAATGGAGTGAACAACGAAGCACACAGCATGGTGAAGAACATGGTGAAACTAATGTATGGCTCCTCCGGTGGAGGATTTTTAATTATCAGCTGAGTCGTGCACGCAGATATGTGGAATGCACCTTCGGGATCATGTGTAGTCAGTGGAGGATCTTTCACACTGCCTCCAGTTGGATACTGACACCATTGACGCTGTGATTAAGGCATGCTGTGTACTCCACAACTATGCTCGGGAGTACAGCACTGACATAGATGTGGAGTAACAGCAGCCAGTAATTAATCCAGTGACCAATGTCTGTCAGTGAAGGCCATCAAACAACGGTGTCAGTGTGAGAGAAGCATTCACTGAATACTTCATGAGTCCTGAAGTCCTGAGTCGTGCACTGGCAATACTCCTGTGTCGGTGAAGAGCAGCCGGACCAGCAGAAGAGGGAAGAAAACTGATGTGAAGACAAAGACAATTTCGACAAATTAGATGTTCTTTATCCAAAAAACAATGGTATATACCCCTTATGTTAATTTTCCACAAATAATAGTAGAAAATTTTGAAAATATTAATTTATTATAAAACCAATAAAGACTTTATGACCAACATAGTCTTTTTTTTTTTTTTAAAAATACATAATGTTTCCACAACAAAGAATAGGTGCAACAAACACGACTGTTGCCGGAATATGGCATCACAAACAGGTGATAGCAGGTCTGGTGTCGGCAACGCAGAACTTTTGAAGTTAATGGAAGACTTTATCATCCAGGACCTGCCTTATGCCCTAAACTAATTTAACATGATGTATTCTGGGTTGTAACTCATGTGTTCAGAGTTAACATCACCGTAGTATGAATAGTTCATTGGAGGCCGCTGATAGCGTTGGTCATCACGCTGTTGTGGTGGTGGTGGTGGTGGCAGTGGTGGTTGTGGAGGCGGCAATGGTGGTGGTGGACGCCTTGCCAGCACACTTTGTGTGGCCCCCATAACAATGTCTGCTAATGGTGCGATAGGGGAAGGGTCCTCGAATTCTGACAATATAGCATTCACAGTTGTCATGAACTTTGTCTGCCTTTCTGCTGACAGTAACCGAGCTTTGCTGGCTATGCTGGCACCAAAGAATTCTAAGTGATCTTCCCTTGAAGATTTGTTGATGAGATTGATGGTGTCATCTACCCTTTTAGTTGTTTCATCCATTTTTTTTTTGGTTTTGGCTTTGCTTTTTTTGGCCAGTGGCTCGGTTACTGACAACGGATTGGCAGCTCTTTCAGTGTTTGGGTCAAGATTATTTGGGGGCTCAGAAGAAGATGCCGTCCCTGAAGATGACGCAGCCGACGCTACACCTGAAGTACAAGGAGACTCAGGTCCACACAATGAAGACCCATCCATGGAATCAGTGGATCCTGTGGGCTCTTGGCTGGCATCTTCATCAGGAAGCGAAATGTTTCCATCAGTGCTGTGATAAAGAAAGATAACCGAGTTTTCAGTGATAATTCAAATTTTAGTCATCATAACTACATTCCAATTATATCTAACAAATCACCTCCTCAAAGTCCTGCTGGTTAGCAAGAAACACATATCTTGATAGAGACTGAATTTGATTTTGGCCGGTGATGACCCACTTGTACCAATCTTGGCTTGGATTTTTTGAAATCTATCTCTCACCGATCTCCAGCGTTGCCTCACATCATACTCTAAAATTAAAAATCACAACTCATTATGATCCTTGCAATACGTTTTAAAATGAAGAGTCGTTCTTTATAAACAACATACCAAAAATGACTTACTAATTTTCTGCTGCAGGGCACCGGTGTACCCATCAAAATTTGTAAACAGCTGACGGCAGATTCTGGACCAACACATATCCCGTGTATATTTGTCTTTGTAGGCCTCATCGGCCGGGTCCCAGATAGCTGGCATGTCCCTTATCTGCAATGGATAACAATATGTTATTAATATCTTCATATTTAGCTTGTTAGCATACATAAAATGAATTAAAAAAAAATATACTCTGCAGGCCGTAAGTACGCCCACCGCCATATCAAAATAACGCAGTCATGGTACCAGCATACCCACCTCCGTCAGACTGCAGCTTGCCTGCTGCCTTCCACCAGGCCCCCCCACCGCTGGACCTGCCGCCGCTGACCCCCCCACCGCCACCTGTACTGACATACACACTCACATACACACACGTACACACTTCCCTCACGATGTGATAGCATTGGGCACACCTATATTATATATATATATCCTCAATGGATGTCTTCAAACAGAGGCTGGACAGACATCTGACTGGGATGATTTAGCGAATCCTGCTTTGAGCAGGGGGTTGGACCAGATGGCCCAGGAGGTCCCTTCCAACTCTACGATTCTATGATTCTATGATTCTATGATTCTATATATATATATATATATAGACACACACATCTCTATATGTTATGTATACACAGCTCCGAAAAATAAAGGGAACACAAATAACACATCCTATATGTCAATGAATGAAATGTTCTAATTGAATATTTTGCTTGTTACAAGGTTGATTGTGCTGTAACCATAATCACATAAAGATCATCAATGGATATCCAATTTTTGAACCAATGAAGGCCTGGATTTGGAGACACATAACAAATTAAACTAGAAAAATGAAAAAATGAGGCTTTGTCTTGTGCGTGGCCTCCACGAGCCAGTATGACCTCCCGACAATGCCTACCCATTGGCCTGATGATGTTGCGGATGTTCTCCTAAGGGATCTCCTCCCAGACATGGACTACAGCATCCGTCAACTCCTGGACAGTCTGAGTTGCAACGTAACATTGGTGGATGGAGCAAGACATAGTGTCCCAGATAGTGTCAATCAGATTATGGGGAATGGACGGTCCAGGCCATGGCTTTAATGCCTTCATCTAGCAGGAACTGCTGACACACTCCAGCCACAGCTCTCACCGGCAACGACTTGTGCACCCCCTGGACAGTCACTCCTTTGGTGGCTTTCATATATGTCTCACATGAATTGAATGCATGAGAAGTCCAAATGGCAACATATGTATGGACCATGTTTTTATACCGATAAAATCTTGAGAAAGGCTTTAAATAGCCGAAACATTGATAATATGTCTGTATAACATTGGTCTCACTACACCTAATTGTGCCTTTTTTGGATGAATTAAATAACAGATTGATATTATACTGTGTGCCGAGGATCTTTTTTCATATATATTCTATTTTTTCCTCTGAGCACCAGATTAAAAGCAGTGAGCACCCCGTTTTCCATTATTCTAGTGGAGAACAGTCACATCAGGAGATGTGACTGCTCTCCATGGGTTAAAAAGTCACACTGACAGGAGAAAGTTCCTGCAGTGTGACTGCACATGCGTGAAAGTTTACCGGAGTTCAATGAACTCCGGGACTCTCACTTTACGGCAATTCCGACAGGTCAATTACCGTAAAGTGAGCTCCCGGACCGTAAAGTGAGGTCCCGGAGTTCATTGAACCGCGGGAAACCACCGAAGAACACTGCAGGAGCAATTTAACTCTTGCAGTGCATCACCGGAGGACATCGTGGGACAAAAGCGGCGAGCCATGTTTTTTTTTTTTTTTTTTTTTTTTTTAATTTTATTGGAAGAGCAGTGAGGGAAGGCTTCGGGCGGGCGCAAGTCGTATGTGGTGAGTATGTTTACATGTTGTGTGTTGTATGGACTGTTTGTTATGTGTGTTGTGTTTTTTTTTAACCCATTGTGGTAATTCGCCTGATGATGGGACAACTCTCCCATCATATTTGGATGGGAGAGCTGTCCCATCTGACGAATGACCACAATCTGTCACTACAGACACACAGACTAACGCACAGACTGACACACACACACACAGATTGACACACACAGACATTACTTACCAAATCAACCATACGCCTCACATCCATCCCCATACGACGGTGCGACTCCATTTTATTTTCAGACAGCACATACACTTCCTCCTTCCTGTGACCTCATTTCCCTTTCCTGCAGTTTTTGCTAGCCGAAATTACACCAAATCAGCAGCAAAATCGCAGATCTTTATTTGATCTGCGGTTTTGCTGCAGATTTGCAAGATACAACGGGAGTCTATGGATGCAGAACCGCAGCGGTACCGCAGAAAAGAAGTGACATGCTGCGGAAAATAAACCGCTACGTTTCTGTGCGTTTTTTTCCGCAGCATGTGCACAGCAAGTCTGCGGTTCCCATAGACTTCCATTGTAGGTGCATTACACTGCGGATTTTAGGCAGTTCCACGCGGTACAAACCGCGGCGGAACCGCAATTAAATCTGCAACATGGCCTTAGCGGAATTCCCACGGAAGTTAACGCGGGAATTCCAGAATACCATTCCGCGGGAAAATCGCATTTTAAATTCCCATGATTTTCCTGCTGAAAAACTAGCGATTTGCAAGCGTAATTAGCTTGCAGAATGCTAGTGTTTTCCATGCGATCTGTAGCATCGCTTGGAGAACTGATTGACAGGTTGGTCACACTAGTCAAACATAGAGTTTTACTATTGAGGCTGCCTATGCAGCATCAGTAGTAAAAACATCTAATGTTAAAGATAAAAAATCAAGTTATATTCACCTTCCGTTGTCCTGCGCAGCGTCCCCAGGCCTCCGCGATGCTCCGGCTGGTCCCGTTCCCAGTGAACGGGAGCTGCCGCGTGTATCGCTGAAGCCTGGGGACGCTGCGCGGGACATCGGAAGGTGAATATAACCCTTTTTTTATTTTAATTCTATTTTTTACAGGGATATAGTACCCACAGCCCGGAGGACAGTTTCCTCTCCTCCGGACCGTGGGTACCATCCGCAAATGTTCTGCTTACTTTTCGCATGGTGGACATAGCCACAAGCGTTAGCACAGCATTGCGGAATCCCATAGGATTGCATGGGATGCTGTTTTTTTGCGTTTTCGCTGCAAAATCGCGTGGTAAAAACCTCCGCGAAAAAACCTGAACGCAGCCTTACAAGGATATAAACTGGCAATATAACAGTGCGAGTATTAGAAAAGTGAAACAAGTTCTCAGACAGGCAAACAGTATAAACAGTAATAAACTGTATTTCTTGGAAAGGACTTAACAGTCTGAAGGGGACTTGCTTGCAGGGTCGAACTCCTCCCACGTTGGCGCCGAACAACAGCGGCATTTGTCGTCCCTAGTCTCTGTGACCTCTGTGGTCTTTAATAATCCCCAGCCTTGGTCTCAGGGGTTACTGCGGGAGTCAGAGGGGGTATGAAGCAAACAGGGTCCCCTCTGCTCTGAGTAATTCGCTCCAACAATACAGTCTCTCCAATTAAGTCTCTCCACAGGAATCAGGGGCTCTGCAATAACACCGCAGGTAACGGGGCTTTGCGCGGGGGTCACTGTCTCTGCACGGGACACTGTCGCTGCACAGGCCACTATCTCTGCACGGGCCGCTGTCTCAGCAACCTCCGGTTCCACATACTCACAAGATACAGTCTTTCTGTACAGTCACCCCCTATGGGTCCTCTGAACGGGAGTTCTCTTTCCTCTCCGGAGAATGGCTGCATCCTGCCCTGACCGCTGCCCAGCTGCTCTGAGGATCGCGCGCACGCTTTTCCCGCTCTCTGCTCGGCTTCCTTCCTGTCCCGGTCTCTTTGTGTGCCCCCGGGGAACCTGCTGTACAGCCCAATGGTTCCGGGCACGGAGCAGAGGAGGCAACCCCCTCCTTCCCCCGACTCTTCCTGTGTTTCACCCCCTTACATTTTTGTCTGTGTTTTCTGAGTTCCATAATTTGTTTTAATTTTTCTGTCAGTGGAGCTTTTGCAGAATTTAAATTTTGCATGCTGAACTGGTATTTTTACTGTGTTACACACAAAATATTGATTTTTTTTTATTTTATTTTTGGAGGAAACTATGGTGACTGTAAAAAGCAAATCTTGCATTTTGATTATTTTTTTTATTTAACATGTGTTTTAAATAATTGTATATTTTGATAGGCTGGACTTTTATGGATGTGGCGATATGGCAAATATGGTTATTATTTAATTTCTTTACTATAAAACTGGAAAATGGAAGAGTTTTATACCTTTATATTTCTTTAGATTTTTACACCTTTTTTTTTCTAAACTTTATTTTTTATTCCCTCTAAGGGACAGTCACCTGCAAATGCTCCTTTTGTGAGCTTATCATCAATTATTTGACTATAGATCTGGATTTTATGTGATATATCAAAACGTAGAGGCAAGTATTTGTGAAGGGTAAAGCAATTCATGCATGCCGTTTTAAATATTTAAAAAATATAAATCTGAAAATTGTGATGTGCATTTGTATTCAGACACCCACCCCCTTCCCCCCCGAGACAATATTTTGCAAGTCTTTTTGGGTTTTGGGTATGTCACTACCAAGTTTGCACATCTAGAGCCTGAGATTTTTGCCCATACTTATCTGTAAACTAGCTATAGCTCAGTGAGATTGGATGGAGAGCGTCTGTAGTGCTAAGATATTAATTACCATTGGAAACCCATACGCACGTGGTCAAAATTGTTGATACCCCTCGTTTAATGACAGAAAAACCCACAATGGTGACATAAATAACTTGAATCTAACAAAAGTAATAATAAATCAAAAATCTATGAAAAGGAACAAATGAAAGTCAGACGTTGTTTTTCAACCATGCTTTCACAGAATTTTAAAAAAAACCTCATGAAATAGGCCTGGACAGAAGTGATGGTGCCCTTTTCTTGGGTGTTTTTAGCTGTGTGTTTTGGGTTATTATCCTGTTGTAAGACCCATGACCTGTGACTGAGACCAAGCTTTCTAACACTGGGCAGCACATTTTTCTCTAGAATCTTTGAAAGTCTTGAGATTTCATTGTAGATTCTATACACCCTGTGCCAGATGCAGCAAAGCAGCTTTAGAATA
Source organism: Dendrobates tinctorius (assembly GCF_039654945.1). Lineage (NCBI taxonomy): Eukaryota > Metazoa > Chordata > Amphibia > Anura > Dendrobatidae > Dendrobates > Dendrobates tinctorius. The sequence goes on along the minus strand of NW_027362054.1, from coordinate 5,823,550 downwards.
TGACAGAGCCTTCTCCATGTTTCACAGTAGGGATAGTGTACTTTTCTTGATATGCTTCATTTTTTCATCTGTGAACATAGAGCTGACTTGCCTTGCCAAAAAGTTCCATTTTTGTCTCATCTGTCCATAGTACATTCTCCCAGAAGCTTTGTGGCTTGTCAACATGTAGTTTGGCAAATTCCAGTCTGGCTTTTTTATGATTTTTTTCAACAATGGTGTCCTCCTTGGTCGTCTCACGTGAAGTCCACTTTGGCTCATACAACGACGGATAGTGCGATCTGACACTGATGTTCATTGAGCTTGAAGTTCACTTTTAATCTGTTTAGAAGTTTTTCTGGACTCTTCTGTTACCATTCGTATAATCCGTCTCTTTGATTTGTCATCAATTTTCCTCCTGCTGCCACATCCAGGGAGGTTGGCTACAGTCCCATGGAGCTTAAAATTCTGAATAATATGTGCAACTGTAGTCACAGGAACATCAAGCTGCTTGGAGATGGTCTTATAACTTTTACCTTTAACATGTTTGTCTATAATTTTCTTTCTAATCTCCTGAGAGAACTCTTTCCTTCGCTTCCTCTGGTCCATGTTGAGTGTGATACACACCATGTCATCAAACAGCACAGTGAGTATCTGAAGCCCTCTATACAGGCCACTCACTAATTCCAAGATTATAGACACCTGTGATGCTAATTAGTGGACACACCTTGATTTAACATGTCCCTTTTGTTACATTATTTTCTGTCATTAAACGAGTGGTACCAACAATTTTGACCACGTGTGTATTGGCACTACCAGTAGAGCCTTAGAAAAAATATTATTAGATATACTGAGTTACCGAAATGTTATCTTACAGAATAGAGCAACTACAGATTATTGGTTATTAATTCACTATCATAGATGTCAAGAGTTTGAAGGTATGTGTTGTTTTAACTTGTCAGATCATAGCCAGGATTTGCAATCTCAGACCAGTTACATGATGAAATCACACAAAGTGGTGGTAAATGGTGGGATTGGTTATTTTCCCGATTTCCTGATTTTGGTTATTTACGCCATATTTTAGGAGTAATTTTTGCTATAATCAGTGCTTGTACTGCCTTGCAATGTATTCCTTCTCTCATAGCAATGTGTTGTCCTTCTGCTGAAGCTATTTCCTTGGGATATGGCATTGTATATAAATGATATATGGTTTCCCAATGGTCAAGGATGGATTGTAGTGCTAAGGTATTAATGACCATTGGGAACCCATATTGGTAGTCTGTCTTTAAAGACCCCTTTAAGACTTCTTTAAGATATGAGATAGTAACAGTTCAGCTCATATTAGCCTTGTAGTTTTCTGTAATTTTCCTAACACCTGGGGACTGTATAACTCAATATTCAATGAGAACGTGCATGTTTATATTACTCACCCAATTACCACATAGTTCTTTTATTGCTGTTTGAGAACGGTGTATGTTTATATTACATAATAACATAATAACATAGTTAGCAAGGCCGAAAAAAGACATTTGTCCATCCAGTTCAGCCTATATTCCGTCAGAAAAATCCCCAGATCTATGTCCTTCTAAAGAACCTAATATCTGTAAGATATAATAATGTTATGCTCCAGGAAGACATCCAGGCCCCTCTTGAACCCCTCGACTGAGTTCACATCACTACCTCCTCAGGCAGGGAATTCCAGATTCTCATTGCCCTAACAGTAAATAATCCTCTTCTATGTTGGTGGAAAAACCTTCTCTCCTCCAGACGCAGAGAATGCCCCCTTGTGACCGTCACCTTCCTTGGAATAAACAGATTCTCTGAGAGATATTTGTATTGTCCCCTTATATACTTATACATGGTTATTGGATCGCCCCTCAGTCGTCTTTTTTCTAGACTAAATAATCCTAATTTTGCTAATCTCTCTGGGTATTGTAGCTCCCTCATCTCCTTTATTAATTTTGTTGCCCTCCTTTGTACTCGCTCTAGTTCCATTATATCGTTCCTGAGCACCGGTGCTCAAAACTGTACACAGTACTCCATGTGCGGTCTAACCAGAGATTTGAACAGAGGCAGTATAATGCACTCATCATGTGTATCCAGACCTCAATTAATGCACCCCATGATTATGTTTGCCTTGGCAGTCGCTGCCTGGCACTGGCTGGTCCAGGTAAGTTTATCATTAACTAGGATCCCCAAGTCCTTCTCCATGTCAGATTTACCCAATGGTTTCCTATTCAGTGTGTAATGGTGATATTGATTCTTTCTTCCCATGTGTATAACCATACATTTATCATTGTTAAACCGCATCTGCCACCTTTCGGCCCAGGTTTCCAACCTATCCAGATCCATCTGTAGCAGAACACTATCATCTCTTGTATTGACTGCTCTACATAGTTTTGTATCATCTGCAAATATCGATATTTTACTGTGTAAACCTTCTACCAGATCGTTAATAAATATGATGAAGAGAAAGGGTCCCAACACTGACCCCTGTGGTACCCCACTGGTCACAGCGACCCAGTTAGAGGATATACCATTTATAACCACCCTCTGCTTTCTATCACTAAGCCAGTTACTTACCCATTTACACACATTTTCCCTCCGACCCAGCATTCTCATTTTGTGTACCAACCTCTTGTGTGGCACGGTATCAAATGCTTCATTGAGAAAGCATATGTTTCGGGGTAGAGAAAACTCAGGATAGAGTACTACAAGGTTCTATTAGCTAGGGTGTTACCGAGAGATCCTAAATTATTGTAAATCCTGCCCCACCTATCTGATAACTGCTCCTACTTCTCACTTCCGAAGCCCCTTAGTCCCATTGCCTGTGATAAAGATCCCCTTTGAAAGGATTGCTATGGATCTGGTTGGTCCCCTTGTTAAATCTGCATGTGGCCACCAGTTCATCTTAGTGGTCAAGAACTACACGACCCAGCACCCAGAAGTGGTGCCACTGAGGAACTCTTCAGCTAAAAGTATTGCCTAGGAGCTTGTCCATACCTTTGCCGGTTTGCCCAAGGAGATCTTGACAAACCAGGATACCCCATTTATGAGCAAAGTGATGCGGGAGCTGTGAAGAGTCCTCCAGATTGCCCAGCTGTGAACCTCCGTTTACCATCTGCAGACCGATGGCTTGGTGGAGCGCTTCAACAAGACCTTGAAGGCCATGGTCAAGTCATGGAAAAGGACGGTCGAGACTGGGACTATCTGTTCCCATTCCTGCTCTTTTCTATCAGAGAAGTCCCACAGGCCTCTACTGGCTTCTCATTGCTTGAGTTTCTATACGGTCAACATCCACGAGAGCTCCAGGACATCGCCAATGAAACCTGGGAAGCCTAGGTCACACCGCACTGGAGTGTCATTGAGCACATTGCCACAGCTGCAGGAAAGGATGGCACACGCAATGCCTATTATAAACGAACACCTTCTCCAGACACAGGAGTCCCAAGCAAGAGTGAACAACCAATCAGCAAGGCTAAGGCAATTCCAGCCCCGGGGACCTATTAGTTTTTCTTTAAGGAGGCCTCCTACTCTGCACTCATTACCTGTATGAATTGCACCTGTTTGAACTTGTTAGCTGTATAAAAGACACCAGTCCACACACTCAATCACACTCCAACCTCTCCACCATGGGCATGACCAAAGAGCTGCCTAAGGACATCAGGGGCAAATTGTAGACCTGCAAAAGGCTTGGATGGGCTATAGGACAATAGGCAAGCAGCTTGCTGAGAAGACAAGAACTGTTGGCACAATTATTAGAAAATGGAAGAAAAACAAGATGACTGTCCATCTTCCTCGGACTGGGGCTCCATGCACGATCTTGCCACGCGGGGCAATGATGATTTTGAGAAAGGTTAGGAGTAAGCCAACAACTACATGGAAGGACTTGGTCAATGACCAAAGAGAGTTGGGACCACTGTCTCAAAACATTACCTTTAGTAACATACTATGTCATCATGGATTAAAATCCTGCAGGGAATGCAATGTCCCCCTTCTCACTCCAGCATATGTCGAGACACGAACTGGAAAACTTACAAAATCGGCAGTAAATCAAATACTTATTTTCCCCACTGTACAGTTGGTATAGAAAGTATTCAGATCCCTTTAAATTCTCCACTCTTTGTTTTATTGCAGCCATTTGGTAAATTCAAATAAGTTAATTTTTCCTCATTAATGTACACTCTGCACCCCATACTGACTGAAAAAAAACAGAAATGTAGAAAAAGTGAAATATCACATGGTCATAAGTATTCAGACCCTTTGCTCAGTATTGAGTAGAAGCACCCTTTTGAGCTAGTACAGTCTTGAGTCTTCTTGGGAATGATGCAACAAGTTTTTCACATCTGGATTTGGGGATTCTCTTCCATTCTTCCTTGCACATCCTCTCCAGTACCATCAGGTTGGATGATGAACATTGATGGACAGCCATTTTCAGGTCTCTCCAGAGATGCTCAAATGAGTTTAGGGCAGAGCTTTGGCTGCGCCAGTCAAGAATGGTCACAGAGTTGTTCAGAAGCCAATCCTTTGTTATTTTAGCTGTGTGCTTAGGGTCATTGTCTTGTTGGAAGGTGAACCTTCGGCCAAGTCTGAGGTCCAGAGCACTCTGGAAGAGGTTTTCATCTATGATATCTCTGTACTTGATCATATTCATGTTTCCTTCAATTTCAACCTGTCTTCCAGTCCCTGCAGCTGAAAAACACCCCCATAGTGTAATGCTGCCACCACCATGCTTCACTGTTGGGATTGTACTGGGCAGGTAATGAGCAGTGCCTGGTTTTTGCCACACATACCGCTTAGAAATATCACCAAAAAGTTCTGTCTTCATCTCATCAGACCAGAGAATCTTATTTCTCATAGAGTAGGAATCCTTCATGTGTTTTTTAAGCAAATGTTATAGAGGCTTTCATATATTTGGCACTGAAGACAGGCTTCTGTCAGGCCACTCTGCCATAAAGGCCCGACTGGTGGAGAGCTGCAGTGATAGTGGACTTTGTGGAACTTTCTCCCATCTCCCTACTGCATCTGTGGAGCTCAGCCACAGTGATCTTGGGGTTCTTCTTTACCTCTCTCACCAAGGCTCTTCTCCCACGATTGCTCATTTTGGCTGGATGGCCAGGTGTAGGAAGAATTCTGGTGGTCCCAAACTTCTTCCATTTAAGGATTATGGAGGTCACGGTGCTCTTAGGAACCTTGAGTACTGCTGAAATTCTTTTGTAACCTTGGACAGATCTGTGCCTTGCTTCAATTCTGTCTCTGAGCTCCTTGGCCAGTTCCTTTGACCTCATTTTTCTCATTTGGTCTGACATGCACTGTCAGCTGTGAGGTCTTATACCAGGGGTGGGGAACATCTGGCCCGCGGGCCATATATGGCCCGCCATATCATTTGATCAGGCCCGCAGCCGCTCCAGAGCCGCGATCGGGTACCTTGTTGCAGGAGCCAGAGGAGCAGAGGAGCACTCTTGCTCTGCTTCCTAGCCCCGCCCGCTGGATACCGCGCACTGATACGTGCATGCACTGACGGGGACTGAGCACACCCCGCTGGACCCCAGTGGCCCCCGCGCACTGATACTAATGAAGAGGATGAGTAACCACGTGCCAGAGTGTGAGCTGTGCTGGACTGGTCTGCGACCTGCCTCCCCGGCCTGCCTTCTTCATCACCCAGTCTGCCATCTTCATCACCCCGGTCACCGGTGCGGTGGTGACCGTGTGCTGCTGTGTGTGCGGTGCTGGGCCTGGGGGCCATCCAGGAGTCACTATGTTCAACACCAAGCCAATATGTGCTGCCTAATGGGGACCTGTGCTGCCTATTGGGGAGATGTGCTGCCTAATGGGGACCTGTGCTGCCTAATGGGGACCTGTGCTGCCTATCGGGGAGATGTTCTGCCTAATGGGGACCTGTGCTGCCTAATGGGGACCTGTGCTGCCTAATGGGGACATTTGCCTGCCTATTGGGGACCTGTGCTGCCTAATGGGGACCTGTGCTGCCTAATGCGGACATGTGCTGCCTATTGGGGACCTGTGCTGCCTAATGGGGACATTTGCCTGCCTATTGGGGACCTATGCTGCCTAATGGGGACATGTGCTGCTTATTGGGGACCTGTGCTGCCTATTGGGGACCTATGCTGCCTAATGGGGACATTTACCTGCCTATTGGGGACATTTTCCTGCCTATTGGGAGCCTGTGCTGCCTAATGGGGACATTTTCCTGCCTATTGGGGACAGTTACCTGCTTATTGGGGACCTGTGGACCTGTGCTGCCTATTGGGGACCTATACTGCCTATTTGGGACCTATACTGCCTATTGGGCACCTGTGCTGTTTAATGGGGACCTGTGCTGCCTAATGGTGACATTTGCCTGCCTATTGGGGACCTATGCTGCCTAATGGGGACCTCTGCTGCCTATTGGGGACATTTTCCTGCCTATTGGGGACCTGTGCTGCCTAATGGGGACATTTACCTGCCTATTGGGGACATTTTCCTGCCTATTGGGGACCTGTGCTGCCTAATGGGGACATTTTCCTGCCTATTGGGGACAGTTACCTGCCTATAGGGGACCTGCACTGCCTATTGGGGACCTATAGTGCCTATTGGGGACCTGTGCTGCCTAATGGGGACCTGTGCTGCCTAATGGTGACATTTGCCTGTCTATTGGGGACCTATGCTGCCTAATGGAGCCATTTACCTGCCTATTGGGGACATTTTCCTGCCTACTGGGGACAGTTACCTGCCTATTGGGGGACCTGTGCTGCCTATTGGGGGACCTGTGCTGCCTATTGGGGACCTGTGCTGCCTAATGGGGACCTGTGCTGCCTAATAGTGACATTTGCCTGCCTATTGGGAACATTTACCTGCCTATTGGGGACCTCAGAGACTTAGTTTTTGTCGCCTCAGCTGCATGATTTATGGCTGCTGGACAGCCTGAATACATGTGAGGAATGCTTGTTTGTTAAGGAATCCCCACGTTTTCAGGCTGACCAGCAGCTGCAAATCATGCAAATGCGTCGACAGAAACTAAATCTCCGAGCACGCCAAAATACTCAGAGGACACCCGAGCATGCTCGGAAAAACCCGAACAATGAGTATACTCGCTCATCATTATTAATAATTGTATGCGGCCCCCGAACGCTATTATAAAATTCCAAATGGCCCTCGGCAGAAAAAAGGTTCCCCACCCCTGTCTTATGCAGACAGGTGTGTGCCTTTATAAATCAAGCCCCATCAGTTTAATTAAACTCAGCTAGACTCCAATGATGGAGTAGAACTATTTCAAGGAGGATCACAAGGAAATGGACAGCATGTGACTTAAATATGAGTATCTGAGCAAAGGGTCTGAATACTTAAGACTGACATTTCAGTTTTTCTTTTTTTATTAAATTTGCAAAAATGTCTACATTTCTGTTTTTTTTCAGTCAAGATGGGTTGCAGAGTGTACATTAATGAGAAAAAAAATGAAGTTTTTTGAATTTACCATATGGCTGCAATTAAACAAAGAGTGAAAAATTTAAAGGGGTCTAAATATTTTTCGTACCCACTGTACATCATCAGAACCACCATTCATTCATAAATTTTTCACCAGAACTATTATCAGTATATGAATACTTCACAAGAACTATCAATACATGAATAAGGATAAGAGAATCTGAACTGTAAAGTTTGGGGACTTCGCACCAGACTCATAGTGTCCGTTATCAAACCCCGAGCACAAACATTTTATTGTACATCCATTTTCCTGTTTTGATTTGCCAGTCTAATGAAGCTTGTAGAAAGGCTGTGTACTCTGCACCCCCCACCTGTGGGAGTACTGTCCTGTAACCAGGTGTGTACTCTGCACCTCCAGCCTGTGGAAGCGCTGCCCTTTAAGCCGCTATGCGTATTCTGCAAACCCATCTGTGAGAGTACTATGATAAAATCTGCTATGTGTACTCTATTCCCCCCTGCTTGTTGGAGCACTGTCCTGTGAGCCGCTGTGTGCACTCTGCACCCCCACCTATGGGAGTACTGTCCTTTAAGCCGCTGGGTGTATTTTGCAAACCCGTCTGTGAGAGTACTGTGCTAAAATTTTCTGGGTACACTCTGCACACCCCCGCCCATGAGAGTACTGTCCTTTAAGCTGCTGTGTGTACTCTGCAAACCTGTCTTTTAAGATACTTTCACACATCAATTTTTTTCTGACAGGCAGGATCCAGCTATTTTTAAAAAAAACGGATCCGGCGAAATCTGCTGCCGGATCCGGTCTTCTCTCATTGAATTGTATTAGTGCCAGATTGCGCCGCATGGCCTTCCGTTTCTTCCGGTTTTTGATTCCGGTGTCTGGAAAAAACGTCTCAAGTAACGTTTTTTGCCTGCAGTGAAAAACCGGACAGGGGCGGATCCAGCACTTCCGGCTTTTTTCTACAATGCAAGTCTATGGGCGTCGGAATGCGCCGTATCCGGAAAAAGATGGATCCGGCTACCGGATCTGTTTTTTTAAGTCTGATCATGCTCCGATCCAATTGGCTAGCCCCCAGGAAACAGATATAGTGAGACCCTCATCCATTACCAGCCAGCTAGATGGATCTGGCGGAAAAACGGATCCGTTTCATCAGTTTTCCACAATTTACACCCGATCCGATTTTTCTAAAAATAGCCAGATCCTGCCTGTCGGAAAAAACCTGATGTGTGAAAGTAGTCTTTGAGTACTGTGCTAAAATTTGCTGTGTGTACTCTGCATCCCCCTGGGAGGACTGTCCTTTAAGCCACTATGTATTTTCTAGTAGTCTGAGGAATACAGGGTGGGCCATCTATATGGATACACCTATATGGATGCACCTAAATAAAATGGGAATGGTTGGTGATAAAGTGGATTTGTCGCTGTGGGTCAGTTGAATGGCCGCCAAGGTCTCCTGATCTGATCCCCTTAGGCTTATCTTTGGGGTAATCTGAAGGCAATTGTCTATGCTGAGAAGATGCACAATTGGCAGCACTTTGAGCACATTTTATAAGTGGTCCTAAACTTGTAAATAACTCATGAAAGAATAAAGTTACGTTAAATCCAAGCACACCATTGTTTTTCTTGTGAAATTCTCAATAAGGTCACATGACCCTCTTCCTATTGGAAAAATAAAGTTGGATCCAAAATGGCCAACTTCAAAATGGCCACCATGGTCACCACCCATCTTGAAAAGTTTCTCCCCTCCCATATACTAATGTGCCACAAACAGGAAGCTGATATCACCAACCATTCCCATTTTATTTAGGTGGATCCATATAGATGGCTCACCCTGTAAATAATTGGCATTAGCCACCTCATTGCCATTAATAGCCCAAGAAAATAATTTTTCAGGACCACTGTGTGTTTTTAGTTGTTTTGCAAATAAATATATCACATCAGCCATCTCATTGCCATTTGTAGGCCCAAAAATTAATTTTCTGGACTGGTGTGTGTGAAATAAATAATTAGTATCAGCCATCTAGTTACCATTTGTAAGCCAAAGAAATATTTTTTCAGTACCGCTGTGTCTTTGCTAGTAGTGTGGCAAATAAATGGGAACTTTTTAAACAAAGGAAAAAGTGAACGGCACTAGTGGAACATAATAAGCTCACAAGGAGATGATTGATCCTATTTTGCTGAATCCAGGTGGAAACCATCAACTGGTATGCAGTGCTCAGTATGAAAAACCACAAGTGTGTCATAAATAATACGAAGAAAAATGTGGCACTCACCAAGTTGAGAAAAATTACAATGTTGTTTATTTCACCATGTGTGGCTTGGACAATGTATCGGACGTGCGGATTAAAGAGGCTTGCGAGGAGAGAGAAATTGTCCAATTTCTCTATCCCCACATGCTTCTTTAATCTGCATGTCAGCCATCTCATTTCCATTTCCAGGCCCAAAAAATAATTTTTCTGGACTGGTGTATGGTTTTTAATAGCACTATGTATCAAATTTAAATATTTTGCTTGACCTTGGGTAATAATAGTGTTTTCCCAATCACTTTTGACTAAAGTGAAAAGAAAATGGCAATAATTCCCAAGAAAGTTAGAAAGTTTGCTTTTGTGGTCAGGACATTGATAGTTTGAAATCTATGTTTTCTCGAACATTAGCAAAACGTGCAACGTTGTGTAGACTGCGAGAAGCTTCCGGAAATGTGAGAACTGTCGATAAAGTAGTATAAATACGGGATCCTTAATTGTCCATTTCTGTTTGTGATGCAGTTGATACGTACCTGCATTTAACCCCTTCATGACCAAGCCTATTTTGACCTTAATGACCAGGCCATTTTTTGCAATTCTGACAAGTGTCCCTTAAGGATGTAATAATTTTAGAACGCTTCAACGGATCATGGCGATTCTGAGATTGTTTTTTCGTGACATATTGGGCTTCACCTTAGTGGTAAATTTAGGTCGATAATTTTGCGTTTATTTGTGAAAAAAATGGAAATTTGGCAAAAATTTTGAACATTTTGAATTTTTATTCTGTTAAACCAGACACAAAATAGTTAATAAATAACATTTTCCATATGTCTACTTTACATATGTCTACTTTACATCAGCACAATTTTGGAAACAAAATTTTTTTGGTTAGGAAGTTATAAGGGTTAAAAAAGTTGACCAGTGATTTCTCATTTTTACAACAAAATTTACAAAACCACTGATACCTCTTATGTGGTTATGAACCACTGTTTGGGTCCATGGCAGGGCTCAGAAGGGAAGGAGTGCCATTTGACTTTTTGAATGGAAAATATGCTGGAATATTTAGCGGATACCATGTCGTGTTTGGAGAGCCCCTGTGTGCCTAAACATTGGAGCTTCCCCACAAATGACCCCATTTTGGAAACTAGACCCTCCAAGGAACTTATTTAGATGCATAGTGAGCACTTTGAACCCCCAGGTGCTTCACATATTGATCCGTAAAAAAGACTTTTTTTCACAAAAATTTTCTTTTAGCCTCAGTTTTTGATTTTCACAAGGGCAACAGGATAAAATGGATCCTAAAATTTGTTGGGCAATTTCTCCTGAGTACACCAATACCTCATATGTGGTCATAAACCACTGTTTGGGCGCACGGCAGGGCCCAGAAAGGAAGGAGCACCATTTGACTTTTTGAATTGAAAATTAGCTCCAATCGTTAGCGGACACCATGTCGCGTTTGGAGAGCCCCTGTGTATCTAAACATTGGAGCTCCCCCACAAGTGACCTTATTTTGGAAACTAGACCCCCCAAGGAACTTATCTAGATGTGTGGTAAGCACTTTGAACCCCCAAGTGCTTCACAGAAGTTTATAACGCAGAGCAGTGAAAATAAAAAATCATTTTTTTCCTCAAAAATGATTTTTTAGCCCGCTATTTTTTTATTTTCACAAGGGTAACAGGATAAATTGGACCCCTAAAGTTGTTGTTCAGTTTGTCCTGAGTACGCTGGTACACCATATGTGGGGGGAACCACTGTTTGGGTGCACGGCAGGGCACAGAAGGGAAGGAGCGCCATTTGACTTTTTGAATGGAAAATTAGCTCCAATCTTTAGCTGACACCATGTCGTGTTTGGAGAGCCCCCTGTGTGCCTAAACTTAGGAGCTACCCCACAAATGACCTCATTTTGGAAACTAGACCCCCTAAGGAACTTATGTAGATGCCTAGTGAGCACTCTGAACCCCCAGGTGCTTCACAGAAGTGTATAACGCATAGCCGTGAAAATAAAAATAAATTTTTTTTTCCTCAAAAAATGATTTTTTAGCACGCTATTTTTTATTTCCACAATGGTAACAGGAGAAATTGGACCCCAAAAGTTGTTGACCAGTTTGTCCTGAGTACGCTGGTACCCCATATGTCGGGGGGGAACCACTGTTCGATCACATGTCGGGGCTCAGAAGGGAAGTAGTGACGTTTTGAAATACCGACTTGATGGAATGGTCTGCGGGCATCATGTTACGTTTGCAGAGCCTCTGATGTGCCTAAACAGTAGAAACCCCCAACAAGTGACCCCATTTTGGAAACTAGACCACCCAAGGAACTTATCTAGATGTGTGGTGAGCACTTTCAACCCCTGAGTACTTCACAGACGTTTATAACGCAGAGCCGTGAAAGTAAAAAATCATTTTTTTTCCACAAAAGTAATTTTTTTAGCCCCCAATTTTTTATTTTCCCAAAGGTAACAGGAGAAATTAGACCCGCAATGTTGTTGTGCAATTTTTCCTGAGTATGCTGATACCCCATATGTGAGGGTAAACCACTGTTTGGGCACACGTTAGGAGATTGTAGACCACATGAGAGTGAGGAAGACAATGCAGATCCAGAATACAGTTTTGAAAAAGAAAGAACACCCTAAAACCCTCACCAAAAAGACCTTAACGATCTCATCAGAGACCTCGGTCTCACGAAGTCAAACGCTGAGCTTCTCACGTCCAGGCTCAAACAGTGGAATTGTTAGACGAAAGTGTCAAAGTAGGTGATCAGATAAAGTGTCATAAAACTTTTGCAAGCTTCTTCAGTCAGCAAGATAGACTATGCTTCTGCAACAATGTGGCGGGTCCCCCGACGAAGCCCAGCGCGAAACGTGCATTGGGGCTTGGGACCTGACATGCAGCAGACACACGTCCCACATGGGTAAGCATGGTTCACCTGGATACTTTCTCCCTACATTCTTTGTTGCACATTAGCACTTTGATTTTTATGGCTATATATGAGATTCATGAGGAACTTTATTCCATTAACCTCAGTGATAGTGAGACATAATATTTTGGCCCAACTTTATTGCATCTGCCATATGTATGTATAACCTGGTTGCATACCATTGCATTTAATGCTATATATGCTGCTGTTTTCTCCCCATTTTTTGTGTCATATCTGATACCTGATTGTACTGTTGCATTCTGATATACTGAAAAAATTTTTTTATCCATTTTGTATCAATAAAGATTATATTTTTTATTATAATTTTTGAATTTTGTCTTTAATATTTTGGGCGCTATACTCCGATTTTTCTATGTAGGTTTTCATTACTAAGGCTGGTTTCACATTTGCGTTTTTTAGCGCTGGAAAAAAACGCACACCTGCGCATGCGTTTTTTCCCCTATATTTAACATGGGTGCGCATACCTGCGCACTGGTCAGCGCATGTATGCGATTTTCATGCGCTGCGTTTTTTTGGGGTGTGCGTTGGGATTTTCCAGACGCAGCATGTTGCATTTTTTGGCCCTGCAAAAAAGCGCATGTGCACATATGCGCACGTTTTGCGCTAAAAATGGCCATTATAGCCTATGGATGCGCATATGTGCGCACTGGCATGCTCATGTATGCGTTTTTTTGCATATGCGTTTTTTTTTTAAACCATGGAATTTAGGGGTTTGGGTTAGAGTTAGGGTTAGTTAAGGGGGTTTAGGGTTAGGGTTATGGTCAGGGTCAGGGTTAGGGTTAGGGTCAGGGTTAGGGTTAAGTATGGTTTTGTTAAGGATTAGGGTCATGGTTAGGGTCAGGATTAGGGTTAAGTATGGTTTTGTTAAGGGTTAGGGTCAGGGTTAGGGTTAGGGTCAGGGTTAGGGTCAGGATTAGGGTTAAGTATGGTTTTGTTAAGGATTAGGGTCAGGGTTAGGGTCAGGATTAGGGTTAAGTATGGTTTTGTTAAGGGTTAGGGTCAGGGTTAGGGTTAGGGTTAGGGTCAGGGTTAGGGTCAGGATTAGGGTTAAGTATGGTTTGGTTAAGGGTTAGGGTCAGGGTTAGGGTTAGGGTTAGGGTCAGGGTTAAGTATGGTTTTGTTAAGGGTTAGGGTCAGGGTTAGGGTTAGGGTTAGGGTCAGGGTTAGGGTTAGGGTTAGGGTTAGGGTCAGGGTTAGGGTTAGGGTTAGGGTTAGTTAGGGTTTAGGGTTTGGGTTAGGGTTAAGTATGATTTGGTTAAGGGTTAGGGTCAGGGTTAGGGTTAGGGTCAGGGTTAGGGTTAGGGTTAGGGTCAGGGTTAGGGTTAGTAAAGTCATGGTTTGGGTAGTGTGAGGGGCCACCTAAAAATGTTGGAAAAAAACGCAAACGTGGTAAAAACGCGCTAAAAACGCATACAAACGCATAAAAACGCTGCGTTTTTTTCATGCATGCTCATAAAAATGCTTGAAAAAAACGCAGCAGTTGTATGCTTATGTATGCGTTTTTTCAATGCGTTTTTTTGCGGGAAAAACGCGCTGCAAAAAAAAGCAAGTGTGAAACTAGCCTAATTGGGAGTTGTCCTAGCACCATGTTTTTGGAACTTCCTTCCCCTTGATTAGGGAATACATTGAGGTTCTTAATAATGTTGGATTGTGTTAAACTAATGTGGCGGGTCTATTCGAAGCTATAGGAATCACTTGCAACTCGAGCGAGTGGCACCTATTCATAGATAGTTCATCCAGGAGCCTCAAAGCCATGCTGCTGCATAATGGGAACAAGTACCCGTCTCTGCCTGTGGCACACTCGGTTTACCTCAAAGAGGACTACACCAGTGTCAAGCTGCTGTTATGTGTCTTGAAGTACGAGGATTATGGCTGGGACGTCATTGGAGACTTCAAAATGGTGGCATTTCTGATGGGCCTCCAAGGCGGTTTTACAAAGTTTCCTTGCTTTCTTTGCCTGTGGGACAGCCGGGACATCAATCAGCACTATCAAGGGCGGGACTGGCCATAGAAGACCAAGTTTTCTGTGGGAAATAGTAGCGTGAAGTGGGAGCCATTGGTGGACCCACAGAATGTGCTGATGCCACCCCTGCACATCAAGTTAGGCCTGATAAAACAGTTAGTCACAGCTCTCGACAAAGAATCTGCAGCCTTCAATTACCTACAAGATCTCTTTCCTAAGCTGTCTGAGGCACAGGTAAAAGCTGGAATCTTTGTCGGACCACAAGTCAAGCAGATTCTAGAGAAGGAAGAAGCTGACTAGAAAAGAGAAAGCAGCTTGGAGCAGCTTTGCTGCAGTGGTGTATGGTTTCCTCGGCAATCACAAGGATAAGAGATATGTGCAGATATGTGAGATATGTTCAGACTCTGATAAAGAACTTTGGAAAAATGGGATGTAGGATGTCTCTCAAAGTACATATCTTGGATGTTCATCTTGACAGTGTAAGATATCAAGAAGGAATGTGGGATGCAGTGACGGGATGCAGGCAGAGCAAGGGTTAACAGGTTAATTTACAGGGGGAAATTACTCCACGCAGGGAGGTAAAAGAGTTAAACGGTATTAAAGGCACAGTACAATACTAACAGTACAAATACATGACAATTTGCGTAAGAGGTATATTAGGAAGTCCTGACTCTGCAGCTTCTGCTGCATACTCAATAGCGCCAGCAACGGCGGGCACTGCTCCTCCTCCTGGAGGTCGCTGTAAACGTTGGTCCGTCTTCTGTTGAGAGTGGTTGGTCTCCGGCACGTTCCACTGCCCCTTGTCCATATATTAACGTGGCTAATTAAAGGCACGGGCCACAGTCCTGTATGGGCCCAACATGGCTCCTCAACTATTTCCACTAGTAATGTCAGGTCAAAAAAGTCAGGGCAACTATCTACTGACCCAGTCAGGGCACAGGTGTCAGTCTGGTATACGGTCTCTTTTGTGTAGCATGCGTGCGGTACTCACGGTCACGTAGGGCACAGCACCTGGTTCTCTGCAGTCACTGGACACACACTGCACGTCCCACTCTCCCTGGTCCCCGCTGTTGGGACCCACTACGAGGTTTGCCGTGACATGGCAGTGGGCTTCATACAGTGTGATCAGAATGCTAAAATAAGAGCCTCATGTTCAGTTATGTATAAATTTTTGCCTAGCGGCATTAGATCAACATATGAGTTTTGAAGGTATGGTTCATGCTCTTTTTTTTGCTGTATAGAAATAGCACCACATTTATATCTAGTTTAGCCAACAGATAATATGAAAGTGATTTTGTCTTAGTTCTTTGCTTGCTCCTCGAAATGTCAGCAACAGTTAGACATTCCTCAGTTCTCTGTGTATTCAGAATGATGTGACAGCTCTATAGGGGAGATCGTAGTGGGACACTTGTTATTAAAGAGGGACTGCGTCAGACGGAGTATACTGTTGGTTTGTTTTTTTAATTTTTTTACAGGAGACGTTGGCTTCACTTGGATTTAGGCGTGTAATAAAAATAATGAAAAAATGTGTTGTGCTTTATTTCACTAAAATACTTTATTCTTATGTGTGTGTCTTTTTTTAACCCTTTCACACTGTAAGATTAATAATGGATAGGTGTCTTATTGATGCCTCTCCATTATTAACCAGGCTTAATGTCACCTTACAATAGCAAGGTGACATTAACCCCTTATTACCCCATATGCCATTGCTACACAGCAGTGGGATGAGAGAGGATAAGTGCCAGAATTGGCGTATCGTACAGACGCGCCATTTCTGGGGCGGCTGGGGGCTGGTATTTGTAGCTGGGGGGGCCAATATCCATGGCCCCTTCCTAGGCTATGAATATCAGCCCACAGCTGTGTGTAGCCTTTCTGGCTATAAAATATAGGGGGACTCCATGTCATTTTTTGGGGGGGTCCCCCTGTTTTAATAGCCAGTAAAGGCTATGCAGACAGCTGCGGGTTGATATTCATAGCCTGGGAAGAGGCCATGGGTATTACCCCCTTCCCAGGCTACAAATATTGGCCCCCGGCTGCTGGCTTTCCCTCTCTGGTGCAGAAAATTGCTCGGGAGCCCACGCCATTTTTTTACCCGTTTATTTTTTCAAAATTAATCATATTGTTCATTAATAAACATCGGCCTTGCTATTTTAGATATCTATCTATATCTATCCACAGATATATAAAAAGACAGATCTATCTGTAGATAGATCTATCTGTAGATACAGTGCAATGCGAAAGTATTTGGCTCCCTGGAACTTTTCAACCTTTTCCCACATATCATGCTTCAAACATAAAGATACCAAATGTAAATTTTTAGTGAAGAATCAACAAGTGGAACACAATTGTGAAGATGAATGAAATTTATTGGTTATTTTAAATTTTTGTGGAAATTCAAAAACTGAAAAGTGGGGCGTGCAATATTATTCAGCCCCTTTACTTTCAGTGCAGCAAACTCACTCCAGAAGTTCATTGTGGATCTCTGAATGATCCAATGTTTTCCTAAATGACTAATGATGATAAATATACTCCACCTGTGTGTAATCAAGTCTCCGTATAAATGCACCTCCTCTGTGATAGTCTCAGGGTTCTGTTTGATGCACAGAGAGCATCATGAAGACCAAGGAACACAACAGGCAGGTCCGTGATACTGTGGTGGAGAAGTTTAAAGCCAGATTCGGATACAAAATGATTTCCAAAACTTTAAACATCCCAAGGAGCACTGTGCAAGCGATCATATTGAAATGGAAGGAGTATCATACCACTGGAAATCTACCAAGACCCTGCCGTCACTCTAAACTTTAATCTCAAACAAGGAGAAGACTGATCACAGATGCAGCCAAGAGGCCAATTATCACTCTGGATGAACTGCAGAGATCTACAGCTGAGGTGGGACAGTCTGTCCATAGGACAACAATCAGTCATACACTGCACAAATCTGGCCTTTATGGAACAGTAGCAAGAAGAAAGCCATTTCTCAAAGATATCCATAAAAAGTGTCACTTAAAGTTTGCAACAAGCCACCTGGGAGACACACCAAACATGTGGAAGAAGGTGCTCTGGTCAGATGAAACCAAAATCGAACTTTTTAGCAACAATGCCAAATGATATGTTTGGCATAAAGGCAACACAGCTCATCAACCTGAACACACCAACCCCACTGTCAAACATGGTGGTGGCAGCATCATGGTTTGGGCCTGCTTATAAAAAGGTTTGCTTTTTGAACCGAAACGTTGCACTCATAGTCTAAATAAAACAACTCTAATTCACTCTGAAAACGGTGTGCTGTTTCTGTTTTTTGGATTCCTGAATTTCAAGATTTGGTGTTTGCATGTGGGAGCTTTGCACCCGGACTCTCTACTGCTTTTTAATGTGCTGCTCTAATTTTCTTTTTCATTTATATCTATAGATAGATAGATAGATCTATCTATCTGTGTGTGTAATGGAGTGTGGGTTGGACAAATGTAAAAGAGGAGGTTGGACAAGAAATGAAATCACAAATCTTTTTTTTGTTAAATAACATATCTTTATTTAGCTTACAAAAACGCGTACAATCCGCATGAAAATCTGCATAAAAACACGTCAAAACTGCATGAAAAATGCATCAAAAACGCGCAGATTTTTACCTGCGTTTTCTGCCAAGAGGTGAAGATTCTGTGCAGAAAATTCTGCAGGTAAATTTGTGTGCACATAGCCTAATAGAAACACATCACCACTTCTGTATTTATCACCCACTCCTGGTTTTGGCTTAAAAAAAACTGAGGTAAAATACTGGCCAAATACTGAATGTGTAAATTTAGCTGTACTTTGTATTTTTATTGTTTGTTTTCTATAACAGATCCATCAGGTCTAGTTGGCTTAGCTGAACAAGTTATAAGACAGAAGTACGTCTGCAATTAGAGGCATCCCTTCAGGTGTTTGGAAAACAGTAAATATATTGCCACATCTTAGTGTCTGAGTCAATCCTCCTCATTTACATTGTGGTTTTCTCATTGCCCCTTCCTGGACCTGTCTATTGTCTGTCACAGCTCATCTCGCATCCCATCTTCTTTCCTATAGTGCATCTCACACACCTCCCAGAAGTCTCGACTTGAAGCCCCCACCTGTCAGTCTTCTGAAGAAGTCTGAATATGTGCCCATGAGAGAAGGATTAGAAAGTACTAGAAAATCAGGATACAACTATCCTCCTATTTAATGTAACGCTGAGAAGCAGAATCAATCAACGTTTTCCTTTTACTGAACGGATAATAATAATAACAATAATATAGTGTCAACATATTCAGGAGCACTTTACATTTAAGCGGTGACATGTACAGACAATAAAAACATCACAAAGTAACAGATAGTTCAATCTATAAGTTAATATGGTATTCTCATGTTCAAGATCATATCCCAATATGTAGTAGGTGTAATAATAATATTAGTAAATACCTGTAATTTGAAATGTAGTATAATTTTTCTGAAAATTCTTCCTGTGAACTGCAATGAGCTCACCTCTGCACCGTGAGACTTTTTCTCACAGTGCTGAGGTCACCGCAGTTTAATCCAGCTTATAGACACCACTCCATTACTAATCCATGGGCTTGATGTCACTGGACACTACAAAGGTGACATCAACCTCACAAATATTACCCCACTTGCCACCGCTACAGGGAAAGTGGGAAGAGCCAGTCAAAGCACCAGAATTGGCACATTGAATAGATGTGGCTTTTCTGGGTGGCTACAGGCTGCTGTTTTTAGGCTGGGGGGGGCAAATATCCATGACCCCTTACCAGTCTGAGAATACCAGCCCCAGTTGTGTACTTCAGCTTGGCTTGTTGTCAAAAATGGGAGACCCAACATCATTTTTTTAAATTATTTATTTAAATAATTAAAATAACAGTGTGGTGACCCCTCTATTCTTGATAACCAACTTTGCTGAAGCTGAAAGCTGAGTGTTGCATTTTTGGAATATGTTTGGTGCAGCAACTCCATTCCTGTCTATGAGTGTTTAGTTGCTAGATTTGTATGCTGTTTATAAAGTTAGAACAAAAACAAAACTCCCAGAGGCTCACACAGGGAGAGCATGTGACTGTTTTTCCTGTGTCTGTGTATGAGAGAAACAGCCTGCTGTAGATGCTGCACAGATAGAGACACACAAATGATTTATTCCTGATCTGTTAAGCTTATCATATATTGTTCCTGAATAAAGAAGCTCTGTTATCGCACGCTTAGAGAGCATCCTGAATAATCCTCTGCCAACAAGGTTATGGGCCCAGAGTGACACAGAACCCCAGAGTAACACAGCAACAGGAGCCTAAAGCAAGTGCAGCAAAGAGCAACAGAGAAGATGTCCACTTGCAGCAATCCTGTCAAGTTCTCAGTGCCTCAGTAACCAGAACTACCAGTCCTAGAAATCCAATGTGAAGATGCTGCTCATAAGAGAAGATACATGGAAATATACTCAGGAACAAGTGCCTCATTCATTACCAGATGATTGACTACAGAAGGATCAGAAAGCACAAAGCATGATCTCCCTCAGTGTAGATGATAATCAGATTGTGTGTATGTGCAAGTGTGCAATTGCAAAGGAGATATGGGAGGACTTACAGGAAGTGCATGAAAGATCAAACCTCAGCAATAAGCTTTATCTCTTGAGAAAGCTCTATCAGTCTAAGCGAAGTGATGGACAAAATATGCTGGACTATATAAGAAACACCCTAGCGATTGTGGAGCGTCTCAAGGGTATTGGAGAAGAAATTTTCATGTTGCTGCACTCCTAATAAGTGGTCTTCCAGAGAGTTATGACACACTCGTGACTGCACTAGATGCATGGCCAGATGATGAGCTGACACTAGAGTATGTTAAAGGCAAACTTGTGGATGAATTCAAGAGAAAAATGCAGCATGTAAGCAGCAGTAATGAATCCAGAGCAGAAACAGCATTAAAGACACAGGATTTCCCTAAATATAAGAGCAATCTAAGAGAAATGCGTGAAAGTTTTGTCTGTAAAAAGTCCGGCCACCTTAAAGCAGACTGCAGAATTTGGAAAGCAAGAATGAGTCAGCTTTAAAAGCAGGACAGTCATCAAAGGGTTAAAACAGCTGTAAAGGAAGATTCTGCATGTGTTGAAGCTGCATCTAATGCCACTACAGGCCCCTCTGCAAAGCATATATGATAACTTTTTTTGTTAACCATGATTCACCATATTTGTATTTAAAACAAAATGAATTTTATATTATTGTTCTGCTGATAATTCATATGCAGAGGTGTTAGCTGGGCATTCGAGATATATTTTTTGAATCATCAGGACTCATTGTACTTTATAATGACATGTTGCTTATGATAATATTAGTGCTTAGTTAGGAGGTTTAGTCACAAAACGTTGCAAGCACATATGAGGCAGCTATAAAATATTGGGTATATTATCTCCTATATGATATATAATTTTTTGAGATTTAAACATTCATTTTTGAGCTATTTTTATATTTAATACACAACCATAGGATTTGTTCCCTCATTTCACAGCACTTTGTTCTGTCTATATCTATTTAAAATTGTTGTTTAATAAAAGCTAAACTTTTTTAATAATTTACATGCTTATTTGTTACCTTAATATTGTGAAACATTGGTAACAAAAACGTTTTCATAATTTATATGAGAAGTATCATTTTGATAGATTATACAAAGGACACATTTTATGATTAAATTGTATCTCAACTGTTGTTTAAAACAGAAAGGTCCTATTCACATGGATTTCAAAGCTAGGGAGAGTTCCTGGCAAGCAAAAGCATCAGATATACAGTTGTGGCCAAAAGTATTGACACCTCTGCAATTCTGTCAGATAATACTCAGTTTCTTCCTGAAAATGATTGCAAACACAAATTCTTTGGCATTATTATCTTCATTTAGTTTGTCTTAAACAAAAAAACACAAAAAGAATTGTCCTAAAGCCAAATTGGATATAATTCCACACCAAACATAAAAAGAGGGTGGACAAAAGTATTGGCACTGTTCGAAAAATCATGTGATGCTTCTCTAATTTGTGTAATTAACAGCACCTGTAACTTACCTGTGGCACCTAACAGGTATTGGCAATAACTAAATCACACTTGCTGCCAGTTGACATGGATTAAAGTTGACTCAACCTCTGTCCTGTGTCCTTGTGTGTACCACATTGAGCATGGAGAAAAGAAAGAAGACCAAAGAACTGTCTGAGGACTTGAGAAACCAAATTGTGAGGAAGCATGAGCAATCTCAAGGCTACAAGTCCATCTCCAAAGACCAGAATGTTCCTGTGTCTACCGTGCGCAGTGTCATCAAGAAATTTAAAGCCCATGGCACTGTGGCTAACCTCCCTAGATGTGGATGGAAAAGAAAAATTGACAAGAGATTTCAACACAAGATTGTGCGGATGTTGGATAAAGAACCTCGACTAACATCCAAACAAGTTCAAGCTGCCCTGCAGTCCAAGGGTACAACAGTGTCAACCCGCACAATCCGTCGGCGTCTGAATGAAAAGGGACTGTATGGTAGGAGACCCAGGAAGACCCCACTTCTTACCCCGAGACATGAAAAAGCCATGCTGGAGTTTGCCAAAACTTACCTGAAAAAGCCTAAAACGTTTTGGAAGAATGTTCTCTGGTCAAATGAGACAAAAGTAGAGCTTTTTGGGCAAAGGCATCAACATAGAGTTTACAGGAGAAAAAAAGAGGCATTCAGAGAAAAGAACACGGTCCCTACAATCAAACATGGCGGAGGTTCCCTGATGTTTTGGGGTTGCTTTGCTGCCTCTGGCACTGGACTGCTTGACCGCTTGCGTGGCATTATGAAGTTCAACAAATTTTGCAGCATAATGTTGGGCCCAGTATGAGAAAGCTGGGTCTCCCTCAGAGGTCATGGGTCTTCCAGCAGGACAATGACCCAAAACACACTTCAAAAAGCACTAGAAAATGGTTTGAGAGAAAGCACTGGAGACTTCTAAGGTGGCCAGCAATGAGTCCAGACCTGAATCCCATAGAACACCTGTGGAGAGATCTAAAAATGGCAGTTTGGAGAAGGCACCCTTCAAATATCAGGGACCTGAAGCAGTTTTCCAAAGAAGAATGGTCTAAAATTCCAGCAGAGCATTGTAAGAAAGTCATTGATGGTTACCGGAAGCTGTTGGTCGCAGTTATTTTGGCTAAAGGTTGTGCAACCAAGTATTAGGCTGAGGGTGCCAATACTTTTGTCTGGCCCATTTTTGGAGTTTTGTGTGAAATGATCAATGTTTTGCTTTTTGCTTCATTCTCTTTTGTGTTTTTTTCATTTAAGACAAATTAAATCAAGATAATAATACCAAAGAATTTGTGTTTGCAATCATTTTCAGGAAGAAACTGAGTTTTATCTGACAGAATTGCAGGGGTGTCAATACTTTTGGCCACAACTGTATTCAAAAAGGTTGTTGGTAACAATTCTTCCCATGTATCAACTTCTAATCAAGAAAATATTAAAAAATACAAAAACATTCTATTAAAAAAGACAAGGATATGGTGGACTAAAACCGCTTTGGAAAGTTATGTTGAACACAAAATTATACCAAGAGGTTTAAGAATACAGGTATTTCCAGCCTTTGAATTAGAGGAAGATGAATTGATTCAAAGGTGTCAAAGGATTTAAAGTGGCTAACACCTGTTCAATGGAATTTCTTCATATTATCATTGAAAAAAAATAATTTAACCTTGAAAAATTTGAAGCAGAGATTGATGAATTACAAAATTTTTTGCAGAGTGAATAAAGGAGTCTTTTCAAGAAATTCTTTCTGGTTTGGAATACCATTGCATATCTGTCATTTTTCTGTATGCCCTTCACTAATAATGTTAGTAGTGTATGTATGGAGCTGTAGGTGTTAAATTAAAGGATTAATTCATGGAAGAAACTGGCCTGGGCTCCCGCCCAATTTTCTCATCCAGAGAGGGCAAGCCAGTGACTGAGGGCAGATATTAATAGCCAAGAGAGGAGCCATTTTTTTTGGGCCCCCCCATAGCTAAAAATCAGAAACTTTCCCACGCTAATCAGTTCATCTCCGGTTAGGCGGGGAAGCTGTGCAGGCAGCTTTTCCTTCATTCCTTTGTGGTTTACAGCTGGGCCGGTCGCATTAGCACCAGTCCTGGTTGTAAACTATTTAACCCCTTCAGATGGATTGCGGCGTGGGTCTTGACTGTATGGCAGACAGGTATGGGATATTGTTGCTTTTTTATTTTGGATTTTTTACAGGAGAACGATGGTATTGAATGGATTGGGAGCTAAATAAAGATGGAAAAAATATGTTTATTTAATTCATTAAGACTTTTTTCCTAATGTGTGTGTGTTTTTTTAACCCCTTTCAGACTAGTGGATTAATAATGGATAGGTGTCTTATTGACACCTCTCCATTATTAACCAGGCTTAATGTCACCTTACAATAGCAAGGTGACATTAACCCCTTATTACCCCATATGCCACCCACTACAGGACAATGGGAAGAGAGCAGGTAAGAAATAATCAACCACATCGCAAATTATTTCACATTAGCCTTCATTAGCACGTGATTTCAATGATTCATGTCGTTTAGTGATGTGCATAATTAACATATGGTATCCACCGGGGAGGCCAATCATTGCTGCTAATGAAGGCTTATGTGAAATAATTTGCAATGTGGTTGATTATTTCTTGAAGCCTCTTGTAACTCAATTGCCTTCCTTTATTAAGGATACTACTGCAGCCTTGGGACATTTGGAAAATATTCAGTTAACTGAGGATATGTTATTAGTAACTGCTGATGCTGAGGCCTTGTATTCCTCTATTGGACATACTGATGGACTAAAGGCTGTCGAAAAATATTTACGTCACAGCAATTTGAGTGGGGAAATGTCCTCTTTCATTTTGACACTATTGAGATTCATCTTAACTCATAATGTGTTTACATTTGATGGCAAAATATTCTTGCAACAGAGAGGCACTGCAGTGGGGCTTCTTGTGCCCCCTCGTATGCCACTCTTTTCATGGAGGAATGGGAGTGGTCCATTTTTCAGGGTGAGGGAATCCCCAATGTTGATCGGGTCCACAACTGGATCTGTTATATTGATGACATATTGTTCATCTGGGAGGGTACAGTTGTGGACCTTGAATCATTTATGGATCATCTTAATGCTAACAATCAGAACATCAGATTAACTTATAAATTTGGACGTAAGATTGACTTTTTGGATTTATCCATTTCAGCTCTCCCAAATGGACATCTGTCCACCACGGTCTATCGGAAACCCACATCTACCAATTCACTATTGCACGCCTCATCTGCCCACCCTAAATCAACGATTCAATGTATACCAATTGGACAATTCTTGTGGGTTAAGAGGATTTGTTCCGGAGAATTTCAGTTTGAAGAACAATCTAAAATTTTAAGAAGGCGCTTTCAAGATTGCAGTTATGGTCATCGTGCTATCCAAAGGGGATATAGCAAAGCTAAAAATACGCCAAGGGACCAACATTTGCATAAAAATCAACCTATCATGCCGCAGGATGAAGGGGATAACCAGGTAAGATTTATCACAAACTATAATAGTAGGTGGTCTGATCTCAAGAAGACTTTTGAAAAGCACGGGAAAATACTTCTTACTGACCCCATTCTTAAACAGTGCTTACCGGTATCTCCCTCCTTTGTGGCTAAAAAGGGCTCCTAACCTGTGGGATATTTTAGTACATATTTCATATGATTCCAAAAGAAAGGAGAGGAGCAAAAGGAATCCTGAACGCAAAGTGTTTTTCCCTTGCGGATTTTCCAAGGGTGGTACCAATATGAGGAAGGTTTCTTCTCTTTTCAATTTTGATCAGTCAAGGAAATTCGAAATTAGGGTAAATATTACATGCTCATCTAAGGGGGTTGTGTACTACGCTGAATGCCACTGTGGGAAAATTTACATAGGCATGACGAGTCGTGAGCTCAAAATAAGGGTCTGTGAGCACTGCTTAGATATAGAGAAAGCTAAAACAGTGACGGATGTCTGTAGCTTAACCCCTTTCCTACAATGGACGTAATATTCTGTCCATGTGACCTGGGACCTAATTCCCATGGATGGAATATTACGGATGGACGGATTATCACAGCTGACACCCGGCACAATGTGTCAGGGGCGGTCACGGACTGCCCCGACACGTTAACCCCTTGCACACCACAATCAAACATGATCGCGGTGTACCGGGGGTTAAAGGGAAGCATCGGCAGGGAGGGGGCTCCCTCCGTGCTTCCCTGAGCCCCCCACGGCAGCGCAATGTGCAGCGCTGCTGCGGGGGCTCCATCCCTGCAGGTCCCCAAATCCAAGATGGCAACGGGGACCTTCGGGGGCCTGCAGGGAGCTGGCTCCCTCAGTCCTGCAAAGCGCAGGCATGAGGAAGTCTGCGTCAGTGCAGGCATGAGAAAGTCTGCGTCTATGCCTGTGACAGATCGCTGATCTGTCACAGTGATCTGTGATGTGACAGATCAGAGATCTGTCACAGGACAGTGATGTCCCCCCTGGGACAACCTAATAAAGTAAAAAAAAAAAAAATTCCCTAATAAATTCATTTTTTGGAAAGAAAAATAACAATAAAAGTACACAAATTTGGTATCGCCGCGTCTGTAACGACCCGCCTTATAAAACTGTCCTATTAGCTAACCCCTTTAGCAAACCCCTTAAAAAATAAAAATAAACGAAGCAAAAAATAATGATTTATTATCATACCGCCGAACAAAAAGTGCAACAAACGCACGAACAAAAAGACGCATATAAATATCCATGGTACCGCTGAAAACGTCATCTTGTCCCGCAAAAAACGAGCTGCCACACAGCATCATCAACGAAAAAATTAAAAAGTTATAGCTCGCAGAATAAAGCGATGCAAAAATAATTATTTTTCATATATTGTTTTCATTGCATAAAAGCGATAGAACATAAAAAAAGACATAAATGAGGTATCGCTGTAACCGTACTGACCCGAAGAATAAAACAGCTTTATCAATTTTACCGCACGCAGAACGGTGTAAACGCACCCCCCCAAAAGAAATTCATGAAATGCTGGTTTTTGTTCATTCTGCGTCCCAAAAATCGGAATAAAAAGCGATCAAAAGATGTCATGTGCCCGAAAATGATACCAATAAAAACGTCAACTCGTCCTGCAAAAAATAAGACCTCACATGACTCAGTGGGTCAAAATATGGAAAAATTATACCTCTCAATATGTTGTGATGCTAAAACTATTTTTACAATAAAAAGCGTCTTTTAGCGTGTGACAGCTGCTAAATATAAAAACCGCCATAAATAGTAAATCAAACCCCCCGTTATCACCCCCTTAGTTAGGGAAAAATAATAAAATTAAAAAAATGTATTTATTTCCATTTTCCCATTAGGGCTAGGGTTAAGGCTGAGATTAGGGTTAGGGGTGTGTTGGGGTTAGGGTTGGAGTTAGAATTTGGGGGTTTCCACTGTTTGGGCACATCAGGTGCTCTCCAAATGCAACATGGCATCTGATCTCAAAACAGCAGATTCTGCGTTGAAAAAGTCAAATGGTGCTCCTTCCCTTCCAAGCTCTGCCATGCACCCAAACAGTGTTTTACACCCACATATGGGGTATCAGCCTACTCAGGACAAATTGCAAAACAACATTTGGGGTCCAATTTCTCCTGTTGCCCTTAGGCCTCTTTCACACTTCTGTTTTTTACAATCAGTCAAAATCCGCCAGGTTTTGAAAAAACGGATCCGCAATTTTTTTTTGCGGATCCGTTTTTTTCCCCATTGACTTTCATTATTGGCGGATCTTGACGGATTGCCGTCCATTGCATCCGTTTTTGTGCGGATCCGCCATAATGTTGCTGTCCGTCAACATCCTCAAAGATTTCCAAACGGAGCTTGCAACGTTTTTTTGGCCCACAGATCCTCCAGACACTGATTTAACCCGAAATTCTGTCTGGGTGCCGGACCAAAAAAAAAAAATTCTCTCTCTCTCTCTCCTTCCTGGCCAACGGTTCCTTTAAATTTCCTCATTTTGCGGATCCGTCAAAAAATGGATCCTGTGGCATCCATTCACATCAGTTAAGAACGGATCCGCTTGTCCGCCTTTTTGGCGGATTTTAACTGACACAAAAAACTGAAGTGTGAAAGAGGCCTTCGGAAAATAAAAAATTGGGGCAAAAATATCATTTTTGTGGAAAAAAATATGATTTTTTTATTTTCACGCCCGGGCATTATAAACTTCTGTGAAGCACTTGGGGGTTCAAAGTGCTCACCACACATCTAAATAAGTTCCGTGGGGGGTCTAGTTTCCAAAATGGGGTCACTTGTGGGGAGTTTGAATAGTTTAGGCACATCAGAGGCTCTCCAAACGCACATGATACCCGCAGACCATTCCATCAAAGTCTGC
The DNA here is from genome assembly GCF_039654945.1 of Dendrobates tinctorius. Lineage (NCBI taxonomy): Eukaryota > Metazoa > Chordata > Amphibia > Anura > Dendrobatidae > Dendrobates > Dendrobates tinctorius. Next base: position 5,795,604 of record NW_027362054.1, on the reverse strand, counting down.
ATTCCAAAACGTCACTATTTCCCTTCCGAGCCCCGACGTGTGCCCATACAGTAGTTTTCTCCCACATATGAGGTATCAGCGTACTCAGGACAAATTGGACAACAACTTTTAGGGTCCAATTTCTCCTGGTACCCTTGGGAAAATAAAGAAAATTGGAGACTAAATGATCATGTTTGTGGAAAAAATATGATTTTTTTATTTTCACGCCCGGGCATTATAAACTTCTGTGAAGCCCTTGGGGGTTCAAAGTGCTCACCACACATCTAGATAAGTTCTTTAGGGGGTTTGGTTTCCAAAATGGTGTCATTTGTGGGGGGTTTCCACTGTTTAAGTACATCAGGGGCTCTCCAAAGGCAACATGACACCCGCAGACCATTCCATCAAAGTTTGCATTCCAAAACGTCACTACTTCCCTTCCGAGCCCCGACGTGTGCCCATACAGTAGTTTTCTCCCACATATGAGGTATCATTGTACTCAGGACAAATTGGACAACAACTTTTGGGGTCCAATTCTCCTGGAACCCTTGGGAAAATAAAAAAATTGGGGACTAAATGTTCATGTTTGTGGAAAAAAGTTCTCACCACATATCTAGATAAGTTCCTTGGGGGGTGTAGTTTCCAAAATGGGGTCACTTGTGGGGGATTTCCACTGTTTAGTTACATCAGGGGCTCTCCAAACGTGACATGGCGTCTGATCTGAATTCCATCCAATTTTGCATTGAAAAAGTCAAACGGCGCTCCTTCCCTTCTGAGCTCTGCCATGCACCGAAACAGTGGTTCCCCTCCACATATCAGGTATCAGCGTACTCAGGACAAATTGCACAATAACTTTTGCAGTCCAATTTCTCCTGTTACCCTTGGTAAAATAAAAAAAATTTGAACCTGAAGTATTTTTTTTGTGAAAAAAAGTTAAATGTTCATTTTTTTAAAATATTCAAAAAATTCCTGTGAAGCACCTGAAGGGTTAATAAACTTCTTGAATGTGGTTTTGAGCACCTTAAGGGGTGCAGTTTTTAGAATGGTGTCACTTTTGGGTATTTTCTATCATATAGACCCCGCAACGTGGCTTCAAATGTGATGTGGTCCGTAAAAATAAAATGGTGTTACAAAAATGAGAAATCGCTGGTCAACTTTTAACCCTTATAACTTCCTAACAAAAAAAATTTTGGTTCCAAAATTGTGCTGATGTAAAGTAAATATGTGGGAAATGTTACTTATTAAGATTTTTGTGTGCCGTATCTCTGTGATTTAAGAGCACAAAAATTCAAAGTTGGAAAATTGTGACATTTTCAAAATTTTCGCAAAATTTCTGTTTTTTCACAAATAAACGCACGTTATTTGAATGAAATTTTACCACTAACATGAAGTACAATATGTCACAAGAAAACAGTGTCAGAATCACCGAGATCCATGGAAGCGTTTCAGAGTTATTACCTCATTAAGGGACAGTGGTCAGAATTGTAAAAATTGGCCCGGGAGTTAACATGCAAACCACCCTTGGTAGTGAAGGGGTTAAAGACCCTTCCCAGACACTTCAGGAAGTACCACCAATGCAATTCTAGGTTACTTTCCGTAAAGGGGATTGATATAGTGGACCTTGGCCCAAGAGGTGGGGATTTGTCAAGAATACTAGCCAAGAAAGAGTGTCAATGGATTTATAGATTAGGGACACTCACTCCCCAAGGATTAAATGAGAGCTTTGGTTTTAGCGCATATCTTTGATTACCTAAGGGGTTTTTGGGTAGGGGGTTTTATTATTTTTTAATTCAGTCTTGTGTCTGGTTTTTCTTGTTTTTAATTTTTTCCTTATTTATTACAGTTTTCTATTCTGTTCCTGTTGCCATGAGCGTATGGATGCGTTTAGCTATATTGGATCACTTGATGCATCTTGCTACATTGGACCATTTGATGAAGGGGATCATCGTGTCCTTGGTTGAAATTCGCCTTTACGTTCCATTATGGGATGGAGATTTTAGTTTGCTCCTCTTGGGGAGGACAGAATTTCTCCTCTTTTTGGGGGGGTATTGCACTGTCACTTTATGCATGTATTCCAAATGTGGTGATATGTTCTAATTTTTCACATATATTTGTGCATGTGTTGTATAAACAAAATTATATCTGTTATGTCCAAAGTGTATTCACTATTCCCATCATCTATTTATTATGGGCACTATTAATTGTGCTTTCTCATGGTAGGCAAATATTGGTTTGGGGTAAAAAATCTTGCTATATTGTTTTTCAATTTTTTGATATTAGACATATGTATTTTTTATACAATATTATATGTAAATTTTCAACTATCACTACACCCCCTGTACTGTGGCAGAACGCATGCGGTGTATATTGAGTTGCCGGAGGATATAAAGTGGTCTGTAGTGGTTTAGGTGTGCACGATTCCTTTGAGGACCTGGCGTTACCAGACCATGTGACCGCCGACTATCGTTCCCATTGGTTGGCAATTCTCACGTGATACTGCGCATGCGCTATGAATGCTTCAGCACTCGGCTTTGGAACAGGACCTTTTTCTAATGCCACACAGGCACCGTTAGCCGCTTAATATAGCGGACATTTTAGACGCAGTCTTCTAATTAATTGCACATGTGGCAGTATTATTGAAACCAGGATCGCCCCCTGCCCTGACATGCCTCCCAAGGAAGCTGTGCGAAACGCGCGTCGGGGCAGAGGGACATCCAGGAGTCTCCACCAGCACATACCGGTATGTAATTATTTACTTTGTATTTCATTTTCTCTTACTTCATATGGGTCGAGCGCCTTTAATAGGGCTCAATAGGATTGTTTCACAAGCTAGGCATATGGCTAAAATTAAATTTAGGTATACCTCTTGAGGGTACAGGGTTAATCCAGGAATATTGTTATTACTACTTTCCTTTCCCCACGTGATTTCAATGATTCATGTCGTTTAGTGATGTGCATAATTAACATATGGTATATGCATTCTTGGATTATTATTGACATAATCCGTAGTGCTGTGGTGTGAGTTTCTATGGACTTGTCGTCTCTCAGTATTTTTCCAGCATTTTTTCTTGTGCACTTTGTTTTAATATTTCAATAAAATATGATACTTTTATTACATATACACCATTGTGTGGCACCAATTTCTTGTACTCCTTTGATACCACAATAGTATTGTCAGTATTCTGTGGTGTATTACCCATATAAGGGATTTAAATTTTTGGGCAATATTTGTGATTATTCTTATTACTTTATTTACATTATGTACTCTCTGTAACGGGCAGGGATTTGACCTCTAGTACTACGAGTGGATCTACGCAATATAGGTATTTCTGATGACCTGACCTGTTCTCTGATGTCTACTGTGGGTGCACTAGTCACTAGGCTATAAGTAGACTTGTGCAAGATTGGTATTCTAGACTGCCTTCTCTTGACTCCTAGACTCACCATGAGATTGACAGATTCGCTGTTAGCAGGGGACAGATTTCCGCATTCCACTGCAGATGTGGTATCTGTTACTGAAGCCATTTTATTATGAGTCTCTGCTTCATCTGGTGCAGTAGGCTGATGAAAGGTTAAGACTGGCACTACGATTGCCTGATTTACTTGTGTCCACGTCCGAGGAAATTCTCCAAGTATAGTATGGATCTTTTCTTCCACCTCTACTATGGGCTGTGGAGTGTCTTGGACTTTTTTTGTCCTTCAACTGATCAGGGCACACCTTTAAATGATCTCTTGAGACTGCTTCTAAGGTTTCTCCTCCATCTTTGCTGATGAGGCATACCTTGGTGTTATTAAAGTCTGAAGGTATAACCATGTATGGCTCTGCCTCCCACTGGTCATCTAGTTTGTGAACGTGTCTTTTGAGTACTTGTTCTGGTGTCAAGGGAACTGCAGGGGTGTTTTGATTGTAATTTCTTTCCTGCCTCTGTCTTGCTTGGGACAAACTTTTCTCCACACATTCTTGTGCTTTGCGGTATTGTTGCTGCCACTCTGTATCCCAGTCTGCATCTGGTGATGTTGTCTCAGGTGTTAAGACTCCCATGTCCAAATCAATAGTTAACTTGCCAGGTCTCGCTCTCATCAAGTAGGCCGGAGTGAAATTTGTAGTTTACCGGTATATGATTATATAGATCTACCAGGTCTGGCAACTTCTCTGCCACTTGGTTTCGTTCATCCAGAGGTAAGGTCTTCAATAGAGTTCAGCGAAACGGGTTGGTCACATTCAAAAGTCGCCGAATTTCGCTGAAGTCGGGTTTCATGAAACGAAACCCGACCACGAGGTCGGCGACCAGAGCGCCAAAGTCCCGTTTCAAAAGATGCTTCCAGCGCCCTTTTTCAGCCAATGATGGAGGACGCACACTGTGTGCAACGCGATGACATAGGCATCGGTCACCACCATCTTTGAGAAGGGCATGCAAGTGATTGGCTGGCTTTGTGTGGCATCACAGGGGCTATAAAAGGGCGTGAATGCTGACCGCCATCTTACTTATGCAGATCTTAGCATAGGGAGAGCTGCTGCTGCTGCTGCTGATTCTGTAGGGAGAGCGTTAGGCAGGGAAGAACCAAAAAACTGCTTTTGCTGTTAGCGATTTCCACTTACAACACAACACTTTGTGTGCAGTGACAGGGGAGGCTCTATTTTTGTGTATCAGCTCTGTTGGTTATTAGGCTGCCTTATAAGGCTCCCTGATAGCTGCATTGCTGTTTTCACACTGCTGTGCAAACTGCTTTTTTAAAAGCAAAAATACTTATCTTCCTCAAGGGTTCATTTTTCCACCCTCTTGTGTGTGCAGCAGTCCTGCTTATTAGGCTGCATGCATCCATACTTGGACTGAGAGCATCATTGTCAGCGTCCTCAAATCTCTAGTGAGATCCAAAATCTCACCAATCCTATAGACACCCTACACCTTTTCATACACCATCCAATTTCAGTCTGTTACATTGAGGTGTAATCTCTAATGGGCCTGAGGCAATAGTTCAGCGTCCTCAAATCTACAGTGAGATTCAAATTCTCACCAATCCTTTAGACACCCTACACCTTGTCATACACCATCCAATTTCAGTCTGTTAAATTGAGGTGTAATCTCTACTGGGCCTGAGACAATAGTTCTGCGTCCTCAAATCTCTAGTGAGATTCAAATTCTCACCAATAGTATATACACCTTCTACCTTGTTTTACAGTACCATATAGCTGGTGGTATTTTGGGTACATTTTCACAAAAATGAGCAAGTATGGTGGAAGACGCCATGGAAGTGGGCGGGGGTTGCCAGCTGGTCCTGATGGTGGTGGTGGTGGTGTGGCATCTGTTGGTAGTGGCAAAAGCACAATAGCACCTAAGGCAGGAGGTGTTGAGCCTGCGTCATCATCTGGCTCCACAAGGCCTCGAAGGCTCTCTTTTCTGGGAGTAGGTAAACCACTTTTAAAGCCGGAGCTTCAGGAACAAGTTTTGGCTTACATTGCTGACACAGCCTCCAGCTCTCTCGCCTCCTCTTCTGAAGTTTCAAAAAATAAAAGCACTGAGTCGTCATTGGAGGCTCCTGGTCAGGAACAACACCTTTCCTTTTGTCCTTCACCCCTACCAAAAGTGAAGTATGTGGCAGGCAACACTACTGATTACTCCATGGAGCTCTTTTCACATACCATGCCTGGGTTAGCAAGTCAAATCGTGAATTCCCCCATTCAAGATGAATCTGACATGGAGTGCACTGATGCACAGCCACCGCTAGATTTTTCTGCTGGTACATTCACTCAGAGCACTACATTGTCCTCGCAGTGAACTGAGGCAGAATCAGACCCTGATGAAACTCAGGTGCCCATTCCCGCATACTATACCACCTTACACGGTGTAGCATTCCACCATGTGAGTGGACGGGGATTACCCACTTTGCAGGTCTTGGAGGTAAACACTGGCACATTCAGAGTTAAAACGATTCCTTTCGGTTTATTTGCTCCATAAACCTCACAGTAACAAAACACAGTTTCCAGCCTTCACAGCAGTCAAAAGCAAAACAGTCCTTAGCTGGGCTGTGTTCCCTCAGGTCCTGTGCACACAGGCCAGGGCAATGTCCATAGCAGAGCTCTATTTGCAGCCGCAGACACAGGAAGGCTTCTCCTTCCTTAGAACACAGACCACTCTGTAGTGTCCCACCTGGACTCATGGAAGTCTGTCCACACTCTCACAGACTCCCTCACACTCACTCACATGTGCTAAACACCTCAATTACATAGCCGTGTAACTACACCCATAGGTGAGGTATGGATCACATGAGCTGGTCACATGGTCAGGACCTCACCACAGGTCCTGAGCATACACATATCTTCAGGCAAAATGGGGTACAGTCCGCACCCTCACCCAAAGGTGAGGCAATATGGGTAGCCAGACCCTCCCATCTCTCATAGCTACCCGCAACCCGGACCCAGTGCACTAAATGACACCTTTAGTGCTCATGTACACTATAGAAAAAATACTCCGGGTTGCATCACAGGGAGCATCCATTCATGTGACATACACCTCCCATTAACCACGCGACCACCCGTCACACCACAACGGTGACACAGAGGAAGGTGCAATGAAATTGAAGAGGAGGTGATGGATAACTCAGTTGTTGACCCAGATTGGCATCCATTGGGGGAAGAGGGTGCCGCTGCCAATAGCTCAGAAGAGCAGGAGGAGGATCCACAGCAGGCAATGACATCGCAACAGCTGTTATCTGGCAGGACCGTAGCAGTCCAAAAACGTGTTACAAAAACCAAAAGAGTTGCAGGACAGCTTGGCCAGACGGTCAAATTAGCACAGCGTGCAAGGTCTCAAAATGTCTTTCATAGTAGGAAGAGTGCAGTGTGGCACTTTTTTTTAACAAAATCCTAATGATCAGGCAAAAGTTATCTGTAAGAAGTGCGCAAAGACCTTTAGCCGAGGGAAAAATCTGAGAAATTTGAATACCAGTTGCATGCTTAGACATTTAACCACCATGCACTTGCAAGCGTGGACGGACTACCAAACCTCACGTCCCACATGTGCACCTGCTCCGAATGAAGGTAGTCAGCAACGCTACATCGCTTCCCCCACTGTAAGCCCACCGGTTAGCACACCACCAGCAGCAAGTGTCGAGGTGTCGTCGCAAGGGCAAAGTAGTCATGGAATCACAATGTTATTGCTACGAAAGACTGAATCTAGGCCTTCAGCAACACCACCAACACCATCACCAACCCTCTCTCAGTCCACCATGTCCACCGCTAGTTCCACCATATGCAGCTCTCAAGTCCAGCTCACCCTACCAGAGACTCTCAGTAGGACAAGAAAGTACTCATCCTCTCATCCGCGTACACTGGCTTTGAACGCCCACATTGCCAAACTAATCTCGTTAGAGATGATTCCCTACCGGTTGGTTGAAAGCAAAGCTTTCCGCGAGCTCATGGCCTACGCAGTACCACACTATGACCTACCCAGTCGGCACTTCTTTTCGCGAAAAGCCATCCCGGCCCTCCACGTGCATGTGAAAGACCGCATTGTCCATGCACTCAAGCAATCAGTGAGTGGAAAGGTGCACCTCACAACAGATGCATGGTCCAGTAGGCATGGCCAGGGCCGTTACTCCATCACTGCGCACTGGGTTAATGTGGTGGATGCAGGGTCCACAGGGAACAGCGGCGGTGGGACAGTGCTGCCTAGCCCACGGTATAGGAAACAGTTGGCTGTAGGCGTTCGACCCTCCTCCTCCTCCAGAAGCGAAAGCTCGTCCACAGAGCGCAGTCGCACGAGCACTCCATCTGCAGCAGTTGTCAACTATGGTAACAAACTACTTCTCCTCCCAAATCGATGTTCTCCCTCACCGGTCATTCTCCTTTGACTATTGGGCCAGTAAACTTGACACCTGGCCTGAATTGGCACAATATGCCTTACAGGAGCTTGCTTGCCCTGCTGCTAGTGTGTTATCTGAACGAGTCTTCAGTGCTGCTAGATCAATCCTGACAGAAAAAAGGAGCCATCAGTCAACCCAAAATGTTGATGATCTAACCTTCATTAAAGTGAACCATGCATGGATTTCAAAGGATTTTGTCCCACCCTCCCCTGCTGACACGTAGGTTGCCAGAAAAATGGCTTGCTTTTGTCCTCCTCTTCCGAGGACTTCTCCAATTACTCCATTTGCAGCTGCTGAATGTCCAACATCAACATATGCCAATTTTTCCACCTCCCTAACTAGGTTGCCTCCCCCCACAGGGCCGGGGTCACCACCTGGCGCACGCACCCATGCGAGTGCCGTTGCCCTGAACAGGTGGGTGGGCACACTGTTTGGCAACGCCACTGGCACGAGGTCCCTCATAGTAGAATCAAGTGTCTCTGACGGTGGGGGTGCACACCCGCCGTCAGACACACCGGCGTACTATGAGGGGCCCTGTGCCAGTGCAGTCACCAATGAGTGGGCCCCCCCCTGCTTGCTCAGGATCACAGCACTTGCAAAGTTGAAATACTTACCTCTCCCTGCTCCACCGCCGTGACGTCTTCCGCGCTTCCTGACAGTGACATTCTGGTCAGAGAACGCGATGACATCACGTCTGTACGCCCTCTGCCTAAACAGTCCAAGTGCAGTGAGATGGAAGATGGGGACGATGAGGAGTCCAGACTAGTACAGGGATTCCCTAGCGAGGTGACTTATTTAATTGTTTTCAATGTTGGGACAGCTATTTTTGGGGAGCACTATACTCTGGAGAATGATATATGAGGCCCACCATACACTGGAGCATTCCAAAGGTGGACAGCAGACACTGGAGCAGCATTTACAGGGCCCATTATGCACTGGAGCATTAGAAATGGGGCCCATTATATATGGAGCATTATTTGGGCCCATAACACAGTGGAGCTTCATCCATGGGGACCAATATATACTGTAGCATTATGTGGAGCTCATCATATACTGTTTCAAACATTATATGGGACCAATGATTCTGTATGGAGAAATATATGGGCCTCATTACTCTGTATAGCACACTATGCGGTGGCCATAATACTGTATGGAGTAATATACTGTCCGTTTTTGGAGCTATTAGAGAATTTAAAATAGATATCAGTCATGAGATGTAAGAAGTGAAGTATTTTTCATTGTACTATACCGCTATTTCTCTGCCGTATCAGAGGATCATGAATTGTGGCATGTGTTAAAGGAGCCCATTGACACTCTTTGGCCCTGGGCCCACGAGAATCTGGAGCCAGCCCTACCCCCCCAACTTTAGCCAAATAACCCCCAGTTGTCAATGCCTAACTATTATTATAAAGCAAATTAAGGTTGACAAGCTTAAGTAATAAGAATTGATGTTTTTGGCATTAAAATGGGCACTGTAGGTGTGTTTCCTGTCCTCCACTCACTGCCGACTTTTCTTCACCATTGGCTTGCATTGGGTTTCGTGTTTCAGTCGGCCTTCGACTTTTCGCGATAATAGGCCAATTTCGGTCGACCCAAGTTTTGAGAAAGTCGGGTTTCATGAAAGTACAAATGGTTGGTCATAGTCAGGGTAGGCCAAGACCTCATCTCCCGTGAGGGCCAGTTTCAACTTGGTATCCTTTTGTTCCACTCGAACAGAAGACTCTCATTCTTGGCCTTCTTGGATTGGCCCACTAGAAGATCTTGCAGCGGTGTTGCTATCTTGGTGAAGTCCTTGATAAATCTTCGGTAGTAGTAGCCTAATAACCCAAGAAATTGCCTCACTTCATGGATAGTGCTGGGTCTTTTCCAGTCCCGGATAACGGTGACTTTGTCAGGATCGGGTGCCACACCTTCCACGCTCATCATATGGCCTACGTACTGCACCTTGAGTTTCAAAAGGTGACATTTGGACGGCTTTACTTTCAAGCCAAAGTTTGACAGGGCTTCGAATACCTCGGCTAGGTGCTTCAAATGGTCTTCGTAGGTTTTGGAGAAGATGATGATGTCATCCAGGTACAGCAGAACGGTTTCAAAGTTTTTATGTCCAAGGCAGCATTCCATTAACCACTGAAATGTTCCTGGCGCATTGCTGAGCCCGAAAGGCATGTAGTTAAACTCACAGAGGCCCGTTGGTGTTGTAAACGCTGTCTTCTCTTTGTCTGCCTCGGGAACCTGCCAATACCCACTGGTGAGATCTAAGGTAGAGAAATAATTAGCAGTTCTCAGTGCAGCTAGTGATTCCTCAATTCTAGGTAATGGGTAAGCGTCTTTATGTGTAATGCTGTTAATCCGCCTGTAGTCTACAAACATTCTCATAGTAACATCCTTCTTCTTAACGAGGACTAATGGAGCTGCCCAGGGGCTACAACTATCTCTGATTACCCCAGCCTCCTTCATCTCCCGTAACATACTCTTGGCATATTGATAGTGTGCTGGGGGTACAGGCCGGCGCCTCTCTTTAATGGGTGGATGATATCCCGTCGGGATATGATGTTGGACCTCTTTTGCCTTCCCAAAGTCTAGAGGATGCTTGCTGAAGACCTGTTCAAATTCTCGAGCCACCCGTGTAGCTACTGACACCAATCCTCCTGCTGCCCTTCAGAGCCATTCTCTTCCACCTTGTCAGACAGAAGCAAGGGTTCTAGTGCCTCTATTGCATTGTTACTGACAGTGAACAACTTAGCAAGGGTGGCATACCGGGGTAAATGGACCTCTCTCTCCCCACAATTTAAGATGTGTATTGGTACTCTCCCCTTGGGGACATCAACTACCCCTCTGGCTGTCAGGATAGTGGGCCTACTATCAGAGTACATGGGTTCTACCAGGGCTTGGTAATCTTGACCCCTGAGGCCTATTGCTGCCCGACACCAAATTAACATTTCACTTCTGGGAGGTACTGCAATGGGGAAAGGATCACTTACTCAACACTGCTGACTTCACCAGACAGCTCTACCTGTTGTCTCTGCATCAGGGCTCTGATCTCCTTTTGCAGAACCCGCTGCTGACTGGAGCTGGCGGTCTTGGCTACCTGTTCTAACAAAGCAATAATTTGCCCAAGAAAATTTTCAATTACATTAGTGCCTAAAGTGATCATAGGATGGCATTCTCATTTGTCAATATCTACTATAATTAAACCTTGCGATTGCAATTCTACTCGGCCAATCTTGATAGTCACCTCTTTATATCCCATCTGAGGCAAGGGCTAGCAAAGATGGCAAGGTTTTTATCTGGGCTTTGAGTAATGTCTGAATCTGCCCAGTACTGCTTAAAAAGAACATATGGTATTGTTATCACCTGGGAGCCGGTGTCCAGTAAAGCGTTCATCGGAAAACCGTCAATCACGACAGGCAGGACTGGTCGTCCTCCCACGTACTTGTCTCGCCAATTTGGTGGGCCTGGTCATCTTACTCCTGGGGGCTGGCCCTTTCCCCCAGGGGTTGCATGTTTAAATGACAGAATCTTGCTAGGTGTCCCGCCTTGTTGCAGCGGCGACAGATGGGCTGTCCGTCCTCGCCATAACGATCGCTGTCTCTCCCTCTGGTCGGTGGGATCCTCTTCTGCTGTCGCCACGGGACATCATCTGGATTGGAGGCCAGCTGGATCTTCTTCTTCAGAGTCACTTGTAGGGACTGCACAGTCTTTGTGAGTGCAGCCACACTTTTGGCTAGTTCCTTGACTTGGAGACGTAAGTCTGCAGCAGAGTCATCATCTTAGGACGACTTGTCAGTCTCAATAGAGGTCTTTGGAAAGGATGCTGCCTCCTGCTGGTATGTAATTGCTGGATACTTAGAGGGCTCTGTGCTGCTAAGATTTGGTTCACGCAGCACTCGGATGGCTCCATCCTTAAAGTGTGCAAAGTCCAATTAAGGATTTTGTAGGGCCATTATGCGCAGCTGTGTCCTTTGATTGTTAGACTGGAGTCCCTCTATGAACTGCTCTGTTAGTAATCTTTCTTCATCTTGCACGCTCTCAGGGTCAACCTGCTTTACGGCCCGTAGTGCCTCCTGAAGATTAAGGGCATAGTCCCGTATACTGTCCTCCACTCTATGTTTTCACCCAAAGAATCTCATTTTTGTGATGTCGCGGGTGACTGGATACTCCGCCTCCAGCAGGGCGAATTTCTATGACACCCATGACCCTGGATACACCGCCTCCAGCAGGGCGAATTTAAACAATGAAACGTGCAGTCGGATACATCGCCTCCAGCAGGCAAATTTCAATAGTTACACGTGTATCTGGATACACCGCCTCCAGCAGGGCGAATTTACAGAGATAAGGGAAACACCAGGGAAACCGATACAATGGAGGGCCCTGCAATAGGGAACGGGGACGTGGAGACCTCCTGCACTCCCCTGAGTCAGTGTCTCCTCACTCCTGATGGTCTTTAGGCAAGTTCTGTACCTAGCGACGAGCAGGATACCAAAAAACCCTAGCTCACCCTGCACCTATCCCTTTCTAATGAATTGGACAGTGCAGAAACTAATCCCACCACTGCACTAAAACACACATAAGGAAAGTTACAAACAGGGAAAAACCACTTAGCTTTGCTCTGTTGTTATTGCTCCCAGCAACATAGTGCAGCTATCCTCCTGAATAGCTGCTACTTCACGAAAGCTTTGTCAGAGCTGCAAGGAACTCCTCTCTGGTGCTCCTTCCACACTAGGACTCTGACTGAGCTGCAAGGAACTCTTCTCTAGCTCCTTCCTCCACCAAGGATGGTTGGAAATGACCAATATCACCAACAGTGAGTGAGACCACCTTACTCTCCTTTATAGGCAAGAGCCAGTGCCATCACACCTGCTAGTGATTCCCATGTAATAATACTAGCCACCACCAGGGGCAAAACTAGAACTAAAGACACCACTGTGTAATGACCATAATGGCCACCGGGGCAAAACTAACTTTAAGCAAACAGCTTAAAGGAAAAAAAAAGGTTACATGTGCTTTTATCTGTCACAATCCAGCATGGATCGTGACAGTACCCTCCCTCAATGAGGGGCCTCTGGACCCTCAAGACTGCTCCTCTGTATTATAAGGGTTTCCAATGGATTGTAATGAATAAGAAAATGCTCAAACAAGAATTGAATTACTAAATTGATTTACTTAATAAATGATAAGATTAAATAATAAACAATATAAAACTATAAATACAAATGCATTAATCAGAAACAAGCATTATTAATACGTTACATTATTCAGATAGATGTTGACCACTCATCCTCCAGGAGACAAGAGAGAAAGGGACTGAGCACATGTGTCCTGGTTCTTTTAATGAGTTCCGCTAAAAGGTGTCTCCAGCCCCACCATGTGGGGAATGATGTCACAAGTCTATTGTCCATTGGCTATAAACACATCCCCTCAATACCTGTTTTAACCAGTACATAATACAGGAAGCTGGAGGAGGGGGCCTCATGTGTGCCACATGGCAGAAATACAGCAAGCTGGAGGAGGGGCTTCGGAGCACATGTGGGGAAATTATATATAGATATATATATTAGTAAAATAATTAATTGGAGTGTTGAAACCATTAAAAATAACTTGTACTATACATCCTCATCAAGGAACCACCTACAGAGGGGACGCCCAGATCCAGAGTTCACCCCAGCCACTACCTGAACTTCAGGTTCATGACAAATGAGCACCGCTGGTATTAGCAATGTATGTTCTGGAGGCACCACACATCTCCAAAGCACCGACCTGGGGAATGGGTTATGTATGTGCATGTTTGGGGGAAAATCGAGCTGGCAAGACTCCGCAACACACTTCCACTGGATGTTTTTTGGTGGCCACCCATACATGCTCGTTCACACACAGGTCCGGACCAGAACGTTTATTGCCACACATTAGTTTGTCACAATACGGTGAACTCTTACTGGAACTGACAACAGAGGCGTCCCCCTGTGTCACCACACTCACACCCCCGCAATTCACCAAGGTGCTCACCACCCTCCAACCCTTTCCACCACGAAGTCTGCGCCACCCAGGGTTGGCTAATGGCGAGGATTGAGACTTGCCCCTACTCTCCTGCAGCACATCTGCTGCTCCCACGGGAGAGGAAGGGGCCAGTTGCAGAGAGACGGCAGAGACAGTAGCCCCTAGGCAGCAGCCCTCACACGACTGCCCCAGCTGACTACTTCCCTAGCCCGCCAATCTATAACTGGGTTGTTTTTTCATCCAAGGGAGGCCTAAAACGATAGGCACTGGAATTCCCTCCAAGACGTAGCATGCCAAGGACTCCTAATGATGTCCTATCCGCAAATGGATATTTTCTATGACTTGAGTCAAGCTCCCCTGGCTCAGTGGAACAGAGTTAATGGCCTGGACGCTTATAGGTTGGGCTACCATCCTACACCTCAGGTCTGGACAAAGCGAGCATCCACGAGACTGACTCCTGCTTCGCTGTCCACTGTATCTGTCATGCCTCAAAAAACTATTAGACTGCATGTATTGTAGCCAGCTCTAATAAGTCACCAATTCACAGATTTTAGATCTAGAAACCACCATTATTTACAGTAGCTGTGCAGTAAAATTTCTTAAACCCACTTACTATCACTACCCGAAAAGTGATGAACATATCAATAGATAACTGCATTGTCCAGATGACAACCTTGAAAGAAACATGGTTTGATCAATATAAACAGTCAAAAACCGTGCCTCCTCATTCTCAAGTCACATGAAAAAAGAGAGGGTCCTTGAAGCTATAGACTGTATTGAAAAGCATGCCTACCTTGTTCTCTTCTCCCCTCCAGCCGCTGTTCCTGGCTCAGAGGAGCCAATTTATTCTGTAGGCATGCAAAATATGATTGCCATGACCCCAGGGACTTTACCCTAACAGGGTCCTATAAAATATAAATGCTTCTGGAGACCAGGGGGCCATACTGTGATGGTCACCCCTCCATACCAGGGGGCCATACCCGAGATGGTAACCCCCTCCACACCAGGGGGCCATACACAAGATGGTTACCCTCCACACCAGGGGGCCATACCTGAGATGATTACCCCTCAAAACCAGGGTGCCATACCTGAAATGGTTACCCTTCCAAACCCAGGGGGGTCATACTGTGATGAACACCCCCCCAAACCAGAGGTCCATACTTGATATGGTTACCTCTACTGACTAATTTATAAATAACTTCAAGAACCCACTAAAATGAAAACAAATAACTGTTTTTTTTTTTTGTTTTGTTTTTTTTGTTTTTTAAATTTTTAATTCATGTTCTTATTAAAATAAACATAAAATAAACATCAAAGCATAAATAACATTAACATGCTGGGGGGAGTCCTTGAATCTCCCAAACCTGGTGATTACCAAACATAAAATGTACCAACAATTACTCCCAGCCGTTACCCCACTAGCTCGGGAGCACCATAGCCACAAGGGTTCCAATGTTCACTTGAATTTCCTGGGGATCCGACAAACCCTTGCCGAAACTCCCCTCCACATTTCACCAGGTTCAGAACCATATTAACTTCCAAAAAGAGGAATCCATATCCCAATGGATCCCCAGACCAATTTCTAACCAACTTCATGGACCCCCCAACCACCAGGCTCCAGGTAATCCACTCAGGCCTGTGCTATCTGCCATCTTAAGTAATATAAAATAAGCATTTGGTGGGTATACACCGATCCCTTTTTTTTTTTTTTTTTTAATTATTATTCACGCCTTTATTAAAACAAACATACAATAAAACACCAAGCATAAATAATATTAACACGCTGGTAGGGGTCCTTGAAGCTCCCAAAATCCGGTGATTACCAAACATAAAGTGAACATAAAATGTACCAACAATTACTCCCAGCCATTACCCCACTAGCTCGGGAGCACCATAACCACAAGGGTTCCAAAGTTCACTTGAATTTCCTGGGGATCCGACAAACCCTTGCCGAAACTCCCCTCCACCTTTCACCAGATCCAGAACCATATCAAATTCCAAAAGGAGGAGACTATATCCCATTGGATCCCCCAGACCATATTTAACCAACTTCAAGGACCCCTCCACCCGCACAAGATGTGAGATAAGTGAGGATGAAACCATGCAGGTTTACAACCAAGGTATACAACAGGTTAATAATGGAAAATATCCCATCGTAAGGTCCAGAAATAGACAGAGATGGGCAATGCTGTGTTATACACTGTAACAATAAATGAGAAGCCGCCTGATCCTCTACCGCAGTTACAGACAGACTCTAATCACCAGCTGCGCATAAATGGTAAGAAATATGTAGGTCTAATATAAGCTGCCTGCAGTCATAGATGTGTGAGCAGAAAACTGCAAGTTCCGTATCCTAGTCAGTCAGTCTACTACATACAATAGATGAGAGACAGGGCTGAAAACTGGGCCTATGATGTCTTTTCCAGAGCAATGTGCAGCATCACACTAGGAGTGCCCACTCACTGCCCGCCATGTGCTGAGTTATTAGTGCCCACTCAAATGTACCGAGTTACTCCCCGATTATTTGTTTTACACATGATAAAACATAATCCATTCAGGCCTGTGCTATCCACCATCTTAGGTAATATAAAATAAGCTCTTGGTGGGTATACTCTGATCATGCAACATACGAGGGAGACAATATACAGAAACAGGATGGATATGTCTGGCAGTACAGCATGTAACATAAGAGGACTAAAGGCAGCAATAGCTACAGAAATCAAGCACTAAGCTGGAAGTCATGTCCAGATTATATTTACAGCCAGGAAAATAACCTGGAGACACAGGATGTTTATACACAGCATGATCCATATATAGCAGAATGAGGAGTGATAACCTGTACCATGGGTCTGTATACATGATACGTATACAGCACAGGAATAGAGCCTTTACACATATACCACATATAGTGAGTAACCTGGTTACACTGGATCTACACACCCAGCATCAAAGTATGTAACAGAGATGAGGTCACATACAGATCATCAGACTCCATAACTGGGAAGGGGGGATAATCAGCACACAGCAGGGTCAGTATACAGTGCACTGTGACAAAGATGTGCAGTACTGTCAGTGACAGTACACAAATGTGAGAGGGATCCCTATCGAAAGTCCTTCCTTCCTGCTGCAGTTAGGCTGTATAACCAGTACTGTCCAAAACGGAGAGCGACCCAAACAGTGAACTGATAGATCCAAAGTTGTGATAGTCCGGTTATATCTTTTTTTTCGTATATTCATAGAATCATAGAATCTTAGAGTTGGAAGGGACCTCCTGGGCCATCTGGTCCAACCCCCTGCTCAAAGCAGGATTCGCTAAATCATCCCAGTCAGATGTCTGTCCAGCCTCTGTTTGAAGACTTCCATTGAAGGAGAACTCACCACTTCTCGTGGCAGCCTGTTCCACTCATTGATCACTCTAACTGTCAAAAAGTTTTTTCTAATATCTAATCTGTGTCTCCTCCCATTCAGTTTCATCCCATTGCTTCTAGTCTTTCCTTGTGCAAATGAGAATAAAGTTGATCCTTCTACAATGTGACAGCCCTTTAGATATTTGTAGACAGCTATTAAGTCTCCTCTCAGTCTTCTCTTTTGCAAACTAAACATTCCCAAATCCTGCAACCTTTCCTCATAAGACAGGGTTTGCAGACCGGTCACCATTCTGGTCGCTCTTTTCTGAACTTGCTCCAGTTTGTTGATGTCTTTTTTAAAATGTGGTGCCCAAAACTGGACACAATATTCCAGATGAGGTCTGACCAAAGAGGAGTAGAGGGAAATAATGACTTCACGTGATCTAGCCTCTTTGCTTCTGTTAATACATCCTAGAATTGCATTTGCCTTTTTTGCTGCTGCATTACACTGTTGACTCATATTCAGTCTGTGATCTATTAGTATACCCAAGTCTTTTTCACATGTGCTGTCACTTAGCCCTATTCCTCCCATTCTACATATGCTTTTTTCATTTTTATTGCCCAGATGTAGTACTTTGCATTTCTCCCTGTTAAAAACCATTCTGTTAGTTGCTGCCCACTTCTCCAGTTTATTTAAATCTTTTTGAATCCTCTCTCTCTCTTCTCTAGTATTAGCTATCCCTCCTAGCTTTGTGTCATCTGCAAGTTTAATCAGTTTACCCTCAATTCCTTCATCTAAATCGTTGATAAAGATGTTGAACAATACAGGGCCCAGGACAGAACCCTGTGGTACCCCACTTGAGACATTCTTCCAACTGGATGTGCAGCCATTGACGACCACTCTTTGGGTCCGATCACTAAGCCAGTTATGAATCCACCTAACAGTTGCCTTGTCCATTCCATACTTAGTCATTTTTTCAATAAGGATTGTATGAGAGACTTTGTCAAATGCTTTGCTGAAGTCAAGATATACTATATCTACAGCATTTCCTTGATCCACCCAATCAGTGATTCTGTCATAGAGGGAAATTAAGTTAGTCTGACATGACTTATTAGTTACAAACCCATGCTGACTCTGTTTAATCACTTCATTCTTATCCAGGTACTGACATACATGTTGTTTAATAATTTGTTCAAAGATCTTTCCTGGTATAGAAGTCAGACTCACCGGCCTATAGTTGCCTGGGTCCACCTTCTTCCCCTTTTTGAAGATAGGATCAACATTTGCTCTTCTCCAGTCTTCTGGCACTTCTCCTGTTCTCCAAGAATTTTCAAAGATTATGGAGAGGGGTTCAAAAATTTCTTCTACTATCTCCTTCAGTACTCTGGGGTATAATTCATCTGGACCTGGAGACTTGAATTCATTTAGGTTAGCTAAGTGTTTCCTCACTATCTTTCTGTTTATAGATATCCTGGATTCTATTCCCTTAATAGGACAGTGAAGAACAGTTGATGTTACATTTCCTTTCTGAGAGAAAACAGATGCAAAATAGGAATTTAAAAGTTCAGCCTTCTCAACATCCTGTCTTACCATTTCATCATTTTCATCCTGTAAAAATCCTATAGCATCTTTGACTTTTCTTTTACTTTTGACATATCCCCAAAATCCTTTATTATTGCTTTTTACATCTCTTGCAAGCCTCAATTCATTTTCAGCTTTACCTAATCTGATTTGTGCCCTGCAGGTTCTGCAGACAGCATTATATTCTTCTTTAGATATGCCTCCCTCTTTCCATTTTATAAACATTTTTTTCTTCCTTTTTAGCATGTGCTTAATTCTGTGTTCATCCATCCTGGTTTCCTTAAATGCTTCCTATTCTTCCCTCTTTTCGGAATTGTTAACAACTGTGCTTTGAGAATTTCATTTTTCAAGATTTCCCATCCTTCCTGGACATTTTTGTCTTTAAGGATATCCAGCCATTGGATCCCTCCAATTCTCTTTCTGAATCCCTTAAAATCTGCCTTTCTGAAATCTAACCTTGACGTCTGAGTCTTCACAGGTCTTCCGCCTCTAGTTATCCAAAATTCTAAAATAGCATGGTCGCTACCTCCTAGGGTCCCAGCCACTTTTACCTCCTACTTGTACCTACCTACTGTTAATGTAATGCCTTTATGCATCTGTATCTGTACTTGTTCCTGCCTTGCTGCTGTAATGCTCTGAATTTCCCCATGGTGGGACGATTAAAGGATTATCTTATCTTATCTTACTGACATGAAGTGCAGCCTTTCATCATCATACATATACCATCCCCGACTGCTCCTCTCTCACACTCACCAGTGTCTCTAAAGGTACTGTCACACTTAGCGATGTACCAGCGATCCCGACCAGCGATATGACGCGGTCAGGATCGCTGGTACATCGCTAAGTGGTCGCTAGTGAGCTGCCACATAGGCAGATCTCACTAGCGACATCGCTGGGGATGGGGATCGCTACTTACCTGTCACACCAGGCGATCCTGCGTCCTCCCGCCCGGCTCCACACGTCGCTCGTCCTCACAGCAGGAAGCGCCACAGGAAGCTGACGACGAGAAACAGTCCTGAACGTTCTCGCGCGATCAGCGATAACCAGCGGGGAGCCGGTCGCTGGTAAGTATCACACACAGTGATATCGCTAGCAATATCGCTATAACGTCACATGTTATAGCGATATTGCTAGCGATATCTCTTAGTGTGACATGCCCTTAATACATGTGACTGCCCAGCTCCAGCATAGTAATGGCAGACACTGTATGTGTCCCTGCTCTGTCCTATCATACATAAACCCAGAACTCATGAAGACTATGTATAATACAGCAGTAATGTGGTATATCAGAAATGTCTGCAGGGAGGTCACACAAAAGCTGCCTCTGCAATAAGTGAGGGAACATGGCAGCTAAATGAACTTCTGAGGTAATCTTGATCCCAGATATGATGTAGGAGCTGATACTACACTAGTACACACTACACAATGTCTGAGGTAAATGCAGAGTAGTATATCAAACATGTCTGCAGGGAGGTCACACAGAAGTTGTCTCGCACAGTCTGTGAGGAAAATGTAGCATGCACATGAGGGACATGGCAGCTACATGAATTTCTGAGGTAATGTAGGAGCTGCTTCTACACTAGTACATGATGTCTGAGGTGAATGTGCTCCTATCATCTGTAATGTGAGGTGATAACCCCAGTATTATACTCCCTGAAACTGCAGACATGCTTCCTCCTGTTCATCCTGTGTAAGAAAGAGGGAGAGAGACAGATTTCCTGTTCTATATAAGCCCCACCCTCCTCACAGTAACCCCCAGGCACCGACATACTGGGCTTCTTACTCTGAAAGCAACATCACTCTTGCTTAAAATCTACACCAAAAAAGCTGCAGGAGTAAAGG